>NC_046322.1:59870739-60470739 GCF_009819535.1 Lacerta agilis
GATAGTATGGCTAAAAGGGGAGAAGAGGAAAATAATAAGATGGAGGCTCAACGAAACCCTATTAAAAGATGAAAAAATAGTAGAGAAGGCTAAGGCAACCCTAAAAGAATACTTTGAGTTGAATTTAAAAGACGAAATGGACCTCAATACGGCATGGGATGCGGGGAAAGCAATGGTTAGGGGTTTTTTCATTCAGCAAAGTGCCTATTTAAAAAAAGAGAAGGAAAAGAAAGTCCAGGGCTTAGTGGAAGAATTAAAGAAAAAAGAAAGGGAGTTATATCAAAAGCCAGATGACGAGGAAATAAAAAGAGATATCAAAATATTGCAGTCGCAATATTCGATGGTAATTAATCAGGAATTGGAGTGGAAAATGAACTTTATGAAACAGAAAAACTTTGAACAAGCCAATAAGCCAGGAAAACTCCTGGCGTGGCAATTAAAGAAAAAGGAAGATGAAAGGATAATTAACAAAATAAAAATAGGTGACCAAATTATAATAAACCCCGAAGACATCCAAAAAAGCTTTGTGGATTTATAAAGAACTTTATAGAGAAGGAGAGGAAACTGATGAAGAAATAAAAAATTACCTAAAACAAGCTAATATACCAATAATATCAGAGGAACAAAGGAAGTTGTTAAATGGCCCTATTACAATGTGTGAAATCCAGGAAGCAATAAAGAATGCTAAAAGTGGGAAATCGCTGGGCCCGGATGGCCTGTCGGCTAGTTACTATAATGTCTAGAAGATATAGTGGCGATACTCCTTAAAAATCATGAATAGCATTATGAATGGAGGAAACATTCCGGAAACCTGGAGGGAGAGTTACATCACCCTAATCCCAAAGCAAGGAATGGACCATTTAAACATAGCAAATTTTAGACCAATATCACTCCGTAACAATGATTATAAGCTATTTGCATCCATATTGGCAGAAAGAACAAAAAAAGTACTACAAAATATCATTCATAGAGATCAAGCAGGGTTTCTCCCGGAAGACAAATCCAAAACAACATGAGAATAATAATAAACTTGCTAGAATATTTAGATGCTAGAATTGACAAACCGGTAGCATTCATGGCAGTGGATGCAGAGAAAGCATTTGATAACCTGTCATGGAAATTTATGACATCAACGATACAACAATTGGCAATGGGGGATAAATTCTGCAATGGTATAAATGCAATTTACAAGACACAAAAAGCTAAAATCATTATAAATGGAGATATATCACAGGAGTGTGAGATTAACAAGGGGACGAGGCAAGGATGTCCGATGTCCCCGATGATCTTCATCCTGACTATGGAAATACTAAACAACCAACTCAGAAAAGAAGAAAGTATTAAAGGTATTCGATTGGGGGAGAATTCCTACAAGTTAGAGGCCTTTGCGGATGATCTAATCGTGACCACAGAAGAACCAATAGAGAGTTTGGTAAAAGCTTTAGAAATTATGCAAGATTTCGGCAGAGTCTCCGGATTTAAATTGAACTATAATAAGACCAAATTATTAGTTAAAAATGTTTCGGTGGAGGATAAAAACAAAATTGAAAAGGTAACGCGACTTAAAATATATGCCAAAATTAAGTATCTGGGCATTTGGTTATCAGATAAAATATAAACCTCTTTGAGGATAACTACAAAAGATGCTGGGAAGGAATTAAAAGAGACCTCATATTTTGGAACAAACTAAAACTTTCTTTTTTGGGACAGATAGCTACAATCAAACTAAACGTACTGCCTAAATTACTCTTTTTGTATCAGACCATCCCAATAATAGGGAAAACAACATTAATAGAGGAGTGGAATAAGGAGATAACAAAATTTATATGGGCGGGTAAGAGACCAAGAATAAAGCATAAGGTGCTTATAGATAAAAAAGAAAGGGGCGGATTTGGACTCCCCGATCTTAAAATTTATTACGAAGCCACGTTTTGTGGGTTGAAAGAATGGTTTCTACTCCGTGATAACGAATTGTTAGATCTAGAAAGATTCGATCTTCGATATGGATGGCACGCATACTTACACTATGGAAAATACGCAGTTCATAAAATTTCACAAGTCATATAATCAGAAACGCATTATTTAAAACCTGGGAAAAACATAAAAGATTATTGGAACCAAAAACGCCAAAATGGATATCCCCCGTAAAGGCAAAGGCACTCAAAAGAAGAAATATGAGAACAAACTGGAACACATATAATGTGTTACTAAGAGAGGATGAAGGAGAACTTAAATTAAGAAAGTATGAAGAGATAAAAGACCAATTGGGGGGTGGTGGTTGGATTATCATCAATTACATGGAGTGTTCCAGCAAGATAAAAAGACGGGGTTTGTTAAAGAGACAACAAGGTTGGAAATAGATCTAATAAAGAATATAGCAAAGTAATTACTAAAATTTACCAACTATTATTAGAATGGGAAGTAATGGAAGAGACTGTGAAGTCCTCTATGGTGAGATGGACACAAGATATTGAAAGACCAATGATGAGGGAGTGGGAACACCTGTGGAAGGTTAGCATGAATTTTACGACTTCTTCGAATATAAAAGAAAACATGATGAAAATCCAACACAGGTGGTATCTCACTCCTTCAAAATTGTCAAAAATTTATAAAGGATCAGCTAAAAAAGAACTTTCTTAAGTTTCAACTGAAAAACTGGGAAGGACAGTGACCAAATATAACTCTCCTTGTTTAGATGACGACGACGACGACGATGGTGATGATGATGATATAAAATAATAATAACAACAATAATAATAATATTAACAATTTGTACCCTGGCCATCTGCATGAGTTTCCCCAGCCACTCTGGGCGGCTCCCAATCAAATGTTAAAAGGATACAGCATTAAATATTAAAAACTTCCCTAAACAGGGTTGCCTTCAGATGTCTTTTAAAAATAGGATAGCTGCTTATTTCCTTGCCATCTGGTGGAAGGGCATTCCACAGGGTGGGCACCACTACCGAGAAGGCCCTCTGTCTGGTCCCCTGTAAACTCACTTCTCGCAATGAGGGAACCAGAAGAAGGCCCTTGGCGCTGGATCTCAGTGTCCGGGCTGAACGATAGGGGTGGAGACGCTCCTTCAGGTATACAGGACCAAGGCCGTTTAGGGCTTTAAAGGTCAGCACCAACACTGAATTGTGCTCGGAAACGTACTGGGAGCAGATCTCTCAGGACTGGTGTTATGTGGTCCCGGCGGCCACTCCCAGTCACCAGTCTAGCTGCCACATTCTGGATTAATTGCAGTTTCCAGGTCACCTTAAAGGTAGCCCCATGTAGATCGCATTGCAGTAGTCCAAGTGGGAGAGAACTAGAGCATGCACCACTCTGGCGAGACAGTCTGCGGGCAGGTAGGATCTCAGCTTGTGTACCAGATGGAGCTGGTAGACAGCTGCCCTGGACACAGAATTAACCTGTGCCTCCATGGACAGCTGCGAGTCCAAAATTACTCCCAGGCTGTGCACCTGGTCCTTCAGGGGCACAGTTACCCCATTCAGGACCAGGGAGTCCTCCATACCAGCCTGCCTCCTGTCCCCCAAAAACAGTACTTCTGTCTTGTCAGGATTCAACCTCAATCTGTTAGCCGCCATCCATCCTCCAACCACGTCCAGGCACTCACACAGGACATTCACCGCATTCAGTGGTTCTGATTTAAAAGACAGGTAGAGGTGGGTGTCATCCGCATACGGATGAACACCCAGCCCAAACCCCCTGATGATCTCTCCCAGCAGCTTCATATAGATATTAAAAAGCAGGGGGGAGAGGACGGGACCCTGAGGCACCCAACAAGTGAGAGCCCAGGAGTCCGAACACTCATCCCCCAACACCACTTTCTGGACACGGCCCTGGAGAATGGAGCGGAACCACTGTATAACAGTGCCCCCAGCTCCCAACCCCTAGAGACGGTCCAGAAGGATGTTATGGTCAATGGTGTAAAACGCCGTTGAGAGATCCAGAAGAACTAGGAAACAGCTTTCACCTTTGCCCCTAGCCTGCCTGAGATCATCAACCAGTGCGACCAAGGCAGTTTCAGTCCCATGATGAGGCCTGAATCCCAATTGGAAGGGATCCAAATGGTCTGCATCCTCCAGGTGTGCTTGGAGTTGTTCAGCAACCACCCGCTCAATCACCTTGCCCAAGAATGGTGAATTTGAGACTGCACAATAGTTGGCCGTATTGGCTGGGTCTAAAGATTTTTTCACTTGTCCAAGCAGCCTGTCCACATCCTCGGAGGTAACAGATTGGAAATGATCCCATGTAACATGACTAGACAGGGCTCTAGCACTCTCCGCCCCCCGGCCCTGCTCTCACGGTGGAATCTACCTTCTTTCGAATCTGAGCGACTTTATCTGCAAAAAACTTTGCAAAACCATTGCAAGAGATCTTGGCCCCGGTGACGAAGGTGGTTCCGATAGATTGCGAACCACCTGGGAGTCTCCTGCTGCTGTTTTCTGCAGATGCAATAGAAATTGTGAAGAAGGTCCTCTTCGCCGTCACTATCGCCACTTGGTAGGCTCGAAGTTGAACTCTAACCCGTGTCCAGTCCGATTCAGAATGAGTTTTCTGCCACTGGTGCTCTAGCCCTCTCAGCTATTGTTTCATCGCCCTCAGTTCCAGGGGAAACCTTGGGGCTGTGCAGGCTCCAGGCAATCAGAGAGGGCACTTCAGAGCCAGACAGTCAATAGCCCTGGTTAACTCCACGTTCCAGCGGGCGACCAGGGAATGGCCATCAAAGGCCATCAACATGGGATAAAACACCCCCTACCACTCTCTGGAAGCCAACTGGATCCATTAAGTGGCAGGGGTGGATCATCCGAATTGGTCCCACCTCCCTGCAGAGGGGAGGGTCGCGGAGAAATTCCAGTTGCACCAGGAAGTGATCTGACCATGGCACTTCTTTTGTTTCGCTTTTAGTTAGTGTCAGACCACCAACATCCATAGAGGTAAACACCAGGTCTAAGGCATGTCCGCGGCTATGAGTTGGGCCAGACTTATTCAGGGACAGCCCCATGGAGGCCATGCTTTCCACAAAGTCCAGCGGCCCCTTGTAAGTTTGTGTCGGCATGGATGTTAAAATCCCCCAGGACAACCAAAACTAGGTGTCCTCCAGGAGCACATCCGCCATGACCTGAAGCAGCTCAGGGAGGGAATCCTTGGTGCAGTGAGGAGGTCGGTACACCAAAAGGAATCCTGTACTGCCCATATTGCCCAACTTCCAGAACATGCACTCAGAAAACTGGGTCTTCCCAATAGGACGCCTGGTGCAAACTAAAAATCACTGCAACCCCCCCCTCCCTGCCCACATGGCCTGGGTGGCTATGCATAAGAGAAACCTGGCGGACAAGCAGCGGCAAGGACAGGCCCATCTGCTTCATCCTACTAAGTCTCTGTCACACATGCCACGTCAAATCCTCCATCCACAATCAGGTCGTGGATGGCAGTGGTTTTATTCATCATTGATCTGGCATTACACAGCAACACTTCAGATTGTGTGGGTTTCCCTTGCTGATTCCAGTATCCTTTTGGGCCAGGACCAGACCTGGAGGTAGGGATAGTCTCAAACCATTACTAAGCCTGCCTCCTTGGTCTTAGTAATTAGTAATGGTCGGTCTTAGCGTGACTCCTTCTCCTGCCTGTGATCACTGAGGTTGGGTGTCCCAATCCCCCCGCCCCCATGGAACCTGCCCCAGCCATTCGTTTGGCTGAGGCCCACTCCCAGGCAGCCCTGACAACTTGTCCCCTTAAAAAGCAAAATACAAACTATACAATTAACTTAACAAAATAAAAGTAAAAAACAAAACAAGAAACAATTATGATAGAATTAACCTACTCCCCACCCCAACTAAAACATTTGTCCCACCCCAAACAGAAAGAAAATAATAATAAAATATACCATAAAAACCACCATTCAGGTGCAGCAGATTAAGAACACTTAAAACATGTTAATTTTAGGTACCGATTTTTTGCTCCATAAGACGCACTTTTTCTCCTAAAAAGTAAGGGGAAATACCTGTGCGTCTTATGGAGCGAATGGTGGTCCCTGGAGCTGAATTGCCAGGAGCCAAAAGCAGATTGTGCTTTTTATTTTACAAAGAGAAAGGGAGTGTTGAAAGGACCCCGCTCAGCAGCTGATAAGAAATAGATCGGGAGAGAGATAAGAGTCCCGGCTCCCTTTCAGCCCCGCCCTCCTTTGTTGAATGTGCTGCAGAGGGAGGTTGTTTGTTTCCCCAGGACATGTGACTGGCTGATTAGATTATCTGTCTGGAAACAGTAGAAATGGCTCCTTTTCCTTAAGATTTTCAGAATGTGAGTTAAAACCCCATAAAATGGGGCTTTTCCTCTTTGTTTTTCCCCCTTTGCAAAAGGAGCTTTGCTTTCCCCCTTGCAAAAAAAGCTGCAAACCTTTAGCTGATCCTCAAAAAAAAAAAACCAACAAACAAACAAAACAGGGCTTTTCCCTTTGCAAAAAAGCTGCAAAGCCTTTAGCTGATCCTAAAAAAAAGGCCTTTTGCCTTTGCAAAAACAGCTGCAAAAACTTTCAGCTGATCCTCTTCCGGCTGGCGACGCCATAGCGGGTGGTCGGGGCTGCTTCGGCTGCGAGGCGCCCGATCCATCCCGGGGGTTAGGAGCCCCGCAACCGCAAAGCGGGGCTCCGGTTGGGGCGCGGGAAGAGCGTCCCGCGCCCTGGGCTCCCCGGCGGTGCCCGTTGTGCTCCGAACCCTTCCCCCGCTCCCCCTGTAAGGGGGGGTGGGGGTGAAGGGACCACGGAGCCGGGCATAGGGGATATGCCCCAACCGGGATGCAAATGCGGCGACAAATCCCGAGATGAGCGTTGTGGTTCTACCTGTGATGATAGGTTCTGAAGAACCCGGAGGTCGTAAGTACGAGATTGACTAAATACTTTACTGTATGGAACGATCCGGGGGAAGAAGAAAGGCAGCCTGTTCTTTTCCCTTTGGGCGGAAGAAGCTAACCAGCTTGAATGACTGTTGCTACTAATTGGATCTAAAGTATCGGAATTGTGGAGAGTGAGACGTTACAATTTCCCCTTCGGGGAGTAAAGGGGTGAAAGATATCTCGATTTGAAAATCTCGGTCCTTACATACTGATTTCATGGAAAATGGCGACGAAAAGTTCTAAACGGACATAAAGACAGAAACTGCAATATGACACTCACTCCTACCCCTCCTTCTACCGTGTTGGGCTTTGTTTGGAGGCTTGTTTTGAATTCCACTTTGAACGGACGAACAAAGACTCCTGGAACTGAGGTTGGAGATCTCTACTGGAAAGTAAAGCCTTGTGTGGGGCCTGATAAGAAAGGAATTTCCCGCAGAGGAGGCTACTGAATATTTTGACACTTTGGAAGATGCGTCTGCTGCGAACTGAGAGGGTGGATAGGAAGATGGAAAGAAGAGACAGGGCTGCTCCAAAAGAAAAAAGATTCCGTCTTTGGGGGTGGCAGACCCAAGACGGTAATAAGTTCTGCAATATCCAGCCCCCGAGGTGTGAGCTCGAGGGGCATGGGACCAAAGAATGGAGCTATTTTCAAGAAGAATGGTCTGGAGGAAGGAACAGCCGTGAGTTTGTGAGATGGATACTCTGAAGTTCGTCGCAAGGAGCGCGCTGAATTAGTGTCGGCCTCTGTGACTTTTGGAAAGAATGACAATTTGAAACTGGGCTCTGCATTACTAGGAGGAAACAATGGACAGAAGGGGTGTGGGGGTGAAGTCACAAATTAAATTTAAAACGGTTGGATATGGTAATCTGAAATTGGAATGTGAAGATCGGCAGCTTGATTAGATTTTTGCTTTTTAAATGAGATATCTGAAGTTTTATGTGATAGCAACAGATTGCAGGACAAGAAGAATAAGTAATGTTTAAGAATAAGATAAGAAGTAATGGGATGAGGATTTAGGATGAGGTATGATCATATGGGGGTAATACCAAGAAGACTATGTTTAAGATGAATAGTAGATCATGTTAAGTAAGATGATTTTTGCATTTTATATATAAAAGTATGTTTAATTTTTAAAAGAAGGGGTTAAGAAAAATAGATTGGATGTAAAACCAATGGTGAAAAGGCAGGGGAAGTCGTGTCAAGATACGGAAATAGAAATTTTTTTTTTCTGAGAAGAAGCTTAAGGAAGAAGGAGAAAACTTGGCAATGTTTGTGTTTGTTTAGTGAGTAAGTGATTTGTATTTTCTTTTTTAATGTTGGTGTGGGTGTGGGTTTTTGTTGTAATAAGAAAAATGTCAATAAATTCTTATAAAAAAAAAAAACTTTCAGCTGATCCTCAAAAAAGCCAGGGCTTTTCCCTTTGCAAAAAAGCTGCAAAACGTTTAGCTGATCCTCAAAAAAACAACAACAAACAGGGCTTTTAGAGGAGGAAAACCAGAAAAAAATGTTTTTTCCTGGGTTTCCTCCTCTAAAAATGAGGTGCACCCTATGGTCCAGTGCGTCCTATGGAGCGAAAAATACGGTAGTTGGGCAGACTGTGGAATTTGTGTAGCAGCAGGAGGTAAGCCATACTGCATAAAGCACTGAGTATATAATCAGACACAATAAAGTCATCAAAAATGACTTAAATAATGCAGGAAACTAAAAAATAATGCAGCAATGCCACCAGCAAAATTCAACAGCAGATCTTCCTCTTCTCTGCAACATTCCAACCAAGGTGCTCCAATATAAAGTACTTCGAACGGTGACTTGGAAACTACAACTAATCCAGAACTGGTGACTGGGAGCAGCCACCAGGACCATATAACACTGGTCCTAAAAGATCTTCACTGGCTCCCAGCACGTTTCCAAGCACAATTCAAAGTGTTGGTGCTGACACTGAGGTCCTCCTCCGAGGGTCTTCTGGAGGTTCCCTCACTGCGAGAAGTGAGGTTACAGGGAAACCAGACAGAGGGCCTTCTCGGTAGTGGTGCCCACCCTGTAGAACGCCCTTCTATCAGAGGTTAAGGAAATAAGCTGCTATCCTATTTTTAAAAGACATTAAAAGACATCTGAAGGCAGCCCTGTTACAGGAAACCAACCAGATGGGCAGGGTATTATTATTATTATTATTATTAAAGTTGTTGTTGTCCCTATGGAACACCCTCCCTTCAGATGTCAAGGAAATAAACAACTATCTGACTTTTAGAAGACATCTGAAGGCAGCCCTGCATCGGGACGCTTCTAATGTTTGATGTTTTAGTATGTTCTGATAAATGTTGTGAGCCACCCAGTGTGGCTGTGAAAACCAGTCAGATGGGTGGCATTTAAGTAATAAATCATCATCATCAAGGTTGTGGAAGGTGTTCAACTACAGCTATTAGTAAGCTTCATTCTTCTTTTAAAAGATGCATATTCCCTTTTGTAGGGCATATGTTAAAGACAGGAGGACAAGCCATAAATTCCCCGGTTTTAACCAGATTGCCAGGCTTCCGAGTATACATGTAAGCAGAACACTATGAGAATAGTTTTAAAATTCACAGCTAGCTTCTACTTGCTCTTCCTCATATTTCTGGTTTGTATTCATTAGTATGCAAAGCAAACAAATGAAAGATACCGTATTTGTATTCCTGAGAGCATTCCGGCATCTTTAACCATTTTAATAGTTTTGGGAGGCACCAGGCAAACTTCAGAACTGTTCTAGGCTTCAGCACTGAAAGAAAACTTGATGTTGCTAAGGCAATGTCCTTTTTTAGGGGCGAGGAGGGAGAGCTTTCCTTCCAAATACTTTGCTATTCCATTAAGGGAGTATGACATCACAACGGGAAAGGGAAAGGTTTCAACGTTAAAGGCAGCCAAGCAACTTTAATGTACTTGGAATGCAAGCAGGCATGGCCAGAAGTGTTCTGCATGAGCAGCTCTGAGAGGAGTGCAGACATTTCCCAAGGGGTACTTAAAAGTCATTCATTACCCATAGCTTGTCAAACAGGTATCTATGATAAAGCACAAGGATCATTATTTTAATGGTAATGAAGCACAAAATACTGTAATTTATGACACCGAAGCACAACACCCACTTCCTGTTTGACCTACGCTTCCTACTCTAGAGTTCTCTCTCTCTCTCTAAGCAAACTTTAACTGGACATATGCATTGCTTTACATTACAGGTGAAACTCGAAAAAATTAGAATATCGTGGAAAAGTCCATTTATGTAGCAATTGTTTTCATTAGCTACTGGAGTTTAATGTATGAGATAGACTCATGACATGCAAAGCGAGATATGTCAAGCCTTTGCTTGTTATAATTGTGATGATTATGCCGTGCAGCTGATGAAAACCCCAAAGTTGAGATTGTTAATTTGGGGTTCTCATCAGCTGTACATCATAATCATCACAATTATAACAATAAAGGCTTGACATATCTCGCTTGCATGCCCTGAGTCTATCTCATATATTAGTTTCACCTTTAAGTTGAATTACTAAAAGAAATGAACCTTTCCAAGATATTCTAATTTTTCAAATTTTCACCTGTAATAAATATGTTTAATTTTCTTTTTTAAATCAGCAGTCTGTTTTCTTTCTATAACTCTTCCATTTATGCTAAGGCTATCTAAATCTTTATATCTGTAAATTATAGGAAGAGTAAAACTTCACCCTCCACTTTATTTTACACACACACACACACATACACACAGAGGAAGATGGATGAAAATGTACACATTTATTGCAGCTAACACTACAAGTCTGAGAAAGAATATATTTGAAGACCACACATCATTTCAGACAAGGACTACAATCTCCCGACTCTTTTTATATGATATGGCAGTGTTTACCCTTTGAGTCTTGTCTTCCTGGTGTACCCCTTCTCTGGGGGTAGTTTTAATAATACTATTTTATCTTTGAATTGTTTTCTTTAGCTAAAAACTAGGAAAAATTACACAGTGTACTATCTGAAGCCCTTTCAAATGGTACCACACTGTGGAATGGCATTCTTTTATTTCACACACAACGAATACTGTAATATACTTTTCAGACAAGCATCATCACAAGCTTGGTATATCTTGCAATTGACTTGAATGTCATACATAATCCTGATACTTTTTATTTTATTATGTTAACCCTGCTGTGTTCCTTATATTATATTATTTATTTACATTATCCTATACTTACTTATATTACACATTTTATATACATATTTATATTATATTAATTCATTCATTCTTACTTACTGCCTGCTTTATTCATATCCCACACTAGGGCTGCCGCCCCCACCTGCTGCATTCACAACACATCTTGCCCTGCATGTGGCCAACCACTTTCCCTTTACATGCATGCATGAACAGGCAGACAATGCCTAGTACCTAAATGATGACAAAGATAGTACTAGGTGGGTATGTCTAGGGAGGGTGTCCTACAATTTGGGAAGCACCACAGAAAAGGTTCTTTCTCCAGTAGTCACCAGCATAACCTCTGAAGAAGTCACAATCCTCTTGTAAGCCAATGCAGCTTTCAGAAAAGTAGAACCAAATTCTAAGGTCAGGTGCAAAGGTAGGGATGAAGACAAAAAGTACTGAACACCTGAAAGGGGCTATTACCCCTGCCCTCATCACATAAGATGCAATGTCAGTGTAGCTTCTTCTATGCCACAATCCTCCTTATTTGGGCCATTTCTCTTGTACTTGAAGTTTGGTGGCAGCATATCAAGCCTGGAATGAAAGATGTTCCTGGGCCACTGAATAGCCTGCCTGCTATGCTGTTCTCATGCCCTGCATTGTGCAGTAGTGCTGAAAAGTGAAAGCGACTCAGGTCTAAGCAGAGCTCAACTGCAGGATGAACAAGAACCGGAAAGGATTAGTAGGTAAGATATGTGCACGTGATAAGACACATGCTTACTAAGAACACAATAAGTCATATGACAAAAGCGGTTTCTTACCTGATGACATCTGCAGTAAAACATCTCAGTTTCTGAGTATAAACAAAAAGCTGCCTTGTTCTTTTTTTTAAAGTAATACTATAGTTCAGATTACAGGTAGGTAGCCGTGTTGGTCTGCCATAGTCAAAACAAAATAAAACAAAAAATTCCTTCCAGTAGTACCAGTCTTAACCTTGCCTCATAGCTACATTTTTGCTTTCAAGAAAGCCAAGTGTACTGCATTAAAATTAAAATTCAAAAGGGGAGTGTACTAAAAGAGGAAACACTAGATATTGTGCACTGGTGCTCTATCCATCATGGAATCATAGCAAGAAACTGAAGCATGCGCAGAAAAGAGAACTGGGTTGTATTCATATACAGGTGAAACTCGAAAAATTAGAATATCGTGGAAAGGTTCATTTCTTTCAATAATTCAACTTAAAAGGTGAAACTAATATATGAGATAGACTCATGACATGCAAAGCGAGATAAGTCAAGCCTTTAATTGTTATAATTGTGATGATTATGGCGTACAGCTGATGAGAACCCCAAATTAACAATCTCAATTTTGGGGTTTTCATCAACTGTGCACCATAATCATCATAATTATAACAAATAAAGGCTTGACATATCTCACTTTGCATGTCATGAGTCTATCTCATATATTAAACTCCAGTAGCTAATGAGAACAAATGCTTACATAAATGAACTTTTCCACGATATTCTAATTTTTCGAGTTTCACCTGTACTTTAACATGTTTCTTCTCACCACTCTAACACAAATCCACTATATGTTCTTTTGGATTATTCGAAAAGTGAAGTACAGGCGCAATATTATATTTTAGTTGGAAAATTAAAAACAGAAGCAAGAAGAAATAAAAATTAATTACAACCAGGGGGTGGCAAACTAAGGTCCGTGGTCTGGATAAGGCCTGAGGGACTCTTTATCTGGCCTGAGGACCCTGCCTGAGGACTCTGCCGCCCGCCCAGTCAGTCCCCGCGCTAAACCAGCAGAGTGCAGCGACGCCTCGCCACACGGGGACTAACTTCCGTGACGGACAGCTTCGGATTGGCTCCAAGAAGCTTCCGCAGCCAATCAGAAGCCGCAGGTGCCTCTGGGTGGTCAGCGACGGTGGCCAATCTGAAGCTGCACCAGGTTTCCTCAGCACACGGGCAGTGAAGCTTCGGATTGGCCAATGTCGAGACCATGGACGGAGAGGCCGGCAGGCACGTTGCAGGGCTTTGGCCGGAGCTTGGTGTGCCTGCTGGCCCTGCACCTGGGAAAGCTCTCCCAGAAATGAGAGGCGCCATTTCCAAGTACATATATTTCAAAGTAAATGCCATTTACATCAACACGTCACACTATCAAACAAATATAATCACAACAAGAGGATTAGTCATAGTGACCACCATACACATCAGGCACACATAAAGAAGAGTATTCAGATAACAACAAAGCTATTTATTCAACAGTCTTTGCCCATACCACCCTGCCCGTATCTTAAGCTCTGCTTTGGAGGTTATCTTGGTGTGCCCACCCATTACGTCAGAAAGTTGTGTGGCCTTGACGGAGAGATCTTTCTTTATGGTGGCTCTACTGCTGTGGAATTCCTTCCACTGGCCTGCACCAAATCTCTTTGCTGCAAGCTTTTGGAAGGCCCTGAAAAAAAATATTCAACTGGTTTTCTAGGCATGATGCCCATTCATTGGGTAGGGGTTTTTTAATGTCTAGTGTTATGAATTTGCTGTGTTTAAATATTATGGTATTTCTATCATTTGTTTTTATTATAAGCTGCTTGGGGAAATTGTTTGCTCAGAAAAGAAGCCTAAAATATTTTCATTATTATCATCTTGCAGTATCCTGAAGTTCATTGCTCAATAATGAGTGAGGCTATTTAGTTGAGGAAAAAAGGTAAAGAAAAGAGCTTGAAACAGAAGTTCATCAAATATCACCTGATATTATATTCTTGTGCCTGTAACTGGTTACTCAGATTTGCCAACTGGGAAACTCAGGTACCAGAGACCAGGGGCGTAGCAAGGGGGGGGCTGGAGGGCCCCCGTAGCGCCCTCGGGGGGGGCACTCGGGGCGGAGCCCCACGCAATCCCCACCTCCAGTGGCGAAAAAAGCCGCTGAAAGAGGGGGCTTTCCCAATTTCAGCGGCTTTTTTCACCACTGCGCTCCCTGAGCGGAGCCCGCGGTTAAAGGAGAGGGGCGCGCCAGCGAGGGGAATAACACCCCCCTCGCTGGCCCAACCCCTCTCCTTTCCCCGGGACGGCTCCGCTCACGGAGCGCGGGAGAGGGGCGGGCCAGCTGGCACGGGCGGAGGCGTCGCTCCCACGGGTGCCGCTTGCCTTGCCGCCCCAGCGGCTAGCTATGCCCCTGCCAGAGACAATAGGAATGAAATTAAACCCAGGAATTTGGGCTTGTGCTGCAGTCCCTATTGAAACCTCATCAACCCACAGGTGGCATATTGGGAGAAGCAAGGTAGAGGGTCTGGCATGAATTTAACCAGAGAGGGGTTTCTTATTTCTGGCACCTTGCTTATACTCTGCCTTCCCCATTAAGGCTCACCTGGCATCAAAACAGATGCTCTTCCAGTGCAGGTAGAAACTTGATTTACCTAGGCTTTTCAGCATCTGATTATTTTTATAGGCTGCTACTGGCTTTTATTTGTTCTGCCATCATCAATTTACATTGTTTTTATTACCACTGCAAGCTAGTTTTGTTGAACCATATAAACAAACTCAGAACTCTGCTTGTTTAAAAAATCCTCCTAGTTTTCAAAATAAAATTGGTAATTAACGTTTTATCCCGGAACATCTGGAGGACCAGAGGCTGGCTGCCTATGATTGCTCTAGAGTAATAGTCTTCAACTTGTGCTTTGATGCTGAGGTTTAAATTTAACACATGGAGAGAAAGTGAGGAAACCACCAGGTGCGCCTGCGGTTCTTCTACCCTTCCCCCCCCCCCACGCCCCGAAGGAGGCTCCGAGGGAGCAAGGCCTGCGGGGAGGAGGAGGCCTCCCGCCCGACCTCTCTCGGCTCCCGGAGGGCCCTGGCCGCGGCGGGGGGGGGGAGGACGCCTACCTTGCGCTGGGCGCTCGTGTCGTGCTTGTCGTTGCGGAAGGCGTGCGCGTTCTGGTGCCGCTGCGGCCTCGTGCGAGCCACGTTCCCCCGCTCGCAGCTCATGCTCCAGGCCCCGGAAGTCAACGCTCCCCTACTTCCGCCGCTCGCAGCCCCGCCCCGCCCCGCCCCGCCTAATGGGCTGGCGAGCCGCAGTGTCTCCTGAGCGCGCGCATTGGACCTCGGACACCAGCGCGAGGCGCTGGATTGGCTCCGTCTGTGCAGGTCCCGCCTTCCTCTCGGCATCCCGGGAGGCGAAGGCGCCGCTCCATTGGTCGCTCCTCAGGGCCGCCGGTGACTGAGAGGCGCACGACCCGCCCGCCCGCCCGCCCGCTCGCCCGCTCGCTCGCTCGCTGTCCCCGGCGGCTCCGGCCGGAGTTGTCCCTCGCCTCGCCCCGTGAGCCCAGGCCGCCTCCTCGGCCGACGGCCCTGCATCCTGCGCGGCGGCCCCTTCGGCTTCCCTCGAGGGAGAGAGCGAGCGCGGCGCCCCCGCCCGGAGAGGCAGCTGAGGCGGCCGCGCGCTCTCGGCGGAGCTGCCAGGTGAGCGGCGCCTTCCCTTGTCGCGCCTTCCCGGCCGCCGCCACCGGGCGAGAGTCGGCGGGGTCTCGGGCCTGGCGGGGGGGGGGTGGTGGTGGTGCGCGCGCCCCCATCCGAGACCCCGCCGTCTCCCCTCGCGGCCTCCTCCTCCGCAGAGCCTCATCGCGATCCCTTGGGAGGCGATCCTAAGTAAAGCCTGCGCTCTCCCTCGGGGAGAGAAAGAGGAAAAGGGGGACTGGGACGGGCCGGGGGGGGGGGCGGGTGTCGTTGAATGAATGAGAAGCAGAAAAGAGCCGGCGCCTCATTGGTATGTGAGGCGGCAGGTCTTCGTTTCCCCCTTTCGGGCGTGAACAGGAAGGACTCCATTTCTGCTCTTCTTCCCCTGCCCTCTCTCGGCTCCAGGTCCCTTTTCTGCCCTGAGGGATCTCAATACTTGGCAGTCTAAAGCGGAATTTGAATTATTTTGCTTGTTCTACTTCTCCGCTAAAATGAGTTGAAAAACATGTCGGTATGTCACTGCTTCTGAGGCTGCGAGATTCCCTAAGTCTTGTGATGGTGCAAAGAGGTACCAGTCTGGGATGGTAAAAGGCACACAATGTAGGATTTCAACTGTTATGAATGGGCAGATTGTGTGCTCTCGCTCTCTCTCTTTTTAACAGAAAGTGCTATAGTGTAGTTCTTTGGCATGTGAAAATATCGAGTTGGAATTAGTTGCAGTATCATTCTGTTTCATTTGTTTTTCTTGTTAACTTCATTCTTTCGGGGGGGGGGACTTTGCTTACTTGAAACAGATCAGGTGTTCTTTAGGACTTTGAGCTAGATTTATTGTGACACAAATCAGGAAAATGTTTCTTAATATTACTTGCCGTTAATTTCTACAGGAAGCATGTGTGTTAGTTCCCAGTTGTAATATACTTGTCATTTGGGGGCGGGGGGGGGGGGAGATAACGTTTTCCAATTGTGGGTTTAAAAAAATCAAGCATTCATATAATGCTAAATGGACTAATGCAATGCACTCTATGCAGGGCTACCTTTGAAGGTGACACAGAAACTACAACTAATCTAGAATGTGGCAGCTAAACGGGGGACTGGGAGTGGCTGCCGAGACCATATAATGCGAGTCCTGAAATACCTACTTTGGCTCCCAGTACGTTTCTGAGCACAATTCAGTGTTGGTGCTGACCTTTAAAGCCCTAAACGGCCTTGGCCCTGTATATATCGTTTGGCCCAGACACCGAGGTCCAGCGCCAAGGGCCTTCTGGCAGTTCCCTCACAGAGAGAAGTGAAGCTACAGAGAACCAGGCACAGGGTCTTATCAGTAGTGGTGCCCGCCCTGTGGAACACCTTCACATCAGATGGTTAATGAGATTAGTAACTATATAGCCTTTAGAAGACATCTGAAGACAGCCCTGTATTGGGATGTTTTTTAACATTTAGTGTTTTATTATGTTTTTATTTATGTTGGAAGCCGGCTAGAGTGGCTGGGGCAACCCAGTCAGAGGGTGTGATACAAACAATTTATTTATTTAATTTCCTCTTAACTTTGGTCCATCCACTGCTTGTCAATCTAGTAAGCTAAATTGTACACCATAGTTCCCACTCCATTGTTTGTTTATTTAATAGGTCTATATCATTCTTTTTGACAGGAATTGTCAAAGTAGCTTACATTTGTCAAACCCAACAGATACACAAAAAATCATGTGCTCGGAAATGGAGGAGCAAGTATCAGATATTTCTTCCCATAGGGTAGTTGTTATAAGTTGGCTGAGAACAGGGAGCCTGGGGCCCACTCCACCCTTGTGTTATCTTGCCTGCCTTTCTCACTCCCTTTCTGCAGTTGGCCCTGTGGGGTTAGGGAAGAAGGGTATAGTTCAGCTCATGTCTATGGTTTAAGATACAGTGTTACCCCAGGTTACGCACACGATCCGTTCCAGGTCGCGGTACGTAATGCGGGCGTGCGTCTCAGGAATGCACGAAAACAAACAAAAAATCCCAGAAATAGTGCATTTGAGTGCTTCTGCGCTGTGCGAAGTGTGCAGAACGCTTCTGCACATCCAGGGGTTGCATGCGCTCCAGAAACACTTCCAGGTTGCGGGCGTTCACAACTCGAACGTCCGCAACACGGGGTGTGTGTAACCCCGGGGTACTACTGTATTCTCATCCAGATACTTTTATTTTTACGCACCTCTCATAATACTTTACCCCAGACTACATTTGCTTTTAAAAGTAGGCCTCTTGCTTTATTTGACTTCTAAATCAAAGCTGCCCTAAATCTTCCGTTGAGTTTGTCCCAAACAACTTCTCTTGGTAGCTATAACCTGTGTTCCTTATGTTGTATGTTGATAATTGATTGATTGTAGTGCTTAAGAAACCTAGCTAAAAGGAAATAGTTCAGCGGGTAGAAGGAAATAATGTTCTAGCCGTTTTATTAAACCGTATGGAAATCTCAATATGGCAGATTCTGGTGTATTATTCTTATTGAAGAATACTCTAATAATAATAATAATTTATTATTTGTACCCTGCCCATCTGGCTGGGTCTCCCCAGCCACTCTGGGCGGCTTCCATCAAATATTAAAATACATTTAAAATATCACAGTATCCCTAAACAGGGCTGCCTTCAGGTATTTTCTGAATGTCAGGTAGTTGTTTATTCCCTTGACCTCTGATGGGAGGGCGTTCCACAGGGCGGGCACCACTACCGATAAGGCCCTCTGCCTTCTCTTGAAATGTAATATTGCAGATTATGTTCATGTTTATTCTGCAAGTGGTGCTGGGCAGAAGAAACATTTTGAAATTGACCTTGTTAAGACTTGACTTCATCAGCCCCTAATGAAACTGAAGTTTAACAAAGATGCATGGAAACATTACATAAAATATGGCTTTGTCACCACATGTGAGTTTCCCATTACCTTCTGCTGAACAGATCAAATAGAGATAACATCTCTGAACTTAAATGACATTAGGTAGGATAAATTTTCACTATTTATGGGCTGTCCTTTCAGTCTACTGCTGCCATGCTGGCTTCTAAAATGAATGGCAGAACACAACTGCTTTTCTCTGCTCTTGGATAGAATAGTTGGGGTGATTTATAACATAGAACGCAACTATTTTTTAATATGATCATGAGACATCCAGAAAGTATAAAACAATGCAGCTACATCAAGAAATCAGCCCTGAGTGCTCACTGGAAGGACAGATCCTGAAGCTGAGGCTCCAATACGTTGGCCACCTCATGAGAAGAGAAGATTCCCTAGAAAAGACCCTGATGTTGGGAAAGATGGCGGGCACAAGGAGAAGGGGGCGACAGAGGATGAGATGGTTGGACAGTGTTCTCGAAGCGACTAGCATGCGTTTGGCCAAACTGCGGGAGGCAGTAGAAGATAGGCATGCCTGGCGTGCTCTGGTCCATGGGGTCACGAAGAGTCGGACACGACTGAACAACTGAACAACAACATAAGAACATGAACCATTTCCCAAATATAATTATAAATGAACCTCTTACATATGTACCTTATGTATTCAAACTCAATGAGAGTGGGTAATCTCATATACATTAGGTCTCATTTGAGACAAAAAAACTCATCTCTTCTGATATTTCATATTTGTCAGTTTAAAATCCCTGTTCACAACAGTATGTCGTGGTGAACTGTAGAAATATAGCCAATGCTATTCTCCATAAGTGTGTTCAAACGGTGTTTCTGGATCACAACTAGGATTGTCCTCCGTATCAGTTGATGGTATTGCTCTCATTTTGAAAAGATACCCAGCGCTTCATTTTTTAGGGGGGAAACGTGCTGGTACTCACCCCATGAAGTTGTTACAGTAAATACCACACTTTTAACATTTAGGGGAGGAAAGGTGCCAGTACTGCGTACCCTTGAGTAGTACCCCAGGAAAAAAGCACCGAGGATACCTATCCGTATTCTGCAAATTATTTTTTTATACTACTGTATACTGCACTAAAATATTTAAATGTTTATTTGATTGTCCTTGAATCCTTCCACAACACTTGCCATCCTCTCCTGCCACACCCATGTGCCACTTTGAGAACCACTGTTCTATGCTATCCCCATCACTTTATTTCTTAGTATTTTCCATAACATATATATGTGTATAGTATTAGCTCATGTATAGTATGCTGTTGCTTAACACTTGGCCAAATACACTTACTCAGAAGTCTTTCTAGTATTATCAGTTTCTTCAAATGTAGCCTGTATAAATTACTTTCTGTAGTCTGCCAGATAATTCTGTCATAAGAATTCCTATTTTGAGAGATTGTGTGCACCTTCAGAACTTTTGCTATGAGGAAGGCCTCAGAACCAGAGAGATGGTTCCCCATACTTACTGCCACCTGTTCTGGTGAGAATATTGGAGAATCACCCAAGGTTGTGTGCCTGCAATCTCCTCCTCTGCAGCAACATTGTGAGGCGCAAGGCTGCCCTGCGGAAACGAAATCATCCTGCATGCAGATGCAGTTGAAGGGCAGGAAGGCGACTGAGGATACGGCAGTCGCTGCTAAATCTCCCAGTTGGTGCTGGGACCCGAAAGTGCAGAGAGTGGGAAAGCACTAGATCAACAGGTGCAGCAATCACATTTCTAGGAGCTTATTGGGTCTCCTGAAGAAACGCTGAGTTGCTGAAACAAAATGGCAGACAACAGAGTGGGGGGGGGCGGGGATGACACGACGAAAATGAAATAGAAATGAAGAAACTGGGGGGGGGGGCAGCTAACAGGAAAACACAGTGAAAAAACTCATTCCGAATGATGATCTAGCAAACAGGATGAAGGAGAGGACTAGACAAGGGAAAATCCACAAAAAAGCACTCAACACAGAGAGAGAGACACAAAGACCCAACCATCCCTTGCAGCAGGCAGGGTTAATCTGGAGAAATGGGAGGGCTCCTCTCCTCTGGAAAGTACATGGCAAGCTGAAGACCCAGCCTGTCTCCAGTAGGGAGGGTCATCCTATCAGGAATGGCGCCCCCTCCATCTGGTAAACACTGCCGTGCCCCAGCCAAATAGTGGAGATGTCAGTTGCCAAACGTGACAGCAAGACATCTTCGCTTACTCACAGTTGGACCCATGCCAGTCGTGAAACGCACCTGGTGCCTGGGGAATTTCGAACACTGTGCCTGTTACCTTCCCATCAGTGAGGATTTGTGTATTCTTAAAAAAAAAAGATTTTTATTAGTTTTACATAAAGTTAAACACAATAACCGTAACCATTCCAAAACATGAAAATAAAAAAGGTTCTTTCAAACCTTTAGACCTCCTCTCCCTCCATGGGTTCCATTTCAAAAGGTTTATTCTTTTTTTCCTGCATCTTTTGCAATTTTCCATCTGTTATATACAGTGGTACCTCTGGTTGCGGACACGATCTGTTCCGGGGTGCCGTTTGCACTCCAAAAAGTCCGCAACCAGAGCAGAACTTTTGCGCATGCGCAAAGCGCCGATAGAGCACTTATGCACATGCACAAAGCGCGCAGCGAAACCCGGAAGTAAACACTTCCGAGTTTGCCGCATTCTTAACATGAAAAAAACGCAAACTGAAGCGGCTGTAACCTGAGGTATGACTGTAATCATAGTAACCAAAGTTCATTTCACTTTACAAGTGTCATTGTATTCCTGCCAATGATTTCAACTTTCTACAGTGGTCTTTTAAATATATTTAAAAATTATTCCAGTCTTTTAAAAATACTTGGTCTTCCTGGTTTCTGATCTTCCCCGTCAGTCTTGCCATTTCTGCGTATTCCATCAATTTGGTCTGCCACTCTTCTCTGGTCAGTACTTCTTTCAATTTCTGGGCTAGAAGCATCCTTGCTGCTATCGTTGCATACATGAACAGTCTTTTATTTTATTTTGGTAGTTCCTCACCTATTATACCTAGCAAAAAAGCCTCTGGTTTTTTAACAAAAGTTTTCTTAAACATTTTCTTTAACTCATATATTATAACTCGTATATTATAACCAAAATCTCTTGCCCAATGTATCATCACTGATTTAACTTCTTCACCTTTAGTAAACAATTCGAAAAGTAATTTATACATTTTTGAAAGTAATTTCAAATTATTTTCCAACAGGCCCCTTTCAAACCTTGACACCTCTGTCAAAACCCTTTTTTATCTAATTTGAAAACATCATTTAATTGATGATATTGTAACCAATATGTTAATAACTTTCTAATATCTTCATATTTTTTCAGTTTTAATTGGTCTTCTTTGTAAGTTGCCCAATCACCTCTCATATTTTATTTTTTAACCGATATTGTTTCTAATGGGGAGAGCCACCATGGTGTCCTTTGCTCTAATAGATTTTTATATCTCTCCCATACCTCGTAGATTGATTTTCTTATCAAGTGGTTCAGGAATCCCTTATGCACTCTCGTTTTTCCATACCATAAATATGCATGCCACCCATACCTGTTATCATGATCTAACAGGTCCAATATAGCTCTATTTTTTTAACACTATCCAATCCCGAGGCCAGCATAGGCAGGACGCTTCATAATATAACTTCAAGTCTGGCAGGGAGAAGCCACCTCTTTCTTTAGAGTCTATCAACAACTTATATTTAATCCTTGGTTCCCCCCCCCCCGCCAGATAAATTTAGATATCTTTTTTGCCATTCTTTAAAGTGTCCTGCCCCACTGACCATAGGTATTGATTGAAACAGAAATAACATTCTTGGTAGCACATTCATTTTTATAACTGATATCCTTCCCCAGAATGATAAATTCATCCTTCCCTGCAGCTTGCTTGCATGTTTATTTGTTTATTTGTTTATTTCCACGTGGGTATGTAATTGTCCTTAAATATATTTATATTTTTGCAGTTAACCAAACCCCTTGGTATTTGACCTTCTTTTTTTACACTTAATTCTGTGATCTGTTGTAGTAATTCTTTAGATTATACTGTCATATTTTTCACCAACGTTTTGTTTTTTTGTTTTATTAAGCTTAAAACCAGCAACTTGTCCAAATTCCTGAATCTTTTCTAATACTTTTGGTACACTTACCAAAGTTCTTCAACTTATTACAAGGTCATCTGCAAAGGCTTTCAGAGTGTATTCTCTATTCCCCACCGTAATTCTTTTTACTCCACCATCTGCTCTTATGTTCCTTGCCAGGATTTGTGGATTCAAATAGTAATCAAGCACTGGCATTGGAAGAAGTTGGTATTGTTAGTGGTTCTTGTAAGCCCTTTTAGGTTGAAGAGCTGGATAGAAAGTTCGCATCAGTACAAAGAAACTGCTCGTTCTGAGCTTTCTCCAAATCAGGTTTGTGTGATTCAGCACCAGAGGTTTGATCATGTCACGAATCGAAAGTGAGTGTCTTCTATTCTTTTTGTGGCCATTGAACCCACCCATTTGTTGACTGATAGGTGGCACCCCTTTAAGAATGGGTTAATTATCCTGTTTTGCATCTATAGCATAACTTACATTTTGTATGGGATTTCAATTTGAGCTTTTTAATTCGGTTTTCAAATTACCAAGATAAGGTGTTTTTTGGTGTGTGTGTTTTTAGACTCTTACTTGAAAGGGTTTATAGTTCCTTCCAGATGCATTATCATCTCCTAACCTGATTTACTATGCTCCATTCTTGTCTGTTCATCAGTTAAAATAATTCTTGGAAAAGCTGAATTATTCTGTATGCAGGAGAGCCACCTAGACTGTGAACTAGCAATATCTTTAGAGCAGCGACAGGGAACCTGTGGCCTTCCAGGTGTTGTCCGCTTACCACTCTCTTGACCAATGTCCATGCAGTCTGGTAATGATGAGAGTTAGAGTACAACAACATCTGGAAAGGCACAGGTTCCCCATTTCCTGCTTCAGAGAGAAGATCTGTTAGGAAGTTGCCTAATTGGTTTCAACCTGACTATTTTCTCTTAACTTGGATGCAACAGAGCTGCTTAACAGATGCCTAAAGCCATGCTACTGACAAACATGAATTATTTATCCTAACGTTGCTTTTGAAATAACTAAAACATATCACTTAGAATTTGAACTGCTTTAAAAATAACCAACTTAAGAGTTCATAGGAAGCACTGTTAATAGTAGGTAAGCCCTTTATTTAACATGCTCCTATTTCTTAATATAATTAGAAAGAGGGTAATTTCTGCAGTGGTATACTAATAGTAAAATTCTCTTTCTGGACAAATTATCCTGGCATTGACATTCCTGCCAATGTATACTCTGATGTTACTCTATATGCTTTCTTTTCTTCCCTGACTGTATAGACTTGTATGTTGGCTTTTTATTTTTGTAAACAGCTTTCAATAAAACTTTCAGCTGAAGAAATGTGTATATATTTCTTAAATAAGTTTCTAGTTTTTTTTTATATTAATGGCTTCTCAGAAAGATATAAGCACTGACCAAGTACTAACATTTGCCTAACATTGAAAAAGAAAAATAGAATGACAAGTCTTTAAGCGAGAATCAGTTGGGTGATAGCATACTTCACAATGGACCCATTGAAATATGTGGACTTAAGTTAGTAATGCTTGTTGATTTTGGTGGGTATTACTTGGTTTGATGGAACTTACCATGTTTAGCCTAGATGTGAAAAGTTTTTTTTGTTCTGCAAATGTAGACATGCAAATGAATCCCTGGTCTGTTAGTGTTTGATAACATGCATGTATGGGGATCTTACTGGAAGCTCACACTTTTCTCTCTTATTTCAGATTGGAAGATGAATAATCTTTCGTTTAGTGAACTGTGCTGCCTATTCTGTTGTCCACCATGTCCAGGAAAGATCGCTTCCAAACTGGCATTTTTGCCCCCAGATCCTACATACACACTGATGTGTGATGAAAGTGGGAGTCGCTGGACTCTACACCTTTCTGAACGAGCAGACTGGCAATATTCCTCTAGAGAGAAAGATGCCATTGAATGTTTTATGACTAGAACCAGCAAAGGTAACAGGATTGCCTGCATGTTTGTGCGTTGTTCCCCTAATGCCAAGTATACTTTGCTCTTCTCGCACGGGAATGCTGTTGACCTGGGCCAAATGAGCAGCTTCTACATAGGACTTGGTTCACGGATTAACTGCAACATATTTTCATATGATTACTCTGGATATGGAGCAAGTTCTGGAAAACCAACCGAGAAGAATTTATATGCTGACATCGATGCTGCTTGGGTAGCTCTTAGAACAAGGTAAATAGAAATGCATTATTTGTATGTGTGTATGCATATGTATTTATGTTTAATTTGAATAAAGGTTTCCATTTAATCAGGTGAGCTTTGTACATCAGTAGTCTGTCCCATATTTTGCCCTTTCACCTATCAGGAAGAGAGAGAATAGTGCTAATTCATTAAATAGCAAATAAAAATAACAGTTTATATTGGCAGAGCCCATAGCAAACGGATTAGTTATTTAGTAATTTTACATCACGAAGGAGAGCCAAGTGAGAGTCTTCTTGCTCAAATTCTTACTGCTGATTCATCTGTTGAGAAAATATATATTTCTGATATGAAACTGAACCATTTCAGTCCAGTGGAGATTGAGTGTTTGAACATTTCCTTATGTAGATATGTAGAGTCTGCACATTAAGAACTGGAATTCTAGCCAGCCTTCTTTCTGGCTTGCATACCTATAGCCATTCATTTGTGATTTCCGACACTGGGGGATCTTTTCTAAACAAATGGCTCTGAATTCTTAAAAGGCAACTTTGCAGTCCAGCTGGCTTTAAGCAAGTCTTGCAAATCTTAGGTTTCCTGTTAACCGCCATCTTTCCATTCACTTATGTTTACATAATCTGTGTATACATTCAGACACAAGCACACCTACTAATTTTCTGATAAATTCCAATTTATCTCCTCCCCGCTTTTTTCTTGTAATTGTGGCTGTCGCTCCTCACTCTTCAAGGATGGAAGAGACAGTTGTTTCTCCATGATGTTTTCGACCCAAAGAGCACTCTGCAGCTTTGTGTACAGCCTCTCTGACCATTAAGGGTTAAGCTGTGTGTGTGTCACATGTTCCAGCCTGGAAACAGCACTGTAGTGCTAATTGCTATTTGAGAGACAAAATAGAGTTTGTGGAGACTAGAATACAGTACGTTATTTACCTTGGACCAATCGCTATTAGCCCTAGTAAGTAGTGAATTGCTTCTTCAACTATCACTGCAAGAAACAGGCATCATTTGAGAAAACCTGAAACTCAAATCTCTCAAATGTCTACTTAAGTTATATATTGTTTAAAAGTTGAACAACTAAGGGTGCTTTTTGATCAAATAGTTAAGATTTCTTTAATATGAGGAGGCTATTGTTTGTCCTTCATTTAAAGGAAATATACATTTAGACTGGTTGATATTTCTGAGGCATTGTGCAGAGATTAACTACTTTCTGCATTCATTATCTGCAGGTGAATTTTTAAGACCTTTCTACTGCCAGGTATTTATCCTCTGCAGTGTTCTAACATTTTAATTACTTGAAAATAAATCTAAGGGTAGGAAGAAGCTTTTAGGCTTGGTTCTGCTCCACCTTCTAACCTTTTTTTCACCTGGTAGAACATTTGCATTTTAAATACTTGCATATATAGAGAGTAAAATAGAGCTATATTTTATTGTATAGGTTTCTGCATAAAATAGTGTAGAAAAAAATGTGCACATTGTATATTTTGCTAAGATTTGTGCAGCTTTTTGTGTTCTGATATTTATTGGGAACTGGTCATGCACGTATTGACTAGAAGTGTGTAGGTAAAACTGGATGTTAAGTGAAAGGATCTGGTAGTTGCACTGATACTGCAAAACATGCCCTATCCTACAAGTTCCTGGGAGTCTTTCTCAGAAACTTTTGGTTCATGAATTCAAATGGCTCCAAGCATTTAGGGAGTGATTCAGTGTCGTATGAGTGGGTGTCAGCTCATCTATTTCCTGTCCCTGTGGGACCATCCATAACAGATTGGGGAGGGCTTGAGGGGGAGAAGAAACTGGAAGTCTGGTTGTACAAGTAGATTTCCTTTGCACAAGAGAATGGACATCATTGAGTGTCACCCTTAAGAGATTTATTTTATAACAACAAGGGCTAGTATTTGATAAAGGTAAAGGGACCCCTGACCATCAGGTCCAGTCGTGTCCGACTCTGGGGTTGCGGCGCTCATCTCGCTCTATAGGCCGAGGGAGCCAGCGTTTGTCCGCAGACAGCTTCCGGGTCATGTGGCCAGCATGACAAAGCCGCTTCTGGCTAACCAGAGCAGCGCACGGAAACGCCGTTTACCTTCCCGCTGGAGCGGTCCCTATTTATCTACTTGCACTTTGACGTACTTTCGAACTGCTAGGTGGGCAGGAGCTAGGACCGAACAACAGGAGCTCACCCCGTCGCAGGGATTCGAACCGCCGACCTTCTGATCGGCAAGCCCTAGACTTTGTGGTTTAACCCACAGCACCACCTGGGTCCTTAGTATTTGATAGTCATGAGTAATATGTATATGGTAGTTGAGTAGTGGTATTAAAACAACTTGATAATGAGGCAATACGGGCATTTTTTTGGGGGGGGGTCCTACCATTGGTAAATTCAAATCTGGAAGTGAGACTTAAATTTGAACAGAGAAAGTGATAGTTGTGGTGTGCAAGTATATTAAGTTTGTTACAAAACTAGAACATTACTGAGGATTTTGTGTTGTGGTAGTCAAAGATCCTAAGCTTAAAAGCTGCATATTGAAAGCTTTGGGTATGGTTCCAAAGTTACAAGCCTGCCTCCCCAACCCCACCATTATTCCCCTGCTGTTTTTCTTTTTACCCTAAGATTTATGTGCCTGCCAAAATAATTATACCAAAGAACATTCACAATTTGCACTCATAGAGGTTGTGAGACTAACACCAACATTTTCTTTATTGGTTCCTCCTTTCTAATATGGAGCTAGGAGACAGAAGAGAGAATGGAAAATCTCTTCATCCTAAAATTGTTGCCTAAACATTTTTAATGATTCATTATGTACAATCTGGCTGCCCACTAACTTTTATAATATATGATATTGTGAAATTGGTTTAGGTTCCGCGTGGTGTAAAAAATAGGTGGTTGAACTGTCAGATACTGAGAACTACTTCCATTTATGTGATAGTGGAGTCCATTGGACATGGATCCAAAAGCTTATCTATTCCAAGATAGTGGTTTTAAACTATCTTTTGTACATTGTCAAAATATTGTAGGCAGTGCCATGAGCCCCTTGATTTTAGTTGTTGTTGTTGTTCAGTCGTTCAGTCGTGTCCGACTCTTCGTGACCCCATGGACCAGAGCACGCCAGGCACGCCTATCCTTCACTGCCTCTCGCAGTTTGGCCAAACTCATGTTAGTAGCTTCGAGAACACTGTCCAACCATCTCATCCTCTGTCGTCCCCTTCTCCTTGTGCCCTCCATCTTTCCCAACATCAGGGTCTTTTCTAGGGAGTCTTCTCTTCTAATGAGGTGGCCAAAGTACTGGAGCCTCAACTTCAGGATCTGTCCTTCTAGTGAGCACTCAGGGCTGATTTCTTTGAGAATGGATATGTTTGATCTTCTTGCAGTCCATGGGACTCTCAAGAGTCTCCTCCAGCACCATAATTCAAAAGCATCAATTCTTCGGCGATCAGCCTTCTTTATGGTCCAGCTCTCACTTCCGTACATTACTACTGGGAAAACCATAGCTTTAACTATACGGACCTTTGTCGGCAAGGTGATGTCTTTGCTTTTTAAGATGCTATCTAGGTTTGTCATTGCTTTTCTCCCAAGAAGCAGGCGTCTTCTAATTTCGTGACTGCTGTCACCATCTGCAGTGATCATGGAACCCAAGAAAGTGAAATCTCTCACTGCCTCCATTTCTTCCCCTTCTATTTGCCAGGATGTGATGGGACCAGTGGCCATGATCTTAGTTTTTTTGATGTTGAGCTTCAGACCATATTTTGCGCTCTCCTCTTTCACCCTCATTAAAAGGTTCTTTAATTCCTCCTCACTTTCTGCCATCAAGGTAGTATCATCAGCATATCTGAGGTTGTTGATATTTTTTCCGGCAATCTTAATTCCGGTTGGGGATTCATCCAGTCCAGCCTGTCGCATGATGAATTCTGCATATAAGTTAAATAAGCAGGGAGACAATATACAGCCTTGTCGTACTCCTTTCCCAATTTTGAACCAATCAGTTGTTCCATATCCAGTTCTAACTGTAGCTTCTTGTCCCACATAGAGATTTCTCAGGAGACAAATGAGGTGATCCGGCACTCCCATTTCTTTAAGAACTTGCCATAGTTTGCTGTGGTCGACACAGTCAAATGCTTTTGCGTAGTCAATGAAGCAGAAGTAGATGTTTTTCTGGAACTCTCTAGCTTTCTCCATAATCCAGCGCATGTTTGCAATTTGGTCTCTGGTTCCTCTGCCCCTTCGAAATCCAGCTTGCACTTCTGGGAGTTCTCGGTCCACATACTGCTTAAGCCTGCCTTGTAGAATTTTGAGCATAACCTTGCTAGCGTGTGAAATGAGTGCAATTGTGCGGTAGTTGGAGCATTCTTTGGCACTGCCCTTCTTTGGGATTGGGATGTAGACTGATCTTCTCCAATCCTCTGGCCACTGCTGAGTTTTCCAAACTTGCTGGCATATTGAGTGTAGCACCTTAACAGAATCATCTTTTAAAATTTTAAGTAGTTCAGCTGGAATATCATCACTTCCACTGGCCTTGTTGTTAGCAAGGCTTCCTAAGGCCCATTTGACTTCACTCTCCAGGATGTCTGGCTCAAGGTCAGCAACCACATTACCTGGGGTGTATGAGACCTCCATATCTTTCTGGTATAATTCCTCTGTGTATTCTTGCCACCTCTTCTTGATGTCTTCTGCTTCTGTTAGGTCCTTTCCACTTTTGTCCTTAATTGTGGTAATCTTTGTACGAAATCTTCCTTTCATATCTCCAATTTTCTTGAACAAATCTCTGGTCTTTCCCATTCTGTTATTTTCCTCTATTTCTTTGCATTGCTCGTTTAGAAAGGCCCTCTTGTCTCTCCTTGCTATTCTTTGGAAATCTGCATTCAATTTCCTGTATCTTTCACGATCTCCCTCGCATTTTGCTTGTCTTCTCTCCCCCGCTATTTGTAAGGCTTCATTGGACAGCCACTTTGCCTTCTTGCATTTCTTTTTCATTGGGATGGTTTTCGTTGCTGTCTCCTGTATAATGTTACGAGCCTCCATCCACAGTTCTTCAGGCACTCTATCCACCAAATCTAAATCCCTAAACCTGTTCTTCACTTCAACTGTGTATTCATAAGGAATTTGATTTAGATTGTATCTTAGTGGCCCAGTGGTTTTTCCTACTTTCTTCAGTTTAAGCTGGAATTTTGCTATAAGAAGCTGATGATCTGAGCCACAGTCAGCTCCAGGTCTTGTTTTTGCTGAGTGTATAGAGCTTCTCCATCTTTGGCTGCAGAGAATATAATCAATCTGATTTCGATGTTGCCCATCTGGTGATGTCCATGTGTAGAGTCATCTCTTGTGTTTTTGGAAAAGAGTGTTTGTGATGACCAGCTTGTTCTCTTGACAGAACTCTATTAGCCTTTGCCCTGCTTCATTTTGAACTCCAAGGCCAAACTTGCCAGTAGTTCCTTTTATCTCTTGACTCCCTACTTTAGCATTCCAATCCCCTATAATGAGAAGAACATCCTTCTTTGGTGTCATTTCTATAAGGTGTTGTAGGTCTTCATAGAATTGGTCAATTTCAGTTTCTTCAGCACTGGTAGTTGGTGCATAAACTTGGATTACTGTGATGTTAAAAGGTCTGCCTTGGATTCGTATCGAGATCATTCTATCATTTTTGAAATTGCATCCCAGTACAGCTTTCGCCACTCTTTTGTTGACTATGAGGGCCACTCCATTTCTTTTACGGGATTCCTGCCCACAGTAGTAGATATGATAGTCATCCGAACTGAATTCGCCCATTCCTGTCCATTTTAGTTCACTGATGCCTAGGATGTCAATGTTTATTCTTGCCATCTCATTTTTTACCACATCCAGCTTACCAAGGTTCATGGTTCTTACATTCCAGGTTCCTATGCAATACTTTTCTTTACAGCATTGGACTTTCCTTTCGCTTCCAGGCATATCCGCAACTGAGCGTCCTTTCGGCTTTGGCCCAGCCGCATCATCAGCTCTGAATCTACTTGTACTTGTCCTCCGCTCTTCCCCAGTAGCATGTTGGACGCCTTCCGACCTGAGGGGCTCATCTTCCAGCGTCATATCTTTTATATGCCTGTTGTCTTTGTCCATGGAGTTTTCTTGGCAGGGATACTGGAGTGGGTTGCCAGTTCCTCCTCCAGGTGGATCACGTTTGGTCCAAACTCTCCACTATGACCTGTCCATCTTGACCTGTCCATAGCTTCCCTGAGTAATTCAAGCCCCTTCGCCACGACAAGGCAGTGATCCATGAAGGGGTGATTTTAGTTAGTTGACATTAAATTAATATCACTTTTTTAAAGACCTAAGCACAAGCTATACAAAATCATATTGCTGTAATTTAACTGGTGTGTGCTCTGCACCAACTGCAGTGTTCTAATTTTAATTCTATGTAATAATCATTCTCTCCATATTGTGAATGTTCAGGCATGAGTACTGTTGCATAAAACAGCACCTCTCATTCATGCAAGGGGGTATTGGTAGCCTTGGGGTACCCCAGGGTTTGCCAAAGTGCTGTATTTTTCGCTCCATAAGACGCACCTTTTCCCTCCTGAAAAGTAAGGGGAAATACCTGTGCGTCTTATGGAGCGAATGGTGGTCCCTGGAGTTAAATTGCCCAGGGGCCAAAAGCAGATTGTGCTTTTTATTTTACAAAGAGAAAAGGGAGTGTTGAAAAGACCCCGCTCAGCAGCTGATCAGCAAGAGATCGGGAGAGAGATAAGAGTCCCGCTCCCTTTCAGCCCCACCCTCCTTTGTTGAATGTACTGCAGAGGGAGGTTGTTTGTTTCCCCAGGACATGTGACTGGCTGATTAGATTATCTGTCTGGAAATACTAGAAACTGCTCCCTTTCCTTAAGATTTTTCAGAAATGTGAGTTGAACCCCATAAAAATGGGGCTTTTCCTCTTTGCTTTTCCCCCTTTGCAAAAAACGCTGCAAAACTTTTAGCTGATCCTCAAAAAACCAGGGCTTTTCCCTTTGCAAAAAAAGCTGCAAAACATTTAGCTGATCCTCAAAAGACCAGGGCTTTCCCCTTTGCAAAAAAGCTGCAAAACTTTTAGCTGATCCTCAAAAAAACCAGGGCTTTTTCCTTTGCAAAAAAGCTGCAAAACCTTTAGCTGATCCTCAAAAAAACAGGGCTTTTAGAGGAGGAAAACCAGAAAAATATTTTTTCCCTTGTTGCCTCCTCTAAAAATGAGGTGCGCCCTATGGTCCAGTGCGTCCTATGGAGCGAAAAATACGGTACAATTTCTTACCTTTGGAGAAAATTAGTTGATGCTGTAAAACACCCCCCACCCACCCACACCCTTGCTACTGTATTTTATTAATGATTGGTTTTAAGTATTGTACCGTATTGGCCTGAATATAAGACACACCCGCAAATAAGCTGCACCTTTAAAATTCAAGGCTTATTTGCGGGTGTGGCCTGTCTCCCAGCACTACTGCCCTGAATGGGGAGCGGCTGGCGCCCTGTTCCCCAAGCTGGCACTCTGTTCCAAGTGTGCTGCATGCCCACCTCCCAGCTCTACCGCCCTGAAAACTTCCGTGTTCTATGGCCAGTGAACAGTTAGTTTGCAGGTGTTGATGGAATAGAAAACTGGGTGGATAGGAGAATGAAGTACCATGCAGAAGGGATGACTGGCTGCTGGGATGGGCCAGTGAACAAGAGCACTCCAAACTGCCATATTTTGTTGCTGTTTCCACCAGTCTATCCTGCTTTCTAGTTTTGTTTCATGTTTGATACAATGAGTGCCTATTGGGTTTGAATTGGTTGCAGTATGAAGGAATAATGTTTGTGTATAAAAGGAGCAATTGGAGGGTTTGAGTCCCTCTTAGTTTGCTTGTCCAGCTTCACAAGAGACACCACGCTAACAGGAGGAGTTAGCACTTGAATAGTGAATTCAGGTGTTCAGAATGTTTCACATGGGTTCCCTAGTTGTAATCCTTACAACCCTACAAGATGGCTTTCCTCAACCCGGTGCCTGCCTCCAGTTGCTTTGGATTGCAGCTCCCACCAGCTATCAGCCACATTGCCAATGGGGTTGGTGAAGCTCAGAGAGGGAGGACCTTCCACAGCATGAAGGTTCATGGGGAACCTTCTAGAGGGGCCCTGCCAATGGTGGGTGCAGTCAGAGGCAAAAGTGGGTGGACCTTGTTACAGTTGGCTACCTTTCAGTCAAGCAAAAATCAGGTTTCTGTGCACACATTATCACAGTTGAAGGTCAAGGTTTTTTGCTAGGCAGAAGCACTTGCAGAGATCCCAAAGCAGGCCAGTAAAGGGGGGTCACCTAGAGGGAGTCCTGAGAGTCAGATAGAGAAGCCTGGAGGTCCACTGTGGGATTTGCTCCCACAAGATGTGGTAGTGTCCGTTAACGTGGACAACTTTAAAAGGGACTTCCACAAATTTGCCTAATCCTATGTTCTGCTTCCTCTGTCAGAGGCAGGTCTCTATGTACCAGTTGTTGGCAATAACAAGTCAAGAGCTGTTGCCCTCCTGTGTTCTCTGCAGGCTTCCCGTAGGCATCTCATTGTCCAATGTAAGAACAGGATGCCGGATTAGATGGGCCTTTGGCCTGATCCAGCACAGCTCTTCTTACATTCTTAGGTATCTGGTACCTTTTCCCTTCTTCCCTTCTCACAGTTGATTCTAGTGGCATAGCAAAATGGCTTGACTTCCTTCAGTTCAATAGTAGCCTGCTATGTGGCCTTGAAGGGGAGAGTAATGTTTGAGGAACAGTCTGAAAAACACTGGGAGGTATTTGAGTAGTTCTCTGTAGCCTGGGCACAGCAACTTGTAATATTTCTCCATAGAAATGTATTTGCCTGCCTTTTTATTACCTTCCCCTTCTGGCACACCCTCCAAGATAGGTAATAAGGCTTGGATATGGTTTTGGTTGTCCTTTTTAGACTACGGTAGTTTAGAAAATGTGTTTGTAAATAGTTTTTATTCCTGAATTTGAGAAAGAAATACAGACACTTCTGCCATGCAAATAGTGAATGCCACTTTTATACAGTATATGCAAGCTGTTTTAAAAAAGGAGCAGCATCTGCATTTATTGGGTCTCAGAAGTATAATGTTTACCTACACCTTTAAAAAAACACCCCTATTTTTTTAAAGCAAATAATTTTATCACAAATTGCAGTATTTGCAGAATTCAAGTTACTACCCGTCAGGTTTGTTACACTTGATGAAAGAAGGAAAAATGATTTATGCTTTGGAGTTTGTATGAGTTTTCTGAAGTGAACATATATACAGTAATTTTACTCATGGAATAACATGCTACTTACTTTTTCAGGTACGGAATCCGCCCTGAAAATGTAATTATATATGGACAAAGTATAGGAACAGTGCCATCTGTGGATCTTGCTGCTCGTTATGAAAGTGCTGCTGTAATTCTTCATTCTCCTCTGACCTCTGGAATGCGTGTAGCTTTTCCTGATACCAAGAAGACCTACTGCTTTGACGCATTTCCAAAGTAAGCTGTAGTATTTTCATACAGTTAGACGAACCACCTAGTGAGCACTTCGTAAACCATGAGTAGAGGTCACTAAGCTTAAAATAAGGAAGCCTTAATCAGTGCAGAGCTGCTTAATTTTGATTTTTTGCTGTGAATGAGACTGTTTAAAATGTCATGTTTAAAACACACCCACCCGTCCTGTCGTCAAACTGGTAACTTCCATATGAATACTTTCTAGTATGCCTCAGCTAATGGGTCTCTCCATTGGCATTGTGTCAGTTAAATAAGGCACACTTCAGATAAACAAAGAATTTGAAGCTAACAGGTGATAGCCAATATCCGCTAGTGTGGAGGGGCTTACCCTTCCTCTCAAGACCCTGCACTCCCCACATCCGCTCTGGAGGGACCACCAACATGCTGGATCAGATTTGGCAGGCATACAGGCAGTTGCCAGGGGGCTGGGAAGGGAGAGTCTCAGTCTTCTCACCAAAGCCCCCTCCACTCACAGGCAGGCACAGTTGGATACTGCCCAATGTGCATGAGCAAATGTTCCAAGGATGGCTGTTTGTGAAGTTGTATACCTTTGCATACTGATTTCTTTTTTTGTGTTCCTATAGCATTGACAAGATCTCTAAAATTACATCCCCGGTGTTAATAATCCATGGGACTGAAGATGAAGTGATTGACTTTTCACATGGCCTAGCATTATTTGAGCGCTGCCAAAGACCCGTTGAGCCACTGTGGGTAGAAGGAGCAGGACACAATGATGTTGAGCTTTATGGACAGTACCTTGAAAGATTAAAACAGTTTGTATCACAGGAACTGGTGAATTTGTAAATTGCTTTATATATTATTTGCTGTTGAATTTCATGGCAGAACTGTAGATCTTTATAGCCACAGCATAAAACCTGATGGTTTTCTTTTCAAATTGGGTCAGTTGCCTTCAAGCGTGTACTGGTAATGATTTGTAAACATAATTAATGAAGATTTTAATACCAGTATTAGCTGGAACAGTGGATGTTGGGGACAAGCTTGTGTAGTTCATCTATTTTTTGCAAGTTTTCTTAGACTAATGCATAAGTCAATTTGAAAATTTTTCTTAAGATGTACAAAAACCATAGAAAAGAAGGAAAATGTTAATTATGTAAAATCAAATGCTGTAAAAGTGTTGCCAAATGCTTTAGCATATCAAACAAGTTTATATACAATATTTTTAAAACATCTCAAACTATACTGTGATCTACTCTGTTGCACAGGTATAATTGAAGCAGTTGTAAAATATAAATAGCCATTATATTTGAAGGAATAGGAAAAAAGGAAAAACAACCACTGGAATCTACAGGCCCTATTATATAGGGAGCAAGTCAAAACACGTGTTTTATTATCTTTCATGTCTTGTTCTCAATGTTTTTCTCTTTTCCTGAATGACTAATGGCCAAAAATGCTTATTTAGCCATTTGTGTTGCTCTGCAAAACAAAGGCATAAAATTGTGATTTTTAGAACTACTCCTGTTAACAGGGTACATATTAAAGCAACTAAATGCAGTGGTTTCTCTGAAATCAGTATGAAATACGAATATCATTGCAAGTGGCCATTTTGGAAATGATCATGTAAAGAAACAGAACTTGGATAATAATAAACTAATATTTCTCTAACTTTTTTGTACTGGCAAACATGCAAAGTTGCAGTTGTCATTTCAGATTTGATTTGAATGTTTGTAAGTGTAGGACTAATTGTTTCAATTATTATGAAAAACCTACTAATGTACTCCTATATAGTGAAATGAATGTTGACAACTCATAGTAAAATAAGTTGCCTTTCCCTTGAATAAATTTTTGCTTGAATAAAATATAAAATAGACCTAAAATGTAGCCTAATTTGTAAATGAAGTAATACTCAAATACACACTGTGCTTCTCATTTTAAAGCCTTACAATAGTTTACTTGTTCGGCTTGTTTTTGTGATTGTCTGGGGAAAATGTGTTCTGTATTGTAAATCCCTAGATTCTGACATGTTTAACTCAAATAACAGAAATTCCACACACTTGATACTGAGTTTTTCCTGCAAAGCATAAACAGCAAAGTTCCTGACATAGCACAATTCCCTATGTGACTAAAACATCTTGCCAAAATCTGCTGCTTCCATTATCTTGACCTCTCTTTCTCCAGCTCTTTGCTATTTTCATAATCCATTCCTACTTGAGTCAGCTTGTCTCCGTATACACTTTGCTTAAATGAAGTAATGCTAGCTTCTAATTAAAGCTTAGAGTAGCTTTAATGTTTTCATAAATGAAGGAGTGGACATATTAAGTATACAGGGTAAATGATTTGTGGCTTGTCACAGTGGGTAGCAAATATACTGAAGTTACTGGGTTGGATTCAGAGGTGTATCCTATTGCCCCCCCCCCAAACTGTATTTAAACAAACATCAAGCAATATATTAGCACATTTTGTGCCCCTCCCCAATAAACAGAACAAATTATGTCATGATCTCCATCCTTGTTGCAGGCAGTTCCACTGTTCCACCTGCATCACGCTGAAGTTGTCCCTTGACTATGTGGAGGAGAGTCAGTTGCGGGGGGGGGGGGCAAAGCAACCCGACAGCTTCTATGAACTGACCTGGAGTTGTGCCAGTTGAGTTAAAAAAATTCTGCTGTTGCTAATTGAAAGAACACACACTCTGTGCTTAAGACTTTATAGATGCCATTATGATTCTGTTTGTTAAATAAGTTGAGACCACAAATTAGATAGCATCATACTCTTTGAGGTAGTTTGACTCAACATGTTAAGTGCCTATGTAAATTTTGGCTTACAATACTGCAAAATATGCATACATTCATATTAGTTTGGCCTTTGAAAGTGTCACTAAACTTACTGAAGCTGTTTTATACTGTGAAAGTTGAGTTTTTGTAGCTTGATAAGGGACTCTAAGGGACGCGGGTGGTGCTGTGGTCTAAACCACAGCGCCTAGGGCTTGCCGATCAGAAGGTTGGTGGTTCGAATCCCCGCGACGGGGTGAGCTCCCATTGTTCGGTCCCAGCTCCTGCCCACCTAGCAGTTCGAAAGCATGTCAAAGTGCAAGTAAATAAATAGGTACTGCTCCGGCAGGAAGGTAAACGGTGTTTCCGTGTGCTGCTCTGGTTCACCAGAAGCGGCTTAGTCATGCTGGCCACATGACCTGCAAAAACTGCGGAAGCGGACAAATGCCAGCTCCCTCGGCCTATAGAGCAAGATGAGCGCCGCAACCCCAGAGTCCATGACTGGACCTAACGGTCAAGGGTACCTTTACCTTTTTAACTATACAGGTATCTCTTTACTCTTCTACATTAGTGAAATCAAAATGTTTAGTTGTTATTCTTTACAGAAAGCAGAAATCTAATCGTCAAACTCAAGCTTCACTCCTATGTATTGTTTAAACATTCAGTAGTTCTAGAGAAGCTCTGCTAAATTTTCTCTTTTTGGGGGTCACTTTGTCAGAATTCCATCCCTCAAACATCATTCCTCAAATGGTTTTTATCCAGATGCCCTGTTTTGACATGAGGCGGCAATTGGCTCAGTTAATTGCTGAGAGAAAGATTAACAGCTGACTTTCACCTCAAATTAGTACAAGACATATAAGACTGTGTTCTTTGTTTTCTGTTTGCCTTTTATGTATGATTCAAAACCTTAATAGTTTTTCACATGAAAAGCTGCTCCAATAAAACTCAACTTAATTCCAAAGTCAGTCCATGTACACCTTCACAGAAACTTACATTTAATCTAGGGGTTGTTTTATTTATTTTTAATGAAGTAAAACCAGGGCAGCGCTATACGTGGCCATATAACAGCTGTTAGAGCTAACCGGGTTTGGTAACTTAACTTTGCTAGTCTACATGTGAAATCAACATTTTGTCTTTGGGTGAAGCAGCTTGTAAATTCATGGTAGGGTTACAGTTGTTGTATTATTAATATATAACTTATAGTTGTGTAAGAAGCTAACTTTTATTATGTCCGCACTATCTCCCATTTCCGATTGTAGCTGTGCAGAATGGGAGAATTTACCTCATTGTATAGCTTGATGCTGCCAACAGGCGCTGCCTTACAGTGACTTTACAAGTGGCTGCCATGTGGCATTGTCCTCTCTCCTGTCCATCCTGGAGGGTCTTGTGGGCAAAATGATCCATTTTTATCAGCTAGTAAAGAGCAGGCTGCAGCCTCTGGATGTGGTTGGCCGGCAGATAGTAATTATTAGTGTGAAAAAGCATTAATATACTTCCTCCCCCCCCCCTTTTTTTAATATTTAGAGAAGTATGAAATGCCACACCAGGACTAATTCCTAATGATTTAACAAATTTGGGTCATGCCCGACATATTAGCTGTGGAAACATTGATGCAACCTAGTAATCTAGACATAGACTACCATAGTATACCTTTTGAAAATACTGGAAATAAGTTCAAATTTGCTTATGCTTAGTAGAATCAAATTATGCTACTCAAAACACATTTTGCACAAGGCATTTGTGAGGGGAGGGGATTGGGGTTGGGCTTTTGGTCAAGAGCGGTAAGTATGGCTTCCAGAAATGTATTTACAGCAGAGCTCTGCATGGGCATTGAAGGCAAGCCCTGTCATCCAGCATACACACCATAGTTCCAAGTAAGGCTTGATGCTCATTCTGTACTGATACTTTTTAAATATACACAGTATAGGGCTGCTAGTGGCAACTGGGATAACTTTTCCAAATGATCATTGCATCTTTTCACTGTCAAGTGAAAAGGTATTGGCCAGAAAAAGCTTGTTAGAATTGGAGCTAAAAAGCAGTATGAACTACTGACTAGGAAATTCATTTCATTCCTGTGCATTATAAGCTTGGCAACTCTTGATGTTCATGATTTTGGGGGAATGAAGGTGGTTGAGTTGGATCCTATAGCCTGAGAACAAAATGGGCACATGATGTGTGACTTCAGGCTGAGCACTACCTCAAACTGGTCTGGTTACTTAGGAATATTTGAGACCCTCACAACTGAAAGTGTGCTTAGAATACAATTATGGAAATGTTAATCTAATGTTTCTACAGGCAATGCCAGGAATTATCTGAAATGGAAACTATTCGCATTGACTTAAATCTAAACCATGTTAATGCTACTAATGTTTTGCTTGTGTTACTTCTCTTTAAGATTCGGTTTATCTAAAGTTGGGTCTAAGCTTTACCCACTGTTAACTGTTTAAACATTCTGCTGATTATTGTACATGAAGACAACTCAAAGACAACACAAATAAAGCCTATCTTTTGACTATTTCCTTGTTTCAACATTTTTGTTGTCATTCTTTACAGCTTTACAGAAACTGATTGGAACAAATGTTCATGAGATCATAAATTTATTGTATATTAGCCAGTGGGTGCTAAAGGTGTATTAGTACAAACATTATTTAGAATATGAAGATGGATTTGGATTTTGCTACCTAGGAATTAGCAAATCATTTCATACCTGTAATATATAAAGTCTATACAAAAAAATACCACTTTTTTGCTCTGTCATGGAAGCATATAAGTATATTATAAGTACCCTACGCCATGGCTGATGTAAGGTTGTATATGTCAGAGATGAGCGGTCTCTGGCCCTCCAGACAACAGACTATGATTTGCATAATTGGTGATCATTTGCAACATGGGCTGGGGCTGAGGAGCACTGAGGAATCCAACAGTATAGGGAGGGCCACAGGTTTCTCATTCCTATTATCTGTAGTTGAAATCTGTTTTTGCAGGATTAGCCCACTTGCAACATAGGAACACAGTTGACGCTGTGGTCTAAACCACCGAGCCTCTTGGGTTTGCCAATCACAAGATCAGCAGTCTGAATCCACGTGACAGGGTGAGCTCCTGTTGCTCTGTCCCAGCTTCTGCCAACCTAGCAGTTCAAAGGCATACCAGTGCAAGTAGATAGGTACTGCTGCAGCGGGAAGGGAAACGGTGTTTCTGCATGCTCTGGCACTCATCACGGTGTCCTGTTGTGCGAGAAGTGGTTTAGTCATGGTGGCCACCTGACCTGGAAAGCTGTCTGTGGACAAATGCCAGCTCCCTTGGCCTGAAAGCAGAGATGAGCGCCACCCCCGCATAGTCGAATTTGATTGGACATTGTACTTTTCCATGTATAATAAGGTTTTTTTATTTTAAAAATATGTTAAAAATTGGGGGTCGTCTTATATACAGATAGTGCATAGGGGGGAATGTAAGATTGGTTGCTGCCCGCGAGCCGTAGATGGTCAGGCGGTATTTGGCATGTTATTGGTGGCTGCAGCAAGTGCTGGTGTTGATTGGCTGTTGCTGCAGCACTAGGATGGGCGAATGGTGGCTTCTGCCAGAGCGGGGACAGACAATAGGTGGCTTTTGGGATGCGTGCGAGTGGCACCGTAGGTCAGGTGGGTGAGCTATTTTCACCAATCCCCCCTAAAACAAGCTCAACAACCCTGGGGCACACCCCCTCAGAAAGCTCAACAAATCTGGTCAATCCTCCCCCCAAAAAGCTCAACAACTCAGGGAAATCTGCCCCCATTTTCTTAATTTTGCACCCCGAAAAATAGGGGGCGTTTTATACACGGGGGCATGTTATACATGGAAAAATACGGTAACTCTCCAGGGGTCTTTTACCTTTACTTTGCAACATCCACTTGGTTTTTAGCCAATGATCCCCAGCCACCATGGCTAACTAATAAGAACTCTGGGAATTGTAGTTGCAGTCTAGCAGCATCTGGAGGGCTACAGGTTCACTACCTCTAAGCTGCACCAAGCACAGGATGTAGAAGCAGGGTGATATGGGAGAATATACTGAAGATCACATGTATACAAGATCGGTTGCATTCTAATCCATCTTCCCTCATGCTGCCAAGAGTGGTGAATTAAAAGTTTATAGTATTTTTATCCCATGAGTTTTCACATCAGCTGCTTTCTGAACTGAGAGCTGATTGGGGCACCTGAAAAATAATACATGCAAGCTGAGTAAGAAATGCAGGACAAAAGACACCTGAGTGGGGTGCTGAGTTTATTGGGCCTATAATGGGTGGGCTTTGTTACTATGCTTAACCCATAAACTACTCTTCTGGTGGGCTAAAAATGGCAGTTTCATAATGGTCATCTGTGAATGGATTGTTGCAGATAAAACTCTGCACTTAGGTGCCAGCCATGACGTGCATAAGAGTCGAATGTAGGCTGCTTCAGTATGTGAGCACCAAGCTCAACCAGACCTTCTGGGCAAATAAATGTTCAGAGCTGAGGCAGGTTTTTATCCTTGTCCTGTGCCCACTTCACTGACATTATTGTTCAGGTACAAGGCTTGCAATGTCTGTAAGTAACACTCCCAGTAAGACTTCTCTCCTTACATTTGGTATCCTAAGGGCTGCTTAGACTAAAGGAAATACTTAGTTCAACTATGGAATTCACTGCCACAAGATACAGAGAGGGCTGCTCAACTTGCACAGTTTGAAAAGGACAAATTCATGGAGAATAAGTCTATCTATGGCATGTTTATAAATTACCTCTGGGAGAGGCACGCTGCACCCAAATCTGGTGAACTTCCTATAGGCATCGGATTGATCCCTGTGGGAACAGAATTCTAGACTAAGATAAGCTTTTGGTCTGATCTAGTGGGGCTGTTAGATTCTGGTTTCTGTTGTGGCATAAGCTGGCTTGCACTGGAGTCATTGAAAAGTCATGTGATGACAAATCTTGCAGCTGTTAAGGCGCCCCAACATTCTTTTTGCTGTAAGTCTAACACAGCTACCATGAAAAACGACACTGCGCTTCAGAAAGAAGGCAAAGCCAGAACTCTTCTCTCTGACTTCTAAGTTTGAGAGATTTAAATTTTTTTCTGAAGCACCTCAGTGAAAATACAGCGTTTTGAAGTGTAGCTTAAATCAAACCTGTTCAACTTTGTTAGAATGAGTATATGTGCCCTCTGCTGACATATTGCTGGAATGACTAATAATAGTTAACTCTCCTAGAAGTGTTTGTAACCAACCATAAGCTTATGTAATGCATACATGTAATGCATGAAAACTCAAAAACCCAGTTTGAGTCTTACAAATTAAAAACTCAAGAGGGGGAAACTACCCTGTTTAAACAAATTACCAAAAATCCCCACTTTAAATCCCATATATAACTTGTCAACTTTATGTATTTAAAACCAATTAGATTATTTTAATTTTTGTGTTACTATATTTATGGATTTTATAAATTGATTTTTATTTTATGCACCTTTAGTAACATTGTAACAGTAGTTCCTAAATCAGAAACAATGAGACATTTCAAAGTACTTACCAGTAATACATTCTAAACTGATGCAAATAGAAGAGAAAGTATCAATATATCATCCTTATAGCTGCTGTTACAGTAATTTATATATATATATAATACCATCTTTCAGTAAATCTTGACTTCTAAAGTAATTTTTCAAGCTAATTTCTTTGCATATAACTTATATAATTTGCTTATTGGTTGAAGTAATTAAAATTTCAAATTCAGATTTTGTTCTTAAGTAAACATATTTGCACATCAAATTATTTATTAACTATCTTATGTGAAAGCTGTAATTATGCATCCATATTATTTTTCACTGCTACATAGAATTACATCTAGTTACCCCCTACTAATTCCTTTATAGCAGTTATTGATTTTAGCTTCAGAAGAGAGAGATACCCCAGATTCCATGTGCTGGTACCATTGGTGTAGCCAAGGGGGGGGGGTGCAGGGGGCAACTACCCCCCCAATCAATAAAAATACTTAACTGAGGTTCTGTCTCCCCTAACAAAAGCCTGCCCCCCCAAAAAAAATCCTGGCTACACCCATGGCTGATACAAAAGCCAGAAGCTGCTTTTTATGCTGACCCCCCCCCACCTGTCTGCTACTCAGTTAGATTACAGGAGTTTGTCACCCGTCATAATGGTTTTGAAGATGTTAAGGAGCTGGCTAAAAAGTTCAATAAATAAATTGTTATCTTATCCCCATGAAGTGAGGACCTTTTACTGTACTGAAATAATATGGTGTCTGTGCTTAGAACCCTTGAAATTGAGGCTAGCCTGGGTTCCATGCAGTGACCAATCACTTCACGTATTGGAACTCATGACAAGGCAGCAAATTCACAGTTTAAAGTGGTTTTTACTGAGAGCTAGGAAGAGAACGACTACCGGTATTCTGAAAGAAGCCCATGTACAGTAAAGGGACACAGATCAGTGGGACTTAGATAAATATTCCAGGCAAAGTCATTTGATCTGGACGTGTGTCTTCTAATTAACTGAATAGAGTTAACTGAAGGTGAGGAGTCACGGGTTGGGAGTGAATATGTATGAATTCAACAGGGCTTACTTTATTTCTGAGTTGCTGTTAATACTGTTTTATAGGTTATGAATGCTGTAGTACTTTGTGAATCCTGTGATATGACTTTTGTTGTAATTGAGCTGTTTAGCTTATTTTTTCAGTTTTTTCCTAATAGTTTTATAAATTGTAATTGTCTAACTAATGATCCATAATTGTTTAACCAGTTATTTGTTAATTATTCTATATAATTTCTGTTGTATTTCTGTTGTTCTATTATGTTATTGTTATTTGCTGTTTGCAAGTCGCTTGGCCATTCCGTTGAATGAAAAGCAGCATAGAAATACAATAAATCAAACAAATCCAATCTGTCATTTGTATAACTGCTCTAAAAGGCCAAAATGTTGAACTGCTAAATAATGTACACCCCTTTCTTTCTGTGTTGTTACTGAAGGTAGCAGAAGCAAAAACAGTTGAGTATTTTTGTCTTGACATACCCTGTAAAACCATTGGAAGTGGCAAAATGAAATTGAACTGAAACTTATAACCTGACCTGTTTCTTGTCAAATTTGGATGTTCTGGTGGCCCCAGTCTTTTCCCTTTTGCATATCAAAATGTTTCAGACTGGAGACTTGATAGAAATAGCATTGATCAACATGTGTGCAGATTTCAAGGCCTACTGTGAGATCAGGCTGCCACCAGTCTGTGGTGGTGATGATGATGATGATAATTTTATTATTTGTATCCCACCCATGTGACTGGGTTGCCAGTAAGCACATTCTGTAGGGAAGGAGGCAAGGTTCTTTGCCTTCTAAAGCAGCAACAGCTCCTGACTTTGCATGTTTCCTTGAGCCACTGTGGTGTGGTGGTTAGCATGTCAAGCTAGGACTTGGGGGACCAGAGTTCAAATCCCTACCTGACCATAAAGCTCACCTTGGACCTCTCAGCCTAACCTACCTCACAGGGTTGTTGTGGGGGTTAAATGAGGGAAAGAAGCCTGAGTTCCTTGGAGAAAAGGGTGAGCTGTAATTGCAACAAATAAATAAATAAATAATAGACAAAGCCCTTGCATTTATTAAGCAATTAAGGCTATATCCCATCGTCTCACATGGTGCTCCCATGGAAACCAGCTTCTGAATCATATGTGTTGAGATGGGCGATCCCCTCCCCAATCTATTTTGATTGTTGCCAAAACAGCAACAAAAGCTCATAGCTACTGTGCCAGGAAGTACAACACGGAGGACCCACCCGGCTCAACTTCCCGCTTGCATGCTGCTGCCATTGCTGATTGGAGTGACGGGGGGAGCTCCAGTCCTCTGTTCTGGTAAGTGTCTTCCAAAGAGATGGCTGCTTTTGCTGTTGCTAATCAGCTCGCTGGGGAGATTGGGTTTGCTTTGGCTTTTTACTATTATGTATCTTGTGCTTTTATGTTCTAAACTGCCATGAGATCTTTGGAAGCAGGGCGGTGTGTGTGTAGGAATGTGCTCTGCAGGATTTCAGCCTGGACTCCTTCCCTGTCCCATCAGGAGATGCTAGTGACTGACCTTATGCATACAAGGCAGATGATCTACTTCTTAGCTATGTATGGCCTTAATCCTAAATTAGCTTTAATCATGACCATACATTTTCAAGTCATAATAGCCTTTTTTAAGAAAAAGAAGAGGAAAATGTATTTTATGTACATCTTGCATTGCTGTCAAAGAATCCCTGCTTATGAGATTTGTATTAGAAGCAGGAACAGCAGCAAATAATAATATTTTATTGGTTTTGGCATTCTTCTGCATGGCCCAGTGAGTTTTATGGGAGGTAGGAACTGGAGCTGGTCCATCTGGCTTGTTTGGTTAGTGCATTTTTGTAGCATTAAAACAAGGGATATTAAATTTAGAAATATGGAATGAAAGTTTTTGTAAAGGAGAAAGCATAGGTTGAAACTGCAAGGAAAAAAGAGCACAACCCACCTGTAGATAACTTCGAATGCCACTGATTGCATCAGCACGATTAAAAAAATACTTAAAATCAGTGGGATTTTAAAGTGCTGAACTTTGGCTGAATCATCCACAAAGCAATTATGAAGAGGCACTGAAATTAGTTGCTTTCCTCCATGTTATCTCATCCTATTGAAATTCAGTATTATGTGTACCCCCCAAAATAAATTTGATATTCCAGTTACAAATTATAGCATGTCTCTTTATGATTTTTTCATATGTCATGTATTTCATGAGGCAGCTTTCCTGGGTTTTATTTTTCCTGTAGCTTTACAATGCTCCTTCAAGAATTAAAGGCTAATGTCATGTATCATTAAAAGGTTTGCACATATGTGCAGCTGTATTCAGAGAAGCTCTCTAGGGACTCATGAATCCTACTGCATCACAAACATTTAAGCTTTCCAGTAATTGTTGGCATAGTTGCCAGGGACAAGAACACATCAGCAATTATATTCAAACCCTATTTGACTTTTCCAGTTTTATTGGTCTGTGGAAGAAAAGAACTTGTTGTGAAAGAGGCATATAGGTAAAATTGAACAGGTGTGAAGTAACCTGAGTTTATTTCTGGACTGTTGGAGGCTGAATTACCTAATTAAAATATCCCATCCAATGTAGTCAGTATATTTAAATGATATACTGTATGTGAAATTGCAAGAACTGGTTTAAGCATCATTGCATTGTGATCTTATATGTGTTTACTTAAGTGCAAGGGTCATTGGAACTTTGCAAAGTGCAAGTGAGAACACTGGAACTTTGCAAAGGATTGCCAACTTAGCCTTAATACATTTAAAACAGGAATGGGGAACCTGTGCCCAGATGTTGCTAGACTGCAGCTCCCATCATTACTGGCAATTGACCACACTGGTTGGAGCTGATGGAATTTGGAGTCCAACGCGGGTGGCGCTGTGGTCTAAACCAGAGAGCCTAGGGCTTGCCAATTGTTGGTTGGCAGTTCAAATCCCCACAACGGGGTGAGCTCCCGTTGCTCGGTCCCAGCTCCTGCCCACCTAGCAGTTCAAAAGCACGTCAAATTGCAAGTAGATAAATAGGTACCGCTCCGGCGAGAAGATAAACGGCGTTTCCGTGCGCTGCTCTGTTTTGCCAGAAGCGGCTTAGCTGGCCACATGACCCAGAAGCTGGACGCCGGCTCCCTCAGCCTATAGAGGGAGATGAGCTCCGCAACCCCAGAGTCGTCCACGACTGGACTTAACAGTCAGGGGTACCTTTACCTTTACCTATCATCTGCAGGACCAGACTCCTCGTGCTTGGAGGGTTCTCTAAATGAGGGAAAGTAGTTGTGTTTACAGAAGACTCCCTAGAAAAGACCCTGATGTTGGGAAAGATGGAGGGCACAAGGAGAAGGGGACGACAGAGGATGAGATGGTTGGACAGTGTTCTCGAAGCTACTAACATGAGTTTGGCCAAACTGCGAGAGGCAGTGAAGGATAGGCGTGCCTGGCGTGCTCTGGTCCATGGGGTCACGAAGAGTCGGACACGACTGAACGACTGAACAACAACAACAAGTTGTGTTTACTATTGTGCATATATAAAATTTGCTTTATCACAGTTATCAGATTAATTCAATGAGGTACTGAAGTGTAAAATACTAAAAAGAGGTGCCAGATATCACATGATCCAGATACTCACAGTAGCCTATAGACTTAATGCTATGTCAAAAAAGAGAGCTTTGTGAAGTAGGCATGCATCAAACCCTGAGCTAAAGTCTACAGATTGTAAGATTTAAAATATATCAAGAATCAATATCAAAAGGTTTTAATTTTCATAAACCACTTTTCAATTAAATAAAATAAAAGATAGAATTACAGTGAAGATAAAACAAATAACTTAAAGCAATGTACTTAAAACAGTTGTTCCCTGAAATTAATGTTACGATCAGTATCTCCATGCCAACCCAGTGATTTCATTATTTCAGTTTTACACATGGGAAAGTGAGATAGTGATTTGTCCAAGATTATCCTGTGAGTCAGTAACCTAGCATGGATTTGCATCCATTGTGCTGATGCTGAGCAATTGCATCTCTCTGTAGACAAAGAGGGATCTATTCATAATCAGCAATACCAAATGTATTACCGTATATTCTGGCGTATAAGACTACTTTTTAATCCAGGAAAATATTGCGCCGGGTGGAGAATCTGCAGTCAAGTATATCTCAAACCCTATATTTTAACTGGAAAAGTTGGGGGTCATCTTATACGCCCAGTCATCTTATATGCCGGAAAATACGGTAGCTCAAGTATTTGGATGAAGTCTTTGCATTTAAGGCAACAATTGCCCTAGGAGCAAGCCCCACTTTATCGGGGCTACTTCTGCCCAGGACTGTGATCCAAGTCATTTTATACTGAAAAGTATCACCGATAGTAATAAACCATTGGATTTGAAATGGTTGCACAATCCCTTTACCAACAATATTTGGCTCGCATGGATGTGTCACATGAGACAATTCCTGTTTTTGTAAGTCAGAAAAATAAGAATCTGCCATGACATCCTGAACAGAGAGGATGATAGATAATGCTTTTCCTGTTAGCAGCACCAAGCCTTTATATTCATTCTTCCCTGAAAGCAAAAATTGTTTGCTCATTTGTTGACTGTCCATATAGACAGAAAACTGCAGATATTGTGTGAGAGAAAAGGATTTCTAGTTCTTTGCATATCATTAAGTGTTTTGGATACTCCTAACCAGGTAAGTGTAAAAAGTATTTTATTCTGCAATGTTATTTTGAAAGTTATAATTAAGTACTCAGATATTCTGCTATTAAATTTTTTTCACTACTGTTGTATCAGAATGTGCAGTATTGTGACAACTGAAAGCTCAAGTAAGCTGCACTTTACTTTTCAATAAATATTTGTGTCTAAGGACCTCTAATTCTTGCTTACGTTTTATTTTTGTTGCATTCTGTTTCCAGTTTTGCCTATTTCGCCAATACTTTACTCCCTACCTCAAGTGCCCATATTTGTCAAGGTTACTGAACCTTAATACTGTATGTTTTCAGTGAAACAAACAATGCTGTTTAAGGATATATGCATCCTCTCACAGGAAGTTAACTGACTGCAGAATCCAGATTTCCACTGACCCAATAGCTACTAGTTGTCAATAATTAAAGAGAAATTACACCTTTTTGTTTAACAGTTTCCACTGAATTGATGCTGCAAACCAGTGCTCAGTAAGTTTTAAATGGGTTTACTTTTGAATACACACACAGGATTCCACTGAAAATGTGTAAACATATTAAACAATAGCTGTTCTCCAACTTTGTAGTGAAGCTCTTTTTACAATAGCATTTAATCCACTACATTACAATTGTGGTGCAATTGCTGTACTTATGTTCAAATTTTCAGAAAGAACTCTACTTTTTTGTTTTTCTTGGATCCAGAAGATAATTTTCTGACATGGCATCAGTTCAAATTGTAAATACCAATTACATACAAAATAGCATTTTGCCATAAGGTCATATAACCTTCAGGAAGAAAAAGATAAACAAATAGTATGTAGTGAATACTTTGATAATGACACAGCAGCAAAAAAGGTCAAACAAATATACATGGAAATAGAAGAAAACAGGAACAGTGACCACTTCTCAGATGGTAATCCCAACACGCGTTTTTGGGGGCACCTGACTGGCGGCAGTCTTAACTTCTACATTGTCAGCCACAGAGCTGTACAAGCTGGCATGTGAGAACAATGAAACAATTATTTGCTTTTACTGGGGTTTTAGGAAAACTTTCACATGACGATCCTGTTCTCTACTTTATCCAAACTGGGCAAGATAGAACTGACCCAAAGTGTGGCACTGAAATGCCCACTGGGATACTGCTACTCTTGCCAGCAGCAAGATACCTCTGCCAGTGGTGAAAGAGGGGGAAATTAGTGCTTGGGTGAATGAGGAATCCCTTGCTTGTCTGTGTGCCTCTGGAGTTGCTCTGTTGAGCAGGAAGTTTGGGTTCTAGCCTGATGTCTTCCCTGCACCTTTGGCACCCAAAGTCATTGTTGCCAGCAGAACATCCGAAAGGTAAGCTTTGCAGTGTAGTGGGAATCAACCCCACATCTCATGCTTTGCTCATGTCTTGCCTCCAGGCTTCAATTAGGCATCTGGCTGGCCACTGTGAAAAAAGGATGCTGGGTTAAAGGGCCCTTTTTCTAACCAAGCAGGGCTGTTCCTGTTTTCCCATTGCAATGCACTTCCTTATTGAGTTACCAGGCTGCTGCAGTCGATCACTGTGACCTTTCTGTTGCGGTTTCTTCTCTTGTGTGGTTGTAGCCTTTTCCCTAACAAAAAGTTTGGTAGGTTCACTAACACAAGTTCTCATATGTGTGCAGCTGTTCTGAAGGGTGTTTTTGGCAGCATCATTATTACACGGCACAACTTGAAATATTCTCTTGTGGAATCTTTTGGATTCTCTGAGCATGCCTTTGGGGAAGGGCCAGAGCTCAGTGGTAGAAATCCTTTGCACACAGAAGCTCCCAGGCTTAATCTCTAGCATCTCCAAGCAGGGTCAGGAAACATTCTCTGCCTAAAACCCTGGAGAGCAGCTGCCAGTTAGTGTAGGCAACAGCTAGCTAGACCAATTATCTTCAGCATAAGGCACTTTCCTATGTTCCCATGCCTTCTACCCACTGGCAGGGGATTTGTGCACATGGATCAGAGTCTGTGTTATGGGTCAGCGAAAGCATAGGCAAACAAGTCTTTATTGAACTTTGCAAGACTTCTGAAGCAACTGACGGGTGCTACGTCATGTATGGCAAAGGGGATGGGTGGGCCCATTCTTGGGACACTGCCCCATAATAATCTGCAGGGTGCAGTGCTCTAAGTTCACTTTCCCCAGGTGATCCAAGTGATGTTGAGTCTACACAGGGGCAGGCAGTCTTTCAGGAAACCTGGCCCTGAGGTGTTCAGGGCATTCTATGGTAACAAGGCAACATTGAACTAACATGGCTTGGTCACTGATCAACAGTGCATGATGCAGATCCCTCTAAGTCAGCACTGGTATAATGAAGGTGCATGAAGGTGCTCCACTCAACAGCCTGGCAGCAGCATTCCGCACCAGCTGCCGTTTTGAGGCACCAAGATACGAGCCCCTGAACCCCATTTCGGAGATGCCCCCACTCCATTTTAGAGATTCAACTTTGCTTGAACTTTGCTTCAACTTTGCCAGCTAAAATCCTTACATTGCAGCTTCTTAGATAAACTTAGACATATCAGCAGTTTCAGCAGTTCAGCAGTTCAGCAGAATGCCAGTAAACGGCCGACCACAGACTTCCTCTTTTTCCACACTCTGTCTGGGTAGCTAACCACAACTCAACCCCATGACCGAGCCATTTCCTGTGAACATCAGCAGAAGCCAAAATAAGGTCCCAGGTGCAGTTGGGGGTCAACGGCTAGGCATTTAGGCACTGAAATAATAGCATATAGCACCTCCTGGCGGCTAAAGCAGCTTGAAACAGACAAAGGCAGCCGGACAAAGGAAATGTTCTGATTTGCTAACGCAGTATTATAATATTAGTTCTGATAGGCCAGGAGGAGGGATTTAGGAGGAGCTTTACTATGTCATAGAGAGTACTTAAGCTTGCCCCACAGGAGGTGGGGTGTGCATTTGCCTTTTGCTTACTGAATGCACCTTATTGCAATAAAGAGACTTTTTTTCTGAAAACTTTGCTGCCTGAAATATTTTCGTCTGGTCTTATTGGGTCAAGGCATACAGGCGTAACATTTCTGGTGCCGTCAAGGACTCGGATCGGGCCTTAAGCCCTCGACCAGAGGCAGCCCCTTGCCTACTATGCAGGGCGTGGGAGGTTAACAGCCCTGTGACCTTGCGCGCACCACCTCAGTCTTCAGAGTTGGAAGGGATCAGAAGGCATCTTGACCCCCCTCCGCCCTGCAAGGAGTGGCAACGGACAAAGAACCGGGGAGACAGGGAAGACAGCCGGCTTTTGGTGAGTACTGACCCTCTATATTAATTAGAGGAAGGGGGACTTGATCTCTCCCCAGCGTATGGTATTAGCCAGCAGGTAAGGGGTCCTCTGGCGAACCCATATACGCAGAGGTAGGGCAGGTAGGGCAGGTAGGACAGGTAGGGCAGGTAGATACATAGATATGTGTAGGTAGGCAAGAAAGGACAAAAGGGGGAAAACTTTGGGAGGTATATGTGTGTGGTGTGTGAATAAGGTACTCCAGTGATTGTGTGTATGCATGAGAGGCCGGGGCGTTAGTGCCACTAGCCAAGCGACGTGTGGAGAAAGGTGTGTGATTGTACCTTGGTAGGAGCGGAGTACCTCAGCAGCCCAGGATGGGAGGAGGGTCCAGCAAAGGGACTCCCCTCCAGTGTTTTCTGGACCATTGGAAGGAAGCCACAGAGGGCGACGATTGGGGATTCCCGTTGAGGAAAGAACGCCTACGATCCCTGTGTGAAGTAGACTGGCCAACACAGGGTACAGGCTGGCCCTCCGAGGGAAGCTTTGATGAGAATCTCATTAATCCCTTATGGCGGACTATAATTGACAATCATCCAGACCAGATACCATATATCTCAACGTGGAAGGATGCTGTAGACCATAATCCCCCTTGCCTGCGAGGGTGCAGAAAATTGCCACCAAGGGCTAAGATCTGCAGTGTACAGAAGTTAGCAAAACACCCGCCAGTACTGGACAGTCAAGAAGAGGAGCTTATGGTTCCGCGGCCACCCCCTTATGCGCCCCTAGTACAACAGCCTCAGAACGCAGACCCACCGGCTGGGGCAGAAGGGGGACAGGGGAATAGGGTGAAGGTCCCTAACACCCAAACCCTGGAAGAAATATACCCAGACCTCAGAGAATTAAGGGAAAGGATAAGCCGGTACAGGTCCTCCAATCCTAAGCATAAAAGTGCAGCGGCAGCCTACAGCAGGGCCCGTAATCAGGCACTGAAAGACTATGCAAAAAGGTGCAAGGAAGCACCACCAGAAGACCTAATTGCCCCCCTTCGGGTGGTATGGGACAATCCACCCCCACCTGATGCACCTTTAGTCGATGGTGGACCCCCACCTCGGACGTACACCATGCAGTATGTTCCCTTTACCACCACAGATTTGATGAATTGGAAGGTACACACACCACCTTTTAGTGAAAAACCTAAAGCTATGGTGGATTTAATGGCATCTATCTTCGCTGCCCACGAACCAACCTGGCCAGATTGCCAGCAGTTGCTGAATACCCTTTTTACCACAGAGGAAAGAAGGAGGATAGATCAACAAGCATTAGAACACTTGAAGGAACAGAGAGTGTTAGAAACAGATTGGCCCACTCGATATCCATCGTCTGATCCCAAATGGAACGCAAACAATGATGGAGACCGAAACGCCCTGAAAGCATATAGGGAAACTCTCCTACAAGGTATTCGAAGGGCAGCTAGGAAGCCAACAGACCTGTCCAAGGTCTCGGCTGTGACCCAGAAGGCAGATGAGAGCCCTGGAGATTTTCTGGAACGGTTAATGGAAGCCTATAGAATCTGGACTCCATTTGACCCCGACCTCCCCGAGTATGCGGCGATGGTCAATAGCTCATTTATCGCACAATCCACTAAAGATATAAGGACAAAGATACAAAAGCAGGATGGGTTTCAAGGAAAGTCCCGGAGTGAATTGATGGCAATTGCCCAGCGAGTGTATGACTATAGAGGGGAGGAGGAGAAGAAGGAAAAGAGGAAGTGGATGAAGGAGAAGGCGGCAGTTATGGCGGCAGCTTTGGCCTAAGGGGAACCGGCGACTCGGGAGGGCCAGAGGGGCCCAGAGGCCCGGGATAGAGGCCGGTGAAGAGGTCAGCCGCTTGGAAGAAAGCAGTAGAAGAGGCATTGAAGGAGTATGTAAGGATGAAAGGCCAAGCAACAAGCGTCCTAGGACTGGTGACCCGGGTGAGGCCAGAGGGGTCTGACCCGAGGAAGAGGCCGGTGAAAAGGTCAGTTGCTAGGAAGGAAGCAGTGTGTCATATGTAGAAAAGGGAGACACACTGGAAGTGAGAATGGTCCCAGAATAGAGGAGAAGGAAGAGGAAGAGGACAAAGAGGAAGAGGGCTTGGAGGAAGATACCCCAGAGGGACCAACCAGAGATATTTCGCTGGGAGCCCAGTATTCTGTTATAACCACGCCTGTACAATCCAAAAGCCTAGAATCAGTGAACATTGTGGGAGCCACAAGTGATTTGTTCAGGGAGGCATTTGGAATGTCAAATTGAAGGATGCCACCTCACCCATCAGTTCCTGTATATGCCCAAATACCCAGTGCCCTCACTGGAAAGAGACGTCCCCTCAAGGTACAGGCACAAATTATTTTGTCCCCAAAGGACCAGAAATGCAGCTATTTCCACGAGTGACCAGCATATTGTCACTAATGGCGCCTAGAGAATACTCTTAGGAACTTTTGGCAGCCTTGATCACAAAATCCCATCCATTTACTTTTGGGAAAAGTGACAGAATAAATACCTGAAACTCTCCAAGCTCCACCAGGGGTGTGGGCTGAAGATAATCCCCAGAGTTGGCCAAAAATATCCTGCATATAATTCTTAATGTAAGGTCCTAGGCTATGCCAGTCTCAGTAAAACACTACTCTCACTTTCCTGCCACGATGGGCGGCAGAAGGAGCCCAGAAACACTTGAACTGATTATTGAATCTTGGCTTACTCAAACCCCTTTGATTCTGGCCACAAGGATTTTAAAAATTTTTTGGTAAAGATGGCCAAAACTTGGAAGAAAAGGAAAAGAAGTTACAGAAGAACTGTTATACTTGTTATGGGAGACAGGATACAAAGCCTCTCAGAGAAAGGCATAAATTGTATCTGAAGGAAATCAAGTATTTAGGCTTCAATATATCACATCACAGAGGAAAGAAGCCATATGTCTCATAAGAGAGCCCACCACTAGGAAGCAGTTGTGGGACTTCCTAGGGAAATGCAGGGTGGTGCTAAATACCTGGCTTCAGTGTTTTACCAGAATCCCTGAATGATAGTACAGGAGGAGTGAAGGAAGACCCTTTGTGTGGGGACCAGAGCAGCAAGAGGCTTTTGAGACTATTAAGAAATGCCTAATGGAGGCTCCGGCCTTGAGGCTGCCAAACCCAGAGAAGCCCTTCCAACTGTATGTGCATGAGCAGAATGGCGTGGCAGCTGGAGTTTTGACTCAGAAGCTAAGAAGCTGGAATCGGCTTGTAGCTTATCTTTCAAAGCAACTGGACCCAACGGCTAAAGGATGGCCACCCTGTCTGAGATCAGTGGCAGCCACTGCAGTCTTGGTGACAGAAGCAGATAAATTCACCTTTGGCCAAGAAATGAATGTAAATGTACCCTATGCCGTTCTCACCCTCATGGAGTACAAAGGGAGCTACTGGCTGACAAACCCCCGAATGGCCCAATACCAGGGCCTGCTGTGTGAAAACCCAAGAGTGCACCTAAGAGTGGTGAATACCCTTAACCCCGCCACCCTGATGCCCCTACCAGACGACGAGGAAATAGAACACCATGATTGTCTCCAGGTGATGGACGAAGTCTATTCTAGCAGACCAGACTTGAAAGATGAACCCCTGAAAGAGCCTGATGTTGTATATTACACAGATGGGAGCAGCTTTGTATCCAATGGCGTTAGGAGGGCTGGGTATGCTGTGGTGACCAACGATGAGATTGTAGAGGCAGAAGCTCTGCAACCGGGAACCTCTGCCCAGAAGGCCGAAATAATTGCACTCACTAGAGCCCTGCAATTGGCAGCTGGATGTAAGGCGAATGTATATATACAGATTCAAAGTATGCCTTCTTAACCCTGCATGCGCATGGAGCTCTATGGAAGGAAAGAGGTCTGATAGGAGCCCATGGAAAAGCCTTGAAGTATGGACAAGAAGTGGAAAGTCTATTAGAGGCGGTGTGGGCCCCTGAGAGGATTGCTGTAATGCATTGCAAAGGACATGGGCGAGGCAAGGATTTGGTCACCAGAGGCAACCATAAGGCAGACAAGGCTGCCCGAGAAGCAGCTATGCAATCACCACCTTCAACCGTGGCTGCACTCATCCCAGAAATATCCACTGAAGACTTGGAACCTCACTATTCTCCTGAAGAGCAAGAATGGGCACAACAGGAGGGAGCCCGACTGCAAGATGGATGGCTACTCCTCCCAGACAACCGAGTGTTCGTGCCCCAACACTTGGCCAGCAAAATTGTGAGAAACTATCATGAGTCCACACACTTGGGTGGCACTGCTGCTAGGGAACATCTCGGGAGAAAATTGTATGTGCCTAACCTCTCACAATTAACTGCTGCTATCTCCCAGAGGTGTATCCTTTGTGCCAAAAACAACCCCAAGCAAGGAATGCAACCCCCACCGGGTGTACAACATGTGGGATACAGCCCTATGGAGAATCTGATTGTGGATTTTACTGAGTTGCCACCTGCAAGGACTTGCAAATATCTGCTAGTGTTTGTTTGTACGCTGACCGGATGGGTAGAGGCGTTCCCAACACGGACTGAAAAAGCCAGGGAAGTAACTAAGAAACTTCTAACCGAACTAAAACCCAGGTTCGGACTGCCCAGGAGTATAGGGAGTGATAATGGACCAGCCTTTATCGATCAGGTAGTGCAGGAAGTGTGCAAGAAACTTCAGATAAAGTGGAGACTGCACTCTGCCTATAGGCCACAGAGTTCGGGAAAAAACTGAAAGGATGAACCGGACTTTGAAAATCCAATTGGCCAAATTAACCCAAGAGACCGGACTGAAGTGGACAGATGTCCTCCCTATAGCTCTGTTCCGAATTCGAAGCGCCCCCACCAAGAGACTTAAACTGTCACCATTCGAGCTCCTGTATGGGAGGCCACCTCCATTTGTTCGTGAAAAACCAGCTGGACTGGACAGGTGGAAGAGCATATCACCTTCCACAAACAAATAATCTCTCTATCTGTCTGTCTGTCTCTCTGTGTCTGTGAGTTGTCGTTCCCTCAGCAGGTGGGCCCTCGAGCAAACACCGTGCAGCTTTGCTGAGCCAGTCCATCAGTTCCAGCCTGGCTATAGCTTGTGGGTAAAGGAGTGGAAGCGCAACCTTCTTACACGGTCCATACACGGTTCTCCTATCCACCCCAACGGCGGTGAAAGGCCGAGGTGACCCCCTGGAGTCGACACCCTGCTGTGCCTAGCCAGGAGTAGGTACTCAACGCACGGTGCACCAGTCTCCCCTGCTGCGTCTGACCGGCAAGGACGCCCAGCGCACGGGAGACCGAATTGAAGTAGCCCCTGCTGTGACACACTGGACGCTGTCACTCGACGCACGGGCCACCGGAAACCTCCAGTTTATGCAACGGAGACCATCTCCAGCAGAACCACATCAGAAAAATTGGTCGGAAGGACATTGTTATTAGTGGTTTGTCGACCAGTTGTTAGACAGGGCATAACTCTATAGATTGGGAATGTTAGAGGTGTGAACAATGTTGGTCTAGGCTGTTGGGATTGGACGGGAAATTGGAAGGGAAAATCCTGTTGACCCCTTGAAATTGACTTTGTCAAAGTAACAATATCCCTTTTTATTCCCTTGCGTGTATATAGTTGGGAACCAGAGGGGGAGGGCCTAGTCTTTTATACCTATGGGTGTATTTTCACTGGAAAAGAGAATAGGGAGTCCATTCTACAGCCAAACAGTTCTTACTGTTAGAAAGTTATTCCTGACTATTTGCTACATTGCAACTGCTCTCAAGAAGTCAGAATAGGTAAAATATTCACTGATCCTATTCTTCTCACACTAATTTCATTAGTCCCTTCCAGTCCTCCAGTAAATGTCATCACCCTCCATAAGAAATATGGGCCATATTCAGCTGTAACAGTAAACCAGAATTTAGTCCTCGAGGAATGAACTTGGGGTGAGGCACTGGCTCTTATTCGACTTTCTCCAGTGTAGTCACAAGGAGATTTGAAGCTTTCACACCAGGGGACACGCCACCCAGAGTCACCAAAGGGGGGTGGGAAGTCCTTTTATGTACAGGAACCGCAGGCTTACCAAATATACCTGTGGTTGCCACGCAACTGCTTACAGTCCAAGGGACTGACTGGAGAAGGACACCATTACAACGTTCGCCTCATACATGGCAGCTGTTGTGAGTGGGGCTGAGGAGAAGGTGGCTGCAGGAGGAGAAGGGATGGTGGAAAGCGGCAGAGGTATCAACGAATATGATACGGATGTCTTTGAAGTGGAGAAGATCCTGGACATGAAAACCACAGATAGTAAAATACTATACAAAGTACGATGGAAAGGTTATTCACCAGATGATGATACATGGGAACCTGATGAACATTTTAAAGACCCTATAGGGGTGTTTGAACACTGGATGAATCAAGTTATAGAGGAAATCTCAGTAGGTCAATCTGAAGAGGAAGCAGAACAAGCTGCTCCTCTCGATTGAAAGGGGGGAAATGAGGCACCAAGATACGAGCCCCTGAACCCCATTTCGGAGATGCCCCCACTCCATTTTAGAGATTCAACTTTGCTTGAACTTTGCTTCAACTTTGCCAGCTAAAATCCTTACATTGCAGCTTCTTAGATAAACTTAGACATATCAGCAGTTTCAGCAGTTCAGCAGTTCAGCAGAATGCCAGTAAACGGCCGACCACAGACTTCCTCTTTTTCCACACTCTGTCTGGGTAGCTAACCACAACTCAACCCCATGACCGAGCCATTTCCTGTGAACATCAGCAGAAGCCAAAATAAGGTCCCAGGTGCAGTTGGGGGTCAACGGCTAGGCATTTAGGCACTGTAATAATAGCATATAGCACCTCCTGGCGGCTAAAGCAGCTTGAAACAGACAAAGGCAGCCGGACAAAGGAAATGTTCTGATTTGCTAACGCAGTATTATAATATTAGTTCTGATAGGCCAGGAGGAGGGATTTAGGAGGAGCTTTACTATGTCATAGAGAGTACTTAAGCTTGCCCCACAGGAGGTGGGGTGTGCATTTGCCTTTTGCTTACTGAATGCACCTTATTGCAATAAAGAGACTTTTTTTCTGAAAACTTTGCTGCCTGAAATATTTTCGTCTGGTCTTATTGGGTCAAGGCATACAGGCGTAACATTTCAAGGCAAAATCCCAAGGGAAGTCCTGCATGGCACGCACTACAGCAATCCAGGCAGCCAACACATGAAACACAGACTCGTCTGGAGGCGGCTTTTCTCTCTGGCCGCGGGCGGGCAGCCAGGATGCGGGAGCGCCAACCCCTCCGGGCGCGTCTCTCCCGCTTAGAGGCCGAAGAAGAAGCGAAGCTTCAGGCCCAGCCGAGCCCGTCCGCCGCGCAGCAGAAAGAGCCGCGCGCTCTGTCCTTTCCCGCGCAGGTCGAGCTCAGAAAAGGGGCCGCTGGGCTGTGGCGACGCGGAAGCAAGCCAAGCGGCAGCGCGGCCTCGATCCGCTCGTTCCTTCTCGTTTCGCGCAGCCCCCCCCCCCCGTGCAGCTGCGGCGCCCGAACAGGAGCGGCTTCAAGTCTAACTTGCGCTCTTCCCCCTTCTGGATCAACACCCCCGGCTCGTCGTGCTGCGTCTTTTATATTTTAGCACGGGATTCTCGAAGGCAGCGGCAACCCGTTGCAGAAAGGCGAAGTGTTGTCTTTGCGGGAAACGGGGCGGGGGGTTGACACGGAGACAAACGCGCAAAGTGCGCCGGACTTGCATGTGCAAAAGGGAGCGAAATCGGCTGGTTTCCGTTTTAGGCGCAGTTCGAGGAGACGCCCTCCCCGCCTCGGAGAACGGCAAAGTTTTGCTGCTTTCCGCGGAAGCAGCTCTTTGCTAGGGCGACTTTTTCCTTCTGGAATTGCTGGCCCCAAGGTGCGGGGGTGGGGGGGGGGGTGGGCAGCTGCGCGTCTCTCCCCCGCACCAGTCCAGGGGGCGCCCAGGGATGGCAGCAAGAGCCGCGCATCTCGGGGCGCCGCTTCGCCTCTGCGCCTCGCCCAATGGGCGCTCGGGCGGCGCGGCGAGGAGGCTCCTCCCCTCGAGGGAGGGTTGCGGGGAGGAGGCGCTTGCAGCGCGACGGGGCGGTGCCGCGCAGGCAGCGTCGGGCTTCTGGGCGCCCCCCAGCGAGACGGGGGGAGGAGCGGTGGTTGGTGCCCGTTGTGCCGAGGCAGCGGCCGGGGGAGCCGGCGGCGTCGCTGCGTGAGGAGGGGAGCCCGCCATGCCTCAGCCCCCGCCGCCCTGAGCGCGCCTCCTTCGCCTCCTCTTCCCCAGCCTGCGCTCGAGGCCACGGTGAGTGCCGCCGCCCTGCTCCTCCGGCTCCTCCGTGGGCTCGGGCGCGGAGTCTCCCCCGCCGCCGCCGCCGCCGCGCCTCCTCCTCCTCCGCCGCCGCCGCGCCTCGCGCTCTTCCCCTGCCGGGCTCGAGGCTGCCTCTCTGGCCGCGGCGGACGCCCACCTCCTGCCTCAGCTGCCCGGCCTTTTTGTTCTCCGCCCCTCCGTCTCGCCCACCTCGAGCCTCACATTGTTCGTGTCTTCTCCCGCAACTCCCTCCCGAGACGCGGAAAGCTGCCGAAAAGCGGCGCGACTCTTGCGCCCCCGTCGCCCGCCTTGCCCCCGCTCGGGATTCGGGCACTGGGCGCTGCCTGCGGGGCCCCGGAGGATCCGCGCGCGCCCTTGCCCTCCCCTCGCCGGCCCTGCTCGGCGGCAGCCCACAGGGCCGTCTTAAGCCTATCTGGCGCCGTGGTGCAGGGATCTCTCCGGCGCCCCCACGCCCCCCATCCTTTGGCAAACAGTGCCCGCTCAGGACCCCTCGTGTTCCTTCCCCCGCCCCGCGCCCTACTCCAGTCCTGCGCAGCGGCAGGCTGGAGAAGCGTTCAGAGGAGTGGCGGCCGCCAGGGATCGTGCCCTGCTCGGGACCCCTTGGGTTCCTTCCCCGCTCGGGACCCCTTGGGTTCCTTCCCGCGCCCTACTCCAGTCCTGCGCAGCGGCAGGCTGGAGAAGCGCTCAAAGGAGCGGCGGCTGCTGGGGATCGTCGTGCCTAGCCCGGAACCCCTCAGGCTCCTTCCTGGCTGCCCCACACCCTACTCCAGTCCTGCGCAGCGGCAGGGTGGAGAAGCGCCCCGACGACCAATTGCGGCGCTGAGAGGAGGGGCGGCCGCCGGGGATCAGGCCCGCCTCCCAGCATAGCTGTCAAGTTTCGGATTTGAAAATAAGGGATCAGCACCCTCACCTGTCCTGGGGACAGTCTACGGTTCTCAGGGAAAGTCCACGCCACGGTAACCCCCCCCCCCAGGCTACAAATTAATTTACGCCAGGAAAGAGCTCTCAGGAAAGAGAAATCAGGGCAGAGAAAAGAAAGCACTTATTCACGCAGCACACGGTTATCCTCTGGAACTCCCTGCCACAGGGAGCAGCGATGGCCACGAACTTGGATGGCTTTAGAAAAGGATTGGGCAAATTCATGCAGGAGGAGAGGACACTGCAACCAGGTCCCATTTGTAAAAGAATAAAAACAAAACGATAATAACCTCAATGAACAATTGTGTGCCATCCCAAAGCTTGCCTCCTGCATTTACCAAAATAAGTTTAATTTCCTCCCCAATCCGTTTTAGAAATTAAGAAAAGTTAAGAGAGCAGCATCTCTTAGAGGTGACATAGGTGTTCCAGAGAGGAATTCAATTGCCCACTCAGCCACGAAAATCCCCAGAAGGCTGTTGTCGAGTCACTATCTCTCAGCCTACCGTACCTCAAAATAGTGTTGTATGGATAAAAGGGGGCGCATGAGAACCATGCTTTTGAACTCCTGAACAACAACAAAATATGGCTCTGAGGTTTGAAAAGCAACTTAAAAAACCCAAACCAGAAGCTTGTTTGTTACAACAAATGAGGAGGAGCAAGAGTAAGACTGGGCAGGGAGGAAAGGCAGAGAGAGTATGAAAAGTTTTGAGAGAGCAGAGCGAGAGAGAGAGAGAGATCGATGGTGGGGGAGATGTTTAAGAGAGGAGAGACGAAAAAAGAAACTTTTTTAAAAAATCGGCACTGATCGAGGGAGGACCTCCAGGGTCTTTCCAGCGGTTCTTCCCCCCCCCCACCCTCGCTTTTCTTTTGAAAGGCTTGAAAGGCGTTCCAAATGATTGGAAAGTAATCACTGTGTCAGTTTCACCTTTTCTCATGCAAAGTGAGTGTCGCAGGGAGGGCTCCTGGGGGAAGGAGGGAGGGGGAACGAGCGAGCGAGCAAAAAGTGTGGAGAGGTAGGATCGTTCGAGGCACAAATCGGGGAGAGAGGGAGATGAGCTTAAAATCCCTTAAAATTGGGAATTTTAAGGGATTTCAGCAAACCTGGAGAGCAGCGTTTCCCGCGAAAAACGGGAGACTTGACAGCTCAGCCTCCCAGGCGCACACCAGCTGAAGAGGGGTGAACAGAGGGAGGGAGGGCTGATCACTGCGCGCCCGGCTCGCTGCCACCGAACGCCTCCTCCTGCCTTCAGCCTTCTCCCTGGTGGCGGGCGAGCGGGGGATAAGGGGCGTGGTGCTGGAGCGGCGCGGGGCTCTGCGCCCTTCCAGTGCTCCCAGGACGGGAGGCGAGGGCGGCCAGCTCGCAGCCCGCCCGGGAGTGGCATGGGTGGCAGAGGCCTGTGGGGGCGGGGGCGGGTTGGGGAGGGGGGCGCCCGGTATGCCGGCGGGCTCGCGGGGCGCCCCTGGGGGGCCCAGCGCCCTGGCGCACCGCGCCACTAGCCCCTATGGGTGAGACGGCTCTGGCAGCCCACGCCGCTTGCCGGACGTCCCTCTTCGCTGTGACTTTCCCCTCTGCTTTGCTTCTTATTTCTGTATTTTCTCTTCGCCGTTGCCTGCCTGCCTGCCCGCCCGCCCTAAGATCTCACAACTACTTCAGATCAGTTTGGCAAAACCGGGGTATTAATTTTCTAGTAATCCATATGGAAAGGAGGAGGGAAGGTAAAGGGGAAAAATCAGAGCGGCCTTGATCTGTAACCCCCGTGTCTTTGGGCACTTCCAGAGGACCTGCTTAAGGAGCATATTCTTCTGGAGGTTGGAGGGTGTCAGCTATTCGATTAGCATTTGATTCCCTTTAGATGACACTGCATCCCACACTTTCCTGTCATCTTCCTCATCACTTTCCTTATTGCAGACAAAAAGAGTGGAATTGGATTATTGAGCAATGCCTCCCAATCAACTATAATGGCACAGCATGAATTTTAATGAGGTTGAATCCCACCTGAAAATTTTCATTTTCTGTGTGTTTAAAGCACTTGTGACCATACACATGTGCATCACCACAAACCCAGAAGTGGCAGGAAAAGGGGCCAAGGCACGCTTATATGCATTTATACGCACTCTGCCTTCATGCACAATGACCCAGAATGCAACGCCCCCCCTGCAAATTCCCTGTACCAACAGTTCCCACATTCCTCAGCAGTTTCTCATCTCAAGCAGCAGTGACACCCCCCCCCCAAAAAAATCTTCCGCACTTTACACCGAATCTGATTTAATCTGCTCTCTTGGGGGAGGGGCTGTAGAAGTTGGGTAGTAGAGCATATGTGTTGTATGTAAAAGATCCAAGGTTTAATGCCTGTATGAAACACTGGTCTAAAATCTGCTGACAGTTAGTGTAGACAATATTGGGCCAGTTAGACTTTCTGTCCATCTCTGTATAAAATGGGTTCCTAGGTTCCTAACCTTTCCCAGCCCTCTTGGCATTCATTGCAAGAAGGAAGCAACTTACAAGTTACCTTGTTAAACTGAGAGGGAAGGAACCTGACATCCTATACTATGTTGCTGTTAAGCCCATCAGAAGTTGACTTGCACTGAGTTGGAAGGGACCCCAAGGGTCAGCTAGTCCAGCTTCCTACAGTGCAGGAATCACAGCTGAATTGATCAGTCTAGTTCAGTATTGTCTTCTCTGACTATCCGTGGTTTCCCAGCCTTTACCCAGAGATGCTGGAGTTTGAACCTTGGATCTGCTGCTGCTCAGCTACAGTTCTTCCTTTGTTGGAAGTGGTGATGCAGAAACAAAAACCAGTAACTACACTAAGGAAGAGACTTCTCCCATCTCTCTGGTTATCCTACATATGCACACTCCTACATTTGCTTGAGACTTGGCAGTCACACTGAAAACTCCCTCCAAAGGTGAGAGCTGGGTGGAATAAGCCAGCAATCACTTATACTTGAACGCAAGTGTGCAAGGATTCTTGGCTTCTCATACATATAAGAAAAGTATTGCATGTTTGGCAATGTCCCCATTTATGGCCATTGCTTGCAGCTCATTTCATGAATTGTCCGAGATGCTGCCTGAGGTACAGATTTTATTGCTGGAGCCCATTTTTTGCACACAGAGGCCCCACGTTCTCTGGTACCACCAGATAAAAGCAACTTGCTTGGACTTAATCTGCATTCCCTTCGTCAGATGTAAGTTACTAGCTTTCATCTTGTTTTGATCATACTGTTTGATCAAGTATAAAGAATTGCATTGTCAGCAAGTATGTTGATGATGTCCTCTTCTGCTAACAGTACAGAATAAAACTTATTTGGTGTTGCATGGCTCACGTTGCTTGAGCCATCTCACATGCATTTAAACTTTCATGAAGCCATATGAAAGCATGCAAAAGGCATTTCCTATCATCTTGTAGACAACCTTTATGGTGTGTGCCAGTTGGGGCAGCGGATATCTCTGATATCTAAACGTGGTGCTTTTTCTCAGGAAAAAGTAAAAGATGAATGCCAGGTAACCTATGCAACCACTTATAGGCAAAGTATGTGCAGGTGCACATAAAGGTTTGGCTAGTTTGGTTAACAGTCGCAGACCACATGAAATTTAATATTTTGATGAAGTTTAGCATGCTCATGCTATACAGCAGTTGCTGATGTAGTAGAACAGGGGTCAGCAGACTTTTTCAGCAGGGAGCCGGTCCACTGTCCCTCAGACCTTGTGGGGGGCTGGACCATAATTTTTTTTGGGGGGGGATGAACAAATTCCTATGTTGTACAAATAACCCAGAGATGCATTTTAAATAAAAGCACACATTCTACTCATGTAAAAACACCAGGCAGGCCCCACAAATAACCCAGAGATGCATTTTAAATAAAAGGACACATTCTACTCATGTAAAAACACGTTGATTCCCGGAACATCCATGGGCCAGTTTTAGAAGGCGATTGGGCCAGATCTAGCCCCTGGGCCTTAGTTTGCCTACCCATGTAGTAGAACCTCACGCTGAAACTACACTGTAAGCATGATAAAACTACTTCTTTACAGTGCCATTTGTTCTGGTGTAGTTGTGACCAGAGTTGTGTACATGCTAGTAAAGCTAGAAAGTGCAACTTGGCATCTAACAGACCTCATATGAATTGGTTTGGATGCTTGTTAAATTTATTGGTCTCCATTAGCTATCAATGTGAATAATCGTGGCAGGGCTACCCTGAGGCTGAAATAGATTGTTGTGTCTAGGGATGGATGGACCACAGCAAGCATTCCTCCTGTATAGCTTTTTCAAGACAACAGAGAAGAGCTACAACTTGGCCTCATTCACAACCATGGCTAAGTTGAATGAATGAGTGTGCTGGTGCACAGTTAGAAAATCTTGGCCACTTCCCTCCTCCCCTGCTCCCAGTAGTGCAGCTTACTCGCAGGTAAATGTAGGATTGCAGCCAAGTAGTCTGTTCCTGAGCCCTGTTTTAAAACATGGCACTTTATTTATCTACAGTGATACAAATGTCACATACTGCATTTAAGAAGTGCAGGTGTCTGGACTTTGCTTCCCCTCGGGGAGTGGGCAACTTAAAGGCCGGTATAAAGCCAACAAAGGAGCTTGGCAGAAAAAGTCTGTAGCAATGGCCTTTAATTTCTTTCCGACTGAGGGCCTTCATTTCATGCTGACCTGCACCAGGGGACCACTTAAAACAACAACACAGAGCAAATCTATGCATGACCCCAGAAGGTGGTAGACTCTCCTTCATTGGAGAGCAAAGGTTGGATGGCCATCTTTCAGGGATGCGCTATTTGTGATTCCTGCAATACAGAGGCTTGGACTAGATGACCCCTTAGATCAGGCATAGGCAAACTCGGCCCTCCAGATGTTTTGGGACTACAGCTCCCATCATCCCTGACCACTGGTCCTGTTAGCTAGGGATGATGGGTGTTGTAGTCCCAAAACATCTGGAGGGCCGAGTTTGCTAATGCCTGCCTTAGATCCTTTCCAGCTGCTATTGAATACACCCACAGTACATAACATACATGTGAACTTTGTGGTATGACATTCCTACAAACTACTAGGCAATTCTTCCAAACAAGTAATCCCAGGTCCTTTCTAACTAGAGAGATGTTGACCTTCCTGGGGCACAAGCCTCGGCAGTGTACAGTCATACCTCATGTTGCATTAGGTTCATGTTGCATCTTTCCGGCTTGCGAATGCAGCAAACCTGGAAGTGTATACTTCCGGGTTTTGTCGCATGCGCAGAAGCTTTCTGCGTGCTTCACGCATGCACAGAAGTGCCAGCAGTGGTGTAGTGGTTAAGAGCGGTAGACTCGTAATCTGGTGAACCGGGTTCGCGTCTCCACTCCTCCATGTGCAGCTGCTGGGTGACCTTGGGCTAGTCGCACTTCTTTGAAGTCTCTCAGCCCCACTCCCCTCACAGAGTGTTTGTTGTGGGGGAGGAAGGGAAAGGAGAATGTGAGCCGCTTTGAGACTCCTTCGGGTAGTGATAAAGCGGGATATCAAATCCAAACTCTTCTTCTTCTTCTATCACACTCCGTGCTTGCGCAGAAGCGCTGCTCTGGTTGCAGACTTTTCGGAGTGTGAACGGCACCCCGGAACGGATCGTGTCCGCAACTAGAGGTACCACTGTATCCGGAGGTCATGGGCTGCTTGGATGACAAAACTCCCTTCTTGGACTCACTGATGTGGTCCAAAGGAAAGCAGAGCAAGACGTTTGGCACCAGCTGGGCTGCAGGAGTTGCCGGAAGGAGGCGTACAAGGCTCCATCTGACCCTCTTAAGGACTCCACTCCTGAGTTGTGCAGGGTTTACTCCTTAGTCTTTCCTTAGTCTTAGTCTGGCCCTCCCTTTTCTCTACGGCACGTGCACAAACTCTTATTGACTGTTAAACCCGCTGTTGGGCTATTCTGCTCAATCTGCTGGAGTCTGTTTTTGCATGCATGGGAAGTCTCTAACTCACCAAGGGTATGAGACCCATTGGCTACCCTCACCTGGTTTCGCTGGGATGTGGCTACTGTCTCATGCTGACAGCTTCTAGGAGCCACAGGCCTGGGTGGGGGGGGGGAAAGGATTTATTTATTTATTTATTTGCAGGGGACAATGACCGGAAACAATCTCCACCCCCCCAAAAAAAAGATTAAAAGGAGAAACATATTTCTCTGAATTTTTCTGGCTTTTTTCTGGGCCTTCCTATCTGTTTCTAATAGGTCATTGCCTTCCTTCCTCAAGTCACCTTTCTCTTGCCAAATCAAACTTGATCCTGTAATAGGATCTGAAAAACCTGATAAATTCATTCATTGAAAAGGCACATTCTCTCAGTGGATTTGGAGACAAAGATAATCTCTAAGGCAAAAATCAAGCAGATAATATGGTCCCTCAGCCTTTGGACATAATGTCAGAGCTTTCAATGAATTTTAGTGGCTGAGTTATTTTAGACTTCAGCCCATAGATGTTTGGCCTGATTCTGCAGTTATCTGGAAAAACAGCAAAAAGTTGAAGCTTCAGAGCTTTGGCAGGGATCCTATTGTTATGTTATACTGTCATTTACTTACTATGGCGTACATTTGTCATCTTGTTTGTTTTAGTCAAACTATCATTTTTGTAACTGCTGCTCATTTGCTCTGCACAAGTTATTAAGAGGCATTAATGTATTCAGGCGTCATCAAAGTTTTGAAAGCAATGGAGTCCTGCAGATATTTTAATCTCCTGTTCAGTGTTCACCTCCTCTACAGTTTTATAAATGTTTCTGATTCTGTATTCATTTGAAAGAGGAAGGAAATACTGAATACTTTATATTCTGAAGTTTCAAAATTAGAATAGTTGAAGGAAGAGAAGAATACGTACTCTACAAAGAAGTAATCTGGCTACAAAAATTCTTTTGTTGCTGCTTCAAATTAGAGGGTATGGGTGGGGATTTGGCTGAAATCTGTACTGTTTTTTGTCGGGCTCCAGAACAGCACCAACACTTGTGCTGGAAGAGGACTCTCAGAAAATTGCCCCAGGACATAATTTCTGTTATAGGTTCTTACTGTTTCCGCACTTGGAAATGTGCATGCTGAGGCCTGGAGCCTGGTCTGTTCAGAGAATTTACTTGACTGTCTTGTGATTTGTGTCAGCTTTGTTTCCTGTTTAGAACAAAGGAAACGGGTTAAACACACCATGTCCAACTCCTTGGTTTTTATACTGGGCTGCCCATTTTGACTGAAGCCTTGGTGACACAGGGAACAGGTGCAAGAAACATGAAGGACTTGTGTACCCTGCACTCCTTTTAATGTTCTGGTCCTTTCTGACAGGGCATTGGCTCCTCTGAAAGTGTTGGGCACAATGATCTTATCGCAGTGATGAATTGGACTCTGCAGCTTTTGACATTAAAAACAAAGAGTTCTTGCTATGTTTCTGCATAAGATTTGAGATTAGCTGCTATATTTTCTTTGTTTTTATTGTAGGCCCATTTCAGTCCTTCTGAACATTCTGTGCACACCAGGCTTCAGTTGGCGTACTCTACACTTTCTTCTTTCACAGGAATTAGAGCTTCATAGAAAGGTATCTGGGTTTAGGGTTAATCTTGCTTATTCAAGTTAAAGGCATCAAGATTCCATCCAAGGAAATGAGAGACCCACAGTGATTATCCACAGTTACAGGGAATATTTAAAACTTGCTAATACTTAGGAGGGTGGTTTACCCCTGGTTGGAGGGAGCAGGAAACAAGGCCATGTTCCCTTATTTGCAAGCTTCCAGGGGCCACATGCCCATAGTTGAGTGGGGCGGGGCAGATGCTGGTTTCATCTGGGACAGGAGATGCTGCACTAGGTGGACTTTGGATCTGATCCAGCAGGGCTCTCCACATTCTTATATGGACCATATCCTGGTAATAGAGGAAATAAATCATCACATTAGCCTGCGTGTACAATTGGGAAACAGATCGGCAAATGGAACTGAAAGTGGAAGACTGGCATAACATTGGAGAGAGCTGTTCATCTTTTATTGTGTGCCAGTTTTAAATAGCTGTCTTACAAAATCCAGATGGTAGGTGGCACATGATATCTCTCTCTAGCTCATTTTTAAACCACTGTTGGGGCAGGTCAGTTCTTGGGAGGAAGTATTTCAAACAGCAGATTTTCAACATATGGTGGTGTGGGATAAACAGGTAAGAAAACCTTAGCAGAAATGACCTTGCCTTGCTGTAACTGCTTGCATGGCAAAGAAAGAGGAAACTTGTGATAAAACGTTAAGAAATCACTGAGAGTAGCCAAAAGATAATGCCTTATAAGGTATTAGGATGGCTTGTGGGTGATTCAAAACCACAAGCGAAAATGGAGGAGAACAGTTAGAAAGCTCTTGCACTTGCTTAAAAGGGCTATGAATATTAGTCAGACTGCCCCTGGTGGAGCTAAAGCTAGCTAATCAGCATGAACAAGGGGTGTATGTAACGGTGGGGGGTACATATCAAGGGGAAAACATGAAATAGGTGGGCCAGGAAGTCTGTAAACTGCAATTTCCTAACCAATAGGAGATTGTAGGAGGGAAATTTGGATGGGCTATAGCGTATAAAGTACCCTTGATGTGAACAGGACGGGGCCCTCCCTCTCTGCAGCATGAGCTGGGGAGTTGCCCGTGCAGCGCTGTCTCAGGAATAAGCAACCTTCGGTTTTGCCTGATCTCAGTGTCCGACTCCTCCTTCTCACAGAGCAATTGACTCCCTCTAGGGAAGATTCCTGGGGCAAATATGTCCAACAGGTGGGGATCTGAAATTTGTATAGAACTTTTGGTTTGAACAGCGGCCAATTTCTCTGCTACCCATCACTTGTCTTTTTCTTTTAACCATCTAGCCTGCTGAAGAGTTCTGGGGATCTTGAAAGCTTGCACACTATTTTCTGGCATCTTGCTTAGCCTAATAAAGATGTTTTCTTAGTATATATTGGACTTGATTGGTACATCAGAAGCTCCATCTTGCTGTATTTTAATGCCCTGAGGATGATACCATCACCAGTCCACCAATTGTTTCTTATTTAATGCTGGCAGCTCAGCCAGAGTTAGCTTAAAGTGGAATTCTTCAAAGCTAAAGTGTAGAATTTCTTCACTGCTGAGATGTTATGGACAGTGTGTTTACTTTCCTTGAATCTATTCATTGAGTATTCGAGAGATCCTTGTTGGAACAACAGCAAGCAAGGAGGTCAGCTGCTAAAACTAACTCAGTTTTATTATCCTAACAGTTTACTTGTGATTGCGGTTTATGATAGTCCTGTTAGTGTGGCATGAAATGGAGTAATGGTTTTTAACAGTGCTATGGATTTTGAAGCAAATTTCTTCAAAGGTTATTCTAATGGATATAAAGACAGATCTTTTGTGTGTGATCTTGTGGAAATGTGGCAGAACTTGGATGAAAATTGACATATGCTTTTGAGCTCTATTTCACCCCCCCCAAAAAAAATTCCTTTAAATATTTGGGACTGGCCGGATGCTGACAAGCGTGCACTGGGTGAAGGGGGGCTGCAGTCTGACTGGGGGCGGGGCGGGCAGTGGTCTGTAGGGACCTGTAGCAGCCAAGAGGCAAGAGTCAGAATCAGAGGAAGCTTCAGAGCTGGAGGAAGAGGCAGGCCAGGCCAGTGAAAGAGAGGGTGCCTCTCCCCATTCCCCTGCACCACTGTCTCCAAGAACCAGGAGAGAGCAGACATAGCTTCTGTGCAGGCAGAGTGAGCGCAGCCCGTCAGGGGAAGGTGCATCGCCTGGTGGAAGGGGGCTGGTCCCCAGTTGCTGCAACTGCTCCATAGAGTGCAGACCTAGGAATAGCTGCCTAGCCAATAGATTGATGCATGTAGGTCTCCAGAGCTGTTATCTTGGATAATAAAAAGTTAACTTTCTGCTGCTAGGAAGCACCATTGGCACTGTATTAGCTTTGAATCATCCTGGTGGAATACATAAAAAGGTAAAGGTAAAGGACCCCTGACAATTAAGTCCAGTCGCAGGTGACTCTGGGGTTGTGGCGCTTATCTCACTTTACAGGCTGAAGGAGCTGCCGTTTGTCCGCAGTTTTTCCGTGTCATGTGGCCAGCATTCTGGTGCAATGGAACACCGAAATCAGAGTAGCGCATGGAAACACTGTTTACCTTCCCGCCAGAATGGTACCTATTAATCTACTGGGGCTTTGGGGCATGCTTTCAAACTGCTAGGTTGGCAGGAGCTGGGACCGAGCAACAGGAGCTCACCCTGTCGCAGGGATTCAAACCGCTAACCTTCTGATCGGCAAGCCCAAGAGGTTCAGTGGTTTAGACCACAGCTTCCTGGTGGAATACATACTACCACATAAATAATTCCAGGGCATAACTAAAATGACTCCTCTCACAACTCACACTTCAACATTAATCTCTTTTTTCCTTTTGTTTTTAATCTAGTGATTGCATAACATGCAAGCCGCTGATCCCAGAGGGAGGACTCCTGCCTTCCTGCAGCCTCAGAATGGAAGCAGCCATAAATCCTCTGGCTATTTCCCAGGGAGAATTGTCCCATTTCGTCCTCCTCCTCCTCCAAAGAACCAAGCTTCAGCCAAATTTACCTCTGGAAGACAGGAAGCTCGTGCAACAGTAGCCTCCTCAGCAGATGGGCAGCGCAGTCAAGCGGAAGCAAGCAGAAAGAAAAGACACAAAAACACACTCATCTGCTTTGCCATGTCTAGCTTTTCATTTTTTATTGCACTTGGCATTATTTTGGGGATAGCATCAAAATATGCTCCTGATGGTGAGTTTCCATTTCCACTACTTAGTACCACTACTAAGTGCCAGTAGAAAAATGCAAATATTTGTACTGCTGTTCTAGAAGAAGATTGATAGTTTTTAAAACTAGTTTTTGTATACTATATTTGATTTAAAATACATATAAAAAGCAAGAGAAAGGGACCTTTCTCTGTTGTTGTGACTAGTGACTGTGATAAAGGTCCATTGGCTTCATTTGTTCTTACGTTCTGTGCTTACACAGCAGAGTCACATAACATATAGAACAGCAGTAGAGAACTGTTTGTCAGCATCCATATAATCCTGCTCAGGGTGGCATTTTCCAGAAAAGTGTGTAAATGTCTTTCCCAGTCTCCTTACATGAACAGTGTTTTCTGAACAAAATACAGGACTGCATTGTGCACACTGCAGTAGCAGCATGTCTGTCAAGAACACTGACAGGATCGGCAGAGAACCAGAGCAGAGCTTCTCCAGTGTCATCACAGCTGATGCTCCTTCACACCACGTGGCCAACGGCTAGATGTCATCATGCATTTAGGGTTGGGTTCCCATAATGAGCCCCTTCAGCGGAAGCCCTGCACAAGGACTTTTGCTTGCACAGCGAGACTTCCTGCCCCACCTCTTCCCCCACACTTCCTGAGGTTGGGGGGGGGGAATCATTCCATCTGAACATAAAATTCCTCACGTAAACCAATTATTTATGTATTTATTACATTTGTAGCCCAGCCTCCCAGGAGCCAAAAGTGGTGTACATAGTTCTGTTGCCCATTTTATCCTCACAACAACCCTGTGAGGTAGTTAGGCTGAGAGTGAGTGACCGGCCAAAGTCATGCAGTGAATTTCATGGCTGAGTGGGAATTTGAACCCAGGTCCTGCTCCTACACTCTAACCATGCTTCTTATTTGACTAACCATGCAGTTCTTGCTTGGTGGTAATTAAAGTAACTCCTTATTAGTTCTGATATTCACTCCTAGAATGTAAATAAATTACAATGAAGGGAGAAAGCGCTTCTAACCCATTTGAATCCCATGTTTATTTCTACATAGTTACTGGGCTGTTAAAATAACTTTTAGTGATAGACTGGATTAGAATTCTTTTAAAAAATGCATCTCCCCTCCTCTTTAAATACATCCAGTTATTTCTTCTTCTTTTAGCCATCCCTTGGTCAATTAATGATCCCACAGTGGGTTACAATGTATAAATAAAACAGATCCAATCAGAGATCCCAACCACATAAAAAAGCAAATGATAACAGTATTGCTTGCAAACCTGCACTCAGTAGGGGCCATATGAAATCAAACTCCTGCAAAAAACCCCGAGCAAAGAGATGGATTTTAGACAGTGCATTTAAAACTAAGCCTCTAATAAAAAAAACACTACAGTGTCAAATAACATTTATCAAGTGTTTCTGATAACTGAAATAGTCAACTAGAATTGTCTTAATTACTAAAATTCAGTAATATAGTTTTAACCATTATTAGCATTTGCATTGATTATTGGCACAGATGGTTTGAAGAAGTGTGCTTAAGGTGAGAAATTCCTAATCTCAGATAACTGGGAAAGGGCAAAAGGGGAGGGATCACAAATGCAAGATCACATTGCAGTATTGCTGAGAACCAGTATTGATCGATGGTCTTTGACTGGCGGGTCATGGTCCAATCAGAGGTTAGGCGTAACAGAATATGACCGCCATGCAAGTATAGGGTTCCCAAAGCATGTTTGGTTAAAGTGGGTCCTTTTTCTGAAAAGGTTGCAGACCAGAGGAATGAAAAAAAAGACGGTTCTCCCAGAATTGGACCAAGCGTCCACCTAATACTGTATTCTGTTTACAGCAATTGGTTTGTCACAAATGTGACTCATCCTCATGTCTAAAATTGTGTGGCTGTTTTGTTAAAATATTTATTTTGCAATTTAAGCTGCTCCTGGGAATCTATGGTGAAAAGTGGGGTGTTGCATATTTTAAATAAAAAGCACAGTCATTTTATTTCATTTCAGACTGCATTCAGAAGGGTTTGTTGTTGTTTTTTGGCAGGGGGGGGGACTCCACGTGGACATGCAAGTGAGCATAACATGGCCAAAGTAACAAGAAGCTAAAGAATAATAAGAAATCTATTGTAATTAAGGGGGAAAGAGCTAAGCAAGAGAGGGAATCCAAAGTAATTATGTTTTATCAGCATGAGCCCAAAAAATTTAATAGCAGGAAGCAACTCCTAATAGTCAAGTGAAACTTACTGTAAAGCTTTCTCCAAAAGGAAACAGGAGCAACATGGGTGTAGTTTTCACAATTTTATTGCATCCAAGTAAAGTATTGTATCAGGAAATGCTGAATCACTGGAAGGAGAAACAGAGAGAACGGAAATGAGTAGTTTAGCTGAATGAGTCATTAACTTGCTGATAATGTACATGACTCATGAAAAAAATGGCAATTGGATGAAGATGCTCTGTAAACACTGGGACACAAATAAAAAAGGTCTTGATGTGGACCAAAACACAGAAGCTGAAGAGCAATGGTATTTCCTAATGTGAAATGTGTACCCAAATAAATTACCGGTATGTGAACAGCTGAACAGAGAGAAAAGCTGAACAAAACCCTCAGAGGATTTTTCTTATTCTCATGGGTATAATGGGGAGCTTTTTACTGTGTCTTTATTCAAACCTGATACCAACAGAGTTGGATAAAAATGCTTGAAGCATTTGATACTTCAGTTATAAGTGTTTCTTGTTTCTGTTGCAGAAAATTGTCCAGATCAGAATCCTCGCCTTAAGAACTGGAATCCTGGACATGATCGAGAAAATAAAGTTGTAATCAAACAGGGAGATTTGTTTCGCCTCAGTGTGGATGCTACAGTGCACTCTGTAGTGATACAGGATGGAGGTATGTAAAGTGACATCCCAGCTTCAACATAGCTTAGGGCCAAACTGACAAGATGAAGTAGCTGTGTTTACTTACCGGTATTCCTATGTTTTTTCCATTCACGAGGAAAAAGGAGTGTTTATGTATAGTCTAAATTTTAGAATGGTATAATAATATAAGTCTAGAATACATAATTATAATAAAATACTTTTGATGGCTTTATAATTATAATGTTTTATATTTTATTTATTATAAAGTTAAGACTACATACACACAGTTTTGCGTGTGAATATAAAAAGGTGTAAAGTGTTAGACTAGGACCTGGGGGACTCTGGGATGAAGCTCACTGGGTGACCTTGGGTGCTAGTCACTGCCTCTTGGCCTAACCTACCTCACAGGGTGGCTGTGGGAGTTCAGTAAAGGAGAGAGACCCATATACATAACACTGAGCTCCTTTGGGGGAAAGGTGGGATCTGGATGTCGTCGTCATCATGTGGCTGAAGGGAGCTGCACACTCCTCACTCTTCTTTGTTGTGCTTGGTCACCAAGACATTTTTCTCCTCAGCCCAGTTCTCTTCTGGTATCAGATCTGGGCCTTCAGGAGGAGATGGACAGGATTCTGTTCCCCTCATACGCATAAACTTCCTGTTGTAAAGAAACATCTCCATCCCTACTTCCCTCACCTTTTGTTCTGATAGTTTTGGGGAGGTGTACTAACACTAATTGAAAGGATATCCTGGGTAAACAATGTTAGGAAAAGCTAACAAGTTATTTTTCTCAATATTTCTTCCTATCTAAGGCAATTTCTATCGCAGCACTATATATAATAATGTTGCACGTAATTGGTCCATTTTTGAAATTGTTTTTTAGAATATAGCATTTGAAAAGATAGGGAACAATTAACATTGGAATCATGCAGTACCGGCATTTCCAAATCTTGCAAGAAGGGCGGGGGCAAAGCTCATAAATTGGTGTCTTGAGTTATAGCTCATTGCTAAGGTTTTACTCTATAATTGTTTCAGTCATTTCTTTTGCTGAAAATGCTATTTGGCATAAGGGAAAAAACCTCCGTAAAACGTAAGTTGTATTGTTATATTTGTGGATATTAACAGATCTCCAAGAAATGACTATCATCCTGCAAATGACATAAATTTAAACTGTTTACATTCAGTATAAGTTATATTGGAACAGGGAGCAGGCAGAGCTGAATAACAGAGCAGCTTCAGATCAGGCATTTGAACCCAATCCACCCAAAAGGAAGTTTCCTCCCAGTTTACTTCCTGTGCAGTGGGGAAAGAAACATTGTCTTCATAGCAGTTAACTTAGAGCAGTTGTAGGAAAAAGCAACAGGAGATGTTTACATTGAGCTGCGCCGCTCTGCCACCTCACCCTCCCTTACCTGGGTTGCTTCTGTGGCGGCAGTGGGGCAGGTGGGGTGCTCATTGGGGCCTCTTCGGTTTCCGCTGCCTCACTCCATGTCATGGGTGGACTACCTCTGACTTCAGATGTTTTGGACTACAACTCCCATCATCCTCATGCTGTAGTCCAAAATATCTGGACACCTGGTTGGTGATTTCTGTTCTATCCATCCTTATACTGCTAAATCCTCAGAGGAGTAAACATGGCCATGTGACTTTTACAAGAGTTTTCACTAAATTCGTTTCTTCCTTTTAATATCCTTTCCAGGTTTATACATTTGCATATCTTCCCCATCTAGCCGCTTCTTGGTTATTATGTTGTCGTTCTGGCCTGTTTTCAACATTTATTACTCCTGACTTCCTTCGGTACATTTTTTGCAGCTGTGCCAAGCATATCAAATACCCTCAGATTAAAAATACTGCTTGGTCATCGGTGTTTAAGAGCCTTACACAGCAAGATTTGGTTGGTAACTTTGCAAGGGCAAGATCCGGCTCGTAGGATGCAGTGCAGAATGTTTTGTTCAGCTGCTCTTGGTTCTTTGTACTTCTCCTTCCTCTGATAACTCCTTGACAAACTGAGTGATGCAGTTTTCCATTTGAAAACTGCTTTGTGTATTGAAATATAATGCCCACTAATATTTTTAAAGCTTTGTTATTAATGCAGTGATTAGTGTCTTTTTCTATACCACAGCAAATTTTTATTCCTCAAAAAATGGTTGGTTAATACTTACTTTATCGGTTGCTTACCAAAAACATTGTTCCCTATAGGATTGCTTGTCTTTGGTGATGATGAAAAAGGATCCAGAAATATTACACTACGAACACGGTTTATCCTGATAAAGGATGGTGGAGCGCTTCATATTGGAGCAGAGAAATGTCGTTATAAATCCAAAGCAACTATCACCTTGTATGGCAAAATGGATGAAGGTGATTATGTGCCAACATTTGGCAAAAAGTTTGTGGGTGTCGGTCCTGGTGGAACACTGGAATTGCATGGAATTCAGAAGTTATCATGGACTTCTCTCTCAAAGACTCTGCATTCTTCAGGATTGGCCTCTGGCTCATATGCTTTTGAAAAGGATTTTTCCCGAGGCCTCAATGTGAGAGTTATTGATCAAGACACTGCACAAGTTTTGGCAATGGACAGATTTGATACTTATGAATCTCAGAATGATAGCAGGAGACTTCAGGATTTTCTAAAAGGCCAAGATTTTGGTCGCATTGTTGCTATTGCTGTGGGAGATTCAGCTGCTAAAAACCTATTAGATGAAACCAGAACAACCATACAGAATCTTCTGGGAAGTAAGCTTGTCAAAGGATTGAGTTACAGGTAAAAAAGAAAGAAAAAGTATTCTGTGCTCTTGTGGGGAAAAAGAAACTAATTTAAATTGCCTACAGAGTTCAACCTGTATGCTCTAGCTCATGTTTTGACTTACCCTAATGTATGAATATGATGGGTTGTGCTTAAGAATATATCTTTGGAGGTAGCAGAAGGAAGATGGTTAGTTTAATATTTTAAAGTTATAAACCCTTGTGAATTATAACAACTCAGCTTGGAGTTGTAACTTCCTCCCTCGAATTAGGGTATTGCAGTAATATGGCCCTGCAGCACTCCAAAATTTCATGCATATATTTTCCTTTGGGTATTCATCATGCTGCACCCCTATATTCAAATTTACAAACTTCTTGCATCAAAGTCTTCCCACTCTGTTATTTTGTTTTTCATTGCAAGAATTAATACTAGCTATACAGACAAGTACCACATCACAGCTTCTCTTCATTGTTTTTGAATGTCTGTGTGTCAGTATTTGAAACTGTAAACTTGGTACACATTTTTTTTTTTACAAATTTTGATTTTAAAATTGACCTTAACTATTTATTTTCTTAAATTTCTTCTATCATGGACACAAAGCCATGTACACACGGTCCCTGGGTGGTCACCCATCCAGACATTGACCAAACCTACTTAGCCTTCAGGCCATGTTCTGGGAATATTGGAGGTTTGGAGCTGGAGGAGGAGCCAGAAGTTGCTAGTTGAAACCATATACACGTTTACTGTTGATCGTTTGGTATAATAAAAGTAAATTCTTTTACGACTTCAGTTCTTTGATTTGTATATTTAACAACTGATGGTATAAAAGCAAAGTTTTTCCTTTGCACATGAGTCAACTAGTTGTGTTGTAATTAGTGGTTAATTCACCCCTGTATACATGCACCGCAAACATGACACATGGATTTGTTACTTGTTACATGGTACATGTAATGTACCTACAGTTTTCCCATATACAAATAATATATGTGAAGGAAAATCATCTTCTAAGAAGCAGCCATAAGACTCACTTTGAATTACGTTCCTTCTGTGAAAGATCTTGAAAGCAAGCCCATCCTGTAAAATTCCCTGGTGTGCTTTTACTCTGCCCTGAAACGGCATTTAAAAGTCATGAGGAGAGAGACAGGAAGGGAAGAGATTCCAAGTATGATGATGAAACATGTTGTGATTGGTTTACTTTCAGCTTTTATAGTCCTGAAATTGTTTAAAAGAAAAATGTGGAAAGTTTGTTTCATTTCTCTAGCTAACCTCTGTGTAAGATTCCTCTGTTTAATTGTTTTAGAAGACAGATAAAACCCTTTTCATTTTTCAAAACATTTTCTTTTATTGTTTGCTTTAATTTTTTTATCTGATATTTCTGGATTGTATAAAATGGTATTGCTGCTTTATTTCAGTGTGGATTCGTTTCAGATTGTTTTTATGAAAAGACAGGGTAGAACTGTTTAAGCCTGTGCCAGTCCAGTGTGTTTGAAAGGAGACAGATTCATCTCACTACTGTATGCAGCTGTTCTTTAATTTTAAGTGAGAGGTATCTCACTAATAAACTTGGCGCTATAATGGCATTAGAGGAAAGGTTAAAGAGTAGATTGCTTTCCGGTGTTGTTTCCTAAGTGAAGTGGTGATTGATGCTGAGCATGAATGAAGAAGTGGTGGATATTTCTGATTGATTAGAGGGAGAATGTGTTGTTGCATGGGCTCCCTAGTACAGGAAATGTAAACTTTAACTTTGTGTGTTTTAGCAGGCTCTTTTACCCCAGACCAGGGCACCCAGAAGACAATGTCCTTCTTTGCCTCATGGGGTGACTGGGCTATTCAGAACCAGAGCTTTGGTCATCTTTATGTGTCACCTGAGGATACAGGCATTGGAAGTTGATCTAGGAATTTCCTTCTCACTCTATTTGTCCCCCTTTTAATTTTTTTAAAAAAGCATGTTCATTTTAGGAACTTGGCTGCTGGCTTGGCAGCTTGCCGATTACAGGCCTGAGTTGGGCGGCTGACTTTGGCCACAGGGATTTGTTGAGGGAACCCTTGTCCCCCAGGGACACTACACCACATTGGCTCTCATATGCTGGCTAAAATTCTAGCCCTGTGAGTATGGGAATGTTAAGGGATGTGGGGGAGGATATATTGTTTAAGATATCCTGTCCCAGCTTGTGTTTACAAGTTCTATAATCTGCAGAGTTAACATTCCCTTTTTAGCACACACACAGCGGATAGCTTGCACAGACTCGCTAGAGTCATTAGAAATATTATCCTGGTGTCTTCCCCTTTTAATCCCTCTTTTAATAAGACACTACACAGTCTTCAGTAAAGTATAAAACGTTTACTCACAAGAAATCATCTGTTCACACAAAGGATCCCAGAGGCAGACTTAAAAGTTACTAAACATGTGGTGACTATCTCCTTATGGGAGAAAGTCCCCCTTTTCTTCTCTTGGCCTAGAGCCAAGGGTGCATCTTAGTAATGCTGCTGTTAAGATGGCAATGAAAGAGAGAAGACTGAAGAGACAAAATGGAGGCCCGGCCTGTGGTTCTTCAAGGAGAGGCTGCACCCATCTCAAGTTACATACAAGGAAGTTTTGTCTCAGTCCAGGAAGGCAGGAAGGTCCGGCTGGAGGACTGAGACAACCTTTATGTCTACTCTAGCAAAAGTTGTGTTTGACTGCTCCTGTCCTTTTTACATCCCACAGTGAGGGCTTTTATTTGACAGTTGCACCATGTGGGTCTGGCTCCAACAATACTGAGCTTTTCCTTGCACTTGAAAGGCAGAAGCTACAACTGCTGCAGAGCCAAGGTCACAAGCAAGCCGACTACAGTGGTACCTCGGGTTTCAGAGTCCGCTAACCCAGAAATAACGCTTCAGGTTAAGAACTTTACTTCAGGATAAGAACAGAAATCGTGCTCTGGCGGCGCAGTGGCAGCAGGAGACCCCATTAGCTAAAGTGGTACCTCAGGTTAAGAACAGTTTCTGGTTAAGAACGGACCTCCGGAACGAATTAAGTTCTTAACCCGAGGTACCACTGTACTGCTCATTGCTGTTTCATTCTTATCTGCTTGCTGTAGGCACCCTACTACACTCCTTGAACTTTCCAACTTGTGGAAGGGTTGCATTTGCAGTGTCGCTTGAGTCATGCCCCATGCTTATACTAGAGAAACACTACAGAGTTGTATCCATTGGTGTTCCTCACACGGACAGCAGGGTCTTTGATCCAGTGGAGGCTTCCCTCAATGGAATAGGGTTGGGAGGAAAGTTTCACAGTTTTCCTATTTCCCCAGGAGCTGCCCAGCTCAGAAGCAAATTTTGGGGCATGTGGGGACTGATGGGGGGTGATGAGGATTTTGCAGATAACAGTGGTACCTCTGGTTACGTACTCAATTCGTTCCAGATGTCTGTTCTTAACCTGAAACTGTTCTTAACCTGAAGCACCACTTAGCTAATGGACCTCCCGCTGCCGCTGTGCCGCCAGAGCACGATTTCTGTTCTTATCCTGAAGCAAAGTTCTTAACCTGAAGCGGTATGTCTGGGCTAGCGGAGTCTGTAACCTGAAGCACCACTGTACTGCCTTTCTCTTACCTGCAGCCAGAAACTTCCACTGGATCAAACAACCTTCCATTATCATGAATGCACAATTGGATGCAACATAACCCAGTCTCTTATATTCTTAAATGGAATAGTAAGGAAACTATTCCATTGAGTTGAAATTCTTGGATAATTTGAAATGCAGCATCAGCATACTTACGTGCCCAGCAAATGTATTCTGTAGTTCATAACTATGTTATATGAACGATGTAACACAGAGTGAAGACTTACTAAGAGCTACTGTTCTAGTTTCCAATAAGAATGCCAATTTATATCTGTGTACTATGAAGCAACTGGGTTAAAAGTACTGGTCGGGGGGGGGGAGTAGAAATTCTATCTCGCCCCCCTTTTCTAACATCTTGCCATTCTCTATGTTGTTATTAAGGCTTAATTTGTGAGTCAGATCATTTCAGGCACTTTGCTGTACCAGCTGTTTCCCTCCCAGTTCCAAACAGATATTTCAAATGAAACCATTAATTCTGCGTAAAAAGTAACTCTCCCTGAAAGCTTAAGCCTTTGCTCCAACTGAGGGTGACGACAAAAGTGCTGTGGTTCTCTATCAAGTTCAGCTTTCTAATCTTCCTTAGCATTCTTGTGTCTTGGCAGGCAGGGGAAGGGGTGTCCCTCAGTGATGGAGCATTTGCAAAATGCCCTAGGATATACAGGTATAGGGCTGGCAGAAGCTGCTGTTTGAAAGCCCTAGAGAGCCACTGCCTGTCAATGTCAAAAATACTGAGCTACTCTGATTTGATATAAGGCAGTTTTTTATGTTTCTATGAGGAGCTTATGATGTGGAAGCCGGAGGACCTGGAGGTTCCTTTTAAGAGACACCTCCTCTCTCTCTTTGTCTCTCGGCCCCCCCCCCCATTTGCATATAAGATGGGGAATGTGTGTGTTCCCTATGGTGTTTGCAGAGCAATTCATGGTTTTGGAGTGCAGTCTTGCAGAGTCCTCACTGCGCTGATTTTGAAAGGGAAGCAGTCTACTGTTGCCACTCCCTTGTCCCCTTTAAAACCATAACCTCAACATTGCACCTAGAATGCCATGCAGAGGTTCATAGTACAGTCTACGCTTTTTCACTGTAATAGTGTATGCCCTCTCAGCAGGCATCCTAGCCAAATCAGACATACGTTGAGAGAGTGGATAACACCCATATCTGAGGTACCTGGACTTGCAGTTGGACTGTTAAGTTTAAAACTGGTGACTGTAGAAGCTTTTCATGAAGAACACTGAGCTAAAAATATCACACAGCAGCTTTCTTGAGCAGTTGTGTGCTGTTTAAATTTAGTTCTCCACTTGTGGAGGTTCTAAATGTAAGAATTGCTGGAAATGTTGATACCACTTGGCATGCAACTTGAAGGAAAAGAGGGATGGTTGGAAGAAAACGAAATCCCTTGGCTTTGGTGCTGCCAAGTCAGAGCTGGCTTAGATTAAAGCTAATAGGAAAATCAGGAGTAACTAGAGGCAGGAACGCAATGCTAGGGCAGTATAGCTTTTCAAAGCTGGGTTAGAGAAGAGAGTCTGGAGGAAGCTCTTGGCTTGCTTTCTGCTCTTGAGCAAGTAATTTATGGGGTGTCTACAATGAGGGCTCCATGCCAGCCTACTAAAATGTCCAGCTGCAGCACTGGCAGTCTTTTATCAGCAAGGCTCCAGAAAATATAGGCATGGAAGCGTTTTTCCATTATTGGTGTTCAGCATGGACCAACCAAAGAGTTTTCTTCAAGATGCCAAGGCACACATTTAGTTCCACTGTGCTTCAAAATGCCAGTCCTGTTTGCCTCTTTATTAGTGAGGCATAACACCCTCTCCATCCCTACCAGTTGTTTCAGCACAATAGAAAATGTAATGAATTTCACAGAGTTAGGGGTGTAATATCTTTCGCTGTTTTATGATTTTCCTTTTTATTGGATAATACACAAATATATGTAATGCGTTTCCGTTTAGAGGAGAAAGTACTCCTTTCCAGACAATTATGGGATTTAATTAAAATCTAATATCTCCATCTCCCACACTGAGATCTGGGCTTGTACTACTTTTTCACAAGCAGTTGTGAGTAGGACACAACAGTCTATATACATCCTCAGGGTTTTTTGTGGGGGGAGGGATATGGCAAGTATTGCAAATTCTTGTGACTTCAGACAAGGGAGATGATAGCAATAGTACTTACAGCCCTATGCCCAAAAGTTATAAAATTCTTTCTCATTTTTTTAAAAAACGGATTTTGAAGAATGTTTAAGAAAACTAGGAATATCACTTTCTAATACATTACATGCTGCATGCTTTGCTACTTGTAAAGACCTGCACTAAGGAGGAGTTTTGTATTTAAACATGTATTTTATTCTTTCCAGGCAGGCCTGGGCTTTAGTTGGTGTAATTGGTGATGGAGATTCATCGTGTAATGAGTCTGTGAGAAACTCTGAAAACCACAGCACAGGAGGGAAAGCGATTGCACAAAGAGAATTTTTTACAGTGGACGGTCAGAAGTTTGCTGTGAGAGCTTTCAGTGAATGGAATGATGGTATGAATATACTCTATTCTTTTTTAAAAAAGCAATACAGGTAATGCAGTAATTGAAAACAATCTTGTACAGCTGGAACCACCTAACTCTGAACGCACCTTACTCCCACGCACCTGTGCTGTCCACTGTCTGCTGTGATCCTGCTGGAAACCAGAAGTAGTGTCTGTTCCAAAGCAAAAATCCAAAAGGGAACGCAGTTTATATTATTCTGTTCATAGAACCATAGAATTGTAGAGTTGGAAGGGACCCTTAGGATCATCTAGTCCAACCCCCTGCAATGCAGGAATATGCAGCTGCTCCATATGGGAATTGAACTTGCAACCTTGGCATTATCAGCAGTCCTGTGCTTATAGCCAAAATAATAGAACACAACAAGGTGGAAGGATAGATCAACCTGCTGCCAATAATAATAATAATAAAGTTTAACTTATTTGCAGATGTTGAATATTATGATAATTATTTGTTTCTATATATATTGAGTTGTTGTTTTGGAAAGCTGTCTTTTGACAGGTCTGACAGAATGGAGGCCGTTTACACTATATTTTAAATTGTGTTTTTTAATTAATTTTTCATTAATAACAATCCAATGGAGGCCACATTAATACAATGTCAAATAATGCCAAATCACAATACAATCAAAAGAGCCAATTAAACAGTTCCTAATTAAACATTTTTGGATGACTTCCCGTGTTCGGCTATCAGGAGTTGATGTTATTCCTTGATCCTGTGCCAATTCTCTTAATTAGTCCAAGTTCCACAATTCCAATCTTAATCGTTTGTTCTAGCAGCCACTGATGTGATGACTTTCGATTGTGTTCAATAAATCCAAATCCATTAACTTGCAGAGGGAATTTATGTCCTGTAACTGTGTAGAATATTTGTTTACCTTCTTCTTTTCCTTCATGTTGTAATCAGTCAATTTTCTTCCACATTGCCCCCCATTTCCAAAACTCATTTGTAGTTATGCCACAGCTCCATTTTGCCTCTCTGACACCGAAAACAATCCAGCGTCCGGCCTCGACTTCTGGTTAACTTCCTTGCTTCTTCTAACGAGCTGGCATCTCACCAAAACTGTAATAAATCAGAACTAGAGCCCTCTTTAGTTGGCAATGTTACAAACCATCACAGTATTTCACACAGTCTATTCTTTCAAGCACTCTGTAAAGAAAATTATAAGTTCTCGTTGGATCTCTCTTGCATTCCACATATAGTTGTAATCCATTAGTAATTTCATTCTATTAATAATAGATAATTTTTCAGTGAAGGCTTCCCGATTCACAGCACAGCAAAAATAATGTAAAAAAAGAACAAAGGCTCCCCTTCATTATGATGACGAGAGTCCTCTCCAGATCAAAACCTTAGCACTCAATGGCTGAATCATTTTGCAGGTTATCTTTCTCCTTCCAAAACGCGCCTGTTTCGTAAGTCCAAATTCAGATACATCTTAAAAGAAACAGAAGTGCCTCCGCTCATGTCAGCTGCATTGGGGAGTTTCCAATACGTGCCGTGCCTTCTGTGTCCCTGCCCCCGCATTCCATCAGAGCGAGAAGCAGTTATCAGACGATCTGCGAAAGAAAGCTCCCCCCCTCAACCGGGGGGGGGGGCCTTGCAAGGATAATTACTCCCAATTTATCCTTAATTAACTGCACGGCTGGCATCTGCTACCATGGGATCGGCAGTTCGCCATGGCAGCTGTGGTTTGCCACTATATGCTGTGGTTCAGCTGGAGGATTCTCAGTAACTCTGTAGCTCTACCATTCCTTTTTCTACATCCCAGCATTATTGTACAAACTTTTTCTTCCACCCTCTTCCCACCTACTTTACAAAATTATCATCATCATCATCAAGAAGTTCAGGACCAATGAGAAATTCCCATGAGTTATAGTAAAGCAAACAGTCTAATTTGTCAACACCTAAATGATACCAAGCGTCAGAACAACTTGGCCACAATAAGGAAATTTTGCCCATGATATGACCACTTTCCACCTTCCCACTTTGATTCTCTGGTACCCTGTCTGCATAACCTAGCAATTCCAAAATACCCTCGCAAGATTGAATGTATTGCCCTCAGCTGTACTTGAGGGATGATTCCAACAGATTCCATACAAAAAATGCTTATGTCCCTGCGGAGATGGCAACACTGAATCAGTGGTGCATGCCCTCCTGGCTTGCATTCTTTACAAAGACCTGAGGAATGACATTATCACCCCTCTTTTATTGTCTATTCCATGCCACCCAATCACTGCCACAGTGTCTTTTCTCCTGGCAGATCAAGAGGAGCAGATGACAGCAAAGGTTGCAAGGTTTTTAGCTGGGGCAATCAGAATAAGGTCCACAATTTGACTGCTGATTCAGGACTCTAAACTGTGTTTTATATAAATGACTTTTTATTTTGTTCTGTGAATACCGCGATGTTTTTTTGTTGCTATGGCCGATGGCTGACGCAAATAAAGTTGCATTCATTCATTCATATGCACACTTACTGTTTAAAAAAAGGTCAACAACTTTGGGAAGCCCCCCTCAAAACTAAGCTCAACAACTTTGACCTGCCCCCTATCCCCCCAATGGGTAGATCACTGCCATTCCCCCCCCCAGTAGATCGCAGTCTCTTGGGAGTTGGACATCCCTGAGATAGATGGTTCACTTTTTTTTCATTGGTCTCTTCCTTTGTCTTTAGTTCCCCACTATTCCATTCTCCTTCCTACGTGGTTTTCAGTTTGTTTCCTCTTAATCAGAATTGTGTGGTTATTGAATCTTTATTTAGGCTGGTGTTTTGCAGGGTGTTTACCCATTAGGAGTCTTTTTCTGTTGTTGTTTAGTCGTGTCTGACTCTTCGTGACCCCCTGGACCAGAGCACACCAGGCACGCCTGTCTTCCACTGCCTCCCGCAGTTTGGCCAAACTCAGGCTAGTCGCTTCGAGAACACTGTCCAACCATCACATCCTCTGTCGTCCCCTTCTCCTTGTGCCCTCCATCTTTCCCAACATCAGGGTCTTTTCTAGGGAGTCTTCTCTTCTCCTGAGGTGGCCAAAGTATTGGAGCCTCAGCTTCAAGATCTGTCCTTCCAGTGAGCCCTCAGGGCCGATTTCCTTCAGAATGGATACGTTTGATCTTCTTGCAGTCCATGGGACTCTCAAGAGTCTCCTCCAGCAGTCTTTTTCTACTGAAAACTTTTTGTTTTGTATTTCTGTGAATTTTGAAGTAAACCACAAGTCTGCTGATACCTCCCTCTGAAGAATGGGTGGTGCAGTGTTGTCTGTGCTTCAGTAAGCATGGGAATATTTTTGGGGGTGGGGGGAGTTGATAAGGAATCACATGAGAGGATAAGCAATTGATAATTTCCACTTAGCTGCTGTACAATGTTTTTAATCTTGTTGATTGGTTTTAATGTGTAAATGCTTTGAGCATTTGAGGAAATGGTATCCATATGTTTTTAAAATAAATTAATATGTTTTGTTTGATTTTATTTATTTGTTTGTTTAAGGCGTTCCAAAGTCAGGTTTCCAGGTGGAAGCAGTGCATGGAGTGATACTGGATCTGTCAGAAGATGTTAGTACCTGGAAGCCTGAAGACCAGATTGTTGTTGCAAGCACTGATTATTCTATGTACCAAGCAGAAGAATTCACCCTCCTTCCTTGTTCAGAATGCAATAGATATCAAATCAAAGTTAAAGGTATGCTGCGAGCTTTTGCTTTCCATGTTTCTGTGGTCCTGACGCCTGTTATAATTGCAGTCACATTGACTTCCTGGCATTGATAAACTTTTCCAGCTGCTTAACATTCACTGCAGTCTAAGATCCTCATTTGACCCTGACATGACACATACACACACCATTGTATGTATCAGCACAAAGGAAGGGAAGTTTCATATCTCAAGTGTAGCATATGTCAGTGCTAAATTGTGTTTTGCTTTGGACATGATTAAAATGCAGCTTGCCCTTTTGTGCAAAACGGCTTCCCTGTTTACTGAATAATGTCCTATGCGCTTTCCTTTCGCTCAGTTGTTTTGGGCTGCTCTCTTAACCATGCAGGCATTTATCATTCTATGCTGTGTCACTGCTCTTTCTTCCTGCAGTGTTTGTGCCATATCTGCTTCATTAACAGCTGGAGATCTCTTGTATGGAGTTAGGAGATCAGGATAGTAGCTCCCCTCCCTCCCTATATCATTTATTCTGTTATCACCAGGTTGGGCATCGCTTTCCTCTTGGGTTCAGACAGAGGCAAAGTTGGTGTTGAGTAGTTCTGCCTTTTCTCTGTCACCTAGTAGCATTTCTCCATCTTCCCCATGCAGAGCACCTACCACTTACTTGTTGAGCCCCATCTAGGAAAAGCAAACTGATTTGTGCAGCTGGGAGCTGTGGTGAGACTAGGAGTTATGGTTAGGTGATCACATTAGAGATGGTTGGTGATGTATATTTGGGGTTTCAAGGCTTGGATGTGGGGTGGCAGGAAGAGTTGGAACCATCCATACCTGGACCTCATAACTGTAGGGGGAAGGGAGAGGTAATTCAAGCCAAGAGATGCAGGTAGCATTTGGATACACATTTAGTTGTGTGCAAAGGTACTGTAAGTAGCCTAAAGTTCTAGGAAGTGCTGTGTTATAAATTTTTATTTCCTCTTGTGGTCTGTGCAAGTTTCATACAAACTCTGAGTATCCTCTGGGGCAAAACTTTTCTGGTGTGGCCAGCTGGCCCTTTTGCTTGAAATGCATATCTTACTAGTGAAATTTTATTTTCTGCTTCTCTTAATCCTTGGACTTCAGCATCTGCAGATGCTCTCTCACATGAATGAGGAAAGGCAAGCAAATTACTCCCATATGGAAGCAGTTCTTCAGCTTTCTGTTCATTTAATATCCAGTTTCCTTCAGCGTTCCAAAAACGTGTCAAGAGCCTCATCCTTTCCTACTTTTCAAACGTGTACAGTCTTGCTAGGTTTTGATGGAAGAAATAAACTTAATTTGAGCTGTTAACATCTGGAGGTGTACATTAAGTTATTTTCTTTGTTACTTTTTGTAGTTCGCATGCTAACAAGTTTGATTTGAAACTGCATCTATGCTATGTGTGTTTAGAAAAAAATATATGTTCCCTACATGGTTATGAAAGAGCTGTTGCACAGGTGGTCAATAAAAGTGTTACAGAACTTGTATAGGTAGTTTGAAGTGTTAGCTGAACACTTTCAGAAAAGAGTAATTTGGAACTTAAAGCTTTTATTGAAGTGAGACCAAGATTGATGATAGTTTAGCTCCCCCCCCCCCCCCGTCTTGGTGCTCTGTTATTGTTCCACTGTATGCCATGAAACCAGCCCACTTAATAAAGAGAATCTTCACTATGGCAAAAGTGGATTTGGTAAAAAAAATACTGTATTCTGCTAGATAAAAGGCCACTTTTAAAGAAGAGAAGTTTGATTTTCGTTGTTTTTTTTAAAAGACAAAGTAAAGGAATTTGTGATAAAACATTGGAGAGAGAGACAGAGAGAAATTAAATATTATATTTAGCTGTAAAATTATTCCTAACTGTAGCTATGAGACCTGTGAAGCCAAATACAGTGGTGCCCCACTAGACGAAAATAATTCGTTCTACGAATTTTTTCGTCTAGCGGTTTTTTCGTCTAGCGAAGTGGCAATGACAGCTGCGCTCCGCTAAACGGAAAAGACGACAATTTTTCATCTTGCGAAGCAGCCCCATTGACTTTTTCGTCTTGCGGGGCAGCTTCCGCTAGACGAATGCCGTTCGTCTAGCGAGGCATTCGTCTAGCGGGGCACCACTGTAATATTTTCAGCTTCTGAAGCTATTAAAGTAGCTCACTTACTTTCCTTGTCTAATGTAAGCGTCCTACCCCAAATTTTGGTGCGAATGTTAAAACTACATAAACTCAGCATGATAAAGGATTTGGAAGAAAGTAATTCTTGACTGCCACATCAACCATCTCTTATCTCTCATTTATGTTTTTGGTCATCCATCTGCACATGGCCATTGAAGACCACTTTTCATCCCAGATAGTGCTCCTAGAAATAATTTGTATGGCAAAATCATCTGTGAGCAAAATAATGAACCTTGAGTGGGCTTCATTCAAGTTTCTTGCCTCAAATTTGAACAGATCCTAGTAAAGTTTTCATAAGATCAAACCATATGTGAAAACTTCAGCATACCTGTTCATTTTCTTTGTAACACATGGCAGGCATAGCACTAGATCACATGAACCCCAAGGTGGGACAAGATTCGTCTTTCACTCCATAGCTCTGCCTTTCCAGGAATGAAGCTTAACTGTGTCAGCAGGTTGCATACATTCACAACAGATAAGAATCAGAAATCTCAATTTTTCACTTGCTTTGCCTTTGAACATGAACTTCTCTTTCAAACAGAAACCCCTCAGTTCCCTCATATAGGAGAAATTGTTGATGGAGTGGACATGAGGGCTGAGGTCGGAGTTCTCACGCGGAACATCTTAATAAAGGGAGAGATGGAAGATTCCTGTTACACTGGCAAAGAGTGCCAGTTCTTCCATTTTGATACTTTCGGTGGACATATGCAGGTATGGACGGGGGGGGGGCATGCATGTGTGGGTGCTAAATTGCTTCCTGTCATTGCTCCAGTAACTTTTGCTGCTGCAGACTTTCCATGGTGATTATTCCCTTCCTGTCTTGAGATATAAATATTTAAGTTATTGCTGTCCACTGGGATTGAGATGTTGGGCACATTGTATTGCTGATTGATGTTATATGATAGGGCTGCCATATTTCAAAAAGTAAAGATCAGGACACCCCTAAGTTGTTGATCCAGAAGAAAGCACTGGCCCGGACGTGAATTCTGCCTTTGAAATCCCGGTAGTATTATTACATGAACAAGTAAGGCTCCTTTATACCGAATACAACTATGGCATTCGTGCCTATAGCAGGGGTAGTCAATTTGGTGCCACTGGGGACTTGACCTGGAGCCTTACTCGTTTCAAAACTGTGCTCTGTTAATACTCTTCAGTGTAATTGGATTTCCAGTGTAACAGTTTTGAATGCCCTTCTGTATTGTTATGTGTTTATCTTGGGGAATATGGGTGCCTTAAAGCTTGTAAATCAATGAACTGTTGCTGATATGGGGAAAAATGAATTGGTAAACAATGAGATTATCTTTTGTGCTCTTTCAGATTCTGAAGAATTTCACCTCTGTTCACCTCTCTTACGTGGAACTCAGACAAATGGGTCAGCAGGTCCATGGAGCTTACCCTGTTCACTTCCACCGCTGTGAAGATGTGGACGAGAAAGGAGGGTACAACTACAGGACTTATGTAGAAGGCCTCTCAATTCATCATTGCTTCTCTAGATGTGTGACTGTGCATGCAACAAATGGCTTGCTGGTAATAGCAGTGCTCCTTTGCCTTCCCCTCTACTTCAAACTTCCTCTGTTATTTACCTCTTTGGATCATGCGATGCTAACCATGGTTAGTTGCAAACTGCCAGTGGTGCAGGCATAACATGAATCAAGGTTACAGCTGCAAAGGGAAGGTAGGAGAGTCTCTGGGGCACCCATGATCACATGGCCATGGTTAGGAGATCGGACAGTATTTCATCTGCAAAAATCTCTGGATGTGGGTTTTTGGATTTATTACTATGCCTATCTCTTTCAGTCCCTATGGATATTAGCGTTTGTGAGGAGGTTTTGTCCTAAATGTAGGATCTGATGAACATGAGTTGGGCAGTTTGTAATGGTTTACTTTTCTTCAGCAAAGAGGATGCACAGGTGTATGGAAGACACATCATCGCTTGGCCTAAGCTTAAGCATCGTCTGGAAGTATTTTAAATTTGGTTGGTCTTAAGTTTTGATGATAACACTAAGACCCACTTCAATGTTCTTGGCCCTGGGAACCTGCAATCATGAGATTGCCTTTCCATGCTATCAGTTGCTTGTGTGAAGCAACACTTCACACAGGGCTTTCCTAGCACATCAACCAAATAACATGCCACTGGCTTATGTGTCCCTATGAATACATGTGAAAATAGGGTTTAATGTTTTCATAAGTTTTTGTTTTGTTTTGGTAGTATGCTAGAGTATTTTTTTATATAATTTTTGAAATCTGTATTTTGCTCCTGAACCTCATGATTATTGTCAGTTATCAACACATCTGGATAAAGTGATGTATGAGACACAGTATATAAACCTATCTGTCAAGAATTTGAAGCCTAAGTTCATCCTAAAGTTCTGCATTTGTGGGCAGAAAATGTGTGTGGGTCATTATTCTGATTTAACTATTACATTGCTAACAGTGAAGTGTCTGTCCTACTGCAGCTGTGTCAAAATAGTGAAGATGTAATGCAGTTCTCAATATAGGCTTTTGGGAATGACATAAACTTTTATTTCTGCAGATAAAAGACACCATTGGATATGACACACTAGGTCATTGTTTTTTCCTGGAGGATGGCATTGAGCAGAGGAATACACTGTATCATAACCTAGGGCTAGTCACCAAACCAGGCACACTCCTTCCTACTGACAGGAACAGTACAATGTGCCTGGCCATGAAGGATCATGTCTATGGAGCCTATGAGCCAGTTCCAACCACAGACTGCATGTGAGTGACTGGCTAAATGATTTGGGGGGGGGGCTGGAATTTTGAGTGCTCTGATTATTTGATTGGTATTCTATACAGAGGTAACTTCTTTTCAAGAAACTACCCACAGTCTGTGTACATGGCTTAAGTGCTGGTATGTTCAAGGAGGCACTGTTGTACAGTGACTAGCTCTCTATGCTTAGCCATTGAAGACTCGGATTCAAATCAGTGCTGAGCAATGTAATTCATTAGGCTACTTTAGGCTAGCCAAAGAGATTGATTTGACAGGTTTGTTGAAATATGAGCTTAGCTGAATATATATGGCAACATTTAGCCTGTCTGAAGTCTGTGGAATGCAGCAGGAAAGGTATTGTGAGTAAGACTGAGTGGCTTGGATCCAGAGCTGGCATGCTACAATTTTCAGGGCTCTCTTCCATTCATGGGAATGGCTTTAATCCACCGGTGGAGAGGAAGGTGATTTTCATTGATTTCCCTTTTCCCTTGTAGCCATTTCCCATGCTGTTCCAGAGGGTCCCCAACTCTCCAGAGCACATTTGGAGAAACTCTGGGGAGAATTGTTGAGAATCATTCTCCTCTCCCCTTTCCCACCAGCAGGAGCATCCTGTGAGAGGCATTCCACTCCTAGGATCTCAAGATCCAAGCTAAATATTCCTGTTTTAGGAAACAAAACGCATAGTGTTCCAAACTACAAAAGGCTATTAATGAAGAGATTGTGTTAAATACGTCCTCTCTTCCACAGATGATTCAGATAGTATGTGATTTTACTTCAGGGCCTTAAGTTTCAGTATAGGAAAGCAATATAAGAATATTATAATTTGCTGCCAAAATTTGAATTGTTTGTTTATCTACTCTTTTAAGCATTGTTGCTCAATCTGGAGAGATTCCCCCACCCCCCAAAAATGAATGTTGCTTAAATTTGCAAGTTTACATTCTTACTGTGAGACATACAGGTATGAGTACGGTATCTGCAGGACTTGCTACTTTCACTGTTTCCATTTGTGTCACTTTGCAGGGCTGTTTCCACATTTTGGATTGCTCACCCCAACAATCACCTTATAAATAATGTGGCTGCCGGCTCACAGGTGAGGAGGCTCTTGGAGCACTGGGTTAACTAGTTCTACAAAATGGAAGCACAATTTATAATGTTCATTCAACTCTCTTTGTTTTCTTATCATAATGCCCTCATTTTTATATTTAATATGCATAAATGATGCACTGTTCAGGAAAGCTTGCAAAACCTATATTATAAATCACGGGTTGGATTTGAACTAAGTTAGTTGAACCCAATTAGTTTCAGTGGTAATTAACAGGGCAATCCTAACCCATGTCTTATTAAATTCAGTGGGGCATACTTTTAGGTAATTGGGATTTAGTTTGCAGCCTAAATTCAACTAATTTAGCCTGGATCCATTCCCATGTATTTTGCTGAATAATATTTTTCACTTTGCAGACCATTTTCTTCATATGCAAACATGTTTAAAGAAGATTTGTTTTTATCATTTACAAGCCAGTAAAATTGTTACTTCAAATGCCTTGAAAAATCTCCCTATTCCAAAGAAAAAAGTTACTTTTTGTTAAATGAGAGGTTGTTAATTTAAGCATAAAGCTCTGTGGTCTAACTGGTTGGATGTCTGTTTATTTTAAATGGTAGCTTAGTTTTAGTGCTGCTGAGACCTAAATTGGTTAGATTTTATTTGAAAACTCATTTGACTCAATATTTTACATACACAGGTAGAGTTCCGTACTATTCACTACGCAGCAAAAAACAATTAAATTTACATTTTCTATTCTTACGGTATTCGTTAGTGGGTTTTGTAATGAAGCTGGAGATTAGGGTCTAAGGCTAATCTTAACTCAGAAAAAAATCCCATTGAATTCATTGGCGCCTACAGGTAGGGGTTTATGGGGAGTTAGGGGAGGGGTAGTACCTCCGGTTGTGCTCCTTCTGGGGTAGTTGGTCCACTTTGTACACCGCTTTCTGGCAGCTCCTGCAGCCAAGCTGGTGCCCAACTCATTGCTCTGCTTTCCTTTGGACTACATCAGTGAGGCATCTGGGCAGCCCAGGACCTCCAGACACACACACTGCCCAGGCTTGTGTCCCAGGGAGGCCACTTCAGCGCTGCTAATGCAGCAATTTCTCTTCACCCCCAGAGGGACACTCCATTGTCTCCTGAGACAAACAGATTCCAACAACTCTCAAGTAAGTAGGGTTAGGTGTGCAGCCTTAAATGTAATGAGAAATGTAAAGTGTATCAAGGAAAATGAATAACACTTGTGTATTAGAATTCAGAATAAAGATGAATGTGATGATAACTGCATTTTCCTTTAAAAGAAAAGAGTATTTATGAGTTACTACCAAACTAGATAATAAGTTGGGAGTCCCAGTAGTGGTAATGTTTGTTTGGTATATGAGTTAAAAAGCAGAAGCTGTCCTTTATTGTCTATCAGTTTAAAGACAGTTTGAAGAGTTGAATCAGAATTCAGGATAAAAAGACCAGATGTGAAGAGCTTATGCATGAACCAAGACAGAGTGCTTACATGCATGGGAGTTGATAGGTTAGTGGGGAGCACTGAAAATTTGAGTTGTATGTTAAGGCAAGCTTAACTATTTTGACATTTTGAGGTGTAAAATATATGGGGAAATCCAGGGAAGATTTGAAACTGTGAAGGTTTCAAAGAAGCTAGAGGTCTGCCCGGTGCATTCTCTGCTGGGAATTTTCCAGGCTGGGTCTTAGGGGTACAGATAGTGTTTTCCACTCCGGTGATCTCAGGCTGGAGAATCACCATGGAGAGTCTTCTGAGCTGTGATCCCCTTTTGCAGCTGCACTGCTAGTTCTGCTTGTGTTTTTTGTAGTGGCCTCTTTTCACCCCATGGTTATGGGTGCTCTCCTGTGCCTACTAGGCTCTGTGCCTACAAATGGAAACGACTTCTGCACAGCCTCCTGGGCTGCAAATGACAAAGAGATTCATGCAGCCCAGAAAAAGTGTCTCTCACATGTGCAGCCAAGAAGGCTTCACTCTCAGGAAAGGAGGGGAAAGAACTGGGTGGCTTGATGGTTTAATTCAGGGGTAGGCAACCTAAGGCCCAGGGGCCGGGTCTGGCCCAATCACCTTCGCAATCCAGCCCGCGGATGGTCTGGGAATCAACGTGTTTTTACATGAGTAGAATGTGTCCTTTTATTTAAAATGCATCTCTGGGTTATTTGTGGGGCATAGAAATTCATTCATCCCCCCCCCCCAAAAAAAATATAGTCCAGGGTCTGAGGGACAGTGGACTGGCCCATGGCTGAAAATGGTTGCTGACCCCTGGTTTAATTCAAGCAGACCACTGAGAGGGTTTCTCTTGAGTGTGTATGTGTGGTGTTGTTGCATGCTTGCATGCTTGTTTACTTGATTGCTTGACTTGACTAGTTCACCATGCAAACCTTTACTTGCCTCAGCTTGGACTGGACAAGGAAACACATTGCAATGGCCAGGGAATTTTTTGTTTGAGCCTGTGCTGGAGAAGGAAAAGGCTTTCTGAATCTACTTTCCTCTGAAGGAGAAAACCTGTCAACAATCCTTTAAGAACTGAATAGTTTTTTTTTAATAGCATTGTTTTCCTTGGCAACCCCAGGAAGAACAGTAGGAAATGAATTTTATAACAACAGCATGATATGAATGATGTAAAAGTAGTTATTGTTAATGTTTTAAGATAAGTATAAAGGAGCCCTGCTTAGTCCTGCTTGTTCAACTTAGTCCATCCCCGTATCCTGGGGTCGGCAACTCCAGCATTCAACAATGTGCTGTGTGGAGAATTAATTCTTTTTGTCTGTCGTGAATTATTTCTCTGGTTGGAGCAGAAAGACCCCTCTCTCTACATCCTGTACAATTCTGTAAGGCTTTTATAATGCTCCTCCTTACTCACCTTTTATTCTAAACCCGAAAGCCCTGATAGTTGTCACTTTCCATATAGGGAAGGTGACTCAGCCCCCTGATCATTTTTGATGCCTCTTCAAGGTGGTTTTTTTTTGGGGGGGGGGTAGTTAACAGAACTTTAAGCTGTATTCCAGGTCTGTGTAAAAGTATTACTATGCTAACTTTTATTTAAAAAATCAATCTCTGGCATGGAATTCACTTTACTCAGCAAGCAACAGCTTAAGATAACATTTTTACTGAGCTATTCACCACATTCTTAAGAGTTTTCTTAGGTAGTAAACACCAGTTGACACCCCATCAATGTGAAGTTAGGAGGGGGGGGTTGTCCCAATGTTCAATGTGCCAGAAAATTTATGAACAAGTTTAAAAACACTCACCTGTCGTTAATACATATCCTTGGAGGACTGTAGTTAGCTGGGAGTAAGAAGCACAATGTGCTTTCTAGGATTGGAAAGCTTATTATGTAGTAGTAATTATGATTGTGTCACCATGTTGCTATCCAAATGGATCCGTGACTAAGTTTATTTATCACCTCTTGTTTCCAGGATGCTGGCATATGGTACATATTTCATAAAGTGCCTACAGGAGAGTCTCATGGGTTGTTTCCTGAAACCAAAGCTGAACTGACACCACTAGGAATTTTCTATAACAACAAGGTGCACTCCAACTTTAAGGTAAATAATTCTTCAAATCACTTGAAGAATTATGTATGATTTCTAGTCTAAAGTAAAAGCAAATGATGATGATGATGAATTTCATTTACCGTACTTTTCCGTATATAACACGCCCTGCAGCGACAGCCAATCAACAACAGCCCTTGCAGCAGCCACCAATAACAATCTCCAACTCACGGCGGCAGCCAATCCCATGGCCCCACAATGCACTACCCATGTATAAGAAGTCCCCTAATTTTGAACATGATTTTTAAATAAAAAAACATAATCTTATACATGGAAAAGTATGGTAATTTTTACATTTCTGTACTGCCCTTCATCTGAGGATCACCGGGTGCTTTACAATATAAAAACACAAAATTGCATACCATAGTAACAAACAAAACCAATGACCTCCTCCCTGATGCCATCCTTTCTCAGGATTAGTGGCCAGATAGACACCCTGAGCATCTCCAAAGAGCCCAGCAAAATCATACTACTTGACTACATTTAAAAATTGTCTATGATGAATTGCCTCATTGGAATGAACTTGACATTTCCATAATTTTTCATAGTCTTGTCATCTTTCCAATTGGTTTTTGATGCCCTTCCAACATTTTCTTGGTGTTCTTCCAACACCAGCCAAGCCAAAGAAAGGTTTCATATTATTGTGGACATGCTAGGTAGGTTCTGCAAATAGAAAGAATGCATGCTGACATATTCCAGTTTGTTGTCCTAGAGTCCTAGTATTTTAGCTGAAAACACATTCCAAGCCTTAGGTCAGTGTTTTTCAACCTTTTTTGGGCAAAGGCACACTTGTTTCATGAAAAAAATCACGAGGCACACCACCATTAGAAAATGTTAAAAAATTTAACTCTGTGCCTATATTGACTATATATAAAGTAATTCTCTTGAATAGGAATCAAATAAACACAATTTTTCCCACGGCACACCAGGCAACATCTCGCGGCACACTAGTGTGCCGCGGAACAGTGGTTGAAAAACACTGCCTTAGGTGGAGTAACATGAACTCTTCACTTCTGTGAGATGGCTGCTTCGGAAGAAGATGGCATTTTACTAGATATGACCTAGGATAGTATAGTGGGTGGAATATTCTGAAATGTTCAGTTTCTAATGCAGGAGACAAGACTTTTCTGATTTCTTTCAATCTGTGAAAGCTTCAAGAACATGTTCCCGGACACTTTTTCCTTCTCATATTAGCTGTTGTATTTAAGAACTGCAAGACTACAAACACAATACTGGTTATAAAGTTATTTGTATCTTTTTATTATTGCAGGCTGGATTGTTCATTGATAAAGGTGTGAAAACTACCAATGCAAGTGCTGATGATAAAAGGGAGTATCTGTGTTTGGACAATAATGCAAGGTAGAACATATTATGTGGAAGGAAGTGATTGAGGATTAAATACAGGAATGTTATTTTTGTTGTCCAGAATTTTCAAACCCTCGCTTAATGCATATTGAATGCCTTAGAATAATGTAGTTGCGCACATGTTTTGGCTGCTAAATCCACAATTTTTGCAGCCTTATTAATAATCTGGATAGTGAAACACTTCCAGTTGTTACTCCCCCACCCTCCAAATGCTACCACTGAATTGCATGCATGTTGTTGCCACCTCACTGTTTCATTCAGTTCTGCCTGTTCCTGTTTGTTGAATTGCGGTCCATGGGCACACTTACTATTGGGGTGTATAGAGAAGGGTTGTTCAGTATCCCAATTACCATTACCACTGCTCTACCTGTGCACAGCCCTCTCCGCAGAGAGAGGCATTCCAAACACCACTGGATTTTGTGTTCTAGAATTAGGTAGCCATTAAGTATTTAACTTATATGCAGAATTCATCATGCGAAAGGCTGGACTGGATGAATCCCAAACCGGAATTAAGATTGCTGGAAAAAATATCAACAACCTCAGATATGCTGATGATACTACCTTGATGGCAGAAAGTGAGGAGGAATTAAAGAACCTTTTAATGAGGGTGAAAGAGGAAAGTGCAAGATATGGTCTGAAGCTCAACATTAAAAAAACTAAGATCATGGCCACTGGTCCCATCACCTCCTGGCAAATAGAAGGGGAAGAAATGGAGGCAGTGAGAGATTTCACTTTCTTGGGGTCCATGATCACTGCAGATGGTGACAGCAGTCACGAAATTAGAAGACGCCTGCTTCTTGGGAGAAAAGCAATGACAAACCTAGACAGCATCTTAAAAAGCAAAGACATCACCTTGCCGACAAAGGTCCGTATAGTTAAAGCTATGGTCTTCCCAGTAGTAATGTACGGAAGTGAGAGCTGGACCATAAAGAAGGCTGATCGCCGAAGAATTGATGCTTTTGAATTATGGTGCTGGAGGAGACTCTTGAGAGTCCCATGGACTGCAAGAAGATCAAACCTATCCATTCTCAAAGAAATCAGCCCTGAATGCTCACTAGAAGGACAGATCCTGAAGTTGAGGCTCCAGTACTTTGGCCACCTCATGAGAAGAGAAGACTCCCTAGAAAAGACCCTGATGTTGGGAAAGATGGAGGGCACAAGGAGAAGGGGACGACAGAGGATGAGATGGTTGGACAGTGTTCTCGAAGCTACTAACATGAGTTTGGCCAAACTGCGAGAGGCAGTGAAGGATAGGCGTGCCTGGCGTGCTCTGGTCCATGGGGTCACGAAGAGTCGGACACGACTGAACGACTGAACAACAACAAGTACTTTCAGCATTTTCCTTACTTTTTTCCACTCTCTCATAAATAAAAGGGAGGAAAGCTTCACCAATAAATTCCCTCAAGGACTGAAGCATCTGCATCTGTGCATATGTTGTCCTTTTCCAGTATGAGATTGCTGGGGATTGCTTTGTGCTATGGAAATTAGGTTTTGCTTAGTGACAAAGCCCCTTGGAGTTCAAAAGTAAAACCTGTTTCTTTTTTGCAGTATGTGTGTGCGCTTGAGCTGATTTTTTTTTGCAAACATTTGTGTGAGGTGCTGTAGTTTTTATACTGATGTACACAGACTTGCAGGTGTGCAGGTCCATTCACACCCCCTCCCTTCTTTTTCAAGGTTTCGGCCACATCAAGATGCAGATCCTGCGAAGCCCCGAGTTGCTGCTCTCATAGACAGGCTAATAGCGTATAAAAATAATGACCATGGAGCTTGGGTCAGAGGAGGGGAAATCATTATTCAGAACTCTGGGTAGGTTGCCCATCAGCAAATACCTACACATTGTTAAAGTAAATAAAACAGCTATCTTGAACAGACTTGCACAAGGTGACTGTGCAGGGAAAATTTTGTCCTGGCAATTTCTGGAAATGTAAACTATCATCTCATGTTCACCTATCTGGAGTGGGGCTTTAGGTTTAGGTTGTTGGTGTTTTTTCCTGGAATAATTGGTTTTTTTCCTCTTCTAGCTTTGCTGACAATGGAATAGGCTTAACTTTTGCCAGGTTAGTGCTGTTTCATTTTTTACTACTTCTGTATTAGTCTGTCTGCTTTGAAGTTTTAAATGTCAAATCAGAAAACAGATCCTAACAAGTCTGTGCCTGAGTTGTTGTTGGAATCCAGATCAGAGGCAACACTACCCTGCTGGCTTTCACAGATAGCTTCAGTAGTTTTTAGCTGCTGTGTTACACAGGTAGACAATATGCTATTCAGGTTCTTAAATAAGCAAGGTTGTAGTCGAAAGTATTATTATTATTATTATTATCATCATCATCATTATTATTATTATTATTATTATTATTATTATTATTATTATTTGTAGTGATGGAAGCTTCCCAAGTGATGAAGGCTCCAGCCAGGATGTATCAGACTCTCTGTTTGTTGGTGAAAGCAATAATTATGGCTATTCAGGTGGCCAAAACAAATATTGGGGCACTGGAGGAATAAACAATAAAAATCGTACTTTGCCTAGAAACCGGTAAGCATATAGTGGCCCTTCCAGGGGCACAGTTCTCATCGCCCTCCCTATGAGAAACTCTACAAATGTCTTACGATAAATTTCTGACTTAAAGTTGGGTTTCTCCAGCTTTCTTCTTTTTATTTTTGGCACATGCAGGCTCCCCTGGCATTCTTAGTAACACAGGTCTGCCATCCTGTCCAAGCACATTCATGTCTTGAGAGATCCTTCTGGATCCCAGCTTCTTCCCATTGACTTGCTACTGAACCTTCTTGTTAGATCAGGCATGTACTTACACATTGGGACATTCATGTGGGCAGGCCTCCAAGTAATACTCTTTTAAATTACCTTTTGTGTTTCACAACTCCTGCAGTTTTTCTTACACAGTGTTTGCATTTCTGTTAAAGGAGATGAAAGAGCTCTGGTGACCTTTTAGGAAAAATGTTTCTTCAGCTTTAGGAATGCCAATTTGACTCCGCTTCGCATTCCTGTCGATAAAAGAGTGGATCTCTTGCTGACCATGCAGGAGACCTGCTTGCTTAAAAAAAAGAATATTTGCTGTCTCCAGTGGCGGAGCTTCATGCTCCGGCACCGGGGGTGGGAAGCAGGCGGGGGCGGGGCTGGCGCACGTTCTGTGGGTGGGGGGTGGGGGCAGCCGAGATGGAACCCTACCGGGATCGCGCTGCCTGGGGCGCCCGGCCCTTCCTACGCCAGTGGCTGTCTCCTAGAATGATAGCGTCATGTCAAGGTGCATGAGAGTTGAACCACATACATGAGAGAGTTGATGTGGAAGGAGTCAGTTTAAGTCTGCTAGCAGCCGTCAGTGGCATTGCACAATGAGCATTTGTGATCAGTTTCCTGAAGCTGCTTGCAAATAAAGTCCTTTTGAGGTTTGGGCACTCTAATTAACAATATTAACAAGTTTTAGGCTTACCATGCTAGTCTGAATGATAGGCTAGAAATGAGCAAGATCAAAGTGAAAAAGTTGGACTGTTGTACAAAATCTACCTGCTAATTGGTACCCCTTTAATACTTTTCTCCACTTTTCTATTTAACCAGCTGCAGGGGATTCAGCTGTCTGCAGATGCCCTTAGGATAATTAGAGTAGAAAGAATAAGGTTGGAGTTCATAAATCCCTGTATTTAAATAAGGATCATTAGAGATACACTCACTTTAGAAAAGACGGAGTCCTTGGGATAGAGTAGAAATAGGAGTTACCGGTATATTAATTGGGTGTAGATACGGCCAGAATAAGCACGCCATGACTATTATATATATACAGCTTAATCCTATGCATGTTTACTCAGAAGTAACTCTCACTTGTAAGTGCCATGGATATTGTCTGCTTAGTCCATATCTAAGTAAAGAAGTGTACTTGTGCTGCTGCAGGTAAAAAGGGGTCTCTAAATATGTACCTATCTACTTTTAACAGGACGTATCCCATCAGAGGCTTTCAGATTTATGATGGACCTATACGTCTCTCCAAATGCACATTCAACAATTTTGTGCCAACTCCAGATAGATTCACTAGTGCAATTGGGTTCCTAATGAAAAACACCTGGCAAATTACCCCCCAAAACAATATTTCTCTTGTGAAGTTTGGTGAACAGGTAAGCTTTCAGAATGAAGCTGCTTTTCGCAAATGGGGAAAGAATGACTGAGCAATGTTTGGTGGAAATGCAGGGCACAACTTTAACAAACAAATATTTATTGATAAAAGTGTGTTGATTATTGCCATAAAATTAATGTTGCTCTTGTCTTTTAAGGTTTCTCTGAAAGTCTTTTTTGGTAAACCCGGGCCTTGGTTTGAAGAGGCTGATCTGGATGGCGACAAGAACTCAATATTTCATGATGTTGATGGATCTGTGACTGGCTACAAGGACACCTATGTTGGCAGAATGGATAACTACCTGATTCGACATCCTGACTGTGTTAATCTCACCAAGTGGAATGGTGTGCTCTGCAGCGGGGCCTTTGCTCAGGTTAAAAGAGAGGCCATTGTTAATATGCAGAAAACTTGAGCAGCTGATGCCACTGTCTACCCATTTCCTCCCATTTTTATCAAAGTTATAGTAGAATTCTTTGTGTCAAGGGATGGGCAGTCTTTTTATACCGTTTGTCAGAGAGGTGGGCCAGACCAGAAGCAAAAGTGGCTGAGGGCTGTGTCCCCTGTTTCTGTCTCTCTTTCTGCCCCCGCCCTTTCCCTTTGTTTCCTTTTGTTGCCTATATGTGCATTAAATTAGACCAAGGGTTACATGACATCAGACTGAGGGCAGCCTGTGGCACTGGGGCCCCAGCTTGTCATTCCTGATTTACATCCTTATTTATATTCACAGCTCAGGCTACTGAATGGGTTCTCTCTTTCACACTCATATACCATCTCCCTGCTCCCACATTCTCCACTATTTTTAAAACAATGAATAGGATGAGGGCAAACACTTTCATCAAGTGCAGGATTAGATGTATGAAGAGAGAACCAGCACTCGCAGAGAAATAAGACTTCCTTTATCATATTTGCATGGCTTAGAGGCAGGAACCTCTGAACTCCATTCTTTGTTATCATTTCACACAAACACTGAAAAAAGCATTGGGCAAGTCACTTTATTATTATTATTTTTTTACTTTTGCTCTTGGTCTGTGATGAAGTACTTCCTTTCTCCATTTTTTTTAATCTGCTTTGCCTAGTAAAAAAAAACCCATAGAACTACTATGGTTCCATATAAAGAGTACAGTGGTTCCCCAAAATTCCTGGAAGAGGTTTTGTTTCTACCTGCTCTGTCCAGGCAGTCATGTCTTGGGGGATCGAACAAGTCTCCTTCCTCTCTCCTATGTGGCCCCTTTCTCCACATCCTATTTAACACTAACCATAGCTTGTCGTCATATCGAAATTTTATTACTGTATTTCCCATTTGGAGGGGATGGTGTAACAGCGGCCAATACCACCAAACGATGGTTTCTGATACTGGTTTCCAACTGAGGTCTCGTATGAGCAGAGGGACATTATCAAAACTTTCCATTAAGTGTGTCATGTAATCCAGTGGTAAACAACCATTTTTTTCTTAATTCAAAGTTTTTGTTATCCAAATATATTTAGATATCCTCTAGGCCATGCAAACAACTGAGAGTTGGTGTGTTTCCAACTGATGTGGTATAATCTTTCCTAGTTGTTACATATTTGTTCTGTTTTGATAACTGTTAGGTGTACATTCAGACACGGAATCCACAGAATCTTACCATGACTATGGTGCGAGATGAATACCCTTCTAGTCCTATGATACTGAGAGGGATTAATAATCAGAAAGCTGACTACCAGCAATACCAGCCTGTGGTGATGCTTCAAAAGGGCTACACAATACATTGGAATGGACAAGCCCCACAAACAACATTTCTGTACCTCATTAACTTCAACAAGTAGGTTGCCTTTCAATGTCTAGTTTTGTTTAAAAATGCAGATATGTTCCATGAACTTTCATCTACCTCATAAAGCAATGTGAAGCATGTATTTCTTTGTTAGTTTTTGAAGTATAATAATGTATTATTACAAACTGAACAAAACTCTTATCAGCCATAGACAAACAGCAATGACAGCAAAAGGGAAGAACTCATAGCATAAGCCTCATTGACAGCACTAACAATGCAAATTGGCTAGCTTGATTTAATAAATGATTTAAACTTCCTCTCAGATGAGAAAACCAAGTTGTTCTGTGGCACAAGTCATCAGGCGGTCCTCACATGCAAGCCACATTGAATGTTCCTGTGTCCCTATCGAAAGAACACAGTGCAGCAGAAGATTTTTCTCTTTTGTTCTGATCTTCCCAGCAGTCCTTTAGACCTTTCAGTAGTACATTATTATGTTGTGAAAAAATATGCTCAGTATTCAGACAAAATGAGTATGGCATGGTGGACAGAACTTTGGAAGGTCTTGGTTTAAAATGATAGCTAAAATAGTTCCCAGAGAAAACTTTGTTCATTCTGCTGCAGCTAGTTTTACTTCCACATCTGTAAACTAGGAATTACAGTTGAAACTGGGAATTGTCTTCTTTTTGTGGTAAGGATACTTGTAAACAGTATTAGAAATCATTTTAGTATTATGTGGTCATGCTGAATGATAACCAGCAGCAAATGAAAAAGCTTTTATAAGCATATGGTATTGTTTTTGTCACTTTCTATTTCAGGAATGACTGGATTCGGGTGGGTCTCTGTTACCCACCAGACACTACTTTTCAAGTAACTTCTGATGCATTCCGAAGGCATGCACCTCCTAATAGTGTGGAAGATTATGTGTCTGTATCTTCGATGGCGGAATTGCAGAATAGTCGAATGGAGAGAAAGTTTTATTTTGATAACAGCACTGGGTAGATATTTGCCACAAAACCATAATTTGTAGTATAATTAAATGTTCAGTTTCTTAGTATCTAATAAGAACTGGATGACTTGGTTCTTTGTCAGTAGAGAGTTAGAGCATGAATGTAATTCTAAGAGAGGAATCATCAGGATTTGTGGTTATGTATGCAGTAGTTTATCAAATTCTCCGTTCCCCAAAGGTCACTGCAATGTAGGCTGTTTAGAATACAAAGAAAAATATGGAGTTTACATTCAACAAGTGGTTTTGTTATCCATCTCAGGCCATTCTGGGTAGGGCTTTCCCCACCCTCCCAAGCTTTGAATGCATTCTTTCAGACCGCCCTGTTGTCCCACCAGGCTTCCCCGCAATCTGTGCCAACAGTGCACTCTGCACAGAGGAAGAATTGCGGGATACATCTTACTCCTTTCCTTGCCTTCCTCTCTATGTGGTTATGCACTAAAGATGCAACATAGGAGAACATGAAGCTGCCTTATATGACGTTAGAACATTGGCCCATCTAGCTCAGTATTGCTGGCACCTAAATTGACTGCCGGCAGCTCTCCAGGTTTTCCCTGCCCTGCCTGGACTTGCCAGGGATTGAGGCGGAGACCCATTCCATGCAGTGACAACTCTGGCCCTTTCAACAGCTTGATGATTTTGCAGCACTTAGATGGGATTGGTGGGTGGTCGTGGATTGAATTGGATTGCAGTCTGCGCCAATGCTGGAAGTTCCTCTTCTCTAAAATCAGATCCACCAGAGCTACTCTTGGCTTAGTCCAAAGAGCTTATTTATCGTCTTCTTACCATTAACTATAACATGACCTGAGGAAAACAGAAGGCTGGGGACCGTTCTGTTCATTCTGTGGCTGTTATAGACCGAACACACTCGTAACTTTAATGTGATATGATGATGACAAGCTTCACTGTCATCCATGCAGTTTCCTAAATCTATAGATAATAGTTGTGGGGGGGGGGGGTTTAAAGATAAATATCACTTAACGTGCCCCACTGTTCCAAATTTAAGAGCTTCACACAAAAAGCAGGTGGTAATAAAAGACTACTTTTATGCTACTTTGTGTTTTGAGCTGCCTTGTGTCTCTCAGCAGAAACAGGATTGCTATGGTCCACAGGTGGAATGCTAGACTTGGGCTGAGGAAAGCTTTACCTTAGGCTTGGTATATTATTTAAAATATTTATATCCCACCCTTATACCCAAATAAAAGAAAATGAACACATACATGTTAAAGAAGGGAGCAGTGGGTATTGTTCTACAGCAGCTGCTGCTCTGCACTGGGACATTGGAAAATAGCCCCCTCCCTCTGTCACACATGGTTTCATCCCTGGGGCTGGAGAACCTCCCTTTGGGAAACTGAAGAGTTGGGAGCTCCTGGTTCTTCCATCGGTGGTGCTGGGGATGAGAAAGTTAAATCTGTACTTTCTGGGCTTTAGATATTAATGCTGCTGCTCCAGCTGCTGCTTTTTCATGGTTCCACGATGGCCACAGAGGAAAACAGTGTCTCCTCAATGAAAGTGCCTTAGGAATCAGGGCCAGGAAGCACCATGTGTCTTCATCCCAGGCAGATCTTGCACCTACATTATCCCTTGTGAAAAAAATAGGAATGATAATTAATGAGTGTTATGGGTATTGTGACCATGAATTATGTGAGGATTAAGAATGTTACATGTCTTTACATGTCTGAAAAATATGTATAAATTACAGACAGGATGGATGTCAATGCAAATATCTGCAAAATGATTAGGTATGTGTGAAGTAATATGGTTCCTTGATGGAAGTGTCCGAAGTGGGGCAGGTGAAGAGAAAGAATGCCTCTGAAGTCCATTGTAGGATGTTTAGGGGTCCATAATACTGACAAGGTCCATTTTCACACACAAGGAACATCGAAACTATGCTACTATAAATTTCCTACAATGAAAATATCAGGTTGTAACCAGAGGCAGTGTGAAAGGTGCATGATCCATACAGCCAGGGACTGTAGTTGTGTTTTATAATAATAATAAAAAAAAACCCAAGCAAATGGCCTGAGGGGAGCCATGTGAAATAAGGAATAGTGCCAGCACTGCTGGTTTTGTAATAAGGTGTGATCTGTTCTTTGTTTTTGTGTATTTTTGTGTACAGGTTGCTGTTTTTGTTTCTTCAAGCCAAATACCACAGGGATGGCCACAGTTACTGTTCCTTTCGGGGGTGTGAAAGAGTCAAGATTCAGGCCAGCTTTCGGCCAAAGTCTGTCAGCAACTGCTTGACAAAAGCTTACCCAAAGTACTTCCAGAAGCCAACTGTGGTGAAAAGAATGCCCACAAAGACTACAGGCTCCTGTCAGAAATGTGGATCTACTCAGGTGGGGAAAGGGCACAGCATCAAGAGCGATATGGATGATTAAGGCATAACCTCTTGCAGTTTCTCCCAGTGTTGACAGGACACTCGCAGTCATGAGTAAATGGGGCGGGATTTGAATGTAAGAAGAATGAGGTGGCCTGATGGATCAAAGCAGAGACTTAAGGATGGGGTGGATAGAGATGAGATGAGATGAGAAGTTTTAGGAAATCACATTGCTGAACAGCATCATGCTTAAAATCTCAGCAAAACTTGAAATCAATTGGAAATGACTGCATCTGCATGATAGGTATATTTCGAAAGAATAAGAATAGAAGACCCTTCTAAATCAGGCCAGTGGTCCATCTAGTCTAGCATCCTGTTATCACAGTGGCCAACCAGATGCCCATTATGGGAAACCCTCAAGCAGCACCCAAGCAGGGCTCCATTATGCATGGCATACAGGAAGTGGATAGAGAACAGTCCACCCTCTCTCTCTCTCTCTCTCTCTCTCTCTCTCTCTCTCTCTCTCTCTCACACACACACACACACACACACACACATATAGGAGGGCTGTTGCCCTCACATGCTGTTCATGGGTTTCCCATAGGCATTTGAATCACCATGCTCAGAAGTGGGATCCTAGACTAGATTGACATTGGGCTTGTCCAGCAAAATCCTTCCTAATAGCACTGCATCTCAGTGTTAGCTGCTAGACAGGTACATAGGATGCTGAATATGCCTGACCAGAACTGCACAGCTGAACATTATTTGTAAGGGAATCCTAAGTGGGGTTGGGGAAGAGCCAAGCAGCAGATCCAGCCCTGCACCCCAACCCTTTCTAGGGGGCAGGTGTAGCTGAGGATCCTAAAGATCTAGCTTGGGGAAAGTTGAGGAAAATAAGCCAAACAGAATCACTTCAATGTTGCCTTTCCATTATGCTTTTGAGGCTTTGGGGGGGTTTTTTCTTTCACATTTCTCTGTGCTGTGCTGTTTTTTTCTGCGGTGTGTTTTTGAAGCTTTCCTTTTACAGGAAAAAAGGCTTTTAATGAACTGAACAATTTTTTAAAGCTTCAATGGGAATATAAGGTTTTCCATCTTTTATTGTTTGATGCTGTACTTGTGAATATACTTTTTCTAGTCCTCACCCAAATCTCAACACAGTAGGCGTCTGTCACCTGACATTCCTGTTCTAAGAGAAAAATTATACACTATAACACACATCTCCAAACTAAGGCCCGTGGGCCGGATGCGGCCTGCGCAAGCCAATTTTGCGGCCACCGCCTGCTCTTACCGGCGTGGTGCGGTGCGCTGTGGTTGCCCATCTCTGGGTCGGCGCGGCACCAAGAATAGCTTGTGTGCATGCACAAGCGTCATTTCCGATGCACTAGCTATTTCCAGTGCCACACCAACCTGGAAGTGCACCAGCAAAAGCGAGTGCGTGCGCGTTTCCCCGCCTTCTGGCCCGCCGTGCAATTGGCGCCGGAGGAACCGGCCCAAGGCCGGGTAAGTTTGGGAACCCCTGCAATATACACTTATATAATGGCTACTTTTAAACATTAATTGTATACTATTCAGATGGCATTTACCAGCGATCCTCATAAAACCTACCTCCTTGTGAAAATTCAGTCTCCGGACACAGTTGAATTGCAAAGGAACGAAGAATCTTATGTCTTGGTAAGTATTCTTGCAATCTTTCTTTACCACAAGCCTTTATTAACATCATGCAGGAATGCCAGCCTTTGGTGGGGGGGGCACTGTAACATGATTACCTGTGTAGGTGTTTGAAAATGGATCATTTAGGAACAACCATATCAGCATAAGCTTGGAAAAAAAGAATGAGAATAATTTGGCACCCTCAGCATTCCTGTTATTTGCTGCATCTTTGCATATTGATTTGTTTTCAAAATACCATTGGTAAAATTTTAATTTAAAGCATATAATAGTAATTTAGAATTAGATAGACTCAGGTTTCTTGAGACGTATCCTGGGACTCCCAAGTTCAATCAAGTATGAGACAATGTGTGCCGAACTAGGTATACACACGATGGAATATTAGGTGTGGGTGTGGGCCAGCGCTATAAAATACTGGTTGTGTTGCCATTTCCATCGCCAACCTTCGAATCTGCTCTCTGACTTACTTAAGGACTCTTATAAATCCAGAGGGTATTTAAACATCCCCAGAATTGATAGACATTGCAGATGTTTTTTGAATTTGCCAGACACTGTAGAACATATTCTTTTGTACTGTCCATTGTACAACCAGCTATGTAAATGCGTGCTGTCCCCCTTTTTGGGTAGTCTGACATCACGGCACAGTGAAAACATCAGATTCTAATCTGTCTGACATTAACTTGGAAGTAACTGCAAGGGTGGCTGAGTTTTTGTCAATACAGTGATACCTTGGTTTAAGAACAGCCCTGTTTATGAACTATTTGGTTTACAAACTCCACAAAACCAGAAGTTTGCAAACTTTACCTCGGTGTAAGAATCCGAACGGTGGAAGGGCACCAGCGGCGGGAGGCCTCATTAGGGAAAGCGTGCCTTGGTTTAAGAACGGTCTTCTGGAACGGATTAAGTTCATAAGCTGAGGTAGCACTGTAGTATTTATTAAAGTGGTGAATGTCAATAGTGCACCGGGCTTCTCACAATTGTATGTTCAGAGGGGTGTGGAACCCGTGGTCCTTCAGAAGTTGCTTTATCTTTATTTATTAATTCCCCCCCCCCTTCACTCTAAGGTCCCCGGGGGGTTGCAACTTAAAACAAAATATTGCTACAACTCCCACCATCCCTGACCAATGGCTGGGGCGGATGAGATTTGTGGCCCCCCAGGTGTTGTTGGACTCCAGCTTCCCCACCTCTGCCTTAAAACTATGACTGAATTAGAGGATAGAGTGCTATCAGTGGCTGCAAGCCATGACGGCTGTGGTCGGCCTTCATGAGGCAGACCACAGTTGCTGGAAACCACAGGAGGGGAGAGTTCCTCTTGAGCGCAAGTCCTGATTGTGGGTTTTCCACAGGCTTCTGGTTGGGCACTGTGAGAACAGGATGCTGCACTAGATGGGCCTTTGGCAGGATCCGGCAGGGCTGCTCTTACGTTCTTAGATGGCTGAGATGGGGATATTCACTTCAGCTCTAAGGGGTGAAATGTACTGATGAAAACTTAGTTCTGGTTTGGGGCCAAATGTGTGGCTGGGAAATGAAGGTCTACAGGCACCAGAGTTTGGAGGTTAGAACTTAATCAGTGGGCAGGTAAATGCACTTGAATCTTTCAGGGGAATCAGAGAAAAATAGACTAGCAGCATTAGCATTTTTAATTTTCTTAACATGGCAAACAAGCTTCTGAGAATGGTTCTCATCTGATTTTGAACAACAGAGATGGCCTTCCTTTTCTAAGGCCAAGCGAAAGAATAATTGGAGCTCTGTAATTATTGGATCAGAAGCCATTATTACAGGGCCCAAAGGGGGTTTGTTGAAAGGAGATGTGTGTGTGTCAGTGGCTTCGGTTACACAAAGAAAACAGGAAAGCCCTAACCTGAGGGCCATAGAAATCTTATCAGCAAAGATTTTGAAGAAAAAGACTAATTCACTGCCAGGAATACGCTATTGCCATCTGTAAGCCAAATGATGATAAATGCAGTGGAACCGTGAGTTTACAGCAGATTATTGTATTTACAAATTACTGGTTCGGGGAAAGGGGGGAGAGTGATTTATGAGGTCTGTAATTTCAGGTCAGTGACATTAAGTTTCCCCTGAGAGCTGTGGGTGTCCTTACTGTGGTCATTGATGCCTGCACTGGCAAAGTAACAAAAGAGAGATTTTTCTCTGAAGCAAACGTAAGGAATCTAGAAGAATATGTCAAAACTGGAATTCCTCAAAGGTACATGATACAGTGTAAACACCAGCTTGCAAATAGCATTTTTGTGGGAGTGGCATTGAAGCTATTTTGCATATCCTTTTTTCATAATACTTAAATGTTTTTCAGAGAATGGTGCTTAAGGTACCTGTGTTACTGCCATGAATTGTTCATATCACCTTGCTTTCTATGTTTGAAATTAAGGAAAGAACTCTTGTACTCAGTTACCGGTACTTAAAAAGCGGGTAGAGTATTAGGAGTTGTATTCCAGGGCACATTTTGCATATGCTAGAAAGAAATCTAAATTCTATGACCATAAAAGCTTGATTCTGTAACTTTTGCTACTAAGGCATGTGATTTGTGTTCACCTAATTCTATTTTTGTTAGCCATATAAGAGGACCAAGGCAATAAACATCATTGAATCCTCATCTCCACAAAGCTTCTGAGACTTCTCCAGGAACTGCCCATATGTTTCCAAGATGACCATTGCCAGCCCCCAAAATTAGAAATTTGCTTTTTTAGGAAAGTAGAAAGTTCCACTCCTATGTAAGCCCCAATGGTTTTGGTGGGCTTACTCTCAAATAAGTATTCAGAGGATGTTTCTGGTACAATCAAATACAGCTACTGTTCTGGAAAGCAAGTGAAAGCTATCCCTTCCTAACTTTAATGTGATTTCTTTCTTTCTTTCTTTCTTTCTTTCTCTCTCTCTCTCTCTCTCTCTCTCTCTCTCTCTCTCACACACACACACACACACACGGAAGAAGGAGATTACGATTAAATTATGTCACAAATGTGTTAGGCATTATGGAGATTATAATTCAGTATAAATTCATACAAACTGATTGTTAGAGGTCTTGTTTTTTGTTACCATGTTTAACAAAATACAGGTATAATGTGCTACACCTGATTAATTTGTTACGGATATGCAAATTTTGACATTTGCAAAGTAAACATGATTTTTATTTATTTCTAAAAAATGTTTGCTTTTTCCCGATGGCAATTTATTATAGAAAAGCATGTTAGTCATATTGACGTTCCACATTTATGGCTCTGTGAATATTGCATTTTGATGTCACCAATTTTAACTAAAGTGAAAGCATTTCTTTCCGGGGGGGGGGGGGCAGATACTATTATAAAACCTTTTCCAAGCATATTGACTCAACTTCATGTTGCTTTCAGTGTCTAATAATTAGCATACTACTCAGTAGGCAATTTGACTGATACAGTTTATTTATATGCTGCCTTTCCAAAGCAGCTTACAACAGATACCTACTTAAAAGATACCTACTTTTTTATAGTGGCAGTAAATCAATGTTATTCTCTCCCTTTCAACCTTATCCCTTTATTTTCTTTCTCTCAGGTCTATAGTTGTATTAAGCACCAGAGGGAACATAAAAAACCTTAACATTTCTCAAGCTTTAATGACCCTGGGAGCAGCAAAACCAGCAAATCTTCACAACAAGGGTGTGTTCTTCCTTTTACATATTGAAATGTGCCCTTTCCTTTTCTAGAAATGGAATGCAAAAGTTGCTGTGCAAGTTGCTGTTTCATATTCAGTGTTTAGCAACAGTGTTGATAAAATTTCAAAGTTTGCTATTATATTGGACTAGAACATTTTAAATGTTGAATCCGTTGCCCGTTATTGATGATGTGCATTCTGTTCTGAAACATGCATTTTTCCTCTTTCAGGGAGCATAGGCTTCCTTGGGTTCAGAGGGAACTTCAAACCATCTTGGATCAAGCTATTCAGCAGTCCTGCAAGGCAGGGCCTGGGCCAAATGGAAAAGTATATCCCTCTGCAGCTGGAAGAGTACAGTTGTGCCAGGGCAAATACTAGCCGGCGGAAAGATTTGGAACTCTTAAAGCAGGCTACAAGAACACAATAGAAATTAAGGTGCATATGCGCACTGAAGACAATGTGAACTAATTTATTTATTTTATGGAATTTTAAAGTGTACTATTACCCAAGTACATCACTTTGCTGTTTTTGATATGGACATTTGCCTACGCTGAATGCTTGAATGCCCATCTGTGCACCTTTTGGATTGTACAAAATATTAAAGAATTAAAGTATTTGTTTAAAAACAGTTTTTGGAAGGGGGGTTTATTTCAATGTTTGTCCTTTATTATAAAAAGCCTTTTGTCTTCTACTTTTTTTGCATTTTGAAAGGAGAACATTGGAAGTGTCAGCCATCTTGAAGGATGGATCAGAGAACATAAAATCGTACCTTTGAATTGGCTGAAAGTCTTTAAAAACATACATATATGTTTGCAATGTGGGTGCCAGTTTATATGTCACAATTTGCCACTTAGTTTCTTTCTTTCTTTCCAACTGAACCATGTGGTCTGCGTATATGTACAGTGAACATAAGAGCCTAGGAGCTGATGGAACAGGCTGTGAGATTTTCTGCTCTTTTTTATTCTTTAAAAGTTTATATCCCACTTTTCAACATGTAGGTCTAATAGTGGTTTACAACAATAAAACATACAACACTTAAAACATAAATTAAACCTCCAGAATTTAAAGATCAAAAACACACAAAAATGTAAAACATATGAAAAGCACTCAGGGTGCAAAGGCCTCCTGAAATAAACAGTTTTGACCTGGCATCTGAAACTTTGTAGAGTTGGGCCTACAACACTGAACCCACGACTCCTCATTGGCCCATAGAGGCCCATAGAGAAGCAGAGATTTCCCTGTTTCCACGACATTCTCTGTTCACATGGTATGTGTGAGTAAGAGCCTTCTGATGAGATGGGCAGAAAGCTATCCATTACAATGCATGAATTTACCCCAAGGTTGACTAGTTAGCTAGACCTTGGATGCTTCATCTGGTTATAGTTCATGTCTACTAAACAAATATTAATGAATACGTTTGCATTCCCCTTCACTAGATGAAGGAGCATTAAGAAAGTTTAAGTGAAAATATTTAGTAGCCTCTTCAAAAGCCACCATGTGGTGACTCACATGGTTGGGTTAGAAGAAGTGAAGAAGTGAAGGCAGGTCTGAAGAGGAAACAGACCACAGCACAAGAGGCCTGTGTGTGTGGGGGGGGGGGAGAAGACCCAGGTAACTACTGTCCGGTGAGCTTGTACCAGGAAAGGTCCTAGAACAGATAGTTCAAGTTGGTCTTTGAGCATTTAGAAAAGGACACTGTGATTTCTAAAACCCAGCATGGGCTTCTCAAGAATAAGTCACAGCAGATGAATCTCCTTTTTTTGATGGAGTTACAAGCTTGATGGATCAAGGGAATGCTGTGGACATAGTGTACCTTGATTTCAGTATGGCTTTTGACAAAGTCCCCCATGATATTCTTGGGAGGAAGCTGGTAAGATGTGGGTTGAGCAAGAGAAGTATTCGGTGGATTTGTAGCTAGCTGACAACAAAATCCAAAGAGTACATGTTGGTTCTTCTTCATCCTGGTCAAAAGTGGCAAGGAGGGTGCCACAGGGGTCTGTCCTGGGCCCATTGTTCAACATCTCTAAAAATGATTTTGATGAAGGAATTGAGAGAATGCTCATCAAATTTGCAGATGACACCAAACTGGGAGGGGTAGCTAATGCTGCAGAAGACAGAATCAGGACTCAAAATGACCTTAACAGATTGGAGAACTGAGCCCAAGCTAACAAAATGAATTTTAATAGGGACAAATGTAAGGTTTGATGGGACTTGCTTCCAGGTAAGTGGGGTTAGGACTGCAGGTTTAGCCACTTCTCTTTTACATTGTTCCATAAGAGCTAGTAGCGCTAATCTCACCTGAGATGCATTGTACACACACTCCCCTCCAAGAAATGTTTGCCCTTTCATAAGACATCACAACCTCTTGGTGATACTACATAAGTTTTTTAAAGTTTTTTTTAAAGCCTGCATGGTGTGTACCCTTTTCTCAGTGACGCCCATGCCCTCTGCAAAAAGCCATTTGGCACCAGACCACTCAGGAGCAGCCGGCACAGAAGCACTTTGGACAATCAAAAGACTGTGGGAATAGGGACTGTTGCATCCAAAACTAGACACCCCCACCTAACAAAGCTCAGTTCCTGATCCTTATTAAGCTTTGTATGAATATGCATGGGATGTCCTCATGAGTAGCAGCAGAACTTTGATTTTTTGCTAAGGGAGGGGAAATGAGAGAGCAGAAAACTCAAATTCAAGAAACAGAAGAACAAGTATATAGGAGGAGTCCTGCTGGACTCAATTAGTTCAGCATCTGTTTTCCACAATGGCTAGACAGATGCCTCCAAGAAGCCCCCCAAAGGCACCAACTCTTAGCATACTCCCAATCATTAGTCTTCGGTATGTACTGTCTCTGAATCTGGAATCTTTGCTTAGCTGTCACAGCCAATAGCTTTTAATAGACTCATCATACATTAATTCCTCTTTTCAAACATTGTGAGTTTGGTTGCAGCCAGTGCTTTTTTGGGGGGGTACGCAGGGGTATGCACACCCCTAAACATTTTGTGAATATAAGTTTGGCCTCATTGAGGGGCAGTATTTCAATATGAGTAGGAAAATAAGAGTACCCCTAAACATTTTTTTTAAAGAATTTATTGGTTTTTCCACAATACAAAACAATCCAACACCATCACCAACATTAACCCAACACTTACCCACCAGAACTAAAACTAACAAATACAGACATACCAACGATTCTTCTTCTTAGTTAAATACAAAAAAAAAAAAATTCTTGTTCAAATCATTACAGTTGACTTCCCCTGCCTTCTCTCCTTCGGCTCCAAATCCAAATTTTACTTTAATAACTTCATATTCTAAAAATTAAATTCATTTAAAAGTTCAAAAAAGTTCAAACTAGACATTCTTCTTAAAATCTTATTTTTTAGTTTACAATATTATTCTACTTCTTAACTTAACTAAAATCAGGTCATATTATAACTTCATAATAATTAATCACAAAACTCCATATCTTAACATATTATTCTTAAATCAAATCATAACAAGCATCTTCTTTCACTTAAACTGCTGCTAATAGAAAGAAATCAAAATATCCCTTTTCTAATTCAAAAACTTAAAATCTTGACACACCGGCTTCAGGGTACCGTAATAAATCATTTTTACTTTACCCTTAATACAATTCACCCTATCCCCCTTCTGACCATTTTCCTTGTCCGTCTTGCTCCGGAACCACTCCTCAAATTGTCCTCTTTTCTTGTAAGTCCACAGATCCAGACAAAGTCCACAACAGTCCTTGCATAGAGCATCAGGGTACACAGATCATCTTCTTCCAGCTTCTCCAGTTCAATATTCCATTCTTCTTTTTTCCCCGTCCTGGGTCTGCCACCCCCAAAGGACGTTTCTTTTTTCCGGAGTCGCCAAGCCATTTTGCTCTGTTCTTCAATCATCCCCTTCAGCTCTTTGCCAAGGCTCTCTTCCAGTGCAGCCATGTCCTGAAAAGTCTCCTCTGTGGGAAGTACCTTTTCTGCCATATCCCGGTTCAAAATCACCAATTTCTGGTTAAGCAGTTCCAGTCTCAAAAAAGTAATCCTTTGTTCATCAGTCAATCCATGGTTCATAACCAGTTCAAAAACGAAACCCAGCATGGCAGAAGCGGGCATAGGTATCAAATTTCAGTTTCAATTTCAAAGTTTTCCCATCTTAGTACCAGTAAATTTCCACTCAGACACAATCTTTCGCAGCCATTTTCCCTGTAGCCAGGGCGCAAAGACTATAACTTTAAAAAGAGATATTCTCCACCGTCTTGCTCCCCAAAGGGAGATCTAGAAAGTCTCACTTGTCAAAAAAAAAAGACAGTACATTGTAACCATCACTGTAACAGCAGTCTCTCAAAACAGTTATTTTCTATCCACCGAAGGGAGGGAGGCAGGCTTCCTTTCCATGAAACCTCCCGGATCGTTAAAAGCAAAAGGTAAATCCAATCATGTACTCACAACCACCGGGCTTCCTTGTTTTTTTTTCCTTGCAGGGAGAACGATGTTGCTCACCGCAGGCGGCGGCCGCCGCTTCGCCGACCCGGTTGGGGCATGTCCCCTAATGGCCCGGCTCCGTTGTCCCTTCACCCCCACTCCCCCTTTACAGGGGGGACGAGGGAAGGGTTTGGAGCCTTTGCGGGCCCGCCGGGGAGCCCAAGGCGCGGGACGCTCTTCCCGCGCCTCACCGGAGCCCCGCTTAGCGGTAGCGGGGCTCCAACCGCCGGGCCGGCCTGGGTCGCCTCGCTGCCGAGGCAACCCACGACCGCCCGCGATGGCGTCGCAGCCGGAAGTCACCCCTAAACATTTTTATAAGGAAAAAAAGCACTGATTGCAGGAACTGCAATAGGACCTTCATTATACAGTACTACATACAGCATAATGAGAGATCAAAAGCTCAGTTAAACATCAGCTCAGGTTAAATATCAGTGGGTGCACCATACTGAAAAATTTTCTTCCATAACTGGTTAGGGGTGGTTTTTTGTGTTTTTTTAAAGCTTCAATCATGTTTGCTCCCTTCACTTCCAGAAGGATGAAATTATGGGCAGAAGCATCTAGAGCAGAGTTTCAGCACAGAAAGCTACTGACACAATACTAACAAAGTCTAGTCTCTCTAACTAACCAGTGTGCCTTTTTCTGCTTGTGCTCCTCTTTGTTTAGGATATCCTTGAGCTTTCCCCTGCTGATAAACTTTGGCTTCCTCTCAGGAAGTTCCATAACTTGCTCCAGTTACTATCTTTTCCTTACTTCCTCTTTATCCCCCTCCCTTCTCCGCAAACCAACCAAAGAATAAGATGATGTCACATAAGTGTGGTGCTCATATTTGAAATGTTTTAAATTACTGTTTTAAATCATTGTTAAGATTGGGGAGAGGATAATGTTACAACATGTTTTTATATGCAGGCCACCTTGGGAGGACCTTGCCCAAAAGTCAGTCCATAAAAAGTTGAAATAAGTACTCTGATTAATCTGATTTCTTCATCCTATTTTTGCTGCCCATCTGATATTATGTAAGTGGTACTTTTAAAGTTTTCCCTCTGCACTTCCACTTTTCAAAATATTTAAATTACCTAGGGCAAAAAGATTTTAAGCTAATTTTGTGATTGATGCATTACCTGATATAGAACAGATACCAACTGTTTGCTGAAACAATTAAAACGAACACTATAGTTCATTTGAAATGAAACGGACCACTCAGGAGCTCAATCCGAAACCCTGATCAAGCAGCTCATGTGCTTTTGCCATGTATCTCCTTAGCAACAAAGGGGTATTTGTGAAGTTATGGAAGGTGGGAGAAAGCTTTGGCACTCCCAATGTTGCCCAACTCATACTCCCTCCAGCAAGCATGGCCAAAGGACAGGGATGATGGGAGCTGCACTTCAGCAAAATCTGGAGGACCAAATTTTATTTTACCTAGGTTACAATATTCACTTTGGCTGGTCCCCCCATACACATGAAAGGAAGATCAGTGGCTCTGTCTGAAGACAGACTTCTAATCCTGTACCCACTTCCCTAGGAGTAAGTTTCCTTGACCTCAATAGGGCTTATGTACATCTGAGAAGACATACCTTTGAGTGTGCTGGAATGTGAAATAATAGGTGCCCAGAACTTTATGGGAGCAAAGCCTGGTAGTTACTGTGCAGAATGTTTCTTCATGAAGTGGGACGTATCCATGCTATTTCTTAAATAAACCCACTATGCGAGCTATTGTGGCATATTTAAGGTTAATGTCAAAAAAAAATTATTCTCCACAATGTGATATTTTACATAGACAGGCACACATTAGGTCTTTGTGTTATCATGTCATGAATTCAGTTTTAAGAGCTTATGTGAAGCTGAACATATTCCACATTAAATTCAGATTCCACTTTTAACCAGATTATTTTAAAGCAGTGAAGGATAGGCGTTCCTGGCGTGCTCTGGTCCATGGGGTCACGAAGAGTCGGACACGACTGAACGACTGAACAACAATTTTAAAGTAAATAAGATATATTTAATACCTCTGCATTTTCTTTTTTAAAAAAATTAGTGATTTTTATCCCCTCTGACAGCTTTTTTTTTTTTTAACCTTTGGGCAGTGCAAAGTTATGTGCCAAAGTTATATACTAAAGAAGCTCAAGTGGAATGTGGAAGATCCATTTCCCATCATTCTTGCATGTGTGCAGGAGCACACAAACACACCTTGACTATGCACCCGTCACATGCAGTCACAGCATCCTCAAGGGAGGCTGTAGTGAAAAGCATGAATTGTAGAGGCCAGAAATTTATCCCACACTCCTCCAGAGCCAATTAACACAATAAAGCAATCTAATGTTGTAGATGTTGAGCTTCCCATCAGAGTCACTAGACAGGCCTGTTAGCGTTTTCTGTCTTGAATAGGGAGTTTGTTAAGTGTCGCATTAGGCTTGATTTGACGGCAGCTAAGCAATAAGAATAAACAGCACTATTGATTTTAGAAAACATTGATTCCTTGGTCTTGCTTTCAATGGTCTTGTAGTATGCTACACATTTGCCTGCCAGACCTACATAATTAATGCGAACCATTTAAAGGCAAACACAAGAGATTTCATGACACCCTTGTTAAAACTTACACATGAGTCTCCTTCAAAACCGAGGTTAGTAAGTTAAACAAACATTAATGAGCACGTGCTAACAGATGCTGTTTATGGGGTGCAATAAAATCTAGAGCAGAACAAAGTATTCAAGTGACTGCTGGTGAGTGCAGGATTCTACAGATACCCACATTGTTTCCCACTTACCCTGTGAGGGCTTACAAGGCAGAGCTGTTTGTTTTGGAGCAAAACCACTTACGCTTAGCTATAGGTTAGAGTAATTCCCTTTCCTGCTTATCCCATCCTCTTTTTTTGCTTAGCAAAATGAGACTGACCTATGCTTGATACAAGTACACTACATTACTTACATGCACACACACACACACTTGACTAATTTTAAATAATTTTAAATAATAAATGATGCATGTCATGGGCCAGGAGTCGGCTTCACCTGCTGAGCAGCAGCCTGAAGGAGCAGAAGGTGAAGGGACTCGCTGCTGATCAGCCTTCTTGCTCCTGATGAGAATCAGCTGGCTCCAGGTTTCTTAAGCAGGGTTTCCAGCCTCAGTTAGTTGTTGGAAACAACATTTATTGTTCCTGGCCAGACCTTGCTGCTTCTCGTGACCTTGGACCCTCCACTTTCTTGGCCCTCAGATCATCTGAATACTCCTGACCTTAGGACTGGACTGGACCTTGCATAGGGACTCTGCCTCCAGGCAACTAGCCCCCTGAGTGTTGGCTTCTCCCTCCACTGAGCTCTGCCATGGCTGGCAGCACAGAACTGCAACAATGCCTTTCCCCCTATACACAAACAATTCTCATGTCAAATGCCAATGGGCAGCTTGCTTTTGGGCAGTTTGCTTTTATCAACACTGTTTGGAAGCTTGTCACTCAGGTTGCATCTGGTTCATCCAGAAAGGGGAACTCTTACGGGTATACAAAGGAGCACTGATTTTCAGACTGTTTCAGCTGGGCCAGTATAATTTTATTGAAATGATGGTACTCCCAAGTTCAGGAGCATGCTTTCTTTTTAAATATGTAACACCCATAAATTGTGTTTGCCTGTGTCTTGACTCCTGCAATTTGGCAGACATAAATGGGTGCTTCTCAGGGTTGAAGATGGGCAGGCTAGTCCCATGTGCCCTAGTAAGAGCAGGGTGCTGCTGAGGGGCAAGGAACATGTCTTGTGTCTGCTTTGTGTCGTATGCATTACTTTGCATAGAGACTGGCCTGTTTGTTTTACAGAATTGAAGTATTTGTGGGTAAGTGGGAAGTGGCAGAGTTTGGTGGTTAGATGCCCTGTAGCACCAAACAGGACACTGTTTCATCTTTGTGAGTATTATTTTTGTAAGGGCCTCAAAATCCATGGTAGCTGGGATGGTATTCTTGCAAGGTTGCCAATGGATTGTCCTTTCCTCAGGAAGTCAGTAGTATCCGCAAGTAACTTGGAGGATTGGTGGCATATGGGCCATCAATCCAGTTAACGTTCTTGATACTGCTTGCCTTTGGGGAATATTCAGGGGTGACGGAAGGAGAACCGGCACCTGGTGCAGGGTGTCGGGAGGCGGGACAAACCGGCCGGCGGTGCATGCGCGTGCGCGGTACGTACAGCGCATGCGCGCGCCACTACATATGGTGCATGCACGCTCACTGCTACATGCAGCACATACGCTGTGCTGTACGTAGCCAGGCAGCTTGCCGACAGCGCCGCTCAAGCGCCATACGTCCGGCGGCCATGAGCGGAGGATTTTCTGCACGCAGCTGTGGCTATGCGATGGCGGCAGCTCGTTCCGCCGCGCCCAAGAGCAGTGGGGTGAGCTCCCTGCGGGGTGCCTTGTCATCCCCCTCAGAGATGGCACCTGGGGCAGACAGCCCGCCCCCTTCCTCTGCCACTGGGAATATTTCATCAGTTTTCCTATGTTCCTCTCACACTGCAGTACATGCTATGTTATGGCACTATAGCTTTTTGACCACTCTATGAGCAGGTCATGCTAACCTTCATTCACACTAGTGGGCCTGCTGTGACACAACAAATGCAATTGGACAGCTTCTCGTCCCCCACTTCTTCCACACACACACACACACACACACACACACACAGCCTTCTGTTCCCCCCTGAAAACAGCAGGAAAGGGCAGTATGCCCCAAATTTCATCACTTTACTCCCACGGTTTTCAGGGTTAAGGGGGCTGCAAATTGATTTTTTTCTGGAATCTAACACAGAGATGAGTGTCATATTCCATTAGTTTTCCTGAAGTGGCTTTTATGTCATGTGAAAGTTCAAATATAATACAGAAATTAAAAGTTAGGGAAATGCTGAGGAAATGGAATAAACTGCTGTGTGAATGCAGCCATTGTTAGAGTGTGTGTGTGTGCATGCAAAAGAGAGAATAAATATACTGGACAGAGTAAAGACTTGGCAAATACATAAACTCTTGAGACAAAGGCTAGTGTCTGCAAAGGTCACTTACACTTCAGGAGGCAAGAGTCTATTCCTGGCAAAGTCTCCAACCTATCCTGAGTGCTCAACAGTGAATTAACTGTTGCATGCCCATTTGAATCCAACCTGCAGCCGCCCCACTCTCTCTGTTCCCTTTGCCTCGGCAGGGATGGAAAACCTGCAGCTCTCCTGATCTTGTTGGGCTACAGCTCCCATCATCCTTGACTATTGGCTGAGACTGATAGGAGTTGGAGTTCAACAACACCTGAGGGCAACTGGCCTAGGAGGAATTCTGCTACAGATAGGTATTAAGAGCCATGCCAAAGACCTTCACAGAAGCCTGTTATTAAAGCAGTTGTTTACCATCATCTGTGTGCGGTCCAAATCAAATACTTATTTAGTGTACCTATTATTACATTTCTGTCCCACATTTCCCTGGAGGAGCTCAATGTGGCATACATTTTCTCTCCCTCGTCTTACAACAGTCCCATGAGGTAGGTTTGGCTGAGTGACAGTGACTGATCCAAGGTTACCTAGAAAGCTTCATGGCTGAGTCAGAATTTGAACTCTGGTCTCTCAGGTGTTAGTCCGAGTCCTAAGCACTACGTGACACTGGCTCTTTATTTATGGTTCAGCACACAGCCCCCAAAAGTTGCTATTAACTCTTCCCTGCTCATGCGTTAATTTATTTAAATGAATGGCGAGATGAGCGCCACAACCCCAGGGTCGTCCGTGACTGGACCTAATGATCAGGGGTCCCTTTACCTTTACATTTCTAAAGTGCCTAAGCGAAACAATAACAGATGGGTGTAAAAATTAATAGCTCAAAATTAAAATGCAAGCAACATCCATTCCCCAAAGATGCTGCAAAACTTCATTATTTCTTATGTCAGGCACCCAAATTGTGAACCACATATAACCCATTGCCCCTTAAAGGAAATATTCAAGCATCTTTAGAGTTTTTCACAATGATCCCAGACATACTGGATAGAGGGAGCAAAATGTAGAAATTAATCCATTTTAACAAGGGGTAAACTATTTAGCCCAGCCAGCAGCAGAATGGAAATAATTCCTCAGAAAGGAACTGGTCTGAAGCTTGGTATCTGACGGGGCTCCTGCTAGTTTGTTTGCGGGCCAAGCTACAAGAAAGTACAGTACCAGATATCTCCAGCAACCCCAAGAACAGCCACACTGAGAACTGAAGCCAAGAGAAAGACCTTGGTGGCAGCAACCACATGTTTACTCTGAGTGTTCTCTGTGAAGAAGGTAACATGGCAGTACAATCGCTTGTATGCAAAGCACTCCCTTGATGTTGCTGAATATATTAACATCACCAAGGATTAGGCTATGCCAAGAGTTTATTACATGCTCTGTGACACATGACTCAGCTAGGAATGTTGGGTGCTGCAAACTATTCACATTATTATTATTATTATTATTATTATTATTATTATTATTATTATAAAATTAGTATACTGCCCTTCATCCAAAGATCGCACAGTGCTTCACAGCATTAAAATACAATATGAAAGCATAAAATACATAATGAAAACAAGAACAAAAACTACACAAACCAAGAATACACAAACACATTTCATATAGAATGTTCATCAGCCAAAGGCCTGGTTGAAGAGGAATGTTTTCACCTGACACCTAAAGGTATAGTGAGGTGTCAGGCAAGCTTTCCCACAGAGCATTGCACAAACTTCATCAATGTTGGTAAGATGTCACTTTATTGAGCACACAGCTCTTTTGTACTTTATTAAAAAAACACAGAATAAAATAAAATAAAATACTGGTAAGATAAGAACAGCTGATTTGTCTTACTTTCCTAAGGCAACTTGAATAATATGTGTGGCTGAGTATGTGTGGCTGAGAGAGAGGAGAAAGGCTGCATGCACACCATATATTTAAAGCACATCTTCTTCCATATAATCCTGGGAACTGTAGTTTGTTAAGTGTGTTGAGAATTGTAGCTCTGGGAGGGGCAAACAACACTTCCCAACACTTCTTGGGAGTGGAGGAGAGAGAGAAGGTGCTTTAAATGTTTGGTGTGTACACAGTCAGAGATTAGTTCCGCCATCCCCCCAACTCCAGGAACAAACTCCAGGGAAAAAATGTTGAGATTGTGCAGTTAATGAAATCTCCTGCTTTCAGAACCATATTTTGGCACACCCTGGGATCTGAGTTGCACAGTTATGAAGCCTTAGATATTGATTTATCTTTTTGTTTAAATAACGGATGAAACATAAGATTTCATTTCTGTCCTCTCCCCCATGCTTTTCAACATCTATATGCAGCCGCTAGGGGGGTCTGGGCTGGGTGTTCATCAGTATGCGGATGACACCCACCTCTACCTCTCTTTTAAATCAGAACCAGTGAGGGCGGTGAAGGTCCTGTGTGAGTGTCTGGAGGCGGTTGGAGGATGGATGGCGGCTAACAGAGTGAGGTTGAATCCTGACAAGACAGAAGTACTGTTCTTGGGGGACAGGAGGCGGGCAGGTGTGGAGGACTCCCTGGTCCTGAATGGGGTAACTGTGCCCCTGAGGGATCAGGTGTGCAGCCTGGGAGTCATTTTGGTCTCACAGCTGTCCATGGAGGCGCAGGTTAATTCTGTGTCCAGGGCAGCTCCATCTGGTACACAGGCTGAGACCCTACCTGCCCGTGGACTGTCTCACCAGTGGTGCATGCTCTGGTTATCTCTCGCTTGGATTTCTGCAATGCGCTCTATGTGGGGCTACCTTTGAAGGTGACCCGGAAACTGCAACTACCGTATTTTTCGCTCCATAGGACGCTCCGGACCATAGGGCGCACCTCATTTTTAGAGGAGGAAACAAGAAAAAAAATATTTTTCTGGTTTTCCTCCTCTAAAAGCCCTGTTTTGTTTTGTTTTTTGTTTTGTTTTTGAGGATCAGCTAAAAGTTTTGCAGCTTTTTTGCAAAGGGAAAAGCCCTGGGGTTTGGGGTTTTTTTTTTGGAGGATCAGCTAAAGGTTTTGCTGCTGTTTTTGCAAAGGCAAAAGGCCTTTTTTGAGAATCAGCTAAAAGTTTTGCAGCTTTTTTTGCAAAGGGAAAAGCCCTGGGGTTTGGGGTTTTTTTTTTGGAGGATCAGCTAAAGGTTTTGCTGCTGTTTTTGCAAAGGCAAAAGGCCTTTTTTGAGGATCAGCTAAAGGTTTTGCAGCTTTTTTTGCAAAGGCAAAAGCCCTGGGGTTTGGGGGGTTTTTTTTTGGAGGATCAGCTAAAGGTTTTGCTGCTGTTTTTGCAAAGGCAAAAGGCCTTTTTTGAGGATCAGCTAAAGGTTTTGCAGCTTTTTTTGCAAAGGGGGAAAAGCAAAGCTCCTTTTGCAAAGGGGGAAAAGCAAAGAGGAAAAGCCCCATTTTTATGGGGTTTAACTCACATTTCTGAAAAATCTTGAGGAAAGGGAGCCATTTCTACTGTTTCCAGACAGATAATCTAATCAGCCAGTCACATGTCCTGGGGAAACAAACAACCTCCCTCTGCAGCACATTCAACAAAGGAGGGCGGGGCTGAAAGGGAGCTGGGGACTCTTATCTCTCTCCGGATCTCTTGCTGATCAGCTGCTGAGCGGGTCCTTTCAACACTCCCTTTTCTCTTTGTAAAATAAAAAGCACAATCTGCTTTTGGCCCCTGGGCAATTCAGCTCCAGGGACCACCATTCGCTCCATAAGACGCACAGGTATTTCCCCTTACTTTTTAGGAGGAAAAAAGTGCGTCTTATGGAGCAAAAAATACGGTACTACAGAATGCGGCAGCTAGCCTGGTGACTGGGAGTGGCCTCCGAGACCACATAACACCGGTCCTGAGAGATCTACATTGGCTCCCAATACGTTTCCAAGCACAATTCAAAGTGCTGGTGCTGACCTTTAAAGCCCTAAATGGCCTCGGTCCAGTATACCTGAAGGAGCGTCTCCACTCCCATCGTTCTGCCCGGACACTGAGGTCCAGTGCCGAGGGCCTTCTGGCAGTTCCCTAACTACGAGAAGCCAAGTTATAGGGAACCAGGCAGAGGGCCTTCTCGGTAGTGGCACCCGCCCTGTGGAACGCCCTCCCACCAGATGTCAAAGAGAAAAACAACTACCAGACTTTTAGAAGACATCTGAAAGCAGCCCTGTTTAGGGAGGCTTTTTAATGTTTAATAGATTACTGTATTTTAACATTCTGTTGGAAGCCACCCAGAGTGGCTGGGGAAACCCAGCCAGATGGGCGGGGTATAAATAAATTATTATTATTATTATTCATTTTATTTTGCAAGACCCCTGAAGCAAAGAGACATTGCAAGCTCCCTCCCTGGCCTCTCAATGGATCCTATGCTAAGAGTCAGCTGCAGACCTCACAGTTAAAGCTTCCTAAATCATTGCATTCCCAACAGTATCTTGATTATTTTGTTACTGCCAATTAACTGCCAAGATTCTGTCAACATTTTTAATGTGCTAAGACCCTTTGGGGACTTCACATTTTAGCTAATGGCTAAAAGGCGAACATCAAAGGAAGCGAAGCTGCAAACTTGGACGAAAATTGCCAGTTGCAACAACAGCAACCGAGTTTGTTGACAGCCAGGAAGCTTCCAAAGAATGAGTGTGATGGTGAAGTTAGGCTGAAACTCTTCTTTTCCCAGGGAGAGTGTGCAACAAACATAATGGATTCTTGTAAAGGAAGAGGCTTTTGTAAACAGTGTCAAAGCACAAAGTGTATGTTGCAGCAACAATGAAAGTACAAGAATACTCAGGCAGCTACTGGTTTCTTCCTCTGTTTAACCACTATGTATCTTAATGTGAAATTGCTCTGAAACAACAGCCAGTGCATCTTTCAACACAGGCTGTTACGGATCAAGATGCTTTTAATTTGCTTCTTTGATTGGCTATATGAGTATCATCGGACAGAGACTATTAAAAGAGAAATATGTTCCTGTGCAAGCAGAATCATTTAAGGGATAAACTACAGACCTGCTGTTTGGGGTGGGCAGTGGGGCAGACAGCGCAGACAGGCAATGGGCTTCCTCCGGGTGGCATCTGGTTGGCCTCTGTAGGAAACAGGATGGACTACACGAGGGAGCCTGAGGGCCACATTCCCTCCTGAGCAATCTTCAGTGGGCCGCACACTACAGGGAAGTGAGACCAAAGGTCACAGTGGGTGCAGCAAGGTAGGTTAATATTATCTTTGCACAGCCCGTCCCTCTCTGTCGTTCATGAAGCCAGGCTGGTGAAGGGTGTGGCCTGAAGTGAGTCACAAGGGCCTGACTGTGAGCCCTGCAGGGCCACACTGGGCCCCTGGGTCTGACATTCCCCATCCCTAGATTAGATGGTCCGCAGAGTACTTCTGAAACACTTTGGGGTAGCGCTTTCTTTTAAAAGCAACTTCAGAAGGGGTGATTAAGGCCCCAAATAAATATGTAGGTATTGATTTTTGTTTTGATAAAGGAATAGCTGGTGCAGAGAAGCCAGAGCCAGATCAGGACCTGTCGCTTGTCTCCCCCCCACCCCCACCCCACTATTTCAAAACATCCAATCCTAATCGCCCAAGGGCCAATAAAATAAAGTCACATCTAGTTTGGCCTTGAGGGTGGAGCAGCAGCAGAATAGGGGCTGCCCCGTTCCCAACTGGCCACCCCAACTATCTCTTCCCTGGCCAGGCTTCCCCAAGATATGTTTGCAATGGCCAGACGGTTGCTGAGGATAGCAGCATCTTCCCTCCTGAAGGAAATTACATGGGGAAAATGGAAGGAGAGACAACAGGATGCGGCTGTTTCAAGAGAAGGGAAGCTGCTTTGCGGGCTCAAAAGCTGTGCAAGCAAATAGGGCAGGAAGTACTGAGCATTTGGTATAAAAAGGGAAATTTCAAAATCTGTTTACAGTAACTACTCAGAGGTGACGTGCAACCACTCTAGCTTGCCTGGAGCCTGGTGGTTGTCTTTCTGTTTTTGTATAAGTAAAGGATACATTATGAACACACAGAGAAAAATACATCTGTACAACTATGTGATATTATAGAGAACATCATATATTAATTTAGCTTGCGTGAGTAATGTTTAAAATCATTAAGAAGAAGAAATAAGAACAATACATATTATAGTAATCTTTTTAATAATCAAGAAGACTTAATGCCAAGAAGGATGGGATCTTTTTAAAAGGTTGCTTCATGATGGGACATTTCCCATCACCAAGGCACTAAAGGATTAGTGAATCCAATTTCCACATTAGTCACACAGCCCTAAACTCAGTTCATGCAAGTGCTTTTTCACTCACACTCTTGCACATATACAGAAAAAATTGTTCCAGTTACAGGTAGGTAGCCGTGTTGGTCTGCCATAGTCAAAACAAAATAAAAAATAAAAAAATTCCTTCCAGTAGCACCTTAGAGACCAACTAAGTTTGTTCTTGGTATGAGCTTTCATGTGCATGCAGACTTCTACAGATTGTTTGTTATGTTACTGTCTTTTCAGAAGTATGGCTTCATGGTTCATTACTGAATTATAATAGCTGTGTCGCTTTTAGATTCCATGTGTGCGTACACATGCATTTGTGTACATAATGCATACAACTGTGTGCATACACACACACAATGGATTACACAGAATGGGTCCACAATACTTTCAGGCAGGGGTTAGATGTTGCATCACACATTATTCTGAACTAGGCTATAGACAAGTTTCTGTCAGCCAGCTAAATTTTAGTTTTGTTTGTCATACTACATGATTTTATCCTGGATCCTTCCAAAGAATTTTGGAACGAAATGCACTGTTCCTAGTTAAACTCAGATGCATAACTCTTGGAGATGTTTTCACAATGCAACAATACTGAAACAATCTGTTCATGATGTTCCGTATCACCATGACCAGCAAGCCACAGTGGCCGTGCCATTCTTCCCAAGCACTTGGTATTGTTTAGGATTGCATTGTTCAGGTTAGGCACCTTGGGTCATTTTTTAGTGAATGGGTCTGATATTAAATCTATTGATGGGTATCAATTGAGGGGAAGGAACTGCTTGTCCTTTGTCTCTGCTGGGAGGCTTAGTGCTGGTATGCACAGCTTGGTCCTATAGGCAGAACCCCCCCCCCCCGCTACAAGTATCATTTGTTGCAGCTGATCTTGGCATGTATCCAACAGAGGCTGCTGTCTGAACAAAAAATCTCCAGAGGACAAAGGGAACCAGGAGAAAGGAGTACCCATCATTCTAACTGATTAAGGTGAAGCCTTTCTCGCAAAAGGTCAGTTTAATCATTAAAGTTAATGTATGCCACTAATTTGAAACTCTAATGAAGGAGGGCCTCGAAGTAACCTCTGGTTCAACCAAATTAACACTATTTGCAGAAGTTCGGTGCGAAGAAATACAAAGAGCTGTTGCTATGGATACCAGCGAAAAGTCTGGGTTGGAGGGTGGATTAAAACAGGCACCACAAATGACTTTGAATAAGAAGAGATTTTCCATTTCTGTAGCTTTTACTCTGGAGAATTAATTTCCAGATGTAATTTCCATTCCAAAATATTCAGCAGATGTGGCTCATAAAAGGGAACCTGTGCAGTGGGTGCTTAATAAATGCTTAGAATCATCCGTCTCTGTATAATGGGTGAATAATGCCGCCGTTTCACATCTTATTGTTGTGGGGGAACTTATGTAACCCAAAGAAAGTGAAGGCGCGGTAAGATTCTGGTGCCAGGCCCACAGCTTAGGAATGAAGTTGGTTTGTTGTTGTTGTTGTTGTTGTTGTTGTTGTTGTTGTTGTTGTTGTTGAAGCTTTGATGAGTCATGTTTTTAGATTATTTTATTTACTTATTTAGGGTACTTCCCCTCCCCCACCCGACAGCCTTTGATTTTGAAATCCCCTGAGGTGGCGTACAACACCAAAAACACACATAAAACTCAGATCTGTGCTGATTCCTTCAGTCACCAACATAAATAGGTCAAAAGTCTATTATTATCTGGGTCATGTCTATTGATACCTGGCAAACCTGTTTTCAGCAGATGAGCACCACTCAATGCCTGGTACACAATGAGGGCACACACAAATGTATATACAACCCCCCCCCCCCAAAAAAAACCTGGATACAGTACTTACATACCCTCCAAATGTCCTGTTTTTCCAGGGACAGTAGCCTACTGGGATTCCGAAAGCCATCCTGGCTTCTGATTTGATCTTGGACTGCCCCTGTTTTCCCCACCAGAGCCAAGTTTGGGGTGGAGGAGGAACTGGCACTTGTTCCAAGTGCGAGGGAGCATCCTGTTGCCTCTCTGTGGTTGTTGCTTCTGGTCTCCTCCCTTGGGCAGATTTTAGCAACTGCTGGAGAGCAGGAGATGTTGCCACAGCTGAGGCCCATACCCTGGCAGGAGCCAACCCCCATCCACACAAAAAATGGGGTGTTTCTACATCAGAAACAAGAGACTCATAAAATCCTCATCGGGATCTGCTGCCCCTGTGGAACCTGCCACCCGAGGCAGTTGCCTCATGTGTGAGCCGGCCCTGCAGTCAGGTAGTTAGGACTATTCCTGTGTAACCTTATCAGATAATTAACTGCCAAGAGCACCAGTAGGCTAGTGAGAAAGTTGCATTTAGTCCCCATGGCTCCTTTTTGTTGTTTGGTGCCCACAACATGTGCCCACATGTGCAGAGAAATAAATTTGGTTATGGAAAGGCACAGACTATTTAGGCTTTTATATATGTACACAAAATACCAGAACAACAAATTATGCCCAGAACCTCACCCAGCTGCCCAGCTGACAACTTTCACCAGGCAGTTTTTCTTCTTTCTTTTCCACAGTTTGCATGAGAAGAATACAAAAAAAAGAAGAAAAGTTAGGTGAGTGTCCAAAAGTTGGGAGGAACAAATATTTTTAATTTTCATTTTTAACTAGCTGACCCAGCCACGCGTTGCTGTGGTTTTTGTTTTTGTTTTTGGGTTTTTTGTGTGTGATGATTAGTGAAATTGAAGAAGTTCCCCTGTTCAACTTCCGTCTGCCCCTTCTCTCTGCCCCCCCCCCCCGTTTTCAATTGCTCTCTTTTTGAGGCCCCCCTTTCGATTACTGGTGTGCGATATTGCAAATGGCCGACGGAGCTCTGTTGCTAGAGGGCTGTTTTGCTTGTGACATCTAATAGTGGTGCCAATGTTTAGCTTTTGTAGCTGCAGTACCAGTGTAGCCATCGCTAGAGGGTGCTGTTTTGCTGGTGATGTCTAGTGTGTGCAACTTTTTTTGGCGTTTATTTTATTTTAGATATATCAGGTGTGGTTTGTTTGTTTTTTGAATTTTTATGATGCCAGATCCTTCCTTGATGGTCATGTTACGCTTTGTCCTAATTTGATGCGATTTGGTCCAGCGGTTATGGAGCACGGTAGTCTCCGATGCGCACGCAATGGGAACATTTATATATATATAGATTTCCCAAACAACACAACAAGGGAAGGAAAACATCAAAGGGGAAAATGCAGATAATATATATTCAATGTCCAACACATTTTTTTTTATTCTTCTGTTATGGTAACAGAAATGAATGGTCTACCCTAGACTGTATTGACACAAATGAAGCGTGTGTGGAAAAGCATGCAAGGTTTTCAGTAACTAGTGTCTTCACCATGTATGTTTCTATTTCCAGTATGTAATCTTAGCACAGTAGGCTGTTGATTAACATGGTGAACAAAAAACTACAGTATAGTAATGCAGAAGTATTAGTGGGAACTGCAACAAAATGCTGCAGTGTAGAGGGCTCCTATTCAGGATCCCAGTCAGAACCATGCCTTCCCCAGGATACTCCATTCCGTTCCTCTCCCCTCTTTTTCATTCACCCACCTCCAATCAGTTTCAACTCCATGCCTGTTAAATATGCTCAGCCCTCATTTAGCTGTTTTAGCAGTTTAAATCGTGCAGGTTCCCCCCCAACACCCCTTAAAGCTTTTTCCACGCTTCCTCAGAGCTTCGCCAAACACACATACACTTCAAGTGTGTTTTATGCTTTTCAGAGAGTTGAGTTCACAACACTCTTTCTTGCTTAGAACTCCTTATTTCAGCAGAGGGCGATGTATCCATAAAACTGTCTGAAATCTGATTTCAGTGCTTAGGTTAGGTTCCACCCCCACCCCCCGATGTATTCACCTTCTACGTACTGGGTAAGTTTAACAGGGAAAGGTTAAGAATATGATAAAGGTAAAGGTAAAGGGACCCCTGACCATTAGGTCCAGTCGCAAACGACTCTGGGGTTGCGGCGCTCATCTCACTTTACTGGCTAACAAAACTGAAGATGGAGGAAAAGTGGATCTCCCTCCCTCCACCCCCTACCCCAAAACATGGATGAATCCGCGAAATGTAGTGCCAGCAGCAGCAGCTTCACAAGCAGTTTGAAAAGCGATAAATACCAAGGGAAAGAACGGCACAGTGGTTTCTGTGCAAGTTCCTTTTTCCTGTTAACCAAGTTATGAGCTACCATCAGTCATGTTTGCTTTTTACGTGTGCATCTCCCCCATTCCACAGATTTCAAAGACACTCTTTTACTAGCACACTAGAGTTGTTTTGCCAGGAACGGTATTTAATAAAAGTTGCATAAGTGCAAGGAAACCATAACACACTGCCAAAGAGTCTTGTGTCACTTTAAAAGAGTAACACATTTTATTATGCCAGACGTTTTTGTGGGCTACATCCACTAATTACAATGCGTAATGTGGGACATGGTGGTAGGGGACAGCACAGTCACATGAATTATAAGCAGCTAGGCCAGAGGGAATGGAAATACAAAAGTACAGGCAGTATCAATTGAGTTAGTGCTAGAGTGTGTGGCAAACTGGCAAGGGTGTGCTTTAAAATTAACCCAGCATGTCAGACTGGTTTTTTTATGACTTATCGCTGCTGTTGTAAAGCCCACGTCCGTTCACAACATGTAATGAAATAAAATTCCCAGTTCATATTATTATTATTATTAATATTTCCCCCCTTCTGCCCTATCCATTTCATTCTCACAACATCCTTGTGAGGGATGTTAGGCTGAGAGACAGCGACTGGCTGGGATTTGAACCCTGGTCTCCCAGATCCTAGTCCAGCCCTCTAACCTCTACTCCACATTGGCTAGGATTAAATAGGGCTATTTCATACCCGATTAACCTTATTCACAAGTTAAACAAATGGATGGGAACATTATTGAAAAAGCACTGCCTGCTGAATGAGGAGGTACTCCATCTGCCGGGTGGCAGCAATTATTGCTGTGAGTTGTCTGCTCCCCCATCCCACCCTATCAGTTGTCATTAGTTATGACAATTCAGCATGTTTTAAGTCTGCAGTTTGAATAATAAAGATTTCCTGAGTAGAGATGAACAGTCACATTATTTTTTTTAGACTTCTTCCAGGCAGGGGTGTTAGAATTGTTTTTTCAATGACATGTCTCTCCTGGATCAGTCTCTACAGCCACAAAGGCACTGTAACTCTCCAATGGTTTGACTTCACCCCTGAAGGCACACTCTTGCATTGTCTCCTGAGACAGAGAAATGCCAGCCAGAACTATACTATCACCCACCCAAGGCACCTTCACAGTCTAAAACAGGCATGGGCCAACTCAGCCCTCCAGATGTTTTGGGACTACAACTCCCATGATCCCTAGCTAACAGGACCAGTGGTCAGGGATGATGGGAATTGTAGTCCCAAAACATCTGGAGGGCCGAGTTTGCCCATGCCTGGTCTAAAAGGTAACTCAAACCATGAGGGCTGAGTGAAAATGCTCTCCACCCCCCACCCAGCATTCAACATTCTGTATGTGGGTGGTGAAATAATCTCAGGGTGGGGTGGGATTCTCCAATAGCGCTGGGACAGCTGAAAGCAAATGTTGTCCCACAAAAACAAGGGGGGAAACCCTTTTTTGATAAATTTGGACTCATTTAACCTTGAACGAATCTCTACTGTTAGTTCATACTAGTGGGTGGTTAAAAGAGAACTGAAAGGAAGCCCATTGTCTTCACCTATGAAACAGCCCTATTTAATCCTTTCCCTGGCTTACTAGCAGTACATGTGAAAAGGACCTAGGGGTCTTGGTGGACCACAAGCTTTTCATGAATCAACAGTTTGATGCAGCAGCAAAAAACCAGCTCATGCTGTTCTAGTCTACAGTATAGTGTCCAGACTGCAGATCAAGGGAAGTAATAGTCCCACTCTATTCTGCCTTGGTCAGACCACACCTGGAATACTGTGTCCAATTCTGGGCACCACAATTTAAGAAGGATGTTGACAAGCTGGAAGGTGTGCAGAGGAGGGCAACCAAGAGCCTGGAAATCAAGCCTAATAAGGAATGGTGGAAGAGGCTGGGTATGCTTAGCCTGGAAAAGAGGAGATTGGAAAAGAGGAGACATGATAGCCGTCTTCCACTATCTCAAAGACATGGAAGATGGAGCAAGCTTGTTTTCTTCTGCTCTGGAGTGTAGGATTTGAGCTGTTGGCTTCAAGTTACAAGAAATGAGATTCTGACTAAACATCAGGAACAATTTTCTGACAGTAAGAGCAGTTTGGCAGTGGAACAGAATCCCTGGGGAGTTGGTGGTCTCTCCTGCCTTGGAGGTTTTGAAGCAGAGGTTGGATGGCCATCTGTCATGGATGCTTTAGCTGAGATTCCTGCGTTGCAGGGGGTTGGACTTTATGACCCTTGGGCAACCCTTCCAACTCTGCAATTCTATGAAATAAAAATGATATTAAAAATACTTATGACTGGATTCACAACTGTGGCACTTTATTTACAGGCAGAGGAGCTAGGGGTACATTTAACGGAATATGAAAATTATATATTTTAAAAAATCAGATTATTTTATGAGAAATTTGGACACAGTCCTCGAAACACTGCATTAGCTATTTAATGAATGAGGAAGTGGAATAAGAAAGGTTTAATCCTAAAGAATTAACATTATTTTTGCCACAAGGTGGCAGCCGTGATTTAAGCTTGGACTACAATAATTAGAAAAAGTTTATGGATGTTCAGTAAGTGAAGCAGAAAATGGATGCCAAATATATTCCTTCCATCGAGCATTGTTAGAATTTTAAGGCCCAATGTGTGTGAAGGGAGGTGAGATGGCTCATGCTCAAAATATACACAATGCTTTTGCAGGAAACATAACAATTCTGTGTCTGCCGATGGAAAGTCAGGCTATGTTGTATATTAACACAGCTTGTATGTTGTATATTAACACAGCTTGTATGTTGTATATTAACACAGCTTGTATGTTGTATATTAACACAGCTTGCTCACTGCTGGCAGCTCAGCGAGATTATTAACTTCTCCAGCACACTGGAAACAAAAGCAATCCTGCTGAATAGATTTAATTATAATAAAATGCCCTAATTATGCAGCTGATACTTATGAAAGGGTAAAAATAATAACAACAAATCAGGGGAGAGGTTACTTGTCACCATGTGAAACTTTGGGGCTCTTAGTCAACAATCTTAGCAGGGCCTGCCTTTCATTAAATCAAAAGGTATATGTACTTATATGTGTATAAGAAACAGGAAAATACATTAGATGGCGCTATATATTATACTGACTTCTTTACAAAGGGGAAAGATTTTCTCCAACATTTTCAGCTGTTATTTTACCTATGAGAAATCAGTTTCCCCACTCACCCCAGCCAACACTGTATATAATGTGGCAGAAATGTTCAGATGCTGCAGTAACAAAATCCTTCCATTTTGCCAGATTGGACTGATAGAACAAACAAGTAAATTACAGACATTGTGAATTGAACCACTAAGAGCAGAGGCAGCTCCTCCACCTGCATCTTTGGCTGTTGCTTGGTCACACTAGAACATGGGTAGGCAAACTAAGGCCCGGGGGCTGGATCTGGCCCAATTGCCTTCTAAATCCGTCCCGTGGACGGTCCGGGAATCAGCGTGTTTTTACATGAGTAGAATGTGTCCTTTTATTTTAAATGCATCTCTGGGTTTTGGGGGGGGGGGCGATGGCATGTCTGGTGTTTTTACATGAGTAGAATGTGTGCATCTCTGGGGGCATAGGAATTAGTTCTTTCTTTCTTTTTCAATATATAGCCCAGCCCCCCCCCCCCCAGGTCTGAGGGACAGTGGACTGGCCCCCTGTTGAAAAAGTTTGCTCACCCCTGCACTAGAAGGTGCCAGGTGCCAGGAGCTAGATGTTATAGATACTTTTGCATCTGTGTTACCCCTCAGTCCTCACATAGCCTAAGGGTTTGCTGATGGATCAAAGTTCCACACACACTTGAGTAGGGAGGAAAAAACAAAGCAATGAGATAGGAGCCTTTTCATGAGAACAAGAAGAAGTTCTTTCCTGTCTTTTTCTGAGCCACAGAAACATTACTCCTCCTTTCCAGTCATTCCCTCGATTTTGTCAGCCAGCACCTCAGTTTAAGGGTACCACAGAGTCTAGGGCTTGCTGATCAGAAGGTCGGCGGTTCGAATCCCTGCCACGGGGTGAGCTCCCGTTGCTCGGTGCCAGCTCCTGCCCACCTAGCAGTTGGAAAGCACGTCAAAGTGCAAGTAAATAAATAGGGACCGCTCCAGCGGGAAGGTAAACGGCGTTTCTGTGCACTGCTCTGGTTCGCCAGAAGCGGCTTTGTCATTCGGGCCACATGACCGGGAAGCTGTACGCCGGCTCCCTTGGCCTATAGAGCGAGATGAGCGCCGCAACCCCAGAGTCGTCCGCGACTGGACCTGATGGTCAGGGGTCCCTTTACCTTTACCTAATTTAAGGGTAGAAAACCATGCCCTGGTCATAACTGCAGCAAGGAGAAAGTTCAAAGAGATCATAACACTGTCAATCACTGTGACATCAACAGTGGGTCACTAGATTTGCTGAGATTTATCAATCCAAAAATATTGAACTGTAGATCTGTTTAAATTAAGTTGCCTGTAAAATGGCAGACTACTTTTATTCAGGCCCGTCTTAGAGGGATCAGCCGCCCTGGCGCAGCGATCCCTCGGCGCCCCCAGCCTGCCGCCTCTCCGCCCGCCTCCCTCCCGCGCTGGCCGCCCCTCGGGAGGGGGGAGTGGGCGAGCGGGGGATGAGGGGCGTGGCGTTGGAGCGGGCGGACGGGCGCTCGCGCACCGGCGGGCGGGCGGGCGGGCTGCAAGCCGGCCGCCCTCGCCTCCCAGAGCCCCAGCTGGAGTGCTGGAAGGTCGCGCAAAGCCCCGCGCCGCTCCAGCGCTCCAGCTGGGGCTCCGGGAGGCGAGGGCGGGCGGCTTACAGCCCGCCCGCCGGCGCGCGAGTGCCCAGCTGCCCGTGGGGGCGGGGGCGGGTTGGGGAGGGGGAGCCCGGTATGCCGGCGGGCTCGCGGGGGCGCCCCTGGGGTGCCCAGCGCCCTGGCGCGCCGCGCCACCGGCCTCTATGGATGAGACGGCTCTGCTTTTATTGTTTTCATCCTCACCTTCTCAGACTGAAAAGACGTGTCTGGCAACAGGGAAAGAATGAATGTTTTACCTCAGGAGTTTTTACCAGGATGATTGCTGCTGCATGGTGGGCAACGGTCTAACAATTATACTGAGATATTTTTTTAAAAAATTCTGTGCTTGAACAGCAAGAGGGGAAGCAAGCTCAGTGACCACCCCGGGCAGCAAAATCCTTAACTTTGCCACTGACTGTAAGTATCTTATTTTTCCTTCTTTTAATAATTTCAATTGGGGGGGGGGTGTCAAGAAATTGTCAGCACCGGGTACCACCTGACCTTGCTACGCCACTGGTTGGTGGCTGTCGCTATGTGATATATGTCTGATTTGGTGTCCTTGTTTTGGCCTTGTCACAGCAAAAGTTCGACAGACAGCTTTCATTAGGTTTTCACTGAAGCTAGTTTATAAATTATGACTTACCTAAGGTGGTCATTGTGAGTTTGTGTTCTCATCTCCTTCTCCCTCTCTCTTATAAAAATGGTGGCAATATAATGGTTTCCTGTATTCAGTCTCTGGCCAGAGGAATAGAAAGCAGAACAAAAGCCTCGCTGTGAATCACTTCCATTTTTAAAAAACTGAACAGTTCACTTGATTTCAATTCAAGGCAAGTTCTCTGGTGAAAGTCAGGTCTCCCCCTTGTTGTAGAAAAGTTTCCAAGCTGCTCTTGAAGATTGCCCTTCAGTGGCGGAAATCAAGAAAAATGAGAACAATTCGCTTCTACTTGCCCAAATGAGAACTAGCAAATCTCAGTATTATTATTTTTTTTTAAAAAAAAGGCAGCACAGGCATTAGCACCCCAACATCATAACAAATTTGTTGAAAAAGAACTGCCCAGGTTTTCTATATTACTTTTAACAAAAGAAGACCTTTTTTGAAGAGGTGCTTTTCAGGGGCATAAAATAGGCAAAAGACCTAGATTGCATGTGGAGTGCATTGAAAAAGACTGACTTAGTCTCAAATATTGTAGAATAAAATATTGTTGTGCACTTAGCCTGAATATCCAGTCACATCTTATTTTGCAAATATGTGCTTGTCACATACTCCTTACATTTTTAGGTGTCTGTGAAGAGAGTATTGGGACAATACGTGCAATGAACAGGCTCATGTGATGTAATTTATGACCGCAGGTGGGAGATCAAATGCTTGAATGTTCCGTGCACATTCAGAACTACTAGGATGTGAGAAGACAAGACTAGAAGTCAGTGCTACTTCTGGGTACTCCAGACTACACTGTCAGGGGAAATAATAATAATCTGGATATAGCAAACGCACAGCTCCTCGCCTCACCGATTAGCCCCATACCCCAATGGTTAGTGCAGGTATGGGAAGAAGCCAGATTTCTTGGATCCTAGAGCTGCTTCTGCTTCTTCTTTGGAGATCACTCATAGCCGAGTAAGATTGTCTTCCATAAACATGGTTTTAACAAGTCCGTAAGTGACTGTGGAGGCCAATTCTGGACCCACACGTTCTTCCACGGTGGGGACATTGGTTTCTGGGTGGGAGTTGATAACGGTGTAGATTTGCCAAGCGTGCCTTCCTCTTAGCATGTTTCTCCCTTTCATCCTGGGTTTGAGTGTCTTCAAAGCCCATGACACCTTTGGTAAAGGCTGTTCTCCAATTGGAAAGCTCGCAGGCCAGTGTTTCCCAATTATTGGTGTTTATACTACATTTTTTAAAGATTTGCCTTGAGACAGTCTTTAAACCTCTTTTGTTGACCACAAGCATTACACTTTCCATTTTTAAGTTTGGAATAGAGTAGTTGCTTTGGAACACGATCATCAGGCATCCGCACAACATGGCCAGTCCAATAAAGTTGATCTCTGCTTCTTGCAATACAATGATATTAGTTCACCTGTATTGACCTTACAAGATCCTGAACACAGTGCAGTGAAAGCACTGAAAACAATACAAGAGTTTGGGCAATAGCAGGCTTCAAATTGAACAAGGCTAAAACCAAAGTGTTGGTTAAAAATTTGACATTGGAGGAAAGAAACAGATTGCAAACTGTTACTGGGCTTAGCTTTCTTAAGAAGGTTAAATACCTGGGCATTAATATGACAGTAAGAATTTAAATCTATATAAAGACAATTATGAAAAAGTATGGAATGAGATTAAAAGAGATTTAGACATTTGGACAAATTTGAAGTTATCTATTTCAGGCTGAATTTCTGTAGTAAAAATGAATGTATTGCCGAAAATGTTATTTTTATTTCAATCATTGCCAATCATTGATAAGATGGACTGTTTTAAAAGGTGGCAAAAGGATTTATCGAAATTTATCTGGCAGGGAAAGAAACCAAAATTTAAATATAAGATTTTGACTGATTCAAAGGAAAGAGGTGGATTTTCTCAGCCAGATTTAAGGATTTATTATGAAGTGGCTGCCTTTTGTTGGTTGAAAGTTTGGTTTACGTTAGAAAATGCTGATGTATTAGATTTGGAAGGACATGATAATGTTTTTGGATGGCATGCATATCTTTGGTACGATAAGATTAAGGGCCACAAAGGTTTTAAAATGCATATAATTAGAAAATCTCTGTTTAAAGTATGGATGAAGTATAAAGATTTGTTAGAAAAGAAAACGCCCAGATGGTTGTCACCATTAGAAGCAAAAGCCCACAAAAGAGCAAATACGGATAGACAATGGCTGAAATATAGTGACATTCTAATACAAGAGAACATTTTAAGTTGAAATCATATGAGCAATTGACATGTTACAGACTGGTTGCAATACTATCAGATTAATGAGATATTTAAGTCAGATAGAAAAATTGGTTTTCAGTTAGAAAAATCCAAGTTGGAGACAGAATTGATAGAGCCAAAGATAAAAAAATATTTCCCGAATGTACAACTTATTGCTCAAGTGGCATACAAAAGATGAAATGGTTAAATCAACAATGATAGATTGGGCAAAGGATGTGGGGCACAACATCATGTTGGAGGACTGGGAAAAATTGTGGAAAACAGGTATAAAATTTTCAGCATGTAATTTGCTTAGAGAGAACATTATAAAGATGATGTATAGATGGTATTTGACACCTGTTAAATTAGCAAAGATGTATCATGGACAAAGTAGTAAGTGCTGGAAATGCAAACAAACAGAAGGAACTTTCTTCCATATGTGGTGGTTGTGCCCAAAGGTAAAAGACTTATGGGAAAAGATTTATAATGAAATGAAAAAAGTGTTGAAAAACACATTTAAAAAGAAACCAGAAGCCTTTTTACTGGGCATCCTAGGCCAAGAAATTCCAAAATGTGACAGAACTTTATTCATGTATGCCACAACAGCAGCTAGAATTTTGTTGGCTAAAAACTGGAAGACAGAAGAAATACCAACGATTGAAGAATGGCAGATGAAAATGATGGACTATAAATGACCGGAGGGGCGATGCGGTGGAGGAAGAGTGGAAGAAATTTAAATTATATTTAAAAAACCATTGTATGATAGAAAATTAGATATAATTTGGAAGAAAAGCTAGACTGTAGATCTAGAGTTTGGTTATGATGTAGAAATTGAGAAGGTATGAGTCGAGATATTAAATATGTTTAATGATTTTTTTTATAATAAAATAAGATATTTTAAGATGGTAAGAAATTACTAAAGATGATTCACAAGGAACACAGGAAGTGGAGACAGGAGGAAGTCAGGACACAATGTTAAGGATAGAGGTTAAGGATAGTGTAATTTTTTTTGTTTTTATTGTAGTTTTGTTTTTTGTTTATTATAGTTGTATTGTTTTGTATTAGTGTGTTTGTAATGTTTTTATAAAATTTAATAAATATATTATTTTTTAAAAAGATATTAGTTCGCCTGTCTTCCTAAGTGATGTGTAAATTTTTTCGGAGACATTGTTGATGGACTCTTTTGAGAAGTTGGAGATGGCGTTTATAAGTGGTCCGTGTTTCACAAGCATACAGTAAGGTTGGTAGTACAATAGCTTTGTAAACAAGCATTTTGGTTTCCCTCAAACATCACCTAGAGCATCACCACCAGCTGAATAACAATGGGTCAGATGTGTGGAACCTGTTGCCTCTCTGAAGTCCCTGAACCTCAGCTCCCATTATCCCTGGAATTTAGGGTTGGCAGTCATCAGTCCCTGCTTTGAGGATACAGAAGTGACCATTTATTGTCTTTGAAGTAATTTTTCTTACGGCTCTTTCACCATAAGAACTCGAGGTCAACATTTCATGTTATTTTCCCTTCAGGTTTAATACTGAAAGCATTTACCATTCTCAGGCTCCTGCCTTTTTGAATCTTAGATTTCTGCTTGGGGTTTTAGATTTTTTTTTTTTGCAATGATAGTTATTGATTTTTGGTAAAGCAGCTGGATTTTCTTCTTTCACGAGGCTAAAAGGCAATTGTAAAAGTTGCTGCTCCTAGAATGGTAAACCTTTTAAAGATTCTGCAGTTGTAGACATCTAGAAGTTAGCAAATATGCGAAAGTTCAGGATTGTGATGACAGAGTCACCCTTCCTTACCTTAACAGCTTCGGGGCAAAATTCTTTTGTATTCTACCAGCTGTGTTCCTGGTGTGCTTGTCTCCTTAATGATCTTAGTATTAAAGAATATTCATTTGTGATTAAAAGATATTCAAGGCAACAGAGAAAGGTTGCTACAGCAGATGTACTCAAAAAACTCTGTTAACACATCTGTGGGGCCAAGATAATAGCACACCTGGAAAGATAAAAATGAAATGAGCTGGTATTTTGATAAGAGGACAGCAATGCATTTATAGTAGCACAGATGCATTTTGACATGGAGTTTCTTGAAGTAATGGAAATTTTAGAACAACAACAAAATGAAGGCTGATTCTCTTGATTTAACAGAACTGAAAATAAACATACATTGAGACTTCCGCTTGAGCTGCCGAGGAATATGACTGAAATTCCATCTAGCTCCAGCTCCCATGGCAGCAATGCTGGTGACAGGAGGGCAGATCTCTGCCTCCACCCCACAAGCCACTAGCGTGATTTATTTATTTATTTATTTATTTATTTATTTATTTGTTTGTTTGTAGTAGTTGTGCCTCATATAATTAAGATGTCAACAACACAATGTGTTGCACGAATGATTCTTCAGCACTGGTCCAGGGACTGCTAGTTTGCCAAAACGAGAATGAAAATAATAGATACAGTTTCTTAAGGGGCATTAACTGATTGTCCCAGCACGCACAATCCATGAGACCTGTGCTTATGTCCAGGTTGACCTCTGTGTGTCCAAATAGCCAAAAGATGGAGCAGTTGCAAAGACAGCATTGTTCAGAGGCGGATTTAGGGCAGTGCAACCGGTTCTGCTGCCCTGAGCACCGAGCATAGGGGGCGCTGCAGGGTGTTGCAACTGTGATGCAATGAATTGAGCAGAATGGAAGGCAATAGGGGAGGGCGCTGAATTTTGACCTTGCACAGGGTGTCACTGAAATTTGAAAGACCAAAATCCACCCCTGCATTGTTGGCCCAGTCCTAATGAGAGTTGTTATCAGGTGTCTGTTCCTGAAATCCTGTGCAGCTTCATAATTTATATGCCTGGTCATTGTTGCTTGCCCTTCAGTTTTCATATGACATCATATGATGTCAGCCTTCCACATTGTTTGAACAGCTATTTCATTTCTAATTTGTGATTATTTGAACAGTTTGGGTTACCTCCTGTCTCTCAAATCTTGCAGAAATCGAATTCCTGTAGAAAGAGAGAAAACTGCATTTCCTTCAGTGGCACAACAATCCCTATTCTGATAATGCCTTCATCTGCCTTTTTTTAAATACATCATACTAATTAATCTACTTCAGCGTGGAGGACCATGTTCCCTAACACTCACCCACTAATTTAAGGCCTTTCCTTGGCACAGTTCTCCATTATTTTCCTTTGACAAGGGCTTAAGCACATCACATGTCGGTAAACCAGTCTTAGCTGAAGCAAGCTCATAATGCACGCCAAGATGTTCCATGAGGGCTGTGGCAGATGCTTTCAAGAGAAAAATATTTGATGCCAAATGCAAAGCTGTCAGTAGAAATATGGCTCTTTAATGCAAAGCATTTCAGTCTGGATGATTTAGGGAAAACCTGAAAGGCTTTCAAGGCTATGCACAAATTAGCTCTGCAAATGAAACTGAGTATGTTATATTATGCTACAGCAATTAGCACCTTGTTGTGACTGCACAAAACTGTTTGTGTGCTTTCTTGGTGTTGTTTTCAGTCTACAGTAAGTAGTATATTTACAGGGGAACTTCTGTTTCACATGAAAGCAATTTAGAGAGTCTGAGGAAAATGGGTTGGTTTTTTATATTAGACAACCAGCTTGAAAATATTTCCTGACTGACTTATTATTCTAGAAGGAAAGGAAACTTAAATGTTTAGTATAAAAAAATTAAAGGCTTAGAAAGTCATCCAATGAAACTGGCAGTATGTTCAAGACAGAAAAAAGTATTTTAATAATAATAATAATAATCTTTATTATTTGTACCCCGCCCATCTGGCTGGATTTCCCCAGCCACTCTGGGCAGCTTCCAACAGAAATCAAATACAAAAATATCAAACATTAAAAACTTCCTGAAAAAGGGCTGCCTTCAGGTTTTTTCTGAATGTCAGGTAGTTGTTTATTTCCTTGACCTGTGATGGGAGGGCGTTCCACAGGGCAGGCGCCACTACCGAGAAGGCCCTCTGCCTGGTTCCCTGTAGTTTTGCTTCTCGCAGTGAGGGAACCGACAGAAGGCCCTCGGCGCTGGATCTCAGTGTCCGGGCTGAATGATGGGGGTGGAGACGCTCCTTCAGGTATACTGGACCGAGGCCATTTAGGGCTTTAAAGGTCAGCACCAACACTTTGAATTGTGCTTGGAAACGTACTGGGAGCCAATGCAGATCTCTCAGGACCGGTGTTATGTGGTCCCGGCGGCCACTCCCAGTCACCAGTCTAGCTGCCACATTTTGGATTAATTGCAGTTTCCGGGTCACCTTCAAAGGTAGCCCCACATAGAGCGCATTGCAGTAGTCCAAGTGGGAGATAACCAGAGCATGCACCACTCTGGCAAGACAGTCTGCGGGCAGGTAGGGTCTCAGCCTGCGAACCAGGTGGAGCTGGTAGACAGCTGCCCTGGATACAGAATTAACCTGCGCTTCCATGGACAGCTGTGAGTCCAAAATGACTCCCAGGCTGCGCACCTGGTCCTCCAGGGGCACAGTTACCCCATTCAGGACCAGGGAATCCTCCACACCTGCCCTCCTCCTGTCCCCCCAAAACAGTACTTCTGTCTTGTCAGGATTCAACCTCAATCTGTTAGCCGCCATCCATCCTCCAACCGCCTCCAGGCACTCACACAGGACCTTCACCGCCTTCAATGGTTCTGATTTGAAAGAGAGGTAGAGCTGGGTATCATCCGCATACTGATGAACACCCAGCCCAAACCCCCTGATGATCTCTCCCAGCGGCTTCATATAGATATTAAAAAGCATGGGGGAGAGGACAGAACCCTGAGGCACCCCACAAGTGAGAGCCCAGGGGTCTGAACACTCATCCCCCACCACCACTTTCTAAACACGGCCCAGGAGGAAGGAGCGGAACCACTGTATAACAGTGCCTCCAGCTCCCAACCCCTCTAGCCGGTCCAGAAGGATGTTATGGTCGATGGTGTCAAAGGCCGCTGAGAGATCCAGCAGAACTAGGAAACAGCTCTCACCTTTGTCCCTAGCCCGCCGGAGATCATCGACCACTGCGACCAAGGCGGTTTCAGTCCCATGGTGAGGCCTGAATCCCGATTGGAAGGGATCCAAATGGCCTGGCGTGCCTGGAGTTGTTCAGCAACCACCCGCTCAATCACCTTGCCCAAGAATGGTAGATTTGATACTGGGCGATAGTTGGCCATATTGGCCGGGTCTAAAGATGTTTTTTTAAGAAGCGGTTTAATGACCACCTCTTTCAGCAGGGCTGGGAAGGCTCCCTCACAGAGGGAAGCATTCACCACCCCACGCAGCCCATCGCCCAGCCCCTCCCGGCTAGCTTTTATAAGCCAGAATGGGCAAGGATCAAGGAGACAGGTGGTTGGTTTCACTCGTCCAAGCAGCCTGTCCACATCCTCAGAGGTAACAGACTGAAATTGATCCCACGCAACTGGACTAGACAGGACTCTGGCACTCTCCCGCCCTGGCCCTGCTCCCACGGTGGAGTCTATCTCTTTCCGAATCTGAGCGATTTTATCTGCAAAAAACTTTGCAAACGCATTGCAGGAGATCTTGGGGTCCCTACCAGGCCCCGATGACGAAGGTGGCTCCGATAGATTCCGAACCACCTGAAAGAACCTTCCGAACCTCCTGCTGCTATTTTCCGCAGATGCAATAGAGGCGGTGAAGAAAGTCTTCTTCGCCGTTGCTATCGCCACTTGGTAGGCTCGACGTTGAGCTCTAACCTGTGTCCGGTCGGATTCAGAATCGGTTTTCTGCCACCGGCGCTCTAGCCATCTCAACGATTGTTTCATCGCCCTCAGCTCCGGGGAAAACCACGGGGCTGTCCGGGCTCCATGCAACCGGAGAGGGCGCTTCGGAGCCAAATAGTCAATAGCCCTGGTTAGCTCCACATTCCATCAACATGGGATAAAGTATCCCCTACCACTCTCTGGAAACCATTTTTTATTTACAGTACTTGGTTTTTTAAAAAAAATCAATTAAGAAACAAAATACATAATTGCAGTGGACAGCATAAAATCAACAAAAACTAATACAAAATATGTTGCACATCAGTAGATCAGATTAATACATCAACAAAGCTGAATCATCACTCAAGGAAAGCCTGAGCTGAGTTTTAAGCAGGCAAAAATGACAATTGTGTTGTTCACTGAAAACATATTCCAAAAAGCAGGTGCCAACTCATGAAAGGCCTGGTCTTAGTGGACATAAGATGAATCTCAGGAGCATAAGGTATTGCTAAGGGTGTCTCTCAAGGATCAAGGTGACTGGGCAGAGGTATTCAAGGCAAGGCGTTCTCAGAGATAACCTGGGTGGGAGGAGCTCAGGGCTTTGTCTTCCAATAGCTTGACCTTAAACATGGCTAGGTGGTAGATCAACAGCCACTGCAGCTCTTTCAGCACTGATATGGTGAATAATTGGCATGATCTATTGCTACAACATGAGATGTACAAGTTATTTTGAACAGCACTTTAAAAGATTTGGTACTTTAAAGGAGGCTAGAGCACTGGCTCTTATAGTGCCAAGGTATCTTTAGTGCCTCCCCACAATAGCTGTTGGCAGGAGGCCGGGCCTCTTCCATGTTGAGCGAGTAGAGGAGGCCAAGTGCACAGCTGAGCACAACACAACTGGCTGGCTCCTCCTGAGCACCAAACACTATAAAACAGCCCAGAGCTAAAGCACATTTTAAAAGCCTAGATCAATAAGAAGGGGTAAGGGGTGCACTGGTGGAGGAAAGGGAGGCGGGGGGGGGGGAGTGCACCGCCCCGGCTCCATCAGGGAGGGGGTACCATCGTAGCCGCCCCGGATATGCGCTGTACCCCCCCACACACACACTGTGCCAGGTGCCACACCCCCATGGGCGGTGCTGCACCCCCCCACCTGCTTTCCACCCCGGTGCCGGAGCATGCAGCTTCGCCACTGAAGGGGGGGATTTCTGTTATTTTAGGTCTGTAGAGAGTCAGCTGGTCCCAAAGGCCACAAAGATACAAAGTAGGTAAAATTTATAGTGTGGTGTGTTAAGAAATGGGCAGAGTAGGACTTTCAAATAACATTGACGGAGTTATTCTGATTCTAACGCCATTAACTATCTTTAGCAGAGGTGCAAAGGTGGGCCAGACTGATTGGGCAAACAGCTCTGTGTGCCCATCTTTGCGGTGACTCCTGAAAGACTTGTTCCGGTGGCCTCTGTCTACCTGGCCTGGGAGGGCGGGACCCGGACTGACTCCAGCTAGAAAGCTGGCTCAAGTTTGTGTTGGGAATCCGAGTGGGGTATCATCTGGCAGTCAAGAATTAATTTGGGTTATGCTTTATTTTTCTGCTGTTAATGGTATTATATTTTTGTATCTTTATTGTTAGATCTTTCTCATTATGAATTATATGGGGATTGCTGATATGTTTCATTTGTTGTTTACTTAAACTTAGAGCATGACTTACCTGTGGAAAAGCAGCATACAAATAGTCAGAAGCAGGAGCCTAATAAGTTCTGGTTGGAAGAGAGAGCAATTCTGATAAATGAGGTGAAGAGAAGGTAAAGATAAGGAGTTTGGCGGAAGGAAAACAGGGAAAAAGAAAGAGAAGACTTGAAGCTGCAGAGATGAGGAAGGCTGAAGTTCAAAATTGAAATAGCCAACTTTATCTTTGGTTGCAGACATCTAATATTTTTTAATGTTAGGTTAGTGCGGACAGGTGCAAACTTTCCAGTTCTCTATAGAGAACTTGATATTCTTCGTTTATGGTGCTACTGATTCTTGTTGCTGAAGATTTCTATGAGCTGCAGTCCTCCGTCAATCTAAGCTGATTATATATCGGTCATTTGTCACTTTGCAGATAACGGAGTCAGTGACATTAGTAAAGAAAAAGCGCTTTATATGTCTTATAATACTGTGACACCAGATGGCGGTGTGGAGTCCTGTCTTTCGCCAACGGGATTTCCCTTTATGAAGTTTACAATGCATTTAACTGAATCTCATTTTTGATGTGTCTAGATCCAGCCATAGATATAGATATATAGGCTTACAGATCTGAAACATCTGACTCAATCATTCTAGAATATTAACTGTGTTAACTGTGTATCTTGGATTAATGACCCAGGAAAATGACTCTCTTTTTGCTACCAGCGGTTAAGTGGAATGTTTCAATGAAAGTAGAGAAAAGGTAACTGGTTTCCTGCTTTTCCTATTGGTTCAGGGTGGAATATAAACGCTTCTTAATCAGGTGTCACTCTATTGCCCTCTAGCGGTTGACACTGTGAATAAGCACAATAAATTGCTTGCCTATATAATAAATAATAATTTATTATTTATACCACGCCCATCTGGATGGGTTTCCCCAGCCACTCTGGTCAGCTCTCAACAGAATATTAAAAACACAATAAAACATCAAACATTAAAAACTTCCCTAAACAGGGCTGCCTTCAGATGTCTTCTAAAATTCAGATACAGTCATTTATTTCCTTGACATCTGATGGGAGGGCGTTCCACAGGGAGGGCGCCACTACACACAAGGTGAAAATAATGCACAGGTATCTCGGAATTTTATTCCAGAGCAACTCAGGTTGGTCAAACCACCACACAAGTGCTATAAAGCAGGCAAAGTGTAGCTCCTCAGCAGTAGCTCACTTTTATTTTCAGAAAGGTAACCGAGTTGGCTGTCAACTTTTCCCTTTTCTTGCGAGGAATCCTATTTGGAATAAGGGAATTTCCCTTAAAAGGGAGAGAAAGTTGACAGCTATGGTTTGGGGACAGCGCCATATAGATGCATTTTCACGCTGGTGGTACCCAGAGGCACAAATGGTGACAGCACGATGGAAGCAATAAGAAAAGGAGATTTTAAAAACTCTGATCCTAACGGAGCCTGTCACCCGCTGATCTCAATGGACTGAGCTATTCCTCCATCTCTTTAGCTAATTTGCAGCTTGCATAAGAGTAAATGAAAAGATATTGCACAAAAGGTAAACAAGGAGAGGAGGGAAGAGGAAAACACACAAAATGCAGGGACAATTTGTTTTTATTTAGATGACTTACATACCACCATTTGCACAAGCCACACAGCCAGACTGAATGGAAACAATTCACAGAGAAGGTCCAAATATGAGTACTTGCAGCAGAGGCAATGGAGCAACTTCCATTCTAGCTGCTGCAGCCTCATGGAATGGCAGCTAAAATATGACTGTTGCAACAGGGGAGGGAGCTTGTCCCTCAGCAAAGCAGATGGCATGGTCCATCTTACCACCCTATCCCCTGTAGTAGCTGGTTGGAAAAACACTATAATAGTAGAGCCCTCAAAGTAGCACACACAGTGGATAGTGCAGGTAAAAGATGGCTATATTCCTGAACTGATCCACTTTTCCATTTTATGAGCCGCTTCATTCCAACTAAGAGAAAAGCCCATCTCCACTTAACCAAAGTTTCACTCTAACTGCCATCATCCTTGACCATTTCCCATGCTAGCTGAGGCTGATGGGAGCTGGAGTCCAAGAACCCCGGGAGGGCCACAGGTTCCCCAACCCCTGTTATATGGCTGCAGCAAGAAATACCTGTCCTAACCCTACACACAAGTAAACGGGGGGGGGGGGGGAGAGAAAGAAAAGAAAGAAAGAAAGGTAACCGAGTTATACAAGCTGCTTTTCAGTTTTTTCAAGCTTTTCAGGTTTTTTTTGGGGGGGGGGGTCCCAATATGGATACAAGCATATAATAGTGATTTAGAGTTAGATAGACTCAGGTTTCTTGAGACGTATCCTGGGACTCCCAAGTTCAATCAAGTATGAGACAATGTGTGCCAAACTAGGTATACACACGATGGAATATTAGGTGTGGGCCAGCGCTATAAAATACTGGTTGCATTGCCATTTTCATTGCCAACCTTTGAATCTGCTCTCTGACTTACTTAAGGACTCTTATAAATCCAGAGGGCTCTAACTCTTACATAGCAAAATCAGGTCTATTGGTATTGGCTTGGAACCCTTGTATAATTCAGATGAGCAATATATTTATTGCAATATTCAAACCAGATTAAGGGACATTGAAAAACAAAACATTGAGTCAGGTGTAAATAAAATTTCTCATTCTATGATTTAAACCCAACAGATAACAGGGTCACTTATATTTCAAAAATAATAATTCCAGTCCAACGCAGGGCCTTTATGTTAGCTCAACTGAACATTTCTCCCTCAGCTTTTGTCAAGGGCAGATATTTAAACATCCCCAGAAATGATAGGCACTGTGGATGTTTTTTGAATGTGCCGGACACTGTAGAACATATTCTTTTGTACTATCCATTGTACAACCAGTGTGCTGTCCCCCTTTTTGGGTAGTCTGACATCACGGCACAGTGAAAACATCAGATTCTAATTAACCTAGAAGTAACTGCAAGGGTGTCTGAGTTTTTGTCAATAGTATCTCTTAGAGTGGTGCATGGCACGATTTAGCGGGAATATTTGTGTATATTTTAAATTTTTATATATGGAGGTTTTATGATGGCCTATACTTGTAATGCCTGATAAAGATTTGGCTAAGCAAATAAGTAAGAAAATAAAAATGAGTAGGCTCAACAGATCTCAGCAAGTAAACATAAAGGAGGACTTGCTTTTATATGCAACTTTTAAAAAACACAGTACTGTAACAGTTTGTCTTTATGCCCATATCTTACCTATTCTTATGTTTGCTTATGTTTGCAAATTTAATGTTGTTGAACTTGTCTCTAATGGTTTTGCAAATTCTTTTGAAGACAGAATTAAAGGGATACAATATTTTAAAAACTAAAACAAAAATGCACACTCAAACAATTGTTTAAAGATTTAAGAGAACAGCGCCATCCATTTATAAAACCAAGGAGTAGCCTTGGATGCTAGATACTGAATCTGAAGCTCTCTCTCTCTCTCTCTCTCTCTCTCTCTCTCTCTCTCTCTCTCTGTGATATTTATGGGTCCTTTTTATACAGCGTGCTTTAGAACCAGTTTGGAAGATTGGCAACATAAGGGATGTGGGCTGCATGTGGCGTGTAGCCAAGGCTTTCCCCAGAGAAAAGATCTCAGTTGTCTCCTCCCTGCCCCCCATGAAGCAACTTACTTTGGCATGAGACTTTACACTGAGTCAGCAAAACACTGCTTGGGTTAACAGACCACTGGTAGGTAAGGCAAGGTATCACGATTGGCCCAGAATATTGCTCAAATGGCACCGCTTTTTGAATAGAGAATAAAAAAAATTCAGCAAGCAGATTATTGGGGGAAAGCCAAATACCTGTAATGAAAGCAGCCACCTATGCAAGCTGTGATTCATCCATTATATTTTGCTTCTTGCTATTCCTGACAAGTTGTCTATTGCCCTTTCCTCCAGTCTTGGAGCCATTCCCAACTGCTCTTGTTTGTGCAGCTGAAAGCTTAACTGAGAAAGAAGGCTGAAGGTGTAAATCTTTATTATATCAGAAAACTCATATATATCTTAGGACACCCTCAAAACTGGCCTACAATATCTATGTATCAGATACACACCTGACTCTGCCCCCCAGGCCCAGCCCTCAGCAACAAAGATGCTGGAATTGGCTCTTCTGGGTGCTGGAAATGGTGCTCAGGAACACAGGCTGCCTGGAATTCCAGGTGCCAATAAAACAACAGAGGAAATATGGTAGGCAGAGGAGCAGCTAGGAGGTGACTGTAACTGGGTCCTCCTAACCCCGCAAAGCAGATGCTCTGCCACTGGACTGCAGCCCTTCCCAGGTGGCTCCGTATCATTTGCCAGTGGAACCATTTACCTAGATGGGGGGTGGGATACGGGGCCCTTTTTATTACAGCTATTAATGCTTTTGGGGTCCTTGCTGCAACATGAGAAGAGGGGCTGACGGCCACTGAGTATTAGCTCTGCTCTCTTCTGAGACATCACTGTTTAAGGAATAGTATTTAATGTGAATCTATGCTATGATTTGAAAGCATACAGAAACCCTTTTTTTAGATAGTGGGGGAATACAAGTCTATCTCCCCTGTAGGGCTTGCACGCAGTCCCAGATTCAATCCCCAGATAGGGCTTGGGGGGAGAGCTGCTGCCTGCCAGTGTGGGCAGCACTGAACTAGATGGACCAGAGGTTTGACTCAGGACATGACCAGTTTCCTGTGTTGATAAGTTTATATCCTGCTCTTCATCAACTGATATCAGAAAGGCTTAAACTATATTTCCTAACTACTCTCCATGAAACTGCTCATTCCCTCTTCATAATAATTTTAGTGGCATATCCAATTTTGATCAGGTGCCTTGTGTAGTTTTAAAATAATTGATGCAGAAAGAAGTATGGATTTTTATATTCTTGAAATATTCATCGCTATTTTATTCTCAGTCAACTTGTGTATAGACCGTACATGTAATTCTTCTGGGTTCAGTAGCTGCTTTTCAAATAAAAGGCAACCTTTAAAATGGAAGGAAGACATTTGGAAGAAAAGGAAGTTGCCAGCAGTAAATGACTCCGGATGGGAGGCATCACTGTATGATTAAAATATCATCATATTTGAGCATAAATATGATTTGGGGAGTGACATAATTGCCTCTTGAGAGACCTATGAACTGCAAGAAGATCAAACCTATCCATTCTTAAGGAAATCAGGCCTGAGTGCTCACTGGAAGTACAGATCCTGAAGTTGAGGCTCCAGTACTTTGGCCACCTCATGAGAAGAGAAGACTCCCTGGAAAAGACCCTGATATTGGGAAAGATGGGGGGCACAAGGAGAAGGGGACGACAGAGGACGAGATGGTTGGACAGTGTTCTCAAAGCTACTAACACGAGTCTGACCAAACTGTGGGAGGCAGTGGAAGACAGGAGTGCCTGGCGTGCTCTGGTCCATGGGGTCATGAAGAGTCGGACACGACTAAACAACAACAAATAATATATACTTGAGTATAAGCCTAGTTTTTCAGCACATTTTTTGTGCTGAAAAAGCTGCCCTCGGCTTATACTTGAGTGAGGCGGGTGGTGGGGGCGGTGAGAAAGAAGCCCTTTCTCTCTGCTCGTGCCGCCACCCGCTCTCCCCAGTCAACCATTCCTTAAGAAGCGTACAAGAACAGCGGTTCTTTACTCTCCCCAGGCAGCTTGTTCCATTCCTGAACTGCTCGCATAAATGCAAACTTGGCAAAGGAGGAAGAGGAAGGAGCAGCCCAAAGGGCTGCTTTCGGGCTGCTCGTTCCTCCTCCTCCTCCACAGCGGCAAAGGTGAACCGGCTTATACTCGAGTCAATAAGCTTTCCCAGGTTTTTGTAGGAAAATTAGGTGCCTTGGTTTATATTCGGGTCGGCTTATACTCAGGTATATACGGTACCTGTGTTATTTCTCTAAGAGAAACATATGCCAATCTGTTGCATTGTGTTTTACATAATGTATTTATTATTCACTATGAAAATGAGGTGGCCAATTGATAGCACAATGCACCAAAAAATGAGTATCTGAGGGTGCAGTCCTACATCTGCAACTATAAATGCACATTCTAGAGAGTTCCACCTTTGGACACAGTGGGACTTATTTCTAAGCACTGCTCTGGAAGCAAGTCTCATTCAAATTAATGCAGAATCATGATTAGGTTTGCACTACAAAACAACTATTAGTTTATAATTAAAATAATAACGTGCTAAATAAAACACACACCCAACAGAGCATAACTGCACACTCTTGCTTACACTAATTAACAAAATTTAATAGCAACTTGCCCATAACAAGCATGGGAGATTCATGACGAAGTTCAAAACTTGGAAGACAAACATTCACAAGGAGAATTAAGAGATTGGCTCTTATCTCATAGTTTTTATTCTAAAACGATTCACATCTGTACAAATCAGGATTCCCTTTACTGTTTCAGTCACGTTGCCTTTCTTTCGTTCTTTATGGAAAATCCACTGGCAAACAATTTTGTAAGCAATTTTCCTAGAGTGAGAATAAGGAACTTAGAGGGGATCCTTATTCCTGGTCCCTTCCTTCCTTTGTCCCAATTATTGCCTCCCCAAGGCAGGGTGGGGGGAAGATGCCTTGTTAAAAGGTTGTTACTGTAAAGGAAGAGCTTTTTTTTTAACTTTATCTGGAATTCCCTGTCCTATTATAGCTAACAGGAATGCTTCTGGCTTATTGGGAAAGGAACATTTAAGCATCTTCCTTAGTTCTTCATAAAAAATTTCCCCAGAATTTTTTAACAAGTTTGCACTGCCACCACGTATGGACTAATGAGTCCTCCTTGTCTAAACATTTTAACCAGTTGGCTGGCTGTTAGGTGGCATCTGAAGATCGTTTTTTGGATGTTTTCTCTGATTGCATAACATGCTGAGAATTTTGTCATGTTGTTCCACAATTTCCCCCATGCTGATAGTTCTATACTGTATCCAAAATCAGATGCCCAATGGATCATTGCCTCCTTCGCCAGCTCATCCTTTGTCTCCCATTCCAAAAAGATGCTATAGATTTTAGATAATAATTTCTTGTTCTTCCCTAAAATTATTTCCCCAAATTCTGATTCTTCTTCTGCAAACCCTTTTTCTTTGTCTTTCCTGAATTTATTTAAAGAACTGAAACCAACCTGTCACAAGTTCTGTAGTTTCTTCCCTTTTTTTAGTCTTATCAAATCACCTTGGAACTCCAGGTCTTTGTAGATTCCCCACTAGCACCCCCATGTTTACTTTCTTAACCACCACTGCCTCGGTCGGGGATATCCGGGGGGTGTCTTTCTTTCTAGCAGGTCTCTGTGTCTAACTCAAACATACAGACTCCTTCTGATCACTTGGTTGAAGAAGGCCCTGTGTGTTCTAGTTTTATCATAATATAGGTAGCTGTGCCAACCGTACATTAAAGCATGTCCTGCTAAGTCTAGGGTTCCTGTTGTTCAATCCACTCCTTCATCCATACCAAGCAAACAGCCTCATAATACAATTTCAGGTCTGGAAGTGAGAATCCTCCCCTGCTCTTGTTGTCAGTTAGGATTTTATATTTAATTCTTGGCTTTTCCCCTTGTCAAAAAAGTTTCCCTTGCCATACAAAGTTTGTCAAGTCTTTTTCCATTGTTTAAAGTAGTGCACGTTTCCAATCACTGGCAGTGACTGGAATAAGAAAGCCATCTTCAGAAGGATATTCATCTTTATTGCCGCTATCCCCTTCCCCATATTTTATTCTGAAACTAACAGGCAAACCACCCTGTGAGGAAATTTTGCATGTATGAATAAATACATTTGTGGATTTTTGTTTTGACAAAGACTCGACAGAATATGCTTGCAGGTGTTTACCAATTGCCTGAAATGGGATGGTGCTTATTCTGTTCTCTCTTAAGATGAGGAAATATTGACAGAGAAATGCTAGGTGGCTCTCTGAAATCTACTCATGCCTTCAAATGCAAATACAGCAGGAGTTTGTGTATGCTGTTCCACAGGAACTGGTTCTCTTACAAATATGGAATAAATGTGCACATTTGTAGTTATTGTACTTTTCTCTATAAGCTCGTGCTTGCCTAAAGTGTTCCCTTGGAATAAATGCTATCTGTTTCCCCCTATTCTATGCAAAGGTCACATTTTTTCTCTGCATTGTCACTCTTTCTATTGTGTTCCCTCCAGTTATTGTCCATACTGACTGGCTAACAATATCCTGTACATTGGCTGTATTTATGACTCTCTGCTAAGCAGTGATTTAGAGTTAATAGGTTCCTTCCACTGATCTTTTTGAACTGTTCTCCCATTAGTTGAGAAGAAGGTGCGAGTTTAGATTTTTATTTATTTATTTATTTATGATTATTATTAGTATTATTGCAGAAATAAATTCAGTGAATCATTTCCATGGGAGATAGGAGACAGGAAGGGAGAGTTATGAACTAAGGAGATGTTTTAGTTCAGTTTCCCAGGGGGTTATGCTCAGATTTGCATTTTTTATCTCTCAGGTTCCACAGACTCCATCCTCATACAATTCCTCGGATGGAGGGGAAAAGAGAAGAGATAAATAATGCATGATGTTATTGACCAAGAAATATTGCGAGAATTCACTTCAAACAGCATACTCTATTACATTGTTAGATTCTCTGAGCTGTTCCATTAGGGCTCATCTAAACATGTAATATTTCCCAATTAAATGTGTTGGTAGAAATTATTCATTTTAATAATTAAATAGTTTCCAGAGCTCCCTGAAGAGCGTTACCATGGAGGATTTGACCCACTGCTGGGAATATTCACAGCATGCAAATGTACAGTGTAGGGTGGCTGCTTAATGTCAGAACTGCATATGCATGAAATCTAGGCTTGAGCATTGGTAGCTGCATGTGTGCGAGTCTTTCGATTTCTCTTTCTACAAAGCAGAAGTCAGTATTGGAATAAAACTGTTTTGCAAAGAATTCTGATCTCATAGGCTTTGAGTGGGAATGTTCCCACAACTATGGGCTAGTTCACACATACTTGTGTGTCACCTGATCTCTTACCACTCTGCGACTCATAGCTGCATGTGTGAACCATTGATTCTGTTGAAAAGTGTAACATTGGGAGGTGATGGGACATTAAACAGAAGCCTCTGACTCTCTGTAACGCCTATTCACACATTCACACATGTCAATCTTCACTTGACGCAAGAGTCAAAAGAGGAACCTAAAGATGTCAGTGTCAGACTTTATGCAACCTCAGAGAATAATACAGAGTTATTATGGAATTGATTTCAAAGTTTTTCTGTTCTTTGGAAACCATCAGTTCAGATCTCTGAATGTGGTGTTTTTTTAAGGGGAGGGGTATCTTTATTACAATTTACTATTGTAAATTGACTAATTTAAGGAATCTCATTCTAATACAAAATGGTCCAAAACAGGACTTTCTATGCATCCCTGTACAACTAAATATAAAACTCTAATGGTGACTATAATATCTGACCACACAGAAATTCCAGTAGAACCATCACTACCACTGCCAAGATATACCGGTAGATCTTACTTCTCTTGTGTTTTGGTAGAATGGCTGCCCCGTGATTGCTGGGCATCTGTTTCTCACACATTCTGCACCCTCTACAGTTAGTTGAGAAGCTGATAAGGTGGATGAGAAACCACAGACAAATTGTTTCATCTCAGATCTTGATGAAGATCCTTAGCATTAAGCTAGGGATAGTGGATATATAAATGAAAATTGTGGCAACTGAGTAGCAGAAATATCTCTAAGGTTGCTCAAGTGAACCAATACTGTTCAGTGCCTCTCTTATTTTTAGTTGCGTATATTTAGTGTTCTACTGTTTCGCTGTTCCTTGACCTGCTGAATCTCTTCCCATCACCTCGTCCTCCTCCACCCACCTCCAGCTGCCCACCAGTCTGTGACACTCTTGCTCATTTGCCACAGTTGTGTGAGCTGGTCCTGCTGTCCTTGGGAAAACAAGCTCTGCCTCATTTCCTTTCAGCACTGCAATCCCATATGGACGCCGTCAAAACAGAACCTTCTAGAACTATGTTACTATGGTAACTGCACTTCTACCTCTTCCTTAAGCCTTAATTTCTCAGTGATGGCATATACAGTAGATGGTATTTGAATTTTTATTTTAAAACATACAAAATAGGGTGTGTTGCTTATTTAATAAAACAAGCAAAATTTCATGGGTGAGCTAGTTCAATTCTGGAGAGGAAATATATCTAAACAGAACCTTTGAAATAGAGCAGTTACTTTTGGGAAGGTATTATAGAGTGACCACTTAGACACCTCCCCCGCCCCCAAAAGAGGAAATACATAACCAAATAGGGGTAAAAAAATAACACTTATTTGAATAAAACTTGCACATGCTAATTTCTATGTATTTATGCAGATCTTGAAATATACTTAATTTTAATTTTAAATTTTTTGGGGGCCCCCAAGGGAGTGGGGCCCTACGTTAGAGCTTGTTTAGCTTATACATAAATCCGGCACTGATTCTTATGGTTTAATCCATAATATGTGCTACTATGAGAATCATTCACACAGAATCCATAGCTGAATTCACTTTCTATAGGAGCTGGGATTGTGAGGGTGGATCATTAAGGCAGCAATATGCAAAGTTATGCTAGGTAACTGCAATGTGTTCTATGTGGTGCAGACGCTTCTGCTGGTGCAAAAGGCTATTGGGTGGCAGATCTAGGTTTGACCATGTAACACTGTTGTTAGATGAGTTGCAGTGGTTTACATTAGCTGCCAAGCTAATGCTTCCTTTGGCATATAAAGCCCGGCATGGCTTGAGACTTGGGTATTTGAAGGACTGCTTCTCTTTATAAGTGCCAGCCCATGCTCCAAAAACCATGGTGGGGCCACTGACTGATTGTGCCACGGTGACTGCCATGGTCATGCCTCCCCACCAGGTGTTGAATTCTTTTCTTTTGGAGATACACCTATCCCACTGGCATCTTTTTGTCAACTCCTGAAAAAATATGTATGTTTCATTCAACATATGGAGAGTTATCAAGATGATTGAACTCTGCATTGCTTTCTGACTATGTTGTGGCGGCTTTGATATTTTGTTTTTATTGCTTATGCTTTGCCTTTTGGTTGTTGTTGTTAATTGGTCGCTGCTCTAAGAACTTTAGTTGAAAGGCAGTTTACAAAAGTACTTTGGGGTTCTCCTGTATCCATTGAGGCACAAGTGGCCTCAGTGATGCAGAGTACCTGCCATCTATTTAATTAAATGATCCAGAATCTTCAGTTAGTGCAGAATGCAGCTGCTGTTGACATGTACAAGGCCAACCCGCCCCCTGCCCCCCAAAACCACATAGCACTGATTCTGTTACAACTACCCTGGCAGCCTGAACGCTTCTGAGCCCAATTCTGGTTTTGACCTTTGAAGCTATTTATGGCTCAGGACCCCAATATATTCTGGAATCCCTCTCCTCCCCGGCCCCTTAGATCTTAGCCAGAACCCATTTCCAGGTCCCCTCTCTGCCTGACACAGACCTGGAAGATGGTGACAAGGCACAGGGCTTTTTTCAGTTGGAGTTCTGTGAGGCTGCCCTGATGTCTTTACTAACATTTTTCATACTTATCTTTCCCACAGGCTTTTTTATTATTTAAAAATAATTTTATTTACAATCTTATAATTATTACAATATTTTTCATACATCAGAATCATACAGTAAGTTACATCACATTATAATTCTACCTTACACAAATTTCTTTCTTTATCCCACCACCAAAATCCCCTCCCCACACCCCTCTGACTTCTCTCTGTCACCAATTTGACTTCCATAAAAAAGAACATTGTAAACTTACTCCTGCATTAAGGAAATTTAAATTGTCCCAGGAAGTGTTGATCCAATTCTACAGAGGCATCACTGAAACTGTTCTCTATAATTCTATAACAGCTTGGTACGGTACAGCCTCCAAGAGAGACAAAGAAAAGGCTCCAACGAGCTGTAAGAATTGCAGAAAGGGTAATTGGTGTTAGCTTGCCTTCAATAGAGACAATTTATGCTACCCGAGTTAGGAAGAGAGCAGAGAGAATTGTAGCAGATCCTTTACATCCCGGTCATCATCTGCTTGATTTACTTCCATCTGGACGTCGCTACAGGACTTCATATACAAAATCGGCCAGGCACAAGAATAGTTTTTTTTCCCTTGTGCCATTAAATTCGTAGTTGTATAGCTTAAGGGGAGGTAAAATATGGGTGGGGTTTCTTTGCTTCTTTGTATTGTGAGAGGAACAGTGTCTGTATGTTTACATTGCAATGTAGCCGAAACAAATTCCAAGTATGTTGGAAAATGTACTTGGCCAATAATAAATTATTCCTAATAATAAGTTATTCCTATTCCAAATTTTCCTTTATATTAATTTATATATTGATTCACCTAATTCATTTCTAAATTTTCTATCTTATTTACTTCATATCTCTTTATCAAGGCATGATAGTATATTAGTTTTTGGGACTTCCGGTGAAGCGCCATTCCGTTCAGTCGGGAACCCTCTCAGCTCTGAGGGGGCTCTGGTGTTTTGGGGTTAGGAGTGACCACAACCGTGCTGTGGGCTCTGTTTAAACCTCAGGAAGAGGGTCCTGAGGACTTGGGGTCTAGCGGGAGCCAGAAGTGCTTTCCCTGCTCTTGAGTAGACTTAATAAAGTCTGCTCAAGATAGCGGGGCTCTGGCACGGCTCTGAAGACCTATCAATTGCCTGAAAGACACGAAGCAGCGGCAGCTGATGGCTAAATGAGCGCTTTGCTTTTCCCTAATTTGGATAACAAAAGAAGGACTCTGTAATTACTGAGAACAATTGATTTGCAAATTCTATTGAAATTTGGCTTACAGAGAGAGATCAAAAGAGGAAGTCCGTCTCTCTCTGACAGCGGCAAGTTTAAAGTAACACCTAAAAGCTGTAGCTGTGAAAGATCTGTTTATTTTAAGTGGAGAGCTGATTTTTTATACCTTAGAAAACCCTGCTTGGGGGTTAGACTGAGAGGTTGATTTATTTCTTCTTGTGGATTATAAACTAAAAGGAAAGATACCGTTAACCTCCTGGCCAAGGATTCTGGGTCAGGTTGGATATGGCAGCTATCGGGCTGGACAGGATTGCGCAGTTGGAAAATTACTGAGACCTCACCACTTCCTGTTTACTTAAATCCCACGGTGTCCTTGAAGTTCAAAGAATGGAAGACTCAACACTGACACCATTCCAGCAGAGACTTTTGTTAGAGTGTCAATTACTTCAGCAGAGAGTTAGAGACAAGTTTTCCCAGATTGGAACTGTTTTAGCTAACTGTTTTCTGAATCCACTGGATGGAAAAGATGGAAAAGATGTAGATCCAGAGGAATTTTCTGAAGAAGAGGATTTGCAAGTTGACAAACAAGGAAAGCTCCTTAGGCGTGAGAGGCTGGGAGCCCACAGACTGGACGGAATGGAGAGCGCTAGGGGTGAGAGCCCAAGTGCTCAAGAACATGTAGCTGAAAATGAAGAAGAGATACTTTATGACGTTGCCAGAGTAACTATCTACCAAGAAGAAAGTTACAATCTGGAAAGGAGAAATTTCAATGAAGAATACTAAGTTTAAAACTGGGCATGATGGAAATAATAGAAGTACAAGAAGGAGCTGGAAAGGGTGGACTCGGGGGGGGGGACCTGTGGGGGATGGGAAGGGAAAAGGCAAGGGTTGGGATGGACAGGAGGGGTATGGGGTAAAGGATGAATACTTAAGGGGAATATAAAAAAAAGGCTGACCACGGAATTCCGAAACCAGAGGGAAAACGGTGTATGAGAACTGGAAGAAACACTTAGGTATTTGATAAGATGCGATTTATTAATATTTGAAATTGGAATCAGAAGAGATATAGGCTACAGTATTAGAAGATAAGCTAAGAGAGGATATAAGTAGTTGAGTTATGTAATGTAATGTTTAGTTTGATAAGAATAAGATTTGAGATATGTTGTTTATGATTGTAAGATTAAGATTAGGTGTCAGAAAGAAGATTTTACAATGTTATAAAGTTACTAAAGAAGATTAGAAATGAACGCAGAAGAGAGGATGTGAGGAAGTCCCAAACTAAGGATTCTAAAAAGGATAAGGATGGATAAATAGGTGTTTTGTTTGTGTGTATTTTGTTTTGTAGTTTTTGTAGTGTTTGTATTTTGTGTATGTTTATTATTAAAATCCAATAAATTATTATAAAAAAAGATAGTATATTAGTTTTTGAGCAATATTTTACCATGTAATCCTCATAGCATTTCCATTCATCTTTTAGCTTTTGTTTGGATTGACTTCTTATTGCGGCCGTTAATTTTGCCAATGATAAATACTCACTTAATTTGCAGATCCATTCCTCCTTTGTTGGGACCCTCTGTGCTTTCCAGTTTGCCGCTATGGCTACCCTAGGGGCAGTGCTTGCATACAGGAAGATTTTTTTCTTTCTCTGTGGTATTTCTTCGTCTAATAGCCCTAGTAAATATACTTCAGGCCTTTTAGTAATCGATTTTTTAAGCTGGGTATGTTTAGCCTGGAGAAGAGAAGGTTAAGGGGTGATATGATAGCCATGTTCAATTATATAAAAGGATGTCATATAGAGGAGGGTGAAAGGTTGTTTTCTGCTGCTCCAGAGAAGCGGACAAGGGGCAATGGATTCAAACTACAAGAAAGAAGATTCCACCTAAACATTAGGAAGAACTTCCTAACAGTAAGAGCTGTCCGACAGTGGAATTTGCTGCCAAGGAGTGTGGTGGAGTCTCCTTCTTTGGAGGTCTTTAAGCAGAGGCTTGACAGCCATTTGTCAGGAATGCTTTGATGGTGTTTCCTGCTTGGCAGGGGGTTGGACTGGATGGCCCTTGTGGTCTCTTCCAACTCTATGATTCTATGATTCTTTTTCATTTCTTCATGTACCATTATCCAAAAAATTTTAATTTGTTCACACGTCCACCACATGTGCATTATTGTTCCTGTTTCTTTCTTACATCTCCAGCACAGATTCGACCTCAATTTATACATCCTAGCTAATTTTACCAGCGTTAGATACCACCTATAAAACATCTTAATAAAATTCTCCTTAATCGTATACGAGGACGTAAATATCCTCTTTAAAGAGTTTTTCCCATAGGCTTTTGGCAGGCTGAGATTACCATATATTTTGTTGTAAGTGTGCTGCCAAAGCTTCCTGTGGCTCTTAGGAGGTTCTGTTGCTTTTAGGATATAATATATTTATATTAATGCTTTTTAATGTGTTGTAAGTCACTTGGGGACCTTCAAGAATCAAGTGACTAACAAGTTTTAATAATACTAAAATCCTCCTCCTCCTCCTTGGATTATAATACTGTTGATGGGATGGGAAGATCAAGTACAGCAAAAAGAATGTAGTGGATTAATGTAGCAGATTCTATTGTGTTTTTATAAATTGGGTAAAACTCACTTTTTAATAAAGTATTCCCCAAATGTTGGATATAAGCAGTGTTTAATATACTGGCCAGTGTGGTGTAGCGGTTAAAAGCGGTAGTCTCGTAATCTGGTGAACCGTGTTCGCGTCTCCGCTCCTCCACATGCAGCTGCTGGGTGACCTTGGGCTAGTCACACTTCTCTGAAGTCTCTCAGCCCCACTCCCCTCACAGAGTGTTTGTTGTGGGGGAGGAAGGGAAAGGAGAATGTGAGCCGCTTTGAGACTCCTTCGGGTAGTGATAAAGCGGGATATCAAATCCAAACTTCTACTCCTCCTCTTCTTCTTCTTCTTCTTCTTCTTCTTCTTCTTCTTCTTCATCTTCTTCTTCTTCTTCTTCTTCTTCTTCCACTGTCTATAGTGTTGCCTGTTCGTATTGGTACTGTATTTGTTAGAAAATGTATTTTACAAAGAATAAATTGTCAAGGGGAAAAGAAAACATATGTAATGTAACAGCTGCAAAGTGTGTGACTTCAGTCAAGGTCACAGAAATGCTGAATCATTGCCTTGTTAACTTGTTAACTGCCTTTAAAAGTGTGTGTATGTGTGTTAGATACAGTGTGTGGGAGTTGGGGGTTGTTTGTCTCATTGTTGTTTTGTTGACTGAGAACATGTAGACTCTGTCTGGAAGAGTTTATGAAGACAGGCAAGCTATGGACTAATGGTTTATGCATTGCTACAAAAGTGTGTGTTTTGGGAACAAGAAGACCAAGCCCTCTCTTGGACTCAAGGGAGAGAAACCGATTGTATTGAACTGGTGTGTGTGTGGGTGTGGGTGTGTGTAAAGATTCATCATCAAGTCTTGTGTAAATGGTCTACCTTATCACTACTTTGAGGGTGAAACTGCTGCATCACTCTGAATTACTGAAAAAAGGGTAACATGGCCAACATTAAAAATAGCACAAAGCCAATAAAATGAACCACACATGGTGCTGCCACACTCCAGTATTCTCATAATACAAAACAAATGTTAAATGGATGCGCAGGTATCAAACTTGAACATAGATTTTGTACACTGGACTAAAGTATCATATATTCACCACGCGCAAGCATTCTTTCTTTGAACACCATCCAAATTGCTTCAAGCACCTCAGCCACATGCCCATTGGTCTGCTCTGGAATATGTCCTGTTTCATGGAGCTTGAGGCTCACACAGGGCATCATGCCATTGGTCTGCTTACAAGTCCTTACTTGGATGGGGTTATTTGTTGCTGAAACCACATTCCAGATTTGCTCCAGCCTGATCCCCACAGCTGCCTGTCTTGAATTATTTGCTCCACTCCATCTGTCTGTAGAGACATCACCTGGAGCTGAACACCAGGAGAGAAAATCATTGGGCTATAAATAAGCACAACACACCTTATAATGTCAGTGAAGGCATCTCACTACCACCCAACACAGAGGAAATGGAATGAGGAATAAACCTCGTCTGTTCTGCACCCACCATAGAAGGCTCACTGACATCTCACTTGCTAAGGCAAGGACCTGCTGCCTCAAGACTCTTTCATGTACGTTACAGGAAAAGTGGAAGTGCAAGTGAATCACACTTGGTCATTTTGCCCACTAGATGAAGGAGGTACTTGCACACCTTTCTTTGGAGCGCCAAAAGGAGGACTAGCCCCACCACCCTCTCCTTGGTGTGATGCTCTGGAAGAAGAAGCAGAGGAATCAGGATCTGCCCCTGGTTCCACTTTCACTGATTCCTGTTCTGTGAGAAAGATCCATTGTTCCCTATGGGTCATAGAAAATACTAATGAACATGACAGACACTAGAGCATGAAATGCCATTTCTTAAATCTGCAGACCTTGCACATTTACAAGTGCCACATGTGATGTGCTTCTCACTTGCAAGAAATGTATCTTTTAGTGAGGCAGCACCTACACCTCATAAGTCCCAGCCCATTGGTATTAGGCAGGCAACTTCACTCTACTATTTTTGGTGCCTGCTTTAAAAAATAATAATAATTGCTCTAGCAAGCCTACCCAGGCATATGAATTTAGTTAAGTATATATATTTTTTAAAAAATACTGGTTTTATTTTGTATTTTAATTTTTTAAGCTAAGTTGTTTTTAATGTTGCATTGGTATTTTAAACAAATGTTTTAGTATTACAAACCACTTAGAGATCTTTTGTTCTAATAAGTGGTATATAGGTTTTGTTACACAAGAGTGTTTGATCCTAACACAGCCAGCACTTCTGTTTTCATCAATTCAGAAATAAATAAATTAAAGATACTGTTATATTAATTAAGCACTTTTCAGTGTTCATCAGCTCAGAAATAATGAAATAGCCTGTTAGTGTTAATTCCTGCGACCATTGGTTATATATTGCCACTCCCTGTGTCAAAGGGTTCACTTTTATTTCAAGTAACAACTCACTCTGTGGAGAAAAATACATGACAGTGTGCTAAGGGGAAATTTGTTCCCTTAAGAATCCAGCAAATTTCAACCAACAAAACTGCTCAGTCTATACACAGATGCAGATCCAAAGGCTTTCTTATGTCTGAAAGCATTTAACACCATTATTAATAATGTGGAATAGTTCAGAGAGCACTTTAAAAGCCAGCTGGGATAATTATCACCTAGTTTTTAAAACAATGTAAGCACCCAGATGAGGAAATTGATCAGTTTAACTCAGGTGACAGATGGCAGCCCCCCACTTCCTCATGAATGGATTATCTCCACAGTTGACAAAAACACGAGGGTTTTATTGTAAGAGTCAGCTTAGGCACAGGGTGATTAGGCTTCATTTCCACATCTGCAGCTCAATAGGCAGCAATGTCAGAGAAGAGCGGCTCAGCCAAAGCCAGTCACTCCAACCTGTGGCAGATGCAACACGCCAGAAGTCTTAGCACGCTCCTTGCTCCCCTCACCTGCACAACTGAATGGAGATCTGCTGGCTCAACCTGCACTTGTGCTGTATGTAGACTTCACAGAATGAAGAACAGACAAGTGGATTCGTACTGGTTGAACTGTTAAATAAAGCTCACCTGCCCCAATGAAGAACAAACCAGCCAATTTGGTGAGTCTTGCATTTCTCTGGAAAGTTCTGAAATTAGATTAACATTTATTTAAGGGCTGTCAGATCCAGGGTGGGATGAGACCTCTGGGCCTTTAATAGTGGAGAACAGAGAATTTTAGCAGCATAGGCTTTCCCCTTAATTGTAGAGCGGTGGTTAGAGAAGCTGCACCTGATGCAATTTTCTGTTTGATGCAGCTTTCTATGTCACTTATTTTACTAATCCTAAATCTAGAGCAAACTCCGGGGTTTAAAATGATTTGCAAATGAAATCTGAAATACAGTGCAAATTCAAAGCTAATAATTTGGTGAATACTGCCATGAAATATCAATAGGGTGCAATAATAACATGCAGTCAGTTCTGAATCACTGGGGTTCACCAGATTTCTGGGGGTGGGGGAGAAGACAATCCCTTGTGAGTGTTTCCTAATTCAGTATAGTTCTACCTGGGAATATGATGCAACTGCAAAAAAAAAAGAATTATAATACATGAGAATAGTTTATTCTGAAATAATCAGTGGACTATGTATTATAGTAGCATGTTACTATGTCTCATTCCAACATTAGGTCAGTGTACTATATGTTTATTATTTGTTCAGATTCTTCATATATCCATTAGTATGTATTATTTCACAAATATATGAAAAAGTATCTGACGGCATTGTAAGCTATAAAATATCAATTTATCTGCTATATGACTGAATATCACTGTACAATTGCATGTCAATGATATATTTATTATTTTGGAACAATAGAGTTTACATTGTATTGAAGCTTTCTAGAATTTAAATATTGCCTGTTGGCCAGCAACAACACAAAGCTTGGATTATTTAAAGTTTTTCCTACAGTTATTTAGGGATGTACCTATACTATTATAGAGCTGGTAAAAATAAGGTTACAATCCAGGGTAAGTTAAGCACTGTTAACAGGCCAGCTAACAATGTGCTTCATTTTTTCTTTGTTAAGTAAACAGGGTTTTAAAGTCCTTACTTTTGTCAGGTTTTTGCGCCTTTGGAATTGTATTTTGCAATATTCAGGCAGAACTACTACAATTCTGAAAACAGTTTCATAAGAAAAGTAATATGGTAAAGAATCAGACAAATGGCAAATTATCTTTCTTGACTTGATGCTTTGTTTCATTTTATTTTATTATTACATTGACAATATTTGAGAAAAGTAAGTTTTCTGAACAATTAAAAAATAGGTAAATTTAAAACTTAACAGAAACAGAAACTGGAATGGAATGTCATTTTTCCTAGTTTCCTGATCACACAATTTTCTGCAAAACACTTTTTGGTTTATTTGTTTTCTGTGAGCCCAGTGTTTTAAAATCACCTACTGCAAAAGCAAGTTAGCAAAATATATGTTTTAGTTATTTATTTGTGGATTAATAAAATCTGTGGGATGTATGAAACACAGTCAAATTATTTCACATACATATTGATTTTATACCCAAAAACAACAATTACATATATGGATCCCACCCCCACTCCACCTCCAATTTTATTTACAATCCTGGCTGCGTTTACTGCAATTGGAATATTTTTCAACACTTACTTGATAGCTCATTTAATTGTATTGCAAACCTGAAATGCCAAAACTCTCCAGTAATGCAATCCTATACATGTCTACTCAGAAATTAGCTCCACTGAGGATTGCAGCTTAATTTTCCTAGCCAATAGACCAACCTTCATCTCCAACTTTGTGGCCTCCAGATATTTTGGAATGAAACTCCCATCAACCACAGTCAGCATGACTGGGAGAGATTCCTACATAGTTTGGTACATCAAGAGAGTTTGAATTTGTCATGTAGGTTTATTCTTTTGTTTGTTTATCTTCCAAATTAGAATTGGAGTTTCTTGTCTTGTATTATGCTCATTGGATAAGTTTGGTTTGGTTCTAAAACTAGACTCGGGTGAATTTGCCTTTAAGTAGTTTACATCAGTACAGATATATGTTGCAATTTCAAGTGAAAATAATAAGTGTTATTTGCTTTAGAAGGTTCAAAAATGCTTTTTAAAGCACATTTCTCTCTGTTAACTTGGGAAAGTTAATGACTTCATCACCTTTTTGTTCTTTTAATGCAGACATTTGCAAAATATTTCACGATTATGAATCCAGCTGTTAGTTGTTACTGCTGCTTTTGATGACTTGATAAACTCTGCAGCAATTTGTATGTTGTAAACAGAGGATTTAATTTAAAGTTTAAATGAGAAGCAGCCACCAAGAGGATAGTCTGCCAAGCAATAAATACCCTGTTTTCCCCACGTCTTCCACAAAGAACTTGAAAATAATGAAAATACCGGAAAATAGCTGTATCAACAGAATTGTGTCCTGGTGGGCTTTTCTTAGCCATGCCACGCAATCGACAGTTTTCTTTCTCAAATATCCATTAACAGGACTTTAGAATCTGGATCGCCTTGGAAGAAAACATAGCTTGTATTAGGTGATATTTCCATTTATATTTCTTACTAATTAATGAAAACTTTAGCTTTCATTATATTTCTTACTAATTAATGAAAACTTTAGCTTTCTGGTACAAACTACACTTAGAAAATCTTCCACTGAAAGTTATAATTACAACACAGTAAACTACATTTACCACAAAAAGCTGTAGGTAAAACTTGCACTACCTGCTTCTCCAGTATGAAGCAAAAGTTGCGCAGAGACAATTTTTGACAATAACTGAGCCTTGGTAGTCAGCATCTACAGTCAATAACCTGTTGAAGTATTTGTATATTTCACTAACATACACCAATACTTCACAAATGTAGGTGTTGTTACTAATATTATATTGCAAGCAAACAAATATTGTCAGAGGTGGGCATACCACATCAGAAAAACTGCCTCCCCTTTTTTGGTACATAAGTTTCAGACTGAGATAGAGAAAAGCACACATTGTGTACCATGTATATCAGTAGTTTTTGCCAGCTTAGCTTTGTTTCATTCTCTCACCTCATCATTCAGACTTTTAGAGACAGACTTTTTGAGCAAAATACTTTAAGCATACAAACTTGATCAAGTATTTCAACGTAAGTAACAGATTAGCAGTGTATTTTTTATCAGGACTAATATAGCGAGGATGTATGTGAAAACAGGCTTGTAACAGATGAAACAGGCCTTTCACACATGCAAGGTAGCTATTTGCACAAGTTGATATAGGTGATTGGAGATTTCATCAATGGATCATAGAATCATAGAGTTGGAAAAGACCATGAGGGTCTAGTCCAACCCCCTGCAATGCAGGAATATTTTGCCCATAGAGGGGCTCGAAACCACAACCCTGAGATTAAGAGTCTCATGATCTACCAACAGAGCTATCCAAGCTACTGTAGCACAGAGAGAAGCTTAGCCACCTGAAAGCTAGAAACCAGGAAATATATTTCACTAATCAGCTTCTTCCTGTCTCTAGCATTCCAAAGCAATGATACTGTGTTCAAAACCTCCATCCAACATAGACACCTAGGCTGAGAATCCTGTGACAGCTCTGTTCTGGGAGGTTCCCATTGTTGGAGGAATGGGAAGGCAACTCTTCCCAATTCCCCCTTTCCTTTGTTGTTGTTGTTCAGTCGTTCAGTCGTGTCCGACTCTTCGTGACCCCATGGACCAGAGCACGCCAGGCACGCCTATCCTTCACTGCCTCTCGCAGTTTGGCCAAACTCATGCCAGTCGCTTCGAGAACACTGTCCAACCATCTCATCCTCTGTCGTCCCCTTCTCCTTGTGCCCTCCATCTTTCCCAACATCAGGGTCTTTTCTAGGGAGTCTTCTCTTCTCATGAGGTGGCCAAAGTACTGGAGCCTCAACTTCAGGATCTGCCCTTCTAGTGAGCACTCAGGGCTGATTTCTTTGAGAATGGATAGGTTTGATCTTCTTGCAGTCCATGGGACTCTCAAGAGTCTCCTCCAGCACCATAATTCAAAAGCATCAATTCTTCGGCGATCAGCCTTCTTGATGGTCCAGCTCTCACTTCCATACATTACTACTGGGAAAACCATAGCTTTAACTATACGGACCTTTGTCGGCAAGGTGATGTCTCTGCTTTTTAAGATGCTGTCTAGGTTTGTCATTGCTTTTCTCCCAAGAAGCAGGCGTCTTCTAATTTCGTGACTGCTGTCACCATCTGCAGTGATCATGGAACCCAAGAAAGTGAAATCTCTCACTGCCTCCATTTCTTCCCCTTCTATTTGCCAGGAGGTGATGGGACCAGTGGCCATGATCTTTGTTTTTTTGATGTTGAGCTTCAGACCATATTTTGCGCTCTCCTCTTTCACCCTCATTAAATGTTCTTTAATTCCTCCTCACTTTCTGCCATCAAGGTAGTATCATCAGCACATCTGAGGTTGTTGATATTTTTTCCGGCAATCTTAATTCCTTTCCTTTACAACCCCAGAAATCCCTTTCCTTTACACCCCCAGAAATCTGCTCCAGAGAGTTGGATGATTCTCCTGAGCATCGTGGGGTGACTGCAGGAGGAAGGATGAATAAGCAAAAAATGCTTTCCCCCTCCCATAAAACAACATGGTCATCTGCTGGATCTTGGTCTTGTCCATGAATGAAGCCTAGTTAAGATCCAAGTCTCCCATTCTGGGGCATTATACATGCACCCCTTGCATATACAGTTGCAAATACCCGAATGCATTTTTTTTTTTTTAGTTCTTTTTTTGGAGGGGGGAAATTCAACACTACTAGGGAGTATAATGTGAAGGATGGAACTTTGATAATAAAGAATAGTGCTTTGTGTTAGCATATTGATAACAGAAGAATATGCCTGAGAAACTTTTATGCTGTTGAACAGTGTATGTTCAGCTAACATATTAACTATCTGTTGAACTAAATGAACACAAAGGAAATTTAATACTTTTCTCTAAGCAATAGCCTCATAAAGTTATTGTGGTATGTTTCATAGGTGCCCTCTTGCTTGTATTTGATCATCAATACTTGCTCTTCCTTTCCTTTGCTGTGCTTGACTGGCCACAGAGTGGCAATTCAGCCTTGAGAGAAGGCATTTCTCCACACCTAAAGCACTGGAGTCAAGGTGACTTGCCAAAACTTTTGAAAAGGAATAGAATATCTTACACTTCTTTCCCTTTATGGATAAAGATATTCAAAACAACAGGATAGAAGATATTTCAAGTCATAAGAGTAGCTCAGAGAATAGCGTGACTCAATGCAAAATAATTTTTTTAGCATGAAATGAAAAGTTGCACTTAGCGTGTGCACACACAAAATCAATACTTGCCACTACAAACCAGAGGATTCAGCCAATGAGAAATGGAACTGACAGAGCAACTAAGCACTGTTTACATTGCTGAAGGTACTCCAGGCTGTTGATCTACTGCTATGCTGAATTAGAATTTTCATTCTCCAGGGCTTTAAAAATGTTTTAATGCATGTACAATTGCCATATTTTGGAGGGTGGCAGGTTCTGTCCTTACAAGTGCATATTCATTGTAGCTTTTGAAAATACCTTCTCAGTAGTGGCACCCGCACAGTGGAATACCCTATCAGATGTCAAGGAAATAAACAACTATCTGACTTTTAGAAGACATCTGAAGGCAGCCCTGTTTAGGGAAGTTTTTAATGTGTGATGTTTTATTCTGTTTTTATTCTGTTGCCAGCTGCCCAGAGTGGCTGGGGAAACCCAGCTGGATGGGCAGGGTACAAATAATAAATTAATATTATTATTATTGCTTCTTGTGATTTATATCCAGTGTTCTTCATGCTTTGGGGAAACCCATTGAAATTAATGACATGTCTAACGTAGGTCCAATTAATTTGAATGGGTTGCCTCCGAGTATAACTTAGTTGGATGCAACCCAATCATCACAGTCCCAACAACTAACCCGTTTTCACCATTTTCCCTCTCAGCCTGGGAAGAAGAGCAGTCTGTTCAACTGCAGATGACTCAGTAATGAACCTTATCAGTTCCTTGGCAAGTTCACACTCCTTTTATCCTTCCATCCAACTGAAGATATATGAGCAATTATACTTCCAATCAAATTAAATTCATAGTGCTCTTTTCAGTTCATTCTGTAAATAATAAAGGATGGGGAAGAGTCAGCTTTATGTTTTCATTGTAAACCTTTTGCAAAATAGAGCTTCTCTCCATTTTTCCTTTTTTTACACACACAGTTCTGTTTAATGTTATATTCCATATCTATAATCCAATTTCTTCCGCCCTTGCTTGTACAAATATAATTTCTTTGAACTAACATTCAGAGGAGGGTTGCCAAATCATAAATGTAGAGAAGAAAGCTTTAAATTAAGAAACCATAGGCTCCCCTCCCCCACCATGTTTTGCACCAAATGAAATCTTATCTTAAATTCAAACCTTAAAGTCCTTGCCGTTATTTGTTCTGCAGTTTATGATCTCATCTTTTCTAGTGCGCACCTGTACTTTAGTCCAATTAAGCTCTAATTAACAGGAGAACCTCTGCTTCTTAATGGCAGTGTTGGAGGGTTTTCTCCAGGTGCACTCAGCACCTCGCTGCCTCCTGCAATCCATGCCGGAGTGAGAGCCAGGTACCAAGATGAATTGTGAGTGAATCCTGTTCCCCCCTGTCCCTGGGGGAAACTTGCAAGGATAATTACCCTCAATCATCCTTGTTTTTCCTTCACCAATGATCTCCCGCTGTTGTGTTGGCTGCCACCATTAAGGCAGAGTGGAACCGGAAGCCATCACATGGTTCCTTTGACCCTGTGTTGTGCTAATGCAGGCTTTCTCAACCTCGGCCCTCCAGATGTTTTGAGACTACAATTCCCATAATCCCTGACCACTGGTCTCCTGCTAGCTAGGGATCATGGGAGATGTAGGCCAAAAACATCTGGAGGGCAGAGGTTGAGGAAGCCTGTGCTAATGGTTCATCACCCCACAGACCAACAACTCAAGGGAATTAGCCTGGGTTAATTAGTTTTTAAAAACACATGTTAATTTTCTAGGCTTAAGAGTTATCTAATACAGAACTCAAGAAGTTTGCTCAGCTAAATCAATTCTTTCACACATGCTAATTCCAGAAAATTAACAGCATCTAGCACACAGCTCAAACACACCCCTGGGTCTTGCATCCATTTTAACATGCAGGATCTGGCATCCAGTTTAACACTCAGGGCTTAATTAAATCCTGCCACTCACTGGACATAATTAAATTCTAAGATGCAGATATACCAAAGGGTTTGAGAAGACTATTCATGTGCTCAACTACAGCTGCAAGGCTGCTGCTTGTGCAGAGATGGAAAGAGGAGAAAATGCCAACAAAAGTGGATTGGCAGATGAAATTAGTAGAGTATGCAGAGATGGCAAGAGTGACCGGAAAATCTGAAATCAGGAGGATCAAAACTTGAGTTCTTTGGCAGGCTTTTAGTAACTCTTGCAACGTTACAAACACTTTGGATACTTTGGAGGACCATAATGTGCAAAAACTATAATATGCAGTTGATGGAAAAGATGAAAAAAGATGAGCTCTAGGCAAAGGAGTCACAGCATAGGCAGTTTTTGAGAAAGGGACTGGTGGTGTCACAGAGGTGCTCTTGCAATACGTCAAATAATGTTGTACAATGTTCATGTAATGGCTTGGGTCACTCCCACACACACGAGATGACTCCGGCAGTTAATTATTTCAGATTTATTAGTCAAATCAAAAGGTGCCGGTCGGAGCTCAGCTAATCTCCACCATCCTCAGAAAGCACAGATGCCGGAACTGAGCTCCACCCCTTTCCCCCCAACAGGAAAACCCCCACCTTCTCTTCCTGTCCTTTTCACGCTTCTCAGCTAGTCTCATGAGCCTATGAGATTTTGGAGAGGGCACTCCCTGTATTCCTGTGTCGGTGTCACTGTCTGGGCCAGGCATAGGCAAACTCCGGCCCTCCAGATGTTTGGGACTACAATTCCATCATCCCTGACCACTGGTCCTGTTAGCTAGGGATGATGGGAATTGTAGTCCCAAACATCTGGAGGGCCGGAGTTTGCCTATGCCTGGTCTGAGCTGACAAGCTGCATTCCTTCACTCTGGCTCTCTCTTTCGCTTTCCCTGTGTCCCTGCTGCTTCTCCCTCCCCTCTGCATCCCACTCTTATCTGCTCTCTCTCTATGCCTGCATCCTCATTCCCTGTCAGTGAAGGAACGGAGCTGGCAGTTGAGCGTGGTGAGTCCGTTGTTGTTGTTCAGTCGTTCAGTCTTGTCCGACTCTTCGTGACCCCATGGACCAGAGCACGCCAGGCACACCTATCCTTCACTGCCTCTCGCAGTTTGGCCAAACTCATGCCAGTCGCTTCGAGAACACTGTCCAACCATCTCATCCTCTGTCGTCCCCTTCTCCTTGTGCCCTCCATCTTTCCCAACATCAGGGTCTTTTCTAGGGAGTCTTCTCTTCTCATGAGGTGGCCAAAGTACTGGAGCCTCAACTTCAGGATCTGCCCTTCCAGTGAGCACTCAGGGCTGATTTCCTTCAGAATGGAGAGGTTTGATCTTCTTGCAGTCCATGGGACTCTCAAGAGTCCGTAATAAAGCACAAATGCAAAATGAATACATAACACATGTAATTACCTAATAGTATACACAGTAGAACTGTGTAAGTACTAAGAGGAGCATTGTAATTGTGAAGAAGGAATGTTATATAAGACTAGGTGTTATTTAGCTGTCAAGGTTAAAAGTATTTACTAAAGAAACAAATGTGCTTCTCTTCATGAAGTGACGAATTAAAACACCATGGGCAGGCCAGCTCTTTCAAAGTAGTGAATTCTTTAAATACACAAACAGTATGTCTATAAAGTTTGGGTACTATTTCTCTCTCAGTCTACAACAAAGTCAATAAATAGTGGTTATTTCAAATATTTTTTTTCAGTATTCAGTAGTCATTGCAAGCAATCATTCAGGCCATCTGTATTTCCAAATATTTGCATGAATTTTATTTCTGCTTTAGTTAGAAAGGGGAAAGGTCTTGAAATTATGAAAGATTATGGTGGGTTGTTTTTTTTAAAAAAATATTTCTGTGAGCAGATGACCTGCAATAAATTACATTGAGAACTTCACAATAATTTGTATGCACTTCCTGGGAGAATAAATTCTGCATGGACTCATATTGTCTCCCAAAGCCTCTGATTCTCTAAGGAGGTTTCAAATTCCATTTTCTTCCATTTGCAGCCCCCTCAGGAGCTCTTTCCTTTGTCCTCTTCTTATTGACTTTCCAGAGTTGTTATTTGTCATGTATAGTATTGAGCACTTTCATCTTCCTTCATATAGTGGTTTCAACTATGATCTTATTTTCCTGATAAAAATCTAAATCACAAAATACAGATTACTCTCATCACTTCATTGTAACAGTAATCATTAAACAGTAACAGAGACTGTTCAGCTACTTGCGACTAAAAATACTTCTGCAGAAAACCCACATGCTGTACCTCAAGACTCAGGCATGAATTGTGTAGGTACATTTATTTTTAATTACAGGCTGCTGGCATTAATGTGGCATGTGATAATGTTGGCTTTGTTAAACCTTTGTTACAGAGAGCAGATACAAAGACTCGGAAGACAAGCATTTTTAAATATGCACATCTCTGAAAGGTTTCACTTTCTTTTTCTGATTTTCTGTTGACATGTCAAAATTTCCATGACGGGGGAAAATTAAGTCTATGGAGATATTTTAAATTTTTGCATAGCGATTCTCCATAGGTCATATGGAGTGCTATCTGCAGAGGATTCTGGTTATGGGTCTCATTCAATTAAGTCCTACTCAGAGTAGGCTCATTAAAATAAATGAGCCCAAGTTATGTTCATTACCTTCAATAGGTCTACACTGGGTAGAACTAGTTTTGAATAGCACCTCATGTGTACTCTCCATGCATCTTGTCTGAATGACTTGGTCATTCAGATTCAATATAATTACTCCACTATAGGTTTTAATTTATGTGGCATCATTAGCCATCAAGCTGAACTAGTCCTCCTCAACCTGATACCCTCAACCTGATGTTTTGGACTACAACTCACGTCAGTCACGGCCAGCACAATGAATGGTGAGAGATAGGATCAGTTCGCCCAGTGGTGCGGAGGGCAGCAATAGTCAGTTGGAAGGGGAATTGTTGTTGCTTAGGGCAAGGTGATGGTGAAGGGCTGTGCAGATGCAGCAGCAGGAGTTCTGGTTTGGCTCTACTGGTGCACTCACACAGCCCTGACCTCTCCGCTACTCCTGGCTAGGGATGATGGGACTTGTAAATTGCAGGCCACAAGGTTGCAGAAGGCTGCATTAATGGTTTAGTGAGTTATGAAAGAGTCTAGCCTCCTTCTGGGCATGCACCTTCAACTCTTCTCATGTGCAGCCAAGAGAAGTTCAGAAGCTTCCAGTTCCACTTTAGGTTAACCACAGTTTCTCTTTTCATGCAGACTGACAAACTGTGATTGACATTAACTATGGTAGCTTATCCTCCAACCTATGAGCTGCTATAGGAGGACAGGTTTGCTTCTCTTACAGCTAGCCATGAACAAATCTGTCAGTTTTAGTTTCTCTCCATTTCCCAGTTCTCCATATTTCTGTATCAGTTTGCAAATGTTTCTTTTAAAAAGTTCTCATGAAAATTTGTCAGCATTTTAAGGCATTTCCCCCCTAATATACACATTTTGCCTGATAGACACATTTTAAAAGCAATTTCCTATAATATAGTGCATTTTATATGTTAATTTCCCCTAATATAGTGCATTTTATATGTTAATTTCCCCTAATATATTCATATTTATGCACACTTTCCCCTAATATATTCATGTTTGTAAGTGCACATTTAGAAATGAATGTAGCTTGATAGTGATGACATAAGCTACTGGTGAAATACAAACAAACAAACAAACAGTTGCCAAGTTTACTGCAGGTTTCTCAAATTGGCCCTAACGAGTAACTATAATGGAGGGAACTTTCTATAACCCACAACTTCCTTAGTGATAATATGAGTGCAGATGTGGTACCTTATGTTATACCTTATGCTATACCTATAGCATTGTCCTATGTATGTACTTTATGATATCAAGAACAAATTTATTTTTAAAAAGATATTGCCACCAGCTTGGGGAAACCAAGAGTATATTGTCTCTCAGCTGTTCATATCATGGGCATCTAGACCTATTGAAAAATAATAATAACAAATGAGAGAATAGAAGCTATTACAGATTCTTAGTGCCCTGTATATTTTAATTAGTGTTTAATATTCCAGTTGAAAGACACTAACTGAAGCATAATGAAGCCAAATAGTATATATAGGCCCCATCTCCATGCACTGGTGGAGGAAGAGAAGTGTGGGGGGGGGGCACACCGCCCCGGGCAGTGCAATCCTGGTGGGGTGCCATTGCGGCTGCCCCCCTGCCCGTGCTGGGCACCATGCCCCCACAGGTGTCATGTCACGCCCCCAGGACGCGCATCAGCCCCGCCCCCGCCTGCTCTCCGCCCCCCCCCCCCCGGTCCCAGAGCATGAAGCTCCGCCACTGTCTCCATGGCAACAAGTTTTGCTGTTCAAAATTATAAATTTGATAGGCTGAGAGACATTGAATTTTGGTAAGGGAATATGTTAACTTCTTAAATTGATTGACTTAGGCTCTTCATTTACAAGCTGGAATTTTCTCAGTGATTAATACTGCAAAAAGACGCCTATTTTAATCAGCAACTTTTCAAAGGCAGATTTCAGACCTTCATGTGATTTGAAGAAAAGAGAACCTTTTAATAGCTGCAGCCATTCTGGGTCTGTTTACTCCCTTTTCCTCTTCAGTCCTTCTAGCAGTGGATCTGTTTCCATCGCTGCCGCCTGCCGGTTTGCTCTTGCCTCTTCTGTTTTTGTGTCTCTGGCTTCTTTTTCCATTCCATGCTCATTTTCAGCTTCTTTGGTGCTTTCAAATAATTGCATTCTCTTACTTCTCTTCTGCCTCTTAATGCTGCATGTTTTCCTCAGTCTTCAGATATTCCCAGAAAGGTTTCCAAACCTTGAATAAGTCCTTCTGCCCATTGCTTCGGTTCTATAACTTAGTAGCCCCATCATTGCTTTGGGACCCCCTACAATTTTTTCCCCCACAGGGCTAAAATTCTCAGAGTGGTTTAACAGCTGCTTTTACTCTGGGAATCATAGCTCCATGAGTGGAATTGGGGTGGGGTGGAGTAGTCTCACCACCCTTAACAAACTGCAACTCCCAGGAGTCTTTGGGGGAAATCGTGACTCTTTGAAGTGAGACAATATTGCATTACATGTACAGTGCAGATGCAGATGCAGCCTAATGGAGAAAGAGGGACCTCACATCTAATCCCTCGTGCAGGACATGCATATAACTTGCTGCTTGCTCTGGGGTGGTCTCTGCATTTTGTAGTTTCTGAAAAAGATATTTTTAAAAGCAAGTGCTGCTTATTCGAGTTGAATATTTTCTTGCTATTGTTTCACTAGCACCTGTTTAAGGCAACAGGAATAAAAATATGCTTCCACAAATTTATCCACTGATTATCTCCACATGGGAGTTGTTGGTGCCCAGTCTAGTAATATAGCACATTGTTTTTGTACTACATGCTGCAAGATTCCTTGCTGGTATATACGGTAGTTAAGGCCACAAGGCTATGGAAGTTTATTTGGGCACAAATCCCATTAAATTCAGAAAGAGTTCTTCCTTCGAGGAAACAAACATGCACAGAATCAGGCTACAGGTTCATTTTTCTTTTTTCTTTATAAATTTCCTACTTGCATAGCAAATATTCTTGTTGTTGTTCAGTCGTTCAGTCGTGTCCGACTCTTCGTGACCCCATGGACCAGAGCACGCCAGGCATGCCTATCCTTCACTGCCTCTCGCAGTTTGGCCAAACTCATGTTAGTAGCTTCGAGAACACTGTCCAACCATCTCATCCTCTGTCGTCCCCTTCTCCTTGTGCCCTCCATCTTTCCCAACATCAGGGTCTTTTCCAGGGAGTCTTCTCTTCTCATGAGGTGGCCAAAGTACTGGAGCCTCAACTTCAGGATCTGTCCTTCTAGTGAGCACTCAGGGCTGATTTCTTTGAGAATGGATAGGTTTGATCTTCTTGCAGTCCATGGGACTCTCAAGAGTCTCCTCCAGCACCATAATTCAAAAGCAGCAATTCTTCGGCGATCAGCCTTCTTTATGGTCCAGCTCTCACTTCCGTACATTACTACTGGGAAAACCATAGCTTTAACTATACGGACCTTTGTCGGCAAGGTGATGTCTTTGCTTTTTAAGATGCTGTCTAGGTTTGTCATTGCTTTTCTCCCAAGAAGCAGGCGTCTTCTAATTTCGTGACTGCTGTCACCATCTGCAGTGATCGTGGAACCCAAAAAAGTGAAATCTCTCACTGCCTCCATTTCTTCCCCTTCTATTTGCCAGGAGATGATGGGACCAGTGGCCATGATCTTAGTTTTTTTGATGTTGAGCTTCAGACCATATTTTGCGCTCTCCTCTTTCACCCTCATTAAAAGGTTCTTTAATTCCTCCTCACTTTCTGCCATCAAGGTAGTGTCATCAGCATATCTGAGGTTGTTGATATTTTTTCCGGCAATCTTAATTCCGGTCTGGGATTCATCCAGTCCAGCCTTTCGCATGATGAATTCTGCATATAAGTTAAATAAGCAGGGAGACAATATACAGCCTTGTCGTACACCTTTCCCAATTTTGAACCAATCAGTTGCTCCATATCCAGTTCTAACTGTAGCTTCTTGTCCCACATAGAGATTTCTCAGGAGACAAATGAGGTGATCCGGCACTCCCATTTCTTTAAGAACTTGCCATAGTTTGTTGTGGTCGACACAGTCAAATGCTTTTGCGTAGTCAATGAAGCAGAAGTAGATGTTTTTCTGGAACTCTCTAGCTTTCTCCATAATCCAGCGCATGTTTGCAATTTGGTCTCTGGTTCCTCTGCCCCTTCGAAATCCAGCTTGCACTTCTGGGAGTTCTCGGTCCACATACTGCTTAAGCCTGCCTTGTAGAATTTTAAGCATAACCTTGCTAGCGTGTGAAATGAGTGCAATTGTGCGGTAGTTGGAGCATTCTTTGGCACTGCCCTTCTTTGGGATTGGGATGTAGACTGATCTTCTCCAATCCTCTGGCCACTGCTGAGTTTTCCAAACCTGCTGGCATATTGAGTGTAGCACCTTAACAGCATCATCTTTTAAAATTTTAAATAGTTCAGCTGGAATATCATCACTTCCACTGGCCTTGTTAAAACAAAATCGAAAATTCTTTCTAGTAGCACCTTAGAGACCAACTGAGTTTGTTCCTGGTATGAGCTTTCGTGTGCATGCACACTTCTTCAGATACTGGCCTTGTTGTTAGCGAGGCTTTCTAAGGCCCATTTGACTTCACTCTCCAGGATGTCTGGCTCAAGGTCAGCAACCACATTACCTGGGGTGTATGAGACCTCCATATCTTTCTGGTATAATTCCTCTGTGTATTCTTGCCACCTCATCTTGATGTCTTCTGCTTCTGTTAGGTCCTTTCCACTTTTGTCCTTAATTGTGGTAATCTTTGTCCGAAATCTTCCTTTCATATCTCCAATTTTCTTGAACAAATCTCTGGTTTTCCCCATTCTGTTATTTTCCTCTATTTCTTTGCATTGCTCGTTTAGAAAGGCCCTCTTGTCTCTCCTTGCTATTCTTTGGAAATCTGCATTCAATTTCCTGTATCTTTCACGATCTCCCTCGCATTTTGCTTGCCTTCTCTCCCCCGCTATTTGTATGGCCTCATTGGACAGCCACTTTGCTTTCTTGCATTTCTTTTTCATTGGGATGGTTTTCGTTGCTGTCTCCTGTATAATGTTACGAGCCTCCATCCACAGTTCTTCAGGCACTCTATCCACCAAATCTAAATCCCTAAACCTGTTCTTCACTTCAACTGTGTATTCATAAGGGATTTGATTTAGATTGTATCTTACTGGCCCAGTGGTTTTTCCTACTTTCTTCAGTTTAAGCTGGAATTTTGCTATAAGAAGCTGGTGATCTGAGCCACAGTCAGCTCCAGGTCTTGTTTTTGCTGAGTATATAGAGCTTCTCCATCTTTGGCTGCAGAGAATATAATCAATCTGATTTCGATGTTGCCCATCTGGTGATGTCCATGTGTAGAGTCGTCTCTTGTGTTGTTGGAAAAGAGTGTTTGTGATGACCAGCTTGTTCTCTTGACAGAACTCTATTAGCCTTTGCCCTGCTTCATTTTGAACTCCAAGGCCAAACTTGCCAGTTGTTCCTTTTATCTCTTGACTCCCTACTTTAGCATTCCAATCCCCTATAATGAGAAGAACATCCTTCTTTGGTGTCATTTCTAGAAGGTGTTGTAAGTCTTCATAGAATTGATCAATTTCAGTTTCTTCAGCACTGGTAGTTGGTGCATAAACTTGGATTACTGTGATGTTAAAAGGTCTGCCTTGGATCTTGGTTATAGCAAATATAACCACCCACTAAATAACCTGATCACCATATTCTTTGGCTTTATTGATTTCACACATTATAAAATTGGCAGAACCTATAAATTCGGGCTCTTTGCAGATGACCTAATGGTCACAACACCAGACCCCTTAAACACAGCAACCTCCCTAATCAGAGAACTCTACACATTTGCAATGGTGTCGGGCCTACAAGTAAATTTTGCAAAATCGAAGCCATGTGCTTCAACACCCCTCTTCACATTCAAAGAGAACTCACTAATATCACCAAGATAAAAGTCTGTCACACCAAGTTCAGATATCTAGGGGTACAAATAACCAAAAACCTCAACAAATTATACCTCCACAACTACAAAACCCTATGGCAACAAATAAAAAAAGACTTAAAGAGATGGAACAACATGAACTTCACTCTCTCAGACAAAATAGCCATGATCAAAATGATCACCCTTCCAACACTAACCTCCCTGTTCCAAACCCTCCCAATCTGGATTACCCCAATCCAACTCCACAAATGGCAGAGAAAACTACACTCTTTTATCTTCTCACACAAAAAACCAAGAATAAGCACCAAATACCTACACCTCCCCACCTCAGAAGGAGGATGGGGAATCCCCAACATAGAAGCATACTACAATGCCAACCAAATGCGTCATATAATCCCATATATACTAGAAGAAGAGACAAAACAATGGATACACCTAGAAAGGGACACAGTTGAAAATATCTGTATCACAGCATACCCACTCCTCCCAAACAAATTAAGAAAAATCCCCACAACACTTAACAGGTACACACAAACAATGTTCAAAGCATGGAAAACAGAAACAGGCAAACTATCCCCAACCCCATCCCCACTAATTCCCCTGGCCTACCACCCACTATTCCACCATGCAGCACAAAGCCTCCAAACCAAAACCTGGCAATCCAAAGGCCTATATCACCTAATAGACTTCTATAAAAATAACAAACTTCTGTCAACACAAGAAATACAGGACAAATTAGAAGACACCCAAATGCCCTGGTTAACACAACACCAATTACCGTACATGCCCTCTTAAACAATCCAGCAGTAAAATCAGCAGCAACTAGACTCCTGACAACCTTTGAAAACCTCATCCTAATGACAAAGGGACACGGCAAAAGAATGGTATGCGCAATATACAAAATACTACTCAAAAATCCCACGAGCTCCCTACACACAATAAAAAAACAATGGGAGGATGACATAGGATACGAAATCAATCCCACCCAATGGACCAGAATGTGGTCTAAACCCCCCTTCAAATCCATATAAACGAAAAGAAGAGAACTCACCCTAAAACTAACCTACAGGTGGTATCTAACGCCAAGAAAATTAGCACTAATGCGCCCAGGAAACTCACCAAAATGCTGGAGAGGGTGCACCTCCACAGGAACATACTTCCACATGTGGTGGGAGTGCCAAAAAATCCAACCATTCTGGACAACAAACATACAAGAAATATGTAAAATAACCAAGCAAGTGTTAGAAACCACCCCAGAATTGGTCTTACTAAACATCTTCCAAGACAATAATGCCCACTTACAACACAAAGAACTCATAATCCATCTACTCTCAGCAGCCAGAAAGACCTGTCAGGAGTAAACACAGACCAATGGTACCAAGTAGTATGGGAAACAGCCCTACTAGAAAAACTAACCAGTAACCTGAGACTGACACGGGGACAAACAGAAGAAGATACCTTCACCCCGGTATGGTTCCCCTTCATCACACACACAGCCCAACAAGACAACAACAAAAATCTACCGACAGCATACAAATCAATATGGCTAACCTGATCCAAAACACCCACCAACCCCACCCACACAGGAAACCAAAGAGCATCACAGCCAACCACAAATGAACAATCACACCCTATGCCAATCCCGACCTCTCTCACTGCCAAAGAAACACAAGCGAACAACAGAGAACCTACACAATCAACGCTGACACCAAACCCTACATATATTAAGGAAAATAGAAACATCGTCACCCCACCTCACCCATCCCCCACCCCACCCACTTCTTTCCCCCTTTCTCTCCCTAATGTCTCAATAACCAAAACCGATTTGTAAAAATGTTACATGGAAAAAATACGAGAGAGACATTGCACACACTTATGTAAATCAAGAAAATCTTCAATTAAAAAAAATTGACTGTATACAAATTTCTTGGTCTATATAGCAAAGCAAAGCAAAGCAAAGCAGCAGCAGCAAGGTTATATTTAGTTTAAATTACTACCTACCTACCTACATACATATATACATACATACATGGTTTAATGTTCTATAGACAACTAGATAAACATCTTATGTAGGCAAGTTTATTATTATGAACAAATACTATTGTGCAGGAAGGAGATTGGAACAACCATACCATTTTCCCTCCAAGTAAATGCATGTACAGTATATGAAGCAGCATTTGTTTCCATAACCTAATTTGCATTCAGATCTTATTTTTTCTAATATTACATGGGCGTCAGATTATTTTTGGGCATCTGAAGGTATGTGTAGCATACTAAGTTGTATAGGGGTGGGCTGGAACACGCATATTTATTTGTCTCCTAAAATGATTTATTTGTGTATGTGCAACCATCTGTACCCTTGATCCTATTTGTATTCTGCCTTTCTAAACTACGGTAATATTATATGGTCATCAGATTATTTGGGGATATCTGAAACACACTTCCCACTTGCCATTTTGTGAGTAATCAGAAGCTAAGCATATATATTAGCTTTTCTCAAACTTGGATCTCCAGAAGTTACTGAAATACATCTGCCCTAATCACTGTCTGTGCTGGTTGGGGATGATTGGAATTGTACCACTGGAATAGCTCAGTTGGTAGAGCATGAGACTCTTAATGTCCCATAATGGACAAAAATATTCCTGCATTGCAGGGGGTTGGACTAGATGACCCACATGGTCCCTTCCAACTCCATAGAATTCCATGATTCTATGATACTATTCCAGAAGCAAATGGTTGGAGGAAACCAACCAAGATTGAGGAAAGTTGATATATATATATATATCTATAGTGTTTATTACATAGACATTCTACATATTTTCTCACTGTATATACTGTATATACTTGAGTATAAGCCTAGTTTTTCAGCACATTTTTTGCGCTGAAAAAGCTGCCCTCGGCTTATACTCGAGTGAGGCGGGCAGTGGGGGGCGGTGAGAAAGAAGCCCTTTCTCTCCGCTCGTGCCGCCGCCCGCTCACCCCAGTCAACCATTCCTTAAGAAGCGTACAAGAACGGCGGTTCTTCACTCTCCCCAGGCAGCTTGTTCCATTCCTGAACTGCTCGCATAAATGCAAACTTAGGTCCCAGAAGGCAGAAAGCCTATCAGTTAAGGAAGTATTAAAACCCCACAGGTGCTCACTTTCCCTGGCTCCTGCTTAAACAGGACAGGATCCCAGCCTTCTCTGTATAACACAAGGGAACATTGCACTGTGGGTTAAACCACAGAGCCCTAGGGCTTGCCGATCAGAAGAATGGCGGTTTGAAACCCTGCAACGGGGTGAGCTCCACAGCAGCAAAGAAGGAAGAGGAAGGAGCAGCCCAAAGGGCTGCTTTTGGGCTGCTCGTTCCTCCTCCTCCTCCACAGCAGCCAAGGTGGGTCGGCTTATACTTGAGTCAATAAGCTTTCCCAGGTTTTTGTAGGGAAATTAGGTGTCTCGGCTTATATTTGGGTCGGCTTATACTCGAGTATATACGGTATGCTATATGCAGTATGTCCCTATTTACTAGGAACAGTTCCTGATTCCTGGTTCTTGCCCCTGGAAAATAAATCATCCTGTTTTGTTCCTGTTTATACTTTTAGGGGGGACAGGGGTGTTTGTTTTTTTTAAAAGTAAGAGCAGTGTTTATTTATTTATATTTAATGCTCTGAAAACTGGGAACAAAATGGAAGCCTTTCAGAGAAACTGGAGAACAAATTTTGGCTGCACAGCACATCTGCCATCTTTTATTTTCTTTTTTCAATTAAAATAATGCCTTCTGTGCGGTTAGAAGTTTGTGTATGGCTTCTGCTGGGTTAGTTGAATCTGGGTGTAAACCTGTAATCCTATCCAATTTATCTGAGAATAAGCCCCAATGAACACAATGGGACTTACTTATGAATAGAGGTGCATAGGATTGCATTACAAATGAATTAAGAATATGCATCCACTTAAGTAAATGTAAAAAATATATAAATGTGGTAATTCACTGAATAAATAAAACAGATCAAACTCCCTATAACTTACCAACCACTTTGCAATTGTACTCAAATGCCACCTCAATTGTTCTCTATGCAAGTCAAGATAAGACCAATAATCATTTTTTACATTATGATTCTGGTAAGTTCAACAAATTTAATGTGAATAAAACCAATCTCTCTGCATTATACATTTAAGTAGATAGTTTATATATTTTCATGGTTTTTCTTTTATACTTGAGCTCAAAGGTGCAGGGGAAGAACCATCAAAAGAAGCAAAGCCAAGTCCTGCCTGTAAATGATAAAACTTAATTACTCAGCGTTGCTGACCATAGAATGTGCTGAATGTGAAGCTGTTGAGCAGTGAAAATCATGTCCACTGTCTCCTTAGAAGGTCAAAAAGCATTTTGGGATTCAGGAAGGTAGTCTTGGATATTCTTAGGAGATGGTTTGCTAAGATCCTTGCAAGAATTTTGCCAGCCGCAGTTAATAAAGAGATTTTTTAAAAGAGACTGATAATTTTGGCATCCATAAAGTCTGCTGTTTAGACCACGGGACGTGGGTGGCGCTGTGGTCTAAACCACTGAGCCTCTTGGGCTTGCTGATCAGAAGGTTGGCGGTTCGAATCCCCGCGGCGGGGTGAGCTCCCGTTGCTCGGTCCCTGCTCCTGCCAACCTAGCAGTTCGAAAGCACGTCAAAGTGAAGTAGATAAATAGATACCGCTCCGGTAGGAAGGTAAACGGCGTTTCCGTGCACTGCTCTGGTTCATAGAATCATAGAGTTGGAAGAGACCACAAGGGCCATCCAGTCCAACCCCCTGCCAAGCAGGAAACACCATCAAAGCATTCCTGACAGATGGCTGTCAAGCCTCTGCTTAAAGACCTCCAAAGAAGGAGACTCCACCACACTCCTTGGTAGCAAATTCCACTGCAGAACAGCTCTCACTGTCAGGAAGTTCTTCCTAATGTTTAGGTGGAATCTTCTTTCTTGTAGTTTGAATCCATTGCCCTGTGTCCGCTTCTCTGGAGCAGCAGAAAACAACCTTTCACCCTCCTCTATATGACATCCTTTTATATATTTGAACATGGCTATCATATCACCCCTTAACCTTCTCTTCTCCAGGCTAAACATACCCAGCTCCCTAAACCGTTCCTCATATGGCATCGTTTCCAGGCCTTTGACCATTTTGGTTGCCCTCTTCTGGACACGTTCCAGCTTGTCAGTATCCTTCTAGAACTGTGGTGCCCAGAACTGGACACAGTATTCCAGGTGAGGTCTGACCAGAGCGGAATACAGTGGTGCTATTACTTCCCTTGATCTAGATGCTATACTCCTATTGATGCAGCCCAGAATTGCATTGGCTTTTTTAGCTGCTGCATCACACTGTTGACTCATGTCAAGTTTATGGTATACCAAGACTCCTAGATCCTTTTCACATGTACTGCTCTCAAGCCAGGTGTCACCCATCCTGTATTTGTGCCTTTCATTTTTTTTGCCCAAGTGTAGTACTCTGCATTTCTCCCTGTTAAAATTCATCTTGTTTGCTATGGCCCAGTTCTCTAATCTGTTAAGGTCATTTTGAAGTGTGATCCTGTCCTCTGGGGTATTAGCCACCCCTCCCAATTTGGTGTCATCTGCAAACTTGATCAGGATGCCCTCAAGCCCATCATCCAAGTCATTGATGAAGATGTTGAATAAGACTGGGCCCAAGACAGAACCCTGTGGCACCCCACTAGTCACATCTCTCCAGGATGAAGAGGAGCCATTGATGAGCACCCTTTGGGTTCGGTCAGTCAGCCAGTTACAAATCCACTGAATGGTAGCATTGTCTAGCCCACATTTCACCAGCTTCTTTAGAAGAATATCATGGGGCATCTTGTCAAAGGCCTTGCTGAAATCAAGATAGGCTATATCCACAGCATTCCCTTCATCTACCAGGCTTGTAATTCTGTCAAAAAATGAGATCAGGTTAGTCTGACATGACTTATTTTTCAGAAACCCATGCTGACTTTTAGTTATCACAGTGTTCCTTTCTAGGTGCTCACAGACCGTTTCCTTAATGATCTGCTCTAGAATCTTTCCTGGTATTGATGTCAGGCTGACTGTGCAGTAATTGTTTGGGTCCTCTCTTTTCCCCTTTTTGAAAATAGGGACAACATTTGCCCTCCTCCAGTCTGCTGGCACTTCGCCTGTTCTCCAGGAATTCTCAAAGACTACTGCCAGTGGTTCTGAAATCACATCTGCCAGTTATTTTAATAGTCTTGGATGTAGTTCATCTGGCCCTGGAGACTTGAATACATCTAAATTAGCCAAGTATTCCTATACTACCTCCTTACTTATTCTGGGCTGTGTTTCCCCTGCTGAATCACCTGCTCCATATTCTTCAGGTTGGGCATTGTTTTCTTTCTTGGAGAAGACTGAGGCAAAGAAGGCATTGAGGAGTTCTGCCCTTTCTCTATCTCCTGTTCGCATTTCACCATCTTCTCCTCTAAGTGACCCCACTGTTTCCTTGTTCTTCCTTTTGCTACGGACGTACCCATAAAAGCCCTTTTGTTGCTTTTAACCTCTCTAGCAAGCCTGAGTTCATTCTGTGCTTTAGCTTTTCTGACTTTGTCTCTACACGTACTGGCTATTTGTTTGAATTCCTCTCTGGTGGTTTCCCCCTTTTTCCATTTTTTGTACATATCCCTTTTAAATCTTAAGTCAATTAAAAGTTCTTTAGATAGCCACCCTGGCTTCTTTAGGCACCTTCCATGTTTCCGCCTCACTGGTATTGCCTGAAGTTGTGCTTTTAATATCTCCCTTTTAACAAGCTCCCAACCATCATAAACTCCCTTCCCTTTTAGTATTTCTGTCCATGGGATTTCACCCAGCATTTCCCTAAGTTTTCTGAAGTCGGCTTTCTTAAAGTCTAGAATTTGAGTCTTAGTATGCTTGGTTGCTCCTTTCCTCTGTATAATAAACTCCAGTAGAGCATGGTCACTCCCACCTAATGATCCTGCCACTTCTACCCCACTAACCAGGTCATCACTATTGGTTAGGACCAGATCTAAAATGGCTGATCCTCTTGTTGCTTCTCCCACTTTCTGGACAATGAAATTGTCTGCAAGGCCAGTGAGGAAACTGTTCGACCTTATGCTGTTGGCTGAGTTTGACATCCAACAAATATCAGGGTAGTTGAAATCCCCCATTACTACTATCTCACTTCCTTTTGAATGCTTGGCTATCAGTTCCAGGAAGGCATCATCTGTGTCCTCAGTTTGGCTTGGGGGTCTATAGTAAACTCCCACAATGAGATCACTGTTATTTTTCTCTCCCTTAATTTTAACCCAGATACTCTCAACCTGGCTTTGGAGTTTCAAATCCTGGATCTCTTCACAGGTATACACATCCCTGACATATAACACTACTCCTCCTCCTTTCCTGTTTGGTCTATTTCTCTGAAATAGATTGTATCCCTCTATTACTACATTCCAATCATGAGACTCATCCCACCAGGTTTCAGTGATGCCTATTCAGTGATGCCTATATTTAGTTTTCTGAACCAAGAGCTCAAGTTCATCTTGTTTATTTCCCATGCTCTGTGCATTAGTATACAGACATTGAAGACCATTGATCCTTCCCCCATGGCTCTTATTTAAGGATATTTTCCTCCCACGACTAGGTCTGCGTGCTGTTTGCTCCATTTGGTCCTTGACATTTGGATGATCATGTTCAGTACTTGATAGACTCCTACCTTCGGGACCACTGTCTCCCTCCCCCACATAAGTCAGTTTAAAGCCCTCCTGATGAGGTTTTTGAGTTTCATGGCAAAAACATTCCTTCCAACCCTTGTGATGTGCAGCCCATCACTAGCCCATCACCAGAAGCGGCTTTGTCATGCTGGCCACATGACCTGGAAGCTGTCTGCAGACAAACACTGGTTTCCTCGGCCTATAGAGCGAGATGAGCGTGCAACCCCAGAGTCGTCCGTGACTGGACCCAACAGTCAGGGGTACCTTTACCTTTACCTTTTGTTGTGTATTGATTCAATGGTTTTTATATCTGTATTACTATTGTCTGTATTCACATTAGGGGAAAGTAACTGCCTTTCTGTTCCAGAAGGAACAGCTACTATTGGTTCATTTAAGCTGCTGTATTTGGATCCTCAGTCTTATTGGTTCCCACCAAAAGGCAGCTTTGTGATTGCTTGAGATTGTTCCCTCCAAAATGTATCCTTTCTAGCCAGTCTTCTGTCCCTATAAATGTAGCTTCCCTCTCCTCAGTTTCCAGTCTTGTTTGCCTGAATAAAGAGTGTTACATGAAGAAGCTGTCTCCTGCCTGCTATGTCAGAAAGCTGAAATCACTTACTGAAAACACTAACCCCACACTACAACACCTTTAAAGTCTGCTGGGATCTCCTCTCTCTCCCAGATTTTTTCAATGAGCTTGTGAAGTTGTTGTGCAAGTTCAATTCCACCCATATTGAAGACTTCAGCTGTTATGGTATTAGGTCCGCTGACTTTTCGGTTTTTCATTTGGTTAATAGCTGTACACAACTCCCCCAGATTTGGAGATACTGCAAGCTCATCTCGAATTCGTTTTTGTGGAATTTGTGAGAGGACTTCAGCAGCTACAGGGGAGTTGTGGTTAAGGAGACGCTGGTAATGTTCTTTCCAGTACAGTGCAATAGCTTATTTATCTTTTTTATTACAGGCTATGCAAGAAAGAATGCTTGTGCTCTTCTTATTCTTTTGCTGATCTCATAATTGTAAATTATAGGATTGCTCTAAATAAATATTATTAACTAGTGCTGAACAGAGCTCCAGTCATGCTGGAAAGGGGAAGCAGGAAAGTGATTGTTGTCATTTCCTCCTCCTCCTCCTACTCCTCCTCCTCCTCCTCCTCCTCCTCCTCCCTGCAAGGTTCCTTCACTCCCTGGAAAGCAGCTCTGCAGTGGGAGGTGACTCTGAGATCAGCAGCGGGAAGGAGGAATGGGAGACAATCACTTCCTGCTCTTTCCTTCAGTACTAGCCTCTGTTGTATCACTGCTCCCTCTACAAATGAAGGGAGACCTTTCAGCTGTGGACAGGCATGTCTAGATCCAATCTAACAGTGGAAGCCCTGTGTAACCTTAAGGCAATACATTCTTTACAAGTACATACTTTTCAGAATACATAGTAGATATTTATTTATCCTAGATATGCAAACCAAGACAAAAACCACAAGACCTTTCAATATTGGATTACAAAAAGGAAGTCCACAAAATGTTCGCTACTTAATCTAACTTTTTAGTTTTGTACTTTAATTGTAAAAGTTGTGCATAAGTTCTGAATCTCTCTCTCTCAAGAATGCTTAAGAGAATGCTTTCCATTAGTCATATTATGTCCTGGGGCCTTATATTCTCATTATCAATTATTTGTTTTTGTCACTCTAGGGTCAAGTGTCATGCAACTCAAATAGAGATTAATGTTTTTGTGGAGAACATATGCTATCTAATGATAAACTGCAGGTTAATGCTAAATCACATGGAAAGAATAAACCATAATTATTATACACAATGGAGGGGGGTGGAATGTCATCAGTCTGATCTCCCTCCCGCAGCAGAATCATAGAATTGTAGTGTTAAAAAAATAATGCTGTTTTTAACCTAATAGAAAAACTGTTCCCAGTGAAATTTGGTTCACAACTAGATGATGCTGGTGATGGTGGTGAAAAGTAGGGCATTATATTATTGTAAGTGAAAGTGTTTAGTTTAACTTATAGCGATACAACAAATACTATGGAAACAACAAACAATGTCACGTAAACATATTATCCTCTTATCAGGTTTTGCTTCATTAGTTTACAGGGATCTCTTTTTCATATTTAAAGTGCACAAAAGTTTAGTGTATCTGTCTAGAAAAGAATCTGAGAATAAAATAGTATCACGTTTCTGGCTTCTTTTCAAATTTATTTCTGCCAGACATTTTCATTAAGTAGTGCTCAAAGAACGTACAGTATTTGTTAATTCTAGAAATGTTACCATGGCACCCTAAAGTTCTTTATTGTCCTGAGCTGTAACTGTTTTGCAAAGTAATGCGATTGCTCCTCCACTCACAGACACATGGACAGTGTTTGCACACCACTAAACAAAGGTGGACACCTTTTTGTGTTGATGGCCATATTCCCTTTGGGTAATCTGCTGCATTCCTCATGTCAACTATGGATGGGGCTGAAACTATTGTTGGATGGGACACCCCTTTCTCTGTCTATCTCTCCTCCCTAATGGGTGAGGGACAGATTCCCTTTGCCCGAGATCTGAACTGATTGGTTGTAGAGGCTGTAGGCTGAAGGAAACATGAAATCAGGCTGAGAACCACGTTTCCCACCCCTGCACTGAAAACATGCTGTATGTTAGAAGTAACAAGGTTGTGTGACCCTTGGGCTCTGCTACTCCCATTTCAGCCTCCTGCACATCCAGGGACACCTCTTGAGTGTCTACTTTCTGTTTTCCTCAATCTCAGCTTGTTTCTGAATTTGGGATCATGAACTAACCAAGTAAGGTCACTTTTGGAGCAAGCCGTCTCCTAACCATTGCTTCTGGTGTTTGCTTGTTTAAGCTAACCATGATCCCAAACCCTAGTTCAGACAAATGACAAAGGCAATTATTGCGGTGTTGGTTGTTACAGTTGCCTGGAGTAATTATTCTCAATTGCTATCTGTTGAATGCTGGCCAGATCTTGCTTAGAGTTTATTTAAGCTAAAACATTTTGGGTTTATTTATATCTTTTTCAGAAGGGTATGTTTGCTCATGGTCCAAAGCTTTCAGCAATAAATACCGTAACTTGCACTCCAGTTCATCTTGGTTTGTCCGTTGACTTTTCTGACAGTCGTGCCAATTCTTTGGAAAACTCGACTAGTCCCAACTTTTTGAGCACTATATTTAATTGCCTGCTTTCCTCTATACTGGTTGGTCATTTTTGGTTACCCACAATGAATGGTTCTGTGGATCAGCAACAGAAACCCTAATGTATGTTCTTTTTTCTATGTAGCTTTTACAGAGAAGACCAAAATAGATTATTTACTCATGGGGGACTAAAATACATAGGAAGGACTATTTAGTCTACTTATTGGCAAAACAAAATAAAAACAGACACTTTCTTGCTTCTGCTGCAAAGATTTGTAAAGGAATTTTGTCAGCTTAAGTGCAGCTTGGGTGTTTTTTCTGTTTTAGATGTGTATGTTATATCTTAGCGATTTTTTGGGGGGGTGACATTGTTTTTTTCCGTTGTATTTGTTTTTAAAGGGTCTGCAATGGCTCAATGAATTTGACTGATGTCACATTACAATATAATTAGCCTTTGAAACTTCCACCATTGAAAATGATGGGGGGGAATAGATAAGTCAGTCTTCAACCCTGAATGGTGTTATAAATGTGCCTCCCAACTTTACTTCTAATGTCTCAGGGCACTTCCAGTCTGCAGCTATTTTCAGCTGTGATTCAGCCACACACCAGCAAATTCAGGGCACACAATTACAGTGGAGTGGAATGTCTTACCAGCAACGCCACTTCCCCAAATTATTGTACTTTTTGATAAGGAATGTGATTGGGAAATGCTGGGGAAGTGATGATTGAAAGTTTTGGATAGCATTTGTTTCGACACAATATCATCTAACCTCTCAAAATACAAATCAGAATGAATGCTTACTTAATTTAATTTAATTTTTCTGCAAACAAATCAGGATGAATGTCCAGTAAACAGGTCATTTTGAAGCATCCTCAACCTTCAAGGGAATTTCACATTGCTGAGTATTTTCATGCTTCCTGGCCCATTTAAAATCAGGGCAGTGGATAAACAGAGACATAAAATATACATAAATTTTCTTTCTGATACTCAAATTGCACAGCAGTCTATTAAAAAAAAATCATGTCCTCCTTGGAAAATGGGTGGAAGCTGAAGCTGAATTATTGTAATTTAAATATTGTCCCAAATATGCACACAATCTTTCATTCCAGTTTCTCAATATTTAAGGTCAGTATCACATTGCATCATATTTAGATACTGGGTTTTTCTTCTCCGGGAGTAAACAGATCAGGTGGATCAAGATGGTATTTGAACCTGAATTGAAGAAGTGTTCTCAGAATGGGTGTACTTAATGAATTTAATTCCAAGTGTGTTGGGTTTTTTTTAAGTTTCCAAATGGACTACCTAAACCTTTGTTTGTAATGATTGTAAAATCAGATGAATAGTGGTGACTTTCCAATTGAATACAATACAGACATGCTGGGTTCTGTTCCTGGTCCTTGTGCGTGTCAGCAAAGGGTGCATAAGTGCACACCGCCCCATTCTGTCCTTTCAGTGATGGTTTCAGGTAACTTCTGGGTTCAGTGCTGTGCACACATTCAGATGCACATTAATTGGTTGTTGCCTGTACATTGTTAAGAGTTGTCTGAAATATCTGAAAAGAAAGCAGGAGGGAAGCACAGAAATTAAAAAGAATGCAAGAAGGAGAAATTCATTCTCAACTATTAATGTTTGTTGTAGTTCAAAGTGCTTAGGAATCAGTGGCATAGCATGGCTTGCCAGCGCCTGGGGCCATGCAGAGGGGGTGGGAGGGAGAGAAACAGATGGAGTCTTCTTCTTCTTTGGCGATCCCTCGTAGATGAGTAAGATTGTCTTCCATAAACACGGTTTTAACAATGAGTCCGTAAGTGACTGTGGAGGCCAATTCTGGACCCACACATCCTTCCACAGTGGGGACATTGGTTTCGGGCAGGAGTTGATCATGGTGTGGATTTGCCAAGCATGCCTTCCTCCATGGTGTGGCGTACACATGCGCATTCAACTACATAATGGTGCTTGCGTCACTCAGGAGATCGCAGTCGCAGAGTCAATGGAAGAGTTGTTCCATTGTCTGGAGAGGTCACTTCCTTGCTTGCATGCATGGAGGAGCTGTTTTCAATGGAGCCAGGCAATGGAAGCATGCAGCTGTATTGAGGCAGCCCTGGGTGGTGAAATTTGCACCCCTAACCATTTTTCACCCAGCACAACCACCCCTACACTATGCCACTGTCAGTTCCTTCTTCAGGAGCAATCCTAGACTTTCCAAGGCAACTCATAGAAACATTTCTGTCTTTATGGCTTCAGAGCATTTTTGAAAAACTTAATTTCTGAAACACGTTGTTTAGAGCATAGCACTTAGAAGAGAAATGAGAGAGGGCAAATATCACACATCCAAAGAAACATAAATGATTTGAGTTCCATACAAATCATGTACAGTATATTTGAAATACAGAAATGGCACAGGAACCTGTACCATAAGAGGTAAGTATCAGCAATAGTGAATCTCATTAGGTAGAATCACATTATTTCTGCTGATTTCAATTAACTACCCTGGAAGGTTCATGCACACAGGAAAACAAAAGCCTTTCTGTGGACTACACATCAAGGCGAGTCTGATCCCCAGATTAAAACCTATGCACCACATAACTTTTAACATCATGATGTTTTTGGACATAGCATTTGACCTGCCAAACAGAATAATCTTAACTATATTTTTTAGTAAAGTCAAAACACATTTTTGTAACCCACTATTCAAGCCTTGCTTAGGCTGCTATCTTATTTAGCCACCTACAGTGCCTGCCTAGCTCCAGAAAAGCAATTATTTTGCAGTAACGAGGCATTTCGGTGACACACAAACACCCCTCCTGACAGATGTTTTTAACAAGCCTTTTAACACATTCATGTTACACTGTATAATTTTTTTAATGTGTGCATGAGTAGGAAGTGTTTTGTTGTATCAAAGTTGAATTATTATTTTTTTAATTTTGAGGCAAAAAGTGTGTAGGTGGTGCAAAAAAAAAAACACCACCTCTTGCTGAACAAAGTCAATACAGTTTCACCTTTTTAAAATGCTATACTTACCTATTATATTTTGTTTTAATTTAATTTAGCTTTTTAATATACTGGAGCCTATGGTTGTCCCAGTAGTGATGTACGGAAGTGAGAGCTGGACCATAAAGAAGGCTGATCGCTGAAGAATTGATGCTTTTGAATTATGGTGCTGGAGGAGACTCTTTTTTTGGGGGGGGGGTGCATTGGCCGGGACTGGAGGAGACTCTTGAGAGTCCCAGGAACTACAAGCAGATCAAACCTATCCATTCTTAAGGAAACCAGCCCTGGGTGCTCACTGGAAGGACAGATCCTGAAGCTGAGGCTCCAATACTTTGGCCACCTCATGAGAAGAGAAGACTCCCTGGAAAAGACCCTGATGTTGGGAAAGATGGAGAAGGGGACGACAGAGGACGAGATGGTTGGACAGTGTTCTCAAAGCTATCAACATGAGTCTGACCAAACTGTGGGAGGCAGTGGAAGACAGGAGTGCCTGGCGTGCTCTGGTCTATGGGGTCACAAAGAGTCGGACATGACTAAACGACTAAACAACAAAAATGAAATCTTAGTTATGTACCTGTATATTGTCCCGCCTAGCACTTTACCACTGCCCTTTATTACTATATGCGGATGACGCAGTCATCCTATCCTTTTCCAGAGTAGGTCTCAGGAGGGCTTTAAATTTTTTTGGTTCATATTGCAATGCAAATTCTCTCACAATTAACTATGTTAAATCCAAGATTCTAATTTTTTTGAAGAGCCGGAAACTTTACAATTGGAGAATTGATGGGAGGGCTATTGAACAAGTGTATAGATTTCAATATTTGGGAGTCTGGTTGCAACACAACCTGGGGTGGAAGGCCCAAGTAGCTTATGTTATAAACAGAGCCAAAGCTATTTCCTGGGCAATTTTGCGATTCTTTTTCACCTATGGGGCCCTTCACATTCCATCAGCGCTGAAAGTGTTCAAGGCCAAGGTGATTCCGACAATTGCGTATGCCATCTCAATTTGGGGGACTTTTGTTAATCTATCTTACCAAGAGGTCATTCAAAACCAATTTCTAAGAAGGTTATCAAAATTATCCAACTGTGTAACTAATACTGCGATACGCACGGAACTTAACCCTATATCATTAGAAAATGCCTTGTGGAAGCTCATTCTATGCCACTGGTTATCACTATGGCACAATCTCCCAAACCTGTATTGGATACAATGTATGTGGAGGGATGATTTCCAGAGCCCATGGGTAAAAACATTTGTTATGTACTGAGTTGAATAGGATCCAAACTGCAGCAGTCTGATTGGTCCTAGAACAATAGGATTGAGATTGCAGCAGTCTGACTGGTCCCAGAACAATAGGATTGAGATTGCAGCAGTCTGATTGGTCCCAGAACAATAGGATTGAGATTGCAGCAGTCTGATTGGTCCACAGGAGCCACCCAATCCAGCTCCAGGTGGAAGTGAATCCGCACTCTGATTGGCATGCAGGAGTATCCCGGAATTAGCCAATCACGTGGGGCCCATTGTGTAAATAGTGTATATAAAGCAAACGTTTTGGGGGAACTGCATTCCTCACTACTATGAGCTGAATAAAGAGCATGAAATTCACACTGGACTCCGAGTATATTTCAACATTACAACTGAAAATCATGGCAATGGGAATCTCCCCTTTTAAACTAGTGGAGCAGGATATAGTTCCTGCTAAAAGAACAGTAACGGGTAGATTAGAGGAGATGGACTTGCAGCAGAAAATGGTGTTGGGTAATGGTACCTGTTCACCTCTAAACCTTGGTTTACTATCCCCCCTAAAACTCCCAAATTATTTGAATTCCTTAACTTCCTCAGCTCATAGATATGCCTTTATAAAGGCAAGATTTAACACCTTCCCATCCAACGTGTTGGGAAATAGATTCTCCAATGGACAAATATCGCTCTTATGTGACTGTAATTGTGGAGCACCAGAATCGTTGTATCACATAATCTTTGATTGTGCTCTTCACTCATCATCCAGGAGTAAGATTCTTGCTCCATATTTAAAGGGAATTGCCGATGACTCGAACAAACCCAAACTGAGATACCTACTGAATGATGAAGACCCTCCAAGATCACTTACGGTTGCCAGATTTCTGATCACCGTCCTATCCCAAAAGAGGAAAAACGGACTTCTGGCTGTAATAAAATATTAATCAATCAAGCTACCTATATATTGTGATGGATGAAATAATATGCATTTCTCACATGCTGCTAATATCAGTTACTTTGTCATAAGCATGTCAAATGTTATTTTTGCAATCATGTTAGTGAAATGAATGGAACCACTTACACTACTGCTTAAAATGAAAGAGATAGACCTTTAAATGCTGGTAGAAACATAAATATTAGACAATTACCCACTAAAACTATATTCCTAATACACATTTTCCTGAGGATGTAAGCTCTACTGAAGTGAAAGCAATGACACGTAACTTCTGACTAGACATGTACTGAATTACGCTTGTACGTCTAGGATGTATCTGTCATGTGACAAAGGTATTTGAGAGCAGAAGCAGTAAAGGAAGCAGTAAAGGAGTCTAGAAATGTTGTGAAATGCTGAAAAGCTGCAGAATCCTTTAGCATGCTGAATAATTGTGACTCATCTTGAGGATGACTTATTCTTTGTACAAGTATTGTATCTACCGGTACTTGCAGGCAGACTCAGTCAGTGTCTCTGACTCAGCGTCTCAGTGTCTGTGTGTGTGTGAGTGGTGGAGCCTGTGTTCAATGGAAACTCTGTGTATCCCTGTTTAGGGAAGTTTTTAATGACTGATGTTTTAATGTATTTCTAATCTTTTGCTACTTAGGGATGTGGGTCGCTCTGTGATCTAAACCACTGAGCCTAAGGCTTGCCAATCGGAAGGTTGGCGGTTCGAATCCCCGCGACGGGGTGAGCTCCCGTTGCTTGGACCTAGCTCTTGCCAACCTAGCACTTCGAAAGTACGAAGTGCAAGTAGATAAATAGGTACCGCTCTGGCGGGAAGGTAAACAGCATTTCTGTGCACTGCTCTGGTTTCGCCAGAAGCGGCTTAGTCATGCTGGTCACATGCCCCGGAAAAACTGTCTGCGGACAAACTTTGGCTCCCTCGGCCAGTAAAACGAGATGAGCACCGCAACCCCAGAGTCGTTGCGACTGGACTTAACTGTCAGGGGTCCTTTACCTTTAATCTTTTGCTGGAAGCCATCCAGAGTGGCTGGGGAAACCCAGCCATATGTGCAGGGTAGAAATAATAGATTATTATTATAAACAAAGTAACAACAAAATAAGTAGATAAGTAACATAATATTTATTTTCTTTTTTGTTTATTTATACATGTTAAACGCTGTAATGTTTATTGTGTCCAATTGTTTATTGTGAATATTAACGTGTATGAAAAGGATGGCTATAAACTATTTGAAAAAACAATTAAAAAATTTTTTATTAAAAAAAACCACCCAAAATCCCAAAAGGTAGTTTGATGCCATTGTGGTAACATGTTATTGACAGAAGGGTGACTCTGGCCACCTGTCAAACGTTTCCCATGGGGAGGGGTGGGGACAATGATCTGTCACATTGGTCAAATTCAGTTCCCTACTTCTGATTTAATTGATGCAATTTTCTGTCACAAAATGTCATTTAGGTAAATTTAATAGCCGAATAGACAAATCATTTTAGGTCTATCTTGACTTATATTAGCGGTAGCGGGCCGACATTCTGTCGTTAACTCACGATTTGGGTCCGTGCGCTTCCTCCTGTGCATACGTTTCATAGTTCTTAGCAGAGCAACACAGCTTAGTCCCTGATAATAAGGCTTCCAGAGTCTGTAGTCTTTCATCTACAAACGACTTTATTACAAATTATATACAGGTCAGCCTGGAGCATGGTGCTCACAGAAAGCGAAACCGAAAGAATGATACAGACAATAGCATCAGTACATCAGAAGTACATATCCAGTTGTGGGACGTCATATCCTTTCCAGGTTTAACCCTGTGTTAACCTGATACTACTACAGTCTATCAGTAGCTGTTAGTTATGAAAGCTATACAGAGCTTATTAATTCTGACGCCCACCCTGTGGAAATAAACAATGAAATAAACAACTATCTGACTTTTAGAAGGCAGCTCTGTTTAGGGAAGTTTTTAATGTTTGATGTTTTATCATGTTTTTAATATTCTACTGATAGCAGCCCAGAGTGGCTGAGGAGGCCCGGCTAGATGGGCAGGGTACAAGTAATAAGTTGTTGTTGTTGTTGTTGTTGTTGATTTGCATACTAAAGGAACATACTGATCTTGACACATTTTTCTTTACTATTCTCCTATGCAAGTAGCATATCCTTTGAGAATGCGTAATTACAACTCTGATTTGGTGAACTGGGAGTGTCTTGTTTTTAGAACTCTGATGTGAGCTAACATTTACAATATACATAATTTGCATCACTGATTGTTTCAAACTGGGAGAGATTATTTGCATTTCTTCATGCCTTATGTTCTTTTGCTTCTACTAGTTCAGATTAAATATATTAAAAATAACTTGTTGAATACCCTGGTTCTGAATTTGAGAAGGAATAAAATAGAACAAACTTAGTTGATCTCTGAGGTGCTACTGGAAGGAATTTTTTATTTTTTATTTTGTTTTGACTATGGCAGACCAACACGGCTACCTACCTGTAACTGGAGCTATGGAATTCTAGTTCAACTAGTGCTGCTACACAAGACAATGCTTTGAACAAGAAAGTCTGGGATAGCTCACTCGGTAGAGCTTGATATAGGGAGCCAGAACTGAAAAGGCCCTTTCCCTTGTCATCACCCTCCAAGCTCCTGCCTTAAAACCCTTGAGAGCAGCTGTCAGTCTTGTAGATGATACTGAGCTAGATGGATGGGTGATCTAATTCACTTTAAGGAAACTCCCCAAATATCCTAATTTATTTATGGGGTGAATGATTAATCTTTTTGCTTTTAAATGCACACACATGGGGTGGGGGGAGAGGACGTGGCTAGTTGGAGGGGAGAGAGGTTCAAGCAGGTGTTGCAAGCAGTGCCAGAGAGCCCAGTCGAGCCTCGGCCTGTCCATCCCCACTAGGGTCAAAGAGCAACCCGGCTTCCCCTCACCCCTTCATGTCTCCATTGTCCTCTCATTTCAGTAGGTCAAGTTCCCTGAAGCCTTAGCAATGCAATGCCCTTGCCCAGGGGCGTCGTAGGGTGGGGGCGGGGGGGGCGGGCCGCCCCTCGTACCGCCCCTAGGTGGGCGTAACATTTTGGCGCGTGGGGGTGACTTGAGGCCGAGCGAGCACCCCGTTCCTGCAGCGCTGCTCCTCCCAGGGTGACCGGTGGTGCGTGGGGAGTGGTGGGAGGGGCCGCCGCAAGTCACCCCCAGGCACCGCCGCTCGCTCCATCACCGTGGGAGCAGCAGCGGCGCACAGTGTGTGTGGTGCTGCTGCTCCTGGGGCGACGGAATGAACGGCGGCACGTGGGGTGACAAGCGGCGGCCCCTCCCACCACCCCCACGCGCCGCCGCTCATCACCCCGGGAGCAGCAGCGCTGCACGGACGGGGTGCTCGCTCGGCCGAGCCAGCACCCCGTTCCTGCAGCGCTGCTCCTCCCTGGGTGACCGGTGGGGAGTGGTGGGAGGGGCCGCCGCAAGTCACCCCCACGCACCGCCGCTCGCTCCGTCACCGTGGGAGCAGCAGCGGCGCACAGTGTGTGCGGTGCTGCTGCTCCCGGGGCGACGGAACGAACGGCGGCACGTGGGGTGACAAGCGGCGGCCCCTCTCACCACTCCCACGCGCCGCCGCGCCGCCCCCTGCCCGCTGTGCTCAGAGAGCGGAGCCCGGGGCGAAAGGACAGGGGCAGGCCCGCTGGCCCAACCCCTCTCCTTTCCCCGGGACGGCTCCGCTCACGGAGCGCAGCGGGAGAGGGGCGGGCCAACTGGCCCGCGCAGAGGCGTTGTTCCGTGCGCATGCGTCATGACATCATGTGCACGGAGCGACGCCCCGCCCCCCATGGGTGCCACTGGGCTTGCCGCCCCCAGCAGCCCGGTGGCTAGCGACGCCCCTACCCTTGCCTGCCGCCTCCCACATTCCTTCTTGCTTCCTTCTCCTCCTCCTGGCGGGAGCAATGATCCACAGGAGAGCCTTGGCTGGCCAGGCTGGGGGTGGCCAAAACTGGAAGGAGACAAGAGGGAGGATTCACAGCCCCATCCATCCATGCACCAGCAGTATGATTTTCATGTCTGCTTGGGCCTGCACCCAGGTATGCCCTTGCATTAAAAAGTGCTTTCTTGTTAGGTTTTGTCCTGAATCCATTGTCAATCTTATTGGGTGGTCACAAGTACTAATCCTGCCCATTTGGCTCAGTTTCCCCAGCCATTCTGAGTGGCTTCCAGCACATATAAAAACATAATAAAACATCAAACATTAAAAAAATTCCAATACAGGGCTGCCATTGGATGTCTTCTAAAAGTTGTGCAGTTCTTTATCTCTTTGACATCTGATGGGAGGAGCGTGCCACTGATGAGAAGGCCCTCTGACTGGGAAACGCCAGAAGACGCTCGGAGAAGGACCTCAGTGTCTGGGCTGAATGATGGGGGATGGGGAGACACTCCTTCAGTTATTTTGGGCCAAGGCCATTTAGGGCTTTAAAGCACCAACACTTTGAATTGTGCTCGGAAATGTACTAGGAGCCAATGTAGGTCTTTCAAGACCAGTGTTATATGGTTTCTGCAGTCACTCCTAGTCACCAGTCTAGCTGCCGCATTCTGGATTAGTTGTAGTTTCCAGGTCACCTTCAAAGGTAGCCCCACGTAGAGCGCATTGCAGTAGTCTAAGTGGGAGATAACCAGAGCATGTACCACTCTGGCAAGACAGTCCACAGACAAGTAAGGTCTCAGCCTGCATACCAGATGGAGCTGGTAGACAAGACAGCTGCCCTGGACCCTGTCCCCCCAAAACTGTACTTCTGTATTGTTGGGATTCAACCTCAATCTATCAGCTGCCGTCCATCCTCCAACGGCCTCCAGACACTCACACGGGACATTCACTGCCTTCACTGGTTCTGATTTAAACAAGAGGTAGAACTGGGTATCATCTGCATACTGGTGAGTACTCAGGCATGCATGATTGTGGACTATGATATAGGAATAAATCCCACTGAACATAGTGGGTCTTAATTTCAAGTAATTGTGCACAGCAATCACCATGTTTTCTGCTGCAATTAACTTGTTAGGAAACACCACACACAAAGCTGGCAAATATTTTCTTACAAAGATATTGTATATTCAACTAATCAACATTGAAAACAAAATGTCTTTGTGCACTGCTGTGGAATTTAAAATGCTCTGAATCAAGGGGCCTTCATTCCGTATTATGACCGGATCCTATGCTCCGATACTATTTAACTACTTATCATGTTCTCACAGTAATTTATGAAATATGTTGTAGGACATGGGTTGCAAGCTGTGCAATTGACTTACAGGGCAATCCTAGGTGTGTACACTCAGAAATCTCGTTAAATTCAATGGGACTTACCTGCTAGTGAACATGCTGTACATTGTTCAGGCTGCATACACATGTAACTTTCCTCACCCCCAAAACCCTGGGAACTGTAGTCTACCCACTCATAAAGCTACAGTTCACAGCACCCTTAAAAACCGGTTTGCAGGATTCTTTGGGGAAAGTGGTGAGCTTTACCGGTACATGTGCTGCGAGGGAGTAAACCCCATTAAATCCAGTGGGCCTTATTCTGGGTAGATTGGTAGAACAGTGGTGGGTGAATGGATTTGACTGGTGGGCACAATCCAGACCTGGCCTATTCTCTGCAGGCCATTTTGTCAGGAAGGAAGGAAGATTCCCCACTGTGTGGGTATAGCCAGGATTTTTGTTAGGGGGGAAGGCCTTTTGTTAGTGGGTCAGTTAGCTATGTCTTTTTATTGATTTTTATTGATTGGGGGGGGGCAGAAGAAGTGAAATCTGCATACTCATAGGCATCGTCTTCATCATCTGTTTATTTGAATGTGACTTTCTCATAACTCTGTGCTCAGTTCAAAACGAAAAATGTAAATGAAAATGTCAATTAATGCAGAAGATAAATCCTCACCATGCTATATGAAATAACCTAGTTTAACAGCTTAAAATTTAGCAGGCGAGAGATCAATTCCCCAAACAGAAATAAAATTGTAATATATGAAACTGGGGAGCGGGGGAGGGGGAGAAGTGACTTTATTCCACAGGGGAAATCGGTCCCCAGCACCTCACCCCATAAGGAAATCTCTGAGGGCAGCTCACATCGTTCCAGGGGGAAGTTTTTCGTGTGTTGCTGCTGTTGTTTCCAGCGCGCTACTTTTCGTCTCGCGCGAGGAGCGAGGCGTCGCTGATCACCAAACCCCGCTCAGGTCTCCGGGCCGCTCGGAGTAAAGTGGGGACGAAACGCGCCCCACGCGGCGGGAGAGAGAGACGCGCCCGCGCGCCGCTTCCTCCTCCGTCCAATCTCGGGGGACGCCCGCTCAGGGGTGCCGCTCGCTTGCCTTCCGCGCCCGAATAAAGACCCGGCCGAGGGAGAGAGCGAACGGCGAGCGGGGCCGCCCTCCCAGGCCCGTCTCTTGGCAACATTCGGGGGGGGGGAACCGCGCAGGGACGGCGAGATGTCAAAAGCGGCTCGGAAGCAGGTGGTCGCCACTAAGGCTCGAGTCGCCCGTTAGCCACGCAGCCTCCCGCTCCCTTCTCCGCGCGGGGCTGGGCAGCTCTTGGCGGGTACGGGGAGCGCGCGCCGGCTGAGGAGGGCGGCGGAAGCCTCGCAGCTGCCGCCGCCGCCGCCGCCGCGCTCGCATCTCCGGGAGAGGAAGCGGGAGGCGGCGCCCTCACCCCGGAGCAGCTCCTGGCCCGCCGTTCCTCCGCCAAGAAGATGGGGAAGAAGTGGCGGAGTCCGAGCGAGGCGGAGAAGGGCACCTCCTCCGACAAGGAGGAACTTGGTCGGCGAAGAAGCCGCAGCGCCAGTCGGGGCAGGTTTGCCGAGTCCTGGAAGAGGTTAAGTTCCCGGCAAGGCTCCACCAAGCGCTCCGGGGTGTCGTCGCAGCCGCCGCCGGTAAGTGCTGCCCCGGAGCCCCGCCGGCCGCTCCGCTTTGTGTGGCGCGCCAAGTTCGAAGCGCTTCGACTCGCGAACGTATCAGGCGAGGAAGCGGCGCCAGGGGGTCGCTCGCCTGGAGGCGCCGCGGGGCTGGCGAGAGACGCTGAGGGAGGGGGAAACCGCCTCTCTGCGCGGCTGGCTTTCGGGGGGAAGCTGCCTGTGATCAGGGGCAAGATCAAAGCGCTCGCCAGGCGCTCTTGTCGAGCAGGCGCCGTGCAGCCCGGCTGCTTCGCGCGCTCTTGGGATGGGCGGATCCACTCGCCTCGAGTCGCGGCGTCTCCCTCCGCGCCCAAGGGAGCGAGCGGGGACCGAGCCTGCCCTGTCCCGCCCCTCTGGCCCTCGGCGGCTCGTGCTGGCCCTCGGAAGTCGCTCCGCTGCTCCGTTTTCTGCCACTACAGTAGCCGGGTGGGAAATAATGAATTGGCCACCTGAGCCCTTCCCAGTCAGATGAGTTATGGGCCTAATATTGCCTCCCTTGGCAAATGCATTTGTCCGTGTGATCCTTGAGTATATTGGCGACGTGTCGGGCATGATATGCCTCTGCTATAAACTTCCACGCCGTCTATTGTTTCATTGGCTACAATGAGGGGTGTTAATGTGTGTTGCAGGTGTCGGCAGGGCCAAAAGGTAATGTGCAGTCTTCAGCACTTTCTGGATGGGAAGTTCAGTCTCGCTCTCTGTGAGAAAGAACGTGCCCCAAACTCAGCAGAGAGAAGTGAAATTCACTTGTTGCTTCTTGCCTGGAAAAACATTGACTTAGCTGTTTAACCACTCGGTGAACACAAGCCCCCTCCTTTTATTTCTGCGTTCATGTGAAGACAACATGGCTGGGGTTGTTGAACTGATGGCAACATTTGCAGGGATAGTGGAGCAGTATTCTAACATTGCTTTGAGTATGCAACTTGTTTTAACACATTCTGAACTGTAGTGTGTTTCTCTTAATCTTGCTAAGTGATGCGTCTTCATTTTGTCTGTCACTGCTTGTCACATGAAAAACATTTGGAAAGAGAGATGCATTGATGCTATGTTTCTAAGGTATGGTACTTATTTTTTTTGGGGGGGGGGGAACTGACTTACTGGAAGAATGGCAGAACATTTAGTTCCATGGTATGCTAAGGGAGTACAGTATATTGGTTGCAGTGGGTTTTCTATGAAGATAGGTAGTATATGAAACTACCTGGAGCTGAGGTCATTCTGAGAAGGTTGGCAGTTTAGGAGAAGAGCTGTAGCTCATGGGAAGGGTATCGGGTTCAGTTCCTTGTATCTGTCTCAAACCTCAGAGAGCTGCTGCCAGCTTTTTAACATATATTAAAACCCCTTACTCTTTTGTTCTTAAAGGATTCTCTGATTTATGATGGTTGTGCTTCTGATTATTATTATTTAAACGCCATTGATGGTTGAGCTGGAAAGAAAACACCAACAGGTTGCAGTAGGACAGTACTGAGAGAGTATAAAGGCAAAGGGGGAAACTTGATGTAGAGTGGGTGCCATGACAACCAAAATCTGGAGAAGCAACTTGATTCTGACACAGATGATGCAGAATAATAATCTGAAGAAGTGTGCATGCACACGAAAGCTCATACCAAGAACAAATTTAGTTGGTTTCTAAGGTGCTACTGGAATGAATTTTTAATTTTATTTTGTTTAGAATAATAATAGTTATACGAATTTTTGTTAAATCTGTATTATCCTTAATCTCATGTGTCATACATGAAATTGAATATTTGACTTTATAGCTGAATTTCACAGGAAATTCAATAGCAACCTGTGACATATATCGGTAATAGCTATACATTACAATATAAAAAGCTGTGATATGTTATCCATCTGAAATGGATGTTGGAAAATGGCAGCAGGTTGTCATGATAAAGATGGTGATAGGTGTGTATGGATGCACATTTATAACCCTTGCAGCATCTGAGTGGGTGAGGTGAGGGCAAATAACAAAAAAATCTGTAGAGAAAAGTTGAGAACAAAGATTCAAGTGTCATAAACACACTTAAAGAGAACTAGCGTGCTAAAAAATTTTTAATGTCACAGTTGGTGTTTTCAGATAGAAAGAACAGTTTCTGGGGAATAATGTGTGTTTGCAAGTGTTACCAAAACAGCTGAAAAAAGAGACAGAAAATATCATAGAATGCCAGGTAGCATCAAAATAGCTAAGGTGCTTATAGCTGTATCATGAAGAATAATACATTTTTATTTCCAGTATACGAAAACAGTTCTGTATGCTGAATAGGGTTTGTGTCCATCCTTTTTATTCATTTATGTCCCTTGTAACATTCCATAGAAATGTAGTCCTAGCTACCCTGAAACATGTCCCCAAAACAGAGTATTTTAATTTGGCTTGATTCTTCTGATTTTAAAATAAATTTTGAAACTTCAGTTTAAATTATAATTCAACAATGCTAAATTGTTAGTAATGTTCAGGAGATAAAAAAAAAACCCTACCCATATAGATGTCAGCCTTCTAGGGCTCTGGACTGCCAGGCATATATATACACACACACACCTAACCAAAGGGATTTGAATGTGCTCATGCTACCAAATATGGAATGCAGACCCTAATCCAGATTGTTGTTGTTCATTCGTTCAGTCGTGTCCGACTCTTCGAGACCCCATGGACCAGAGCATGCCAGGCACTCCTACCCTCCACTGCCTCCCGCAGTTTGGCCAAAAGTCCAGATTAGAACTGTTTTATTGGAGATACAGATATAGATATATGCACAAGCCTTTGTGATCACAGACAGACTACTGAAAAGCAATGAGGCATCAGAACTGTCAGGGCCTGTGATATGACATGGTACAGATTCCTTCATGGGGTAGGTTTATCTGGTTTGGATACAATTTGTCCTAGTCTTTCGTTATCCCAGGACCAAACTGGATGAGACATTTCCTGTCCTTCCTTTTTACTTATTTTCTTAATCAGCTCAGGGCACAATCTGTGAACAGAATGATGGGGCAGAGTTTGTTAATCTCCCTTCTTTGCCATGTTATATGATAGAGGGAAAATAGCAGCTTGCTGAGGGGGATTTTGATTGGAAAAAATGGCCTGCAGGGAGTCGAACTTCCATTAACTCTGTGTTCCACATCCTCCTCCCCCCAGGTACAGTACCTGCTTTCAAAGTAAGTTTCAAGAGGTAGAAAATCCTATCAGAAATCTCATTCTTATCTAGTTTGGTCCTCAGCTGTTCCTAATCCTTCTTTGTTTCTGCATCACTGCTCTTTCTATTTCTGATTGTGATGGTATAGTGCCACTATCCATTGTGGCTTGCTAAGTGCCCTTTATCAAGCAATAGTAAGCATTCAAGCATGCCCAGAATGTTTGTGTCTAGCTGGTATATACCGGTAGTTCTCCCCTCTCTGCCAAAACTCCTTGTGGTTCAGGAAATTCTTTTGCAATCACTGCCAGTTCACCAGGAGCAGTAAAATTGTTTTCTCTCACACACTTACTTATTATACAGGTAGAATGTTTAAGACTGAAATGCTAGGTATCGTACAATGGAGTAAGTAAATCCTATTGAACACTTGTTTTTAATTCTGATTAAATCTGTTTAGGCTTGTGATGTACAGACCTGGAAAATTATATATCACACTGAAATCAATGGGTCTTATTTCAAGCCAAACTCATGTAGGACTGAAGTTTTTGCTTTTCTTGATCTAGTTGAAGAGCACAATCGGTATGAAGTTGTGCTTTTAAATCTCATTGATTTGAGACTTGGATGCTACCTACCGCAAGTGCTACCGGTAATTGCTGCCTCACTGCATGAAAGCAACGCCTTTCTCCTTGGGCTAGAGAACTTCGGGTTCAAGCTGGAGTTCACTCCTTTTGCATTTCCATTTGCCGAGGGAGAGTAGGTGGGTGCAGGGCCCTCTTAAGGGGATTGGCCGCTGTGGCGCAGTACTGCCTCTCCGCTGCCTCCCTCTCCCGCTTGTCGCCCCTCGGTGAGCAGGGGATGAGGGGCGTGCCCTTCCAGTGCTCCCGGGACAGGAGGCGAGGGCGGCCGGCTCGCAGCCCGCCCCTGGGGGCGGGGGTGGGTTGGGGAGGGGGGCGGCCGGTATGCCGGTGGGCTTGATCCTTCCGGCGCCCCATGTGTCCGGGGCCTCCGGGGGAGGAGAGCGCTGGCGGCGCAAGCACCCGACCGCCCATGGGGGCGGGGGGGGGGAAGCCGCCGACGGGGCCGCGCTACTCCACACCGCTCGCTGTGCTCGAAGACGGGGCTGTGCCTCACTTTCCTCACTTTCCTTTTTGACAGGCATCCAATCCTTTCTATTTCACTTGCAAGGAAAATGAATACCGGTACCTTTAAGGCAGCATATATCAGGGTGACCAAGGCAGAGTCTGTACCGAAAGCAGACTGGATTCAGTCTTATTCCAGAGCATGTGAAGATGTGAGTAGTTTCCCCAAGGAGGGGATATTAGTGACTGATCAATAATTGCCACAATTTCAAGGTTTAGAGGGGGCTTCTTTAGAAGGGACTTCACAATTGCCTTTTTCAAAATATCTATGGCTGCTATCTCTCTCTCAGATAAGGTGTTATTGACTTCTGTTTCTGCTTAGAGCCCTCTGTTTCTGGTACTATCAGTTTTTTGCAAGTTTCTATTTATTCAGAAGTCTGTTCCATCCAATTTCCATCAGCATGGAAACTGCAGATTAAAAAAACCCTACACAAATCATATTTTTATTTCACTACTTATTTAAATATTCACTTTTAAATGCACTTTTCTCAATGTATTGTAAATTTTGGATGCCACAGTTTGTGAGTGCAAGTCACCAATAACTACTGTGTTTAGCAAAAATTAGAATTAATTAAGGTTTGACTAAACTGTGCCAAACACAGAAACCCCTGGATTCAGTCTTTGTAATGGAGCCAGGCCAGCTTGGCAGAGCTAGCTTAGTGGGAGTCACTGAAGGAACGATGATGGCCAGTCATTAACCCATCAAGGAAGCCATTAAGAGGGTAAAGATGTACCAGACAAGGAGGGATGGGCTTCCTCTTCCAGCTGTGTGTTAGTGCAGTGTTTTTCAAACTTTTTTGGGCAAAGGCACACTTGTTTCATGAAAAAAATCACGAGGCACACCACCATTAGAAAATGTTAAAAAAATTAACTCTGTGCCTATATTGACTATATATAAAGTAATTCTCTTGAATTTTTCAATTTTTCCCACGGCACACCAGGCAACATCTCGCGGCACACTAGTGTGCCGCGGAACAGTGGTTGAAAAACACTGTGTTAGTGGGCAGAGATGAAAAGGGTTTAGGATTTCAGTCTGGATGATCTAGGCTGGAGGAGATAGTTTCACAAGAGTAGTACCGTAGTGAGAGGGGAAGAAGGGAGCCGACAGGGACAAACTGTATGTAACAAAGAGGCATGGAGCATGGCTGATTGCTCTGCTTTAGACCCAAGCCAGCTGTGGGAGAGCAAGGGACCCTCTGTACAGACTGTAATGCTAGGATTCTCTGTCATCTAGGCTTCAGGTTGACATATACATAAATAAACTATTTGCAGTATCATAAAGACACCACAGTCTCTGCTGTGCCTTATTTTTCCAAAAGGAAACACTGACCCTGGGTTTAGCACGCCTGGTATCCCTGGAATTTCACACTGCGGTGAAGATTGGGGTGGCGTGCAACAGTATTTTATCCTAAAATACATACTTTGAATGCATTTTTAAGCCAATAACTGGAACATAAAATTCAGAAAACTGTGAACTTTGAAGAATTATTATGTTCTGATCTGTATATTGGTCCAAGAGTGGTGAATTCATTCAGCTAACATAAAAAAGCATGAATTTCCCTTCTGCTCTTTGTACCATGAAGGCCAAGTTTGTACCAAAACAAGTGCAAGGCCAAATCCCTCCTAGCACCCTGTTTGTGTCCTTGAGCAACAATAACTTCAAACCATTACAGTTGGTTTGCAATGGACCCAACAACTGACTGCAGTATAGAACTTGTGAGATCAAAGTTGAGGTGGATATGAGCAGTTTGCCCCCTCCCCAAATCGCCTAGCAAATGCAGCATGCTCCCAAGTGTCCCTGAACATCCCTCTGAGCAGGAAGCTGGAGAAGGAACAGAAACACCCTGATAACATGCTGGTAGAGCAGAATGGTTTCTTTGCTGCCATCATTGCCACAGAGTAGGCACAAGAGAATTCCTGTGCATGTGTGCAATTCTATTCATAACAAATTTTAGCTATCTCCCATCTTGTTTCACCACACAGGTAAACCTGTGTGTGAGAGAGTGATTAGGAGTGATGTTGTCAACAGCTCAAGTCATCTCAGTTTCTCTCAGAGTTACACTTTTTGAAGAGGAGCATCATCCACGCCAACTGGAAACATCCTGAGGAGCTTCAGCAGTGGGGCACTCAGGGCATGGTTTTGGGACAGATGCCCAGGGTGGCCCCTCATAGGCAGCAGTAATTAAAGTGAAACACGGTACCATATAAATAGGGATCCCTCCCCATTAAACTCTTAAGTCCAGGGTCCAAAACTATCTAAATATACCATTGGCCCTACAGAATCTATCCATTTTTAATTGCTGTATCCAGTGCTTTTTTCTTGGTGCACGCAGTGGTACATGTACCCCTAAACATTTTGTGTTGCCCCAACTGACTGACCAACATACCAGCTGTCTCTGCAGTAGCAGTGTGGACTGGAGCTTCCTCATTCTCCCCGCCGGTGCCTGGGGACGGGCGTCTGGGGCAGCTGCGGTGGAGGTGATGCTCCTCCTCCTCCTCTTGAGATAGAGCTCACCCCTCCTCACTCAAGCTGACCCTGCCGTCGCTGGGGGCCTTCCCGTCCGCTCGGTGCCTCTGCCTCGAGTCCTTCGCCTGGGGGTTGGGGAGAGGGGGAGCAGGAGCAGCCAAAATGAGAGTGTACACCTAAACATTTTTAAAGGAAAAAAGCAGTGGCTATGTCACAAAAAATTAATACTTTTCCATTTTCTTCAGTCTGAGGACCACATTTCCTTCTTGGCAGCTATTCAGGGGCCACATGCCAGCATTGAGCAGGGCTTGAAGCAAAGGTGGGCAGAGCAACAAATACTGATGCTTTAATTTTGTGTTTTTATATTGTAATCCACACTTTGGGCCTTGGATTAAAGGTGGTAGAGAAATAAATAAATAAATTTATACATGGGGCACATTCCCCTCTATCCCCCTCCTAGACAAGAAAAAAATATTACCCAAGTTCAAGGACACATTTTGCCCGGGGAGGGGAACAGTTGAGGGAGGCTGGCAAAGCAGGGCTGGTGAGAGTGTTGCCTGGGGACAGGAAGGGGTGTGACCTGGGGAGAGGCCCACAGGTCAGAGAGAGGCCTGGGGAACCACAGTCGCAGGCCTAGGCATGAGGTTCGCCATCCCTGGTCTAATATGTTTCCAAAATGCTATTGTATGTTGAAAAAATTTGTTTCAATTCCAGAAGAAAATGAGAGTTTAAATAAAAAAAATGGATATACAGTGGTACCTCTGGATGCAAACGGGATCTGTTCCGGAGCCCCGTTCGCATCCTGAACAGTCCGCATCCTGAGTGCTGAGTCTGCACATGCTTGATGCACGATTCGGCGCTTCTGCGCATGCACGTGACGTCATTTGACGCGTCTGCACATGCGTAAACCGCCGAACACGGAAGTAACCTGTTCCGGTACTTCTGGGTTCGGCGGGTTCATAACCCGTGACAAACGCAACACGCAGCACGACTGTAGTACAGGAAGTCATTCAAATTAACATGAAAAACCTATTGTAATGGGCATGCAGATGTGGGAATACCTACAGTAGCTCTTTGGGTCCTTGGCTTTAAATAAGTTTCAAATTGGAGAGCATGGATACATTATACTAATAGGTTGAACCTAAGTAACAAGGTTGGTTTTATAAATACAGGTTGGTTTTATAAATACAGCTAAATTAAATGTTTAACAATTCTATTTCTAATCTTAATCCATTTTTGTTTCAAAGATAATAACTGAATAGAAAGGACAGCACTGTTTTATTATTGGTCCCTTAAAAAGCGAGGCTACTACTTGCTAAGAATTGGAAGATCCAGGAAATACCAACAATAGATGAATGGCAAATGAAGATGATGGACTTTATGGAACTTGCCAAACTGACTGGAAAACTCCGCGATCAAGGAGAAGAGATGGTGGAGGAAAATTGGAAGAAATTTAAAATTTATTTGAATAATAATAATAATAATTTGTACTCCCCCCATCTGGCTGAGCTTCCCCAGCCACTCTGGGCGGGTCCCAAATGAATGTTAAAACAATACAGCATTAAATATTAAAAATGTCCCTAAACAGGGCTGCCTTCAGATGTCTCTTAAAAATAGGAAATAATAATAATAATAATAATAATAATAATAATAATAATAATAATTGTATTATATAGTGTCACCTTAGGAGGTAGCTATAGGTTTTTGCTATATTTCCTGAAATAGGTTAATTAGATGTTTCAGTTACTGGTATAAAGGTTAGGATGATAGTTCACGGAAACTGCTAGATAATGTTAAGGAAATGAAACTCAGATGGGGGGGGGGTGAGGGAAGTCACTCAATAATGTGAAGAATAAGTGATGTATGTAAGAAGAACCTATTGTTCTTTTTCTTTTTTATTCTTTTTTCTTTTCTTTTTTAAATATATATTTGTTATGAATTGAAATATGATATCTTTTCTAAATCTTACAAAATCAATAAAAAAATATTTTTTTAAAAAGAAATATTTTGCATGTGTTGGAACCACCTGGGTAATTTTTGTGTGTGGTGTAATGTTGCTATTGGTGGAATAATTTGTTAAGGGAGAAAACATTTCCTGCCTTTCACAAACTTCATGTATATTTTAAAATACATTCTTTCTATTACTAATATTTGACTCTGGTATTGTTGTTGTTCAGTCGTTCAGTCGTGTCCGACTCTTCGTGACCCCATGGACCAGAGCACGCCAGGCACGCCTATCCTTCACTGCCTCTCACAGTTTGACCAAACTCATGTTAGTAGCTTCGAGAACACTGTCCAACCATCTCATCCTCTGTCGTCCCCTTCTCCTTGTGCCCTCCATCTTTCCCAACATCAGGGTCTTTTCTAGGGAGTCTTCTCTTCTCATGAGGTGGCCAAAGTACTGGAGCCTCAACTTCAGGATCTGTCCTTCTAGTGAGCACTCAGGGCTGATTTCTTTAAGAATGGATAGGTTTGATCTTCTTGCAGTCCATGGGACTCTCAAGAGTCTCCTCCAGCACCATAATTCAAAAGCATCCATTCTTCGGCGATCAGCCTTCTTTATGGTCCAGCTCTCACTTCCGTACATTACTACTGGGAAAACCATAGCTTTAACTATACGGACCTTTGTTGGCAAGGTGATGTCTTTGCTTTTTAAGATGACTCTGGTATACTACAGTATTAAAAACATGTGGAATTAAATGTTATTAATACTAAACTTGCATTGAGGGCAAAAGGTCATTGGTAGTGAATAATATAGTGCTTATTTTATGACTAGAAATAATTCTGCAAATTGATTTAGAATAATTACACGTCCTACTGGTTCTATGCTCCCCCCCAAAAAACCCCCGAATGCATTCTTGGCTCTAGTGACCATGGAACAGTCTTGTGTTAAAGTAGGGTAATGGCAAGCCAAGGTACATGCTTTCATACAGTGACTTTATTTTTTATTATTTCCCAGTCTGAAAGTCATCACAGTCGCCACAGGGGGTGTTCTTAGGTGGCTGTTTTATTAGTATCACTAACTATATAAGTTTATTAGTATTGCTGTACCTACTATATTTGTGACTTGTTGACCTCATGTTCACGGCCCGGCAGTGATGTGTGCACTCTCTTACAGCTTACGCTCTGTTCCTGAGCAGCTTTGTTGTACGAAGTAATATTAGTTTAAATGTTCTGAAGGTTAAATAACCCTGGCCAAATTAAAATAGGTAAACTTCTTTTGCAACAGGTAACTTTGTAAAATAGGCAACATACACCTCAATGGCTAATGCATCACTTATGGCATCTACAGTATTTCCGTTATAGTGTATCGGTTATGTTTATGTAATAGAAAAATATTTCACAAGCCTGATCGAAAAGAAAACAAACTCTACACTTCAGAGTTATTTTAGCACATGCTTTAGCACAAGTTTAAACATGTCTGGTAACTTCCTTTTTTGTACAAGCCTTTCAGTGATGAGTTGTAAACTCACAACAGTTTGTGCTAATGTGACAGACATTGGGAGGAGAAAGACTTTCTTCCGGGGATTGGAGACCCATTTGTCTAAGCCTGAATTACATAGTCTTACTGCTTAATAAATTTCTTAGTGCTTATTCTTTCACAAAACACTTTGCCTTGTCCCTTTCCTACTATTTCAATCACCAATGATGTGTCAGCTGTCAATAAATATTATAAAGGGCAATTTGAAAGGACACACACACACACACAGCATTAAATATATATTTATTCTTGAAGAGCATCATTCTTGACTCACTTCTATTAGCAAGTAGACTATTGCTTTTCATCTGTATGGTTTTACATAGGCATCTGCTTCATAGTTTTCCACTGGGAATGACCGCTCCCCACATTAACTGGGGGGCGGCTTTTGCATGGTCGCGTGCAGCCCCTCACCAGGACCACGAGACTCCCAGCAAGGTAGCTGGCTTCGCCCCCCCCTCCAGCTGGGTACCGGGAGGTTCCCATCTAGCCTTGACAATTAGCCAATCCCGGCTGGGGGGGGGGTGCGTTGCTAAGGGGGTTGGCCAGGTAGAGTCAGGACCGCCCCACAGGTGAGAGAGCACATGAACAAAACAAGCTTGATGGGAGAAACCTAGGGGAAAACAAAGTTAAACCAGCAACCTGAAAGGCAAGATACATTTTAAGTGCATGACAAAGAATTAACCTAAACCTTAACTGCACCAGAAGGCAATGATAGGGAGGGAGGGTTTTGCTTTTGCCGACCATGCTGAGGGTGTTCAGAACTCTTACACTTGTGTGTGAGAGGTCAGCTTTGAATTCCTAAATACATTTCATTTCGGTTCTGTAGAGTTTTTCAGAAACAAGTGTTGGTTACATAGATAGACCTGTCGTTTGTACAACTTTAAGTGATGAAATACACACATTAAGGATACTCTGGCTTTGGGATCTGATTTGTTGTATTCTGTTTGGCTTTGACTCTTATCAGTGTCATCCAAAGTGCTACAAAACCCTTAATTCACTGCTGATGTTTTTGAAGATAAGTTGCAACAACTTACTACAGTTAGTCATGCTGTATCAAAGGAAGGTATATTGCTCAAAAAACCAGTTCTGGTACAGTGTAGTGTTTGAACTAAGATTCCACCAAAGTTGGCCTGCTCCTTTCACCTGTGGCTAAGCTGGACCATTTGTTCCCTTTCTTTTGCAAGCATGTGGCATTTTGTATTTCTGTTTTTAAAACAGCCTCTGGGTTTTGATCTGGCAGACCCAAAATAGCTTAGAACTGTCACCTTCAGGGGAAAAACGTCTAATCTCCTGTGGTATTGCAAGGCACTACCTTCATACGTTGGTTTTCAATAACAATTCTTGATGGATATGGAAAGAGGCATGGTTTGTTCAGGGTCACTGGCTCTTCTGCAAAGTACTTCCTCTTTTCTGTTTAACTGGATCATGAATTTGGTTACCTTTTACTCAGTGTGCAAGAGTCTCTGTTCTGACATTGTTGTGCCTTACAAAAAAATAAGGAAATTAAAGACAACATGGATGGATTAAATATTCTTAACAAGAGGATAACTTATGTACTTCAGAGTTTATATATGATTTGTTAAAATATATCTTCTACAGTTTGTTCATTTTGAAATTTATTGCCTTTATCCTGCCCCTCCATACCCCGAGAAACAGAGAGGTGAAACATCTTTATTGTACTAAGCAGTATTTTAAACAATATTGCAGATTCATCAGGCAAAATAAATAGTTATACTTCAAAAGGAAAAATAAGCTTTTGATTGCAAGGCACAGGCCAAATAAACGGTAAAAAGAGCAGTCTTTTAAAACAAAAATTGACCTGTTATTTGTTTCTGTCTTGTATTTCTCCCACAAAAAATGAACCTGGGCTGTGGGGAGGTAATGTGGGCAACATAGTTATAATTATTGGTATTGTAAGCTTTGTGCCTTGGGGAATGAAGTCTCTGCAGAGAGCCCATAGATAGAAAAACTGCTATCATGTCAACACCAGTTAAAATTTAGTCAAGCAAACAATCTGTGCTACCTTGGCATTGTACTGTATATCCAGTTAAATATCCACAGTTATAAAGAAGCCGGGGGGAGCCAAATCTTTTCTGTAAAAGAAGGAAAAGATAGATAGATAGATAGATAGATAGATAGATAGATAGAAGAAGGAAAAGTTAAGATGCCAGTTCTACCTAAAGGCAGTCTTTGCACAAAGTGTAGTTTCAGCAGTTGCTGCAATAAAGTTATTTTGGCAGATCTCTGGTAGCTGCATTCCACTGTCTTGTACCATAGATGGAAGTTTTGTACAGATCTCGTTAGCGAAATGTAGGCATAAAGATACAGTACTAGCAATAAGGAAAACTAACTTTGAAGTACAGTATATGTGGATCCCCCCCACCCCCCGTTATGCTAGCTAGAATTTTGTAATGCAGGATGGATTTTGTCTCATTAAAAGGAGGGGAATACCTGACACATGGGAAACTTTTCTCTCTCCCTCTAGCTCTTTCTGTAGTGGACCTTACTAACAGGTAATGACTTAAAATAAGGACATTTCAAGGAGCAGACACAGTAACTCCTTGTCAACTGTGCCCTATATAATTGCATGTTTTCTTTATTTGGCTCTCTCTTTGGTGGTTTTGCTTCAGGAGCAGGAGGTTTAACGGCTATATTTTCCTAATAGTAGCTGGAGTTCTAATATTTTTTTTAAAAAAATTACTTTCTTAATTTCCATTAGAAACAGAAGAGCATTTATATGACATCCAAATAATAATTAGAAGCAGCGTTACCATGTACTTTTTTGCACCTGAAGTGGAAAGATAAAATGGCACCCTTCTCCACTCATTTTTGAATGACATGGAGATTATTTGATAGGAGTGTGTTAAATCCTCTGGAATCTGTTGCCCAAAGTGTTTCGTTTTGCTTACATTGCTTTGGGTGAGGGTAGCCATAGCTATGTATGTGTTCAGTTCATGTTTTTAGTACCGAATTCTTGAAAGTGTGTGAAAAGCTGTAAGATAACTTTTATTTAATTTGTATTTATTTAACCAAATTTATGTACCACCTGATAGTAACAAAACCTCTTAAATGCAGAAACGTAGTTTAAGTGGTTAACAAAATATAAGTGGTTTACAAAATATATTAAAATTTTCAATCAAAGCAGTTAAAAACAAGCAGTTGGATTTTTTAAAAGAAGCACCAGTAAATAGAATCTGCAGGACAAACTCAAATGAGATTAAAACACACCAACAGCTACATGTCTGCACATGCTTGCCTCAACAAAAATGTCAAGCTGAAAAGAATACAGCGAGGGCCGCTACCTGACGGCAGTAGTCTGGGAATTCCAGAGTGTAGGTTCTGCCGCACTAAAAAAAAGTGAATATTGTGTGGCATCTGTTGATGGCACCAGTTCTGCAGATTGAAGTGGTCACCTGGGCACATAAAAGTTAAGGCAATCCTGCTTTAATATTCATGCATTCAGGCTACATGTTAGCACATCAGTCAATTAAAATATCAGCTTATGAATTTTTTTGGAGAAGTACCTCCACCCTCAACTTGCACTAGTTTGTTAAGTGCTTCCAGTAACCGTACATCTTGGATGATAGCTAACTTCCACTGAATTACATAGTCTTCATTTCAAAGTTTGATATGCTGTTGCCACACCCATAACAGTGATTTCTGCATATAGGTGATGCTTGGGAATTCTGCTGAGCTGGATAGAGAGGGGGCGTTTGTTCTAGAGGAGAAATCAGGTGTGCAGCTTGGTGGTTCTCCCAGACAAGGCAGTAACTGTAAGAGAAACAGGTGGTGTCTGTGGCTGGGATCACTTTTTATCAGCTTCAGCTGATTTGCCAGTTTCAGTTACTTACACTGTTAGATCCCTTCTGGATCACTAGATTGCTATTTATGTAGGGCTTCCCTTAAAGACAGCCTGGAAACATCAAAATGTGCTTGCCAAAATGCTTGTGGTATTATGTCGGCGGTTTGAATCCCCGCAATGGGGTGAGTTTCTGTTGCTCGGTCCCTGCTCCTGCCAACCTAGCAGTTCGAAAGCACAAAGTGCAAGTACCGTATCTTTCGCTCCATAGGGCGCACCGGACCATAGGGTGAACCTCGTTTTTAGAGGAGGAAACAAGATAAAAAAAATATTTTTTCTGGTTTTCCTCTAAAACTCCTGCTTTTTTGAGGATCAGCTAAAGGTTTTGCAGCTTTTTTTGCAAAGGGAAAAGCCCTGTTTTTTTGAGGATCAGCTAAAAGTTTTGCAGCTTTTTTGCAAAGGGGGGAAAGCAAAGCTCCTTTTGCAAAGGGGGAAAAGCAAAGAGGAAAAGCCCCGTTTTTATGGGGTTCAACTCAAATTTCTGAAAAATCTTAAGGAAAGGGAGCCCTTTCTACTGTTTCCAGACAGGTAATCTAATCAGCCAGTCACATGTCGCTGGGGAAACAAAGAACCTCCCTCTGCAGTACATTCAACAAAGGAGGCCTGGGCAAGGGGGCGGGGCCAAAAGGGAGCTGGGATTCTTATCTCTCTCCTGATCTCTTGCTGATCAGCTGCTGAGCGGGGTCCTTTCAACACCCCCTTTTCTCTTGGTAAAATAAAAAGCATGATCCTCTTTTGGCCTCTGGGCAATTCGGCTCCAGGGACCACCATTCGCTCCATAAGACGCACAGGTATTTCCCCTTACTTTTCAGGAGGGAAAAAGTGTGTCTTATGGAGCGAAAAATCCGGTAGATATATTTGTACCGCTCTGGCGGGAAGGTAAATGGCATTTCCGTGCGCTGCTCTGGTTCGCCAGAAGCAGCTTAGTCATGCTGGCCACATGACCTAGAAGCTGTATGCCGGCTCCCTCAGCCAATAAAGTGAGATGAGCGCTGCAACCCCAGTGTCGTCTGCGACTGGACCTAATGGTCAGGGGACCCTTTACCTTTATTAGTATTTTAGTATTAGTATTAGGCTTTCTTTTTTATTATTATTAAAGATTTTCTTGATTTACAAAAGTGTGTGCAATGTCTCTCTAGTGTTTTTTCCATGTAACATTTTTACAAATCAGTTTTGGTTTTTGAGACATTAGGGAGAGAATGAGGAAAGAGGTGGGTGGGGTGGGGGATGGGTGAGGTGGGGTGATGATGTTTCTATTTTACTTAATATATGTAGGGTTTGGTGTCAGCATTGTTTGTGTAGGTTCTCTGTTGTTTGCTTGTGCTACTTTGGCGGTGAGAGAGGTTGGGATTGGCGTAGGGTGTGATTGTTCATTTGTGGTTGGCTGTGGTGATCTTTGGTTTCCTGTGTGAGTGGGGTAGGTGTGTGTTTTGGATCAGGTTAACCATATTGATCTGTATGCTGTTGGTAGATTTTTGTCATTGTGTTGTTGGGCTGTGTGTGTGATGAAGGGAACCATACCGGCAGGGCCGTCTTAGAGGGATCGGCTGCCATGGCGCAGCGATCCCTCGGCGCCCCCGGCGTGCCGCCTCTCCGCCCGCCTCCCTCCCGCGCTGGCCTCCCTTCGGGAGGTGGGGTAGGCGAGTGGGTGATGAGGGGCGTGGTGCTGGAGCAGCGTGGGGCTTTGCGTGCCCTTCCAGCGCTCCAGCTGGGGCTCTGGGAGGTGAGGGCGGCGGGCTTTCAGCCCGCCCACCCGTGAGGGTGGGTTGGGGAGGGGGGCCCCATATTGGTCTGGTTAATGAACCCAAAACACTAGCATGACTTTAGGTACCACAGATGTACTGTATTTTTAGCATTCATGTCACAGAGGTAATACTTTGTGCAATTGAATAGGGTCTAGAACTTCTAAAACTAATTTAATTCTTTTTATTCCTGGGATTAGTCACCTTTCAAAAGTAAAAAAGAAGTAGTAGGTTTTGCTTCATATAACAGATCCACTGTGTATTATAATTACATTTCATTAAAAAAGAACACTGAAGTGTCTTCGTTGCTCATGCTCGCTTCCATCCCTTATGAAATAATGAAGTATGGAAAGGGGATTGTAGCAAGATAATATCACAGCACCACTCACCTGGAACATAATTTAAGGTTAGGGATCTACATTTTTCTTTACTTTATTTGGGTGAGACAACTGGTGGAAAATGTTGGTCTCTTTCTCCTCCTCTATAGAAGCAGTATCACAGTGTGCATAGCTGTAAAAACAGAAGCATATTTTCTTAATCTTTAGCCATAGGCGCAGGTGACTTAGAACCACATTGACAGGACCATATGCCAGTAGTGGACAGGGCCAATGTATACGTGCCTGCACATGTACAAATCCATACACACCAAGTGTTATATATTTGCTCATATACATCTATACAAGCACACACAGCACTTTCTCTCTCTGTGTAGGAGAGGGAAAATGCTACCTTTTACTCTCCACAGAGCGTTATGTTCCAGGACATTTCTCCTGGACCCCTTTAACAGGGTACCTGCTCAATTAAGGATCCAACCCAATGCCTTGTCCATAAATATTGTGACAGTTGCTGCAGACCAGCCAATTTGTCCTCCCTGGTTTCTAATATGGGGACCAAATAAACCATAGCACACCGCACAGTCCGGAGCTCCCCTGCCCATTCCTTCTGGGCAGGCCCAGTGCTTTTTCTTTCTGGGAAGATGCAGGGGTACCCATACCCCTAAACATTTTGTGAATCTAAGTTTGGCCTCATTGAGGGGCAGTATTTCAATATGAGTAGGAAAATGAGAGTACCCACAAACTTTTTTTTTAAAAAAAGAAAAAAGCACTGGGCAGGCCCCTCAACATCTGGATTGGTGGTAACGTTCCACGTTGATCTCCCAATTGGGCGACCTCCGGCAGGCCACCCTCTTAAATACCTGAGGGTGCGTGCTCCCCTGGCCCACCTCCTGAGCCACCCGACAGGCTGTCAAGGGTCCCACCCACTTCTAAAAGGCCACAGAGAGTTTAAGGCCAAAGGCCTTGTTATAGAGAAAAGTTTTTGCCTAGTGCCTAAATATATACGTATAATGATGCTGTCCGGTGAGCCTCACTGGGGAAAGCATTCCAGAAACTGGGAGCCACTACAGAAAAGGCAGTTTTTCATGTTTCCACCCTCTGAACCTCTCATTGAGGAGGCGCACGAAGAAGGACTTCATATTACGATTGCAGAGTCTGTGTCGCTTCGGTTATTGCCTTGAGGTATTGCGGTCATGAGCGTTTTAAGGCTTTATAGGTTAAAACCAATACTTTGAATTCAGCCCAGAAGCTACTGGTAATTGGCAACCAGTGCAGTTTGGGCAAGATTGGTATTATATGCTCAAACCATCTTGCCCTAGTGAGCAACCTGGCCATTAAATTCTGCACCAGCTGAAGTTTTTCAACTGTCTTCAGAGATGTTGCAGTAGATGTTACCAGAGCATAGATGGCAGAAGTTAGGCTGCCCCTGTCCAGATAGGGGTGCACTTGGGCCACCAGCCAAAGCTGATGGAAGGCACTCTGCACCACTGAGGCCACCTTAGACTCAAGCAACAGCAAAGGACCCAGAAGTACCCCAAGCTACAAGAGCAAGCATGGGGCTGCCTTTGAAAATTCTTTAGAAGCTTCACTATGGCATGTGTTCATAGTCGTACTGTATGCCTATTTTGGAACAGCTTTTCTGGTTCCTATTATGTTTCTGGGCACAATTCAAGATTTTGGTTGTTTTCTGCAAAGCTCTAAATGGTTTGGGGACTCCTGCCTCCTGTGCCATTCCCTTCAACACATTAAAATCTAAAAACCCTTCTCTGCATCTCTCTGGACTAGATTGGTTTTGATCTGTGAGAAGACCACTTCTCTGGCCTAACACCCAGTTCCAAAATCTCTCTTATGGAAGGTTCATTTGGCCCATCTTTTTTTGCTTCTGCCGTTTGATGAAGACTAGTTTTTTTTTAAGGCAGGCTTTTTATTAATCCTGGTGCTATTTAATGCACTCTTACATTTTAATAACTGTGTTTCTCTCTGATCTGTAAATTGTTTTTCAGTAAGTATGAATGCTTTGGGTTTCTTATGTTAACTACCTTGCATGCTATTTTATAATGGAAAGGTGGATTATGCATTCTTAATAAAGTAAATAAACTGCACTGCTGAAAAGTTTGGCTATATTGAACTGGAGAAAAGCCTCTTGCTGCGCATGTGTTTCTTTCCATGCGCGCACACAAGCATTGCTGTGTTCCTTTTCAGAGGCTGTATTCCATCACCAGAACAATCAATGTGATGGAAACATAACCCCAAAAGGTTGAGGCGTTATGATAAATTAAACTTAAATCATTTTGCTTGCACTTCCTTTAAATCACACTTCATGATAATTCAACCAGAAATTATTGCTTTGCATGCTGGTTTATGTATACCCTGCCATTTGAGTGACACTGATGGATTGATGTCCCTTGTAGTTTTCAGCCAAAAAAGGCATGGGAAAATATATGCTGTTCTTAGCTCTTTCTAGGACTAATAATTAACAGTAATTAATGAGTCATACTGTCCTGTTTGAAATTAATGAGATGGTTTGGATTAGCAATTTAAACAATAGGAGAATTCGAGTTTCCTGCCTTTATTTTTATAAACTGAGAAATACTTTAATATTATATCCTTTGTGTGGAGTTCAGATACAAGAGCACCAGCTCAAGTGAAGGTTCTTCATGAGAGGCTTTATAACAGGTAATTTTTATATAAGTGGTTTCTTGAGCATGGGAAAATGTTTTTTGAGTAAAAGAGGACACATTCTCTCACTCTGTGTGTGATGTTTTCCTCAATGGAATTGGTTTGAATGTGTATGGTTTCAAGACATAGGTGAGGCAAAAATGACAATAGCCTTGTTCTTTTGGTATTGCTGGCACATTATCCTTGCTGTGCAATGTAGTCTGTTACATAATACTACTTTTAGATTATTATTTTTGCCCGGGTAATCTTTATTGATGATGTGAATGTTTGTTCATTCCTCAGGTAAGGAAATGGAAATACTGTTGCAAATATGTAAATAGCTTACCATGAATCACCTTATGCCCATTTATCACTTCTTTCTTGGATGAACTGTGAAATGTATCTCAAATTTGTCAGGGGACTAGACCTCCTTTTGAGAAAGGGATGGTGTTATGAGTTTGGCTATCTTGATTACTGTGAATGAGCCTATTACCAGGCAACCGATGAGGAGTTTGGGACTTGACAGAAGGTTAATGTTTCCTAAAGGCTGAGCATGCTTTCTTCCATCAAGTGAGAGAAACACTTTGGAGTGAGTTTGAATTTGTAGAGAGGACAGATAGTTAAAGGGCTTTTCCAAACTATTTTGCCCTGTACTTTCCAGGTGCAAGTCAGAGCTTTAAAGCTCTGTGTCTGAGAGCTTTTTTCCTGCCCTGGATCTCTCCCTATGAACTCCTGCTCTTTAAAGATAAAGTGCAACAAACGGCAATTTGGGTTTTCTGCAGGTTGCCATTAGCTCCAATTCAGCGGTAAAGAGTGGGTGGGTTTCCTGGGGACAACTTCAGAGCAAAACAAAGATTGATCTGACGTTGCACTTTAAAATGTCAACCATGCCTTGAAAGCACCAAGGAAAGGTACGTGTGGATAGGCCCCAAGTTGGAACGCTGTGTGTGCTGGGAATCTGATGCAGGATTAACAGACGTGACTTCATGAGCCCTTTCTTTTTCAAAGGAGTTTGCTTGTATAGTAACAGTATAACAGGGATTGGAAACATTTTTCCAGCCCAAGGGCCACCTCCCCCTCTGGGTCACGGTCTCAGGGTCCACATGCAAATGAGGCCAGAGCAACTAATGGGAATGCTACCTTTGTGCAGTAGGCTAGTTTCTACTCACACTTGCACAACCCACTCCATCCTCCATCCAGGCACTGTCAAGGCCACAGTCCAGATTTTTTTTTGGGGGGGGGGGAGGGCCAGTGAAGAGTGGGGCCTGCTGAGAATTTTGGAGGCCAGACAGATAGGCATAAAGGGTCTCTGCATTTGCCCCCTGGGCCCACACAATATAAGGATTGCCTACATCTCCAGTGTGGTCTTGTATAAAGGAAAGTACTGCCTGAAGTGGTGCCCCATTCTCCTCATCATTTAGAAATGAGAAGTTTTATTGGCCACCCAAGCACCAGTATTGTTATAGTTGCTGTACTGCCATGAATTGTCCCATTTCCCATTTTTGGATTGTGAACTCAAATCTCTACACTATTATGTCTAAAAGGTTAATTTAAGAAATCAGTACAGTACACAATCTATACATGAGTTCACACTACAGGTTACAAGGTTCTCAGATACACAGGGCCGGCAAGGTGAGGAATCCGCCTCGAATGGTAGGACCCACAGGGGCATCAGATCTGGCCTCCAAGGAAGGCATCACCTGCTGCTACTGTGGAGGCAGCAACAGCTGCAGCAAAGTCCTGTGAGGTGGAATCTGCTGCCTCCTCAGCATCCCCACATGCCACCCCCACAGCAGCCTCCTTGTTTCCGATATTGATTGTCACTTACCCCATCTTCCCTGGTGGGGTGTTCAGCATTTTGTGGTTTACCTCGGGTGCCAAAATGAATTGGGCTGGTCCTGCAGATACATAAGAATAGTTCTAGGTTACATGACACAGAATAGACCGAGATGCTGTCTCAACACCTGAGCTGTCCCTCCTGCTCTCTTGTCACTCATGTGGTTCCTCTGAAGGGGCTCAATCTGTTTGCACTTTAAAAAAGAAAAGAAAAAAGCCGACAGGTGTCCGTTCTTCTTATCTTGGTGACCTGACTACCCATAACTATGGCCTGGGGGGAAATACGACACAGCCACTTTTATCATTCAGAGAAACTGCAAATGTACTTGCTAGTCTTGATGTGGTTTCAATTTTTATTGTTCAGATGTACACTAATATCAAAGCATAAAGGGTTTAATACAGGTTTAATAAGTGAGTTTCTAATGTTAAATCTGCTGGGTGTTATTTAATGCTAATATAATAATAATCATCTTTATTGAGGTCCATTGACCCATAACATGGATTCAGAATAAAATACAGAATAAAATACAGATTCATACAGACAACCCCCCAGGGAAGAGAGACTGAAGCATTATTTGTTTAGTCTTGGGTATGTTGATTCGTATGGCTACTGAAAGAAACTTTGCCATGGCCACTGTGATATCATTGGATTTGTCGTCCAGAAGATATTTGATATAGTAGGCTTCAGATTGACCCGGCCGATTTGCCAATAGTGGTTTAATCAAGAGTTCCCTAAAGGCTAATATAATTCATCTGGATCACACTAAAATTTATTTGACACTCCCATGGTTTTCTAATTATTTAAAAGAACCCACTAATGATATAAAACTCCTTATATTTTGCAGGATATTCGTAGCATCATAATTAACATGCTTGATTTTATTAAGTTTTTTGCCTTATCAAATAAGATATTAATAACTGCTGCTTTCATAGACATCCCAAAGTCTACTGTAGAAAAACTGTTTTAAGATTGATGGGAGAGAAAATTGATTTAGTTTGTATTTAACAGTGAATCTATCTAATTTGCACTTTCAGAATCAATAAGGAAGCTAAAACACAGCTGTCCTAAATTTGTACTTTAATTTTTTTTTTTACAATGCAGTTCTCCAGCCAAGTAATATGCCAGAGAAATACATATCCTAGGATGATGTGTGCTTAAAAATGCATATATTTGTGAAAATAACATACAAAGCATTATATCAGGGAAATAGCATAGCATTGTGTTAGGTAAATTGCATGCAAAAAATTGTAGATGAGAAGAAATGGGCACTGAAATGCTGGTGAATTTTCAAGAGGGCTTTAAAAAAACAACACTGATGTGGAAATGTAGGAACCAAATTTAGGATTGAAAAAAATGAGAAACAGAGATCAGAATTGGAATGCTTGGAATAATCATTCTAGTGTAGCCAATAGAAAGGTTTGCACTGTGTGGTAGGACTTTGTATCAATACAACTAATCTCCAGGACACTACCAATGTGGAAAATATGGACCTCTTAATGATTCTACTAACAGGTGTCTCATATCTGACAACTTGGGTGACTACAGAATAGCCACGTGTCATTTCTGATATTTCTGCACTTTTATGTTTGTTTGTTTGTTTGTTTGTTTTTAGATCTCATTTATCATAGAATTAAGTAATTTTTAAATTATTCGTTGTGGTTTCGTGTGTGGTGCGGTCACGGCAGTTTATCCACTTTGCAAATGCGCCCACAGGCCACGCAAGAGGGTTGGATCCGGTGGCAGTGGCTTTGTGCTAATAGAAGCACTTCCCCTTGCTCAGGGCGTCGCACCTGGCTCTTGACACTCTTTCCTTCACAATACAGTCTCTCTCCCCTCGTTGTAACCTAATGGCTGAGAGATAATACGGAACAGGATGATATATCTGTAGTTGATAGGTGGATTGGCAAAAAGGGAGGTCTCACCTTGTTGAAGTGCTTGTACTAGCACAAAGCCATTGTACTTTTGGCATATTTACTGCAAGTGCACCTCACACCTTTCATCTCACGAGGTGCATAGCTCTATTGCTGCTGCTGCTGCTTTTAATCAATATTAAAAACAACTCCGTTTCTATATTTTAAAGCAGGGGATTGTTGTCAGGAAAAAATCAATGAGTCCTGGGTTTAAAACCCTTGGTCACACATGAATATAAAGGATGGCATACAAACAAACAAACAAACAAACAAACAAAAACATTTTTTTGCCTTTTTAAGTTTCCAGGGCATCCCCAGATAAATGTATTGAACTAGAATAATATATCTAGTTCTTTTGAATTGGTATCAAAATTCCCATGTAATTTAAAGACCGAAAGGAATTGCTTATGTATTCTTCCGAAATTTAATTATTGTATGCACTAGAAAGGGACACATCCAGCATAATGCAGATTAAAGAAATGGGTACAGCATAAATTATTTTTGGCACTCTTGGAAAAGAATCCAGACATTAGCGCCCAATAAAACTTGGCCTAGGTTCCCTATTTACTATGTAAATGATTTAGGTAAATTACTAGCCTGTCAGTCTTAGTCTCTTCATCTGTAAAACCGGAAATAATTACATTCCTCACAGGGAAGCTGTAGGAATGAACAATAACTAAATGCCTGTCATAATGATGGACTGGAGGCAGTGATGGCTTATAACAGGGGTGGCCAACTTCCAAGAGACTGCGATCTACTCACAGAGTTAAAAATTGGCAGTGATCTACCCTCTTTTGGGGGGTTCAGGTCAAAGTTGTTGAGCTTTTCTTTAGGAAGGAAAGCCCTTTTTTGGGGTTCACGTAAAAGTTGTTGAGCTTCTTTAGGGAGGAGGAAAGCAACATTGAGCTTTTTTAAGGAAGGAAAGCCCTGTTTTGGTGGTTCAGGTCATTTTAGGGGTGCAGGGCAAAGACGTTGAGGTTTTTTTTTAGGGGAGCCAAAGTTTTTTTGCTTCTTTGGGGGAGCCACTGATCTACCGGTGATCTACCACAGACGTCCAGTGATCTACTGGTAGATCACGATCTACCTGTTGGACATGCCTGGCTTATAACATTTTGACTTGGTAGGGCTGCAATTTTTAACCTTGCTGTTATGACAATAGGAGTTGTCCATGACATATTTAGGAAAATGTGTCATTACACATGTGCAGAGTGCCATTGTCTCCTCCTCTCTAAAAGTAAGCAAGTTTTTCTCTGAGTCTGCATAGGCAGAGAAAGAGCTTCCATTTAATTTGAGCCAGGGCACATCATGTATTTACAATGCATAGCTCAGTCCAGAAAATGTGAACTAATAATCTCTGCTCATATGCAGAATTAATCACACCAGGCTGATCATAACCAACCCATGTTACGTTTGAGATTTGGGAAGATATATTCCAGGCTTGGCAGATTATGTGGAGACATATGCAGACAAACATGGAGCTCAAAACAGTAGCACAAGCATGCACATAAACCAAAACATAGATTAACAATAAACTTTAATTTTGAGGTTGGCAGCATGGAAGAAAACTAAAGTGGGTATTCTTGGAGTTGAATCCTATCATGAAAGGTAAGTTCAGGTATGTATATCTATTAGACAAGCCATATATTTTGAAAAACTGTTTGTACTGGGTTTCTTCTTCACTTATGAAGATTACAAAGCCTTTTTTCCTTCTGTCCCCTCAATAGCCATAGTCACTGGGGGCTCATCCACACTTACCTTTCACCCCACACTCCAGGGGGTGAATTGTTTATCCTCCCCAAGATTTTTTTTTGGGGGGGGGGGCTGCCAGGGGGTAGAGGATGCCAAGCGTGGAGCTGAGCACAGCTTCAATGGCCGGCTTCCCCTCTTCCTGCCATGGAAGGCTGCCGAGCACGAGAGGAAAGGAGCTGACAGCTTTTCCAGCAATGAACTGTGGATGTTTTGAACATATCTTAGTGGTGTCAGGCATCATTTTAGTTTTAATAGCAGCAAAGGGTGTACTTGGGACGGGATTTACCCTGCCATGTGCATGCCATCAGTAGAGTAGATGTTACTCTCTCTCACTTTGCTTCATCTCACACAGTTCATTTACTTTGTCTTAGAATAGGAACAACCTTGTATATGTAGTATCATCCAGAGCCAACCTAATATAGTTTGCAGCCTGAGGCAGATCACCAAATTAAACTCCACTGCCTGACTTGGAATGTGGGAAATTCTTATTCCTACCTAATAACCAAAGGTTGCATTTCCACATTCCACATACTGGAAGGAGGTGATTTTATACTCTTAGAAATAGAACATGAATATAAATATATCTTGTTTAGAAATATGTTGGGTCCACATAGTTTTTGCAAAATATGAAGACAATAGGATGGTGACTTTTAAAAATTAATATGGTCCTGTGGTGTACTGTTGGTTGTATAATAGAAAGGGTTAAGTTTCAGTCCAGCTGGATGTTGTCATCAGCATGGGACAACTTTTTATAAAGCACATGGAAAAGACAGAGCTGGCCCAGGTTTGTTAATATATGTATCAGAAGTGACTGAATTAGCTCCACACAAAACGAGTTTCTGTGAGTTAATATGCTTAGAAAACATCAGGAAGAGCATAGTCACAATGACTGCAGTCTGGGACATGGAAAGTGTATTGAACAGGTACCATACTGGGATTTCAGCAGGTTCTGACTGTATATCGCAACACATCCAGCAAATGGAATGGTATAATTAAATATTGCACCATCAGAGCAGTTTGGTTTCCAGACCCCTAGAATGTGCTTTAAGTTGACTCAGTGCTTCAGCCAGTTTAGAGAAGTAGTGAGTTTTAATCTACCCTATGAAGGGGTTTTAGTGGATGAAAGCCTGATGTCAGTACCACTTCCTGCAGAGCAGAAAGTTCAATACAATAAAATGGCAGAACCATTTACAGACCATTTCAAAAGGAAGTAGACAAATATGCTTTAAGACTGGTTAGATTTAGACTTCAGAGTCAAGGGTCCCCTAGTCAGTTTTGTTGGATCTTTGTGCAATCTATAATATTCTCAAAGTACGGTATTTTAAGACAGCCTCATCAGGAACTGCCTTGTTGTAAGTTTTCATAATCAGATATTACCACAACAATTAGAACTGGATCTTCCTTGTAACTCTTCAGAAGGCCATTGCACAAGCTCATCAATCTGAGTTGGTCAAGCAGCAGCAAAGGGAAATTAAAAATGCTCTCAAATCTAATTTGGAGATAACAGATTTAAATGATGTGCACATTGTAGGCAGAGGGCAAGGGAAAGAGGGGCAGGCATATAGAAAGTATAGTAAGCAGCATCTGCAGCATTCATCTCAGCAGACATAATAACAGGACAATAAAAGAGATGCAGTAAGAACAAAAACATGCTTATGCTACCTGTGCAGTTAGAAAAGCAGTATGCAAGGACTTCCGGTGAGGACGCCATTATCGGCGGTCGGGGGTTGTCTCGACTGTGAGACGACCCCGGCTTTCCCGGCGGTTTGGAGCTCCGCTACCGCGCAGCAGGCTCCGGAAAGCCGCGGGAAGAGCGTCCCGCGGTCTGGGCTCTCCAGCTGGCCCCATCGCGCCGACCTGTTCTTGGGCTTCCCTTGTAAAAGGGTCGCCCGAGTGAATAGGCAACGGCGCGGGGCTGTGGAGGCTGCCCCAACCGGGAAAGCTAAGTGGCGGCCGCCGATGTTTGAGTGCCTCGTTCTTTCAATTGGAAAAAAGAAAAAGAAAAGAAGAGCCCCGTAAGCTGTAAGTACGGAGTCTAAATTGGCTGCTAAATTGGAATAATTGGCTGTCGGGGAGAAACGTTAAAAAGGAAGCCCGTTTCTCTCCCTGTCAGAGAAAGTGAAAGTAACATTGTATCTGGCTGTTGCTACGCTTGGCTGATATAAATGTTTCCATTGATATTTGTTCGATTTTGGTTTTGTGGAGAAATCCATGTTAAGGGAGGACTGAGATTTTCAAGGTATCTCCTCTAAAGGACTGTGGAATATAAAGGAAAGTCTTTGTATCCTGATCAGGGGGAAATGGCGGCTGTAATTTGACACTTGAAGATGGAAAAGTACTGAACTTTGTTATTTCCTGCCTGCTTCTGCCTCTTTCTGGTTTCGATTTTGAAATGTCTACAGACCCAAGGACAATCCTTCTGAAATTAGAACTGCTGAATCAGAATGTTACCGAAAGATTCTCTGAGATTGGGAATTCTTTTAAGAACTTTGCTAAAGAACTTAAAGAAACAATTAGAGAGCAATATACTGGGATTTTGTCTGAAGTTGAAAACATGCATCTCCAAGAAGAAGGAAAACTCTGTCGACGTGAGAGGTCCAGGGTTCGAGTTAGTGACGTTATAACGGCTTTCTGGGGTGGGAGCCCAGGAATGCAGGAACAAGATTCTTTAGAACCACAATCAAAGTCTGAATTGATAACTGATGTGGAGATGTGTGCTGGTGATGTATTATTTCCTGTGAAGAGTTCTGCAAGGATGCTTTGGGACAATGTTTCAGTTTTTGGACATAAAAGGAAAGATGACATTCAGGACAATGGTTTTGGAAAGGGATGGGGGGAAGTCCGGTGGGTGACAATGAAGGGAGGTGAGAAAATGGCAAGAAGAGGGGTAGGATGAAAAATTATATATGTTTAATCAGGAAGGCTTACCACGGTACCCCGAAGTCAGATTTGGAATAGAGAAGAGATACTTGGATTGTTTTTATGAATGACATTAGCTTAATAGTTTATAAGATATGAAATAGAAATAGTAGCGGCAGTTTTATTGGAGTAAGAGATAGATAAGGCCATAAGAAGTTAAGATTGTTATTAAGATATTGTATTTTGATATTTAGATATTAAAAGATATAAGATGTGGAGATGATGATTATGAATTTAAGTGAAAAAAATGTTAAAATAGTTAGAAAAGTTTCTAAAGTAAAGTAGAATTGAAAGCAGAAGAGAGAACGGGGGAAGTCCCCCTAACTAGATTTGGAATAAGATTATAATTCAATAGATGGAGTGTTGGTGTTCCTGGGTGTGAGGTATGTATTTGTTTTTCTTTTTAGTTTGCTGATGTAGTTTGTAGGTGTTGTTTTGTTATTTGCTGTTTTTTCTTTTGTTGTATTCGTTGTTTTTCTGGTTGTATTTGTTGTATTTTGATGTGGAAAACCAATAAATTCTTTGTTAAAAAAAAGAAAAGAAAAGCAGTATGCAAACATCATGACTGCTATGCTGCAGCAGCTGTTGCAGGACGTAGCCCCTGAGGTAACAAGTGGATATTAATCCAGGGCAAGATTGCCTTCCCATGAGAACTTATTGAACTTTCATCTTCTATGGATGGATGGATGGATGGCAAATATCACTGGCCACCCAGTTAGCTTTCACAATATTGGACAATTAGTACAGTTCACATAGCATGAAACACTCATCCCTTCAGAATGGTGGTACTGCACTCAAAGTCATAGGATTTTTTTAAAAATGGCAAATGTGATTTGAGAGTCTTACTGTACCTGTGCTAGGTTTACCATTGGGAAATGACTGCATCTTGTCTGGAGATTGTATGAAATAGTAGTTCAGATGTCATTGGCACAACATCATCTGATAATCATCTGATAATTTATGTTTCTGTCTTTAATGAAGTTTATCCAGTGTCAGGTGAATATAAAGTAGGGTTGTGTACAACCTCTTCCCCAGCTACCCATTGGCCCTGATCCATGGTGGACAGTCAAGTCAACCTGCCCTGGGCAATTGTGGGGACCACCCTCCTCATCCTGATCCAGTCCCATAATTAGTTTGAGGCTAATGTTGAATTAGCATGTCACACTAAGCCAAACCTTGGCTTAGCATGAGCACTTTATTCCTTCCTGGTCATTCTGCTTGATGTGCTGCACTGAGTTTAAGCCATGGTTTGACTTAGCACACCCAAATTCATGGTCTAGCTGTGTCTCCAAACTAACCACAAGCAAAGCTTTGTGGTTTATGGTGTTGGGCGACACTCTTAAGCTCTAGCTGGGCGACACTCTGTTACATGGTAGCAACATCTGTAGATTCCTCAACCTTGCATTAAGCCATGGTTTGTTTTGGTGTGACATGGGAACAAGGCCAATGAGTTGGATACCCTATTTGCAAAATCACAGATTTCATCCTGTGTTTTGTTTTTGTTATTTTTAAATATGTTTTTAGGAACATGTTATGTATGCTACCTGCATCTGCTACCACACACCAGATTCAACTTTCAGTATGTGCTGGAAAACACTGAAAATGTAGAACTACATGCCCCAAACTGAATGTTTTGCAGCATGTGCAGGATTTTGAAGCAGCTACTATGTGTGACCAGAGACACATGAATTGGTCCTAGGGATGTTAAGATTTTATTCTCATTTAGTTTTTTTAAGTTTTAAAATGAAATCTGATGATTTACTAGTACAAACCTTTCTAATTTTCCACTTCTTTATTGGTGCTTATGATGGCTCTTTTCAGGATAACTTACTTCTTCTAAAAGTAAGTGTGTTTGTGTCTCCTGACACACTTTCCCATTTTTTATTTTTCTTTCCTTTTTAAAACCTTGTCATTATCTGAGCTTCAAGTGCCAATGGCAATCACCATTGCTTATGAGCTGACTCCACAAGCCTGAGGATTTTGAACTTGTCAAATTTACACTTTCATTACTGTCTAATCTGTAATAAATGTCAAATATTATTTCATCCCGTCAACTTGTCTCCCTGGGCAAGCTGACTGAGTCATACAGTGTCATCTTAATAGTGAGAGCTCATGCAAGCATGATGACCATTGTGGATATATTTAACATTTATATATGTGTATGTTTGTGCCATAGTACTCATTCTTTTTACCCACACAGATACTCACAGTACTTTTGCAGTAAAGCTGATTTCTTCATAAATGAAATAGACATCTTCTTATTATAGAGTCTGACGCTAACCATATTTTCTTTTACAAATATGTCTGATTGATTTAATTGAGACTTACTCTTGAAGAACTGTTCATAGAATTGTACCCTTTGTTTGATTATTTAATTTACAGTAGGGACAGATTCATAACATCCTGTTTTATAATGCAAAACGGAGTAAAAAGACAACAAAGCTATCATTCTGTGCAGTTCCTGCACCTTCACCAAGTAGTTGTGTGTGGTTTTATTGTAAATGAATGAATAATTTTTGGCAGCTTGCAGATCAAAACAGCAAATCAAAGATAAGAAGTTATGCACATTTTTTTATTCCAGTGAACTGTATTCACATGCAATAACATAAGAGTGTGAAGTTTATTGCATTTTGCTGTTTCTTTATTTCTTTCAACCCCGTCTCTTCCATAACATTTCACATATGAGTTGATATACAGTATAAAATGTCAAGTGTTGCTAGTAAGCCCTTATACTGTCAAAATAATTTAGTGATTAAACTGATGTATCTTATTGCCTGTATTTTTTGGCTTTTACATAAGCTTTTAATCTGGGAGTTGATATTTGCATTACCAAATATCAGAACATGGCAGATCTGAATTACTGTTTAGTTTGAGCTAATCATTCTTAGAGTTTTTAAAAAAATACAATATTTAATATAAGATGTAGGTTAACTATAGAACTTGTAGTTCTTGATAGAAAAAGTTTTCCCTGCACTTAACAGGAATTTGTTTTATAGCAGAATTCTCAATGATGCACTGAAGGAAATATTTTTTAAAATAATTTTTTAAAAAGTTTATCAGCACCTGTTGACCTCCAGAAATTGGGGGTCTCTATGGTATTTTCAGAGATTAATAATATTATTTAATATTATTTGACATATAAGCCAAAATAATTTCAAAGATTTATACCCAGCAATATGATATTAAATTGCTTAATTAATAACAATGTTGATCTAACATTTTGTTGTTTAGTCGTGTCCGACTCTTCATGACCCCATGGACCAGAGCACGCCAGGCACTCCTGTCTTCCACTGCCTCCCGCAGTTTGGTCAGACTCATGTTGGTAGCTTTGAGAACACTGTCCAACCACCTCGTCCTCTGTTGTCCCATTCTCCTTGTGCCCTCCATCTTTCCCAACATCAGGGTCTTTTCCAGGGAGTCTTCTCTTCTCATGAGGTGGCCAAAGTATTGGAGCCTCAGCTTCAGGATCTGTCCTTCCAGTGAGCACTCAGGCCTGATTTCCTTAAGAATGGATGGGTTTGATCTTCTTGCAGTCCATGGGACTCTCAAGAGTCTCCTCCAGCACCATAATTCAAAAGCATCACTTCTTCGGCGATCAGCCTTCTTCTTTATGGTCCAGCTCTCAGTTCCATACATTATTACTGGGGAAACCATAGCTTTAAGTATACAGACCTTTGTCGGCAAGGTGATGTCTCTGCTTTTTAAGATGCTGTCTAGGTTTGTCATTGGTTTTCTCCCAAGAAGCAGGAGTCTTTTAATTTCGTGACTGCTGTCACCATCTGCAGTGATCATGGAGCCCAAGAAAGTGAAATCTCTCACTGCCTCTCACTGATCTAACATAGTTAACTTTAAAGTGTTTGAAGCAATTAAATACAGCTTCTAATATTTAAAACCTATACTGTTGATGGGAATCAATGATTTATTCACTTCCAGTCTATGTGGATCATAGTCTAATAGCTTGATCCAATTTCTAATCTCTTGGAGGTATTTAAAAATGAGCAAGCCTCTGCTCAGATCACAGAGCCTAAGGAAAAAAATAGAGTTTGTAGCATCTAAAATGCTGAAACTGTTAACCAACTTCACTGGAAAATTTATAAAAAATCCAGTTCTAGTGTTTTTTGTTAGTGAATAAAATAAAAATCACAAACACTCTTTTCCAACAACACAAGAGACGACTCTACACATGGACATCACCAGATGGGCAACATCGAAATCAGATTGATTATATTCTCTGCAGCCAAAGATGGAGAAGCTCTATACACTCAGCAAAAACAAGACCTGGAGCTGACTGTGGCTCAGATCACCAGCTTCTTATAGCAAAATTCCAGCTTAAACTGAAGAAAGTAGGAAAAACCACTGGGCCAGTAAGATTCAATCTAAATCAAATCCCTTATGAATACACAGTTGAAGTGAAGAACAGGTTTAAGGATTTAGATTTGGTGGATAGAGTGCCTGAAGAACTGTGGATGGAGGCTCGTAACATTATACAGGAGACAGCAACGAAAACCATCCCAATGAAAAAGAAATGCAAGAAAGCAAAGTGGCTGTCCAATGAGGCCTTACAAATAGCGGGGGAGAGAAGGCAAGCAAAATGCGAGGGAGATCGTGAAAGATACAGGAAATTAAATGCAGATTTCCAAAGAATAGCAAGGAGAGACAAGAGGGCCTTTCTAAACGAGCAATGCAAAGAAATAGAGGAAAATAACAGAATGGGGAAAACCAGAGATTTGTTCAAGAAAATTGGAGATATGAAAGGAAGATTTCGTACAAAGATTACAACAATTAAGGACAAAAGTGGAAAGGACCTAACAGAAGCAGAAGACATCAAGAAGAGGTGGCAAGAATACACAGAGGAATTATACCAGAAAGATATGGAGGTCTCATACACCCCAGGTAATGTGGTTGCTGACCTTGAGCCAGACATCCTGGAGAGTGAAGTCAAATGGGCCTTAGAAAGCCTGGCTAACAACAAGGCCAGTGGAAGTGATGATATTCCAGCTGAACTATTTAAAATTTTAAAAGATGATGCTGTTAAGGTGCTACACTCAATATGCCAGCAAGTTTGGAAAACTCAGCAGTGGCCAGAGGATTGGAGAAGATCAGTCTACATCCCAATCCCAAAGAAGGGCAGTGCCAAAGAATGCTCCAACTACCGCACAATTGCACTCATTTCACACGCTAGCAAGGTTATGCTTAAAATTCTACAAGGCAGGCTTAAGCAGTATGTGGACCGAGAACTCCCAGAAGTGCAAGCTGGATTTCGAAGGGGCAGAGGAACCAGAGACCAAATTGCAAACATGCGCTGGATTATGGAGAAAGCTAGAGAGTTCCAGAAAAACATCTACTTCTGCTTCATTGACTACACAAAAGCATTTGACTGTGTCGACCACAACAAACTATGGCAAGTTCTTAAAGAAATGGGAGTGCCGGATCACCTCATTTGTCTCCTGAGAAATCTCTATGTGGGACAAGAAGCTACAGTTAGAACTGGATATGGAACAACTGATTGGTTCAAAATTGGGAAAGGAGTACGACAAGGCTGTATATTGTCTCCCTGCTTATTTAACTTATATGCAGAATTCATCATGCGAAAGGCTGGACTGGATGAATCCCAAACCGGAATTAAGATTGCCGGAAAAAATATCAACAACCTCAGATATGCTGATGACACTACCTTGATGGCAGAAAGTGAGGAGGAATTAAAGAACCTTTTAATGAGGGTGAAAGAGGAGAGCGCAAAATATGGTCTGAAGCTCAACATCAAAAAAACTAAGATCATGGCCACTGGTCCCATCACCTCCTGGCAAATAGAAGGGGAAGAAATGGAGGCAGTGAGAGATTTCACTTTTTTGGGTTCCACGATCACTGCAGATAGTGACAGCAGTCACGAAATTAGAAGACGCCTGCTTCTTGGGAGAAAAGCAATGACAAACCTAGACAGCATCTTAAAAAGCAAAGACATCACCTTGCTGACAAAGGTCCGTATAGTTAAAGCTATGGTTTTCCCAGTAGTAATGTACGGAAGTGAGAGCTGGACCATAAAGAAGGCTGATCGCCGAAGAATTGATGCTTTTGAATTATGGTGCTGGAGGAGACTCTTGAGAGTCCCATGGACTGCAAGAAGATCAAACCTATCCATTCTCAAAGAAATCAGCCCTGAGTGCTCACTAGAAGGACAGATCCTGAAGTTGAGGCTCCAGTACTTTGGCCACCTCATGAGAAGAGAAGACTCCCTGGAAAAGACCCTGATGTTGGGAAAGATGGAGGGCACAAGGAGAAGGGGACGACAGAGGATGAGATGGTTGGACAGTGTTCTCGAAGCTACTAACATGAGTTTGGCCAAACTGCGAGAGGCAGTGAAGGATAGGCATGCCTGGCGTGCTCTGGTCCATGGGGTCACGAAGAGTCGGACACGACTGAACGACTGAACAACAACAACAAAATAAAAATAGTAAAACCAGCACCACATTTTCTTCATATGGCAATGGATTCATTTGAGGCTGCATATTCATTCATTATTGGAAATTGCTGAAGTGAAAGAGTTATGCACTACTTACTCCTGTTCAGAGTTAGACAGTAATATGGTGAAGTCTCCATGGCTACTGATCCTAACAAAGAATACTGGTGGTGTCTATCAACTGACAGAAGAGATCCATAAAGGACAGGGAGGCAATTTTTGGCAAGACTCCCTCTGTTGTGTATTGATTCAAGGGTTATCATATCTGATTACTATTGTCTGTATTCACATTAGGGGAAAATAACTGCCTTCCTGTTCCAGAAGGAACAGTTACTATTGGTTCATTCAAGTTGCTGCATTTGGATCCTCAGTCTTATTGGTTCCCACCAAAAGACAGCATTGTGATTGCTTGAGATTGTTCCCTCCAAAATGTATTCTCTACTGTCCCTATAAATGTATCTCCCTCTCCTCAGTTCCCCAGTCTTGTTTGTCTGAATGAAGAGTGTTACATGAAGAAACTGTCTCCTGCCTGCTCTGTCAGAGCTGAAATCACTTGCTGAATCACGACCCCCACGTTACAACACCCTCTCCACTTGTGCCTTCTTAACCAGCTCCAGAAAGTCACTCAGCCCTTGGGGCAGATGGAAAGAGAGCCAACAGGAACTGCCAAAAATTGCCTCCTTCCTGATGTGTGTTCACAGGCAGAGATTGTCCAGCAGCACTTCCTCTAAAAACTCACTCAGAAGAGACTCAAAGGTTCATCCTGTCCAGCCTACTGTATTCATTAAGATTCAATATAACAGAATTCTGACATGCACCATCTTTGGAGGGATCCACAAATGAAATGCATGTCCATAAGATACTGATCTTTCCCTTCTCAGGAATCATACCCAAAGTCTTCCAACAGGTTCTTGATTACGACTAGACGAGTCTTACGCTTCGGCAGCACATATACTAAAATTGGAACGATACAGAGAAGATTAGCATGGCCCCTGCCTCCTTCCTATGTTCATTTGGCAGATACCGTCATAGACTACCCTATAGAACAAGTTCATGTCCTAGCAAAGACTGGACTAAATAGAACTAAAATGTTAAAACAGTTTGGTGGGTAGGGTGTGTTTGTACAATCTACTGTGGAGGCCATATAAACCTACTTCTTTTCGGGAATCTGAGGTGAGATACCCATGCAGCAGAAGTTGCCCCCAGTTCCAGTCACCACACTGAGACAACATAAGGTCCAAAATATTTTACTGCTGCAGAAGATCAGGCTTCAGTAATACAGATCCAGACATGGATATATGCATACAGCTTGTAGGCGTTGTAGATACAGATACATTATTATTTTTATTTCTGTTGCTCCAGCAATTCAAGATGTAACAGAGACTCCAACTCATAGACAGACCCACTGACTGACTATTGAGCTAACATGCCTTAATCACTTATGTAGTCTGCACTGGTCCATTACCATAGCAACTGGCTTGGCAGACCTTGCACCTATTGCTTATTGCATACTTGGGGTGATTTGTGCCCATGAAATAAATTAACCCCTTCCTCCATGTCCAGTTCCTCCAACAGCTTTAGCTTGTTCTATTGCCCTGCAGAACCAGCACAAGTTGTGCACCCTGCAAGAGATAAGGCTGTGTGTGTGTTTGGACAGAAGAGGAGCATGTTCTTATAGTAAGGACACCTTCCTGCACTGCTTTCAGTTGCATGCAGCATTGATGATGATGATGATGATTCCTTTCATTTGTATGCCGCTTTATATATATTTTTTGGGGGGAGGGGAACATTTACAATGAAGAACCAAGAATGATTTTTGTTTTTTGTAGCTGCTCTGTGGATCCACCCTAGCTGTTCTCCAAGTCCATTATTATTTTTGGACATTTCCAAATGTTCCTTTGGTACTTATTATAAGTGTTCAACTATTCTTCACTCTGACTATTCCTTGTTTCATGCAAAAGTAGGAGGTGATAGGTAACTTTATTGCCAAGGATTGTCAACCTTCAAAAATAAAATTAAATTGGTGGAGGGGCACATGCTGGAGAGAAAATGGGTCCTAAAAAGTGAAACTCAAGAACATAAAAGTTACCAATCTAGCAAGAATTGTTAAACTCTTCAAAATGACACTTATAATACTGACGCTATACAAGCATTCTGCAATAAACTGTGGGAGAAGAAAATCAATATACAAAGGGGAAAAGTCATACTTAAGTGTAATTATATTCAACTTTGATTTTAATTCATTTAATTTATGCAACATCAGACTGAACAAATCCTGGCTTTGTAAACCTGCCTACAGTCCCTTTGTTCCTCCGTTCTCATGAGCGTGTGCAATACGGGAAGCTATTTTGGATGGCTTCTAAGCAAGCTAGGATATGAAACAATGACTAAGAGTTGAATCTTGGCTTATTTGGAAGTCACTGGCCATAGTTTCCTGCCAGGACACAAAGTCACGCTGCTATAATGTTTAGAATTTCTGTATACATATTTTCACTCATTTCCAGTCAGAAACAAGAATTTAGTTGTGGCATTTCATTAACAAATACTTACGGACCATTTTTGCACCACTGAATTGTGTTTATTCTGGTTTATCCTGGTGCTAGGCTAGAATATAAAGGTAAAGGGACCCCTGACCATTAGGGGTCTGACTCTAGGGTTGCGGCGCTCATCTCACGTTAATGGCCGAGGGAGCCGGCGTACAGCTTCCGGGTCATGTGGCCAGCATGACAAAGCCGCTTCTGGCGAACCAGAGCAGTGCATGGAAATGCCATTTACCTTCCCGCCGAAGCGGTACCTATTTATCTACTTGTACTTTGGCGTGCTTTCAAACTGCTAGGTGAGCAGGAGCTGGGACCGAACCACAGGAGCTCACCCTGTTGCGGGGATTTGAACCGCCGACCTTCTGATCAGCAAGCCCTAGGCCCTGTGGTTTAACCCACAGCGCCACAATGATCCAAATTGTTAAAGTATGTATGTTCATTTCCCCAATGTTAATAAATTTTGTGTAGGTCTACACTGATTTAGTACCATCCTTTATTATTTATTTCATGAATTACTGGATTCTTTCTTTAGAGATGTAATTACTATGCAACTGAGTTGGCTTAAATGAATAAACCAAACAAAGCAGTGAGGTGTGACTAAATTTGATGAAGTTTATTTCTAATTAGAGTTTGAGATTACAGCTGCTATATGTTTGTATAACAATTAAAAGCTATTATGTGAGTGGCTATCTAATATGAACACCCAACATAATTAGAGTGATGTGTATGTAGAAAAGTCTGAACTGTGGAGATGAAGAAAGCAGAGGTGGAGAAAGATGCCTGCAAGTTGCTTTCTATCTGTCAATCTCTATCCTCAAATTTTCATTCCCCACCCACTTGTAGTTTTATCTGTTTCAAAGAGCTGTTCTTTTTCAGCTGCATGTTCATTTCATAGGTTTAATATAATTCCTGTCATTTAATCATAGCTTAACTACAGCTCTTTGTAGTCTAGAACTCGTGGACATCCAATGAAACTGAATGGTGGAAGATCCAGGACATAGAATATCACTCACTGCATAGTTAAACATAGTTTAGGAGACAGCTTTACCAAGTGGATGATACAAATTCATGAAGGAAATGTCCATCGATGGCTCCTAGCCAGGATGCTCCTGCTCTGACTGCACAGCTGGAGGTAGTATTGCTTCTGAATACCACTTGCTGGAAACCTCAGGAGGGGAGAGCTGCTCTTGTGCTCCAGTCCTGCTTGTGGGTTTCTTACAGGCACCTTGTCAGCCACTGTGAGATCAGGATACTGAATCAGATGGGCAGTTGGCCTGATCCAACAGGCTCTTCTTATATTCTCATGCACTCACACTTCTTTCAGTATACTGTACTATTGTATTCCAGTATACACAAATATGTATTGCTTCAGCATATGAGATGCATGAATGTAAAGATGGTCGTGAAACATTCTGTTGGGGACTGGCTGAGGTCTCAGCAGTGTTTCATTCCCTGCGTATTAGTCTATGATTCTTTCGTGATGCACATAGCATGGGATCAGGTGGGTTGAGCATCCTAACATCATAATGAATCTCTCATTTCACAGCAGCCATAAACATTTCCCCTTCAGCTAACTGTTTAATACTTACGTTTATGACACTAGTTTGTTAATTTATGAGACTCGCATCATGAACAGGAATACTATTCAAGCACTGCATTACTTTGCTTGCTGAAGCATAAAATTTACTGTCTAATGAAAGAACACTAACACCACCAGGAGAAAACAGTGCTATTTTTCAGGTGCATAGCTCTGCAGAGTCATCATGATGCATGAGCCTGTCCTGTGGAGTAAAAGAGATTCCCCACTTCTTCACTTGGGAAAGGGGGGAGGAAGATGGTGAATGTGAGAGGGGGGGGTGAGACAATGGTTGATGGAAGGCCCCTCTACTTCCAGAGGCATCTGGCGGTGCTGTTTGAAGCAGGAGTCTTAGAGGAAGGGAAGGGGCTGCCAGAGACTGAGGAGGTGGCCTCATTTTCAGTGGGTGGGGAGGCTTCCAGGGTGTAGCCTGATGTGACAGGGTGCGATGATTCAGAGGTGGTGGGTCCAGTGTTTCCCAGGGAGAGGTGCCACATCAAAACAGAAGAGAAGAGACATCCCACTAGCTGTAGTGCCCACCTTCAGGCCAGGACTTCCTGTAGGCACACACAATTTTGCGTGTGATTACACATTTTCTGCCTCTTTCTAAAAGCTTGGTGGGTAGGCGAGGGACACTTGTCTGAACAGCTTCGCAGATGCTATGCGACCTTGAATTTTTTGTTACCGATTGTGGATTCAAGAGCCCTGGTCCTTAGTCCTATTAACCCTTTGCCTTGTAAACACCCTTGAACTGTATTTGCTTCTTTTCATGCTGCTGAATCTGTACCAATAACCTGCTTTAATAAAGTATCACTTCCTTACTTATAAGGAAGTGCACTTGCCATTGAGTTTGGGGTGGGAGTCAGGACACCAGCGTTGACAGGACTATTTGCCAGCCCAACCTGGAGGGGCCAGAAATTGAACCTGTTCATTATACATGCAAAGCAAGTGTTCTATTAGTGAGCTCTGGCTTTCCCCCAAATAGTCTTGCTCAGGGCTGTCTTAAAGGGATCGGCCGCCGTGGCGCAACGATCCCTCGGTGCCCCGGCATGCCGCCTCTCCGCCCGCCTCCCTCCTGCGCTGTCCGCCCCTTGGGAGGGGGGGTGGGCGAGCGGGGGATGAGGGGCGTGGCGCTGGAGCGGCGTGGGGCTTTGCGCGCCCTTCCCAGCGCTCCAGCTGGGGCTTTGGAGGGCGGCTGGCTTGCAGCTTGCCCGCCGGCGCGCGAGCGCCTGCCCGCCCGTGGGGGCAGGGGAGGGGGCGCCCGGTATGCCGGTGGGCTCGCGGGGGCTCCCCTGGGGGGCCCGGCACCCTGGCGCGTTGTGCCACCCAGCCCCTATGACAAGACGGCACTGGTCTTGCTGCACAACTTTACTCATCCTAGAAGACTGGGATATTTAATAGTCTGCCATTTCACAACTAAGGCATTTGGAAAATGAAGTAACTTCTTAAGGAAATAAATGTTAAGAAATAGGCAAACTTAACTGATATTTCTAAAAACTACACTGTATATTATGAATACGTGTTTCATTTATTGATATTTATATCCCATGTTTACATTTCTTAAATGCTCAAGACAGCTCACAATTTATTTTAAAACAGTAAAGAAAGCATCACATCTTGGACAGAGCAGTAAGAAATGCCATTGAAACAAGGTAATTGTCCAGGAAGTCAATTAAATACAATAATCAAAGTAAAATGTGAAACACCTATCCTCTTAAGCTAAGACCACAGGAAACCATCAAAAAGGGGGCAAGGTGGGTGCTCCTTGATGGAGAGGCAGAACAGCCGCATTTAGGTATGCTTGGATCAGTCTCTGGTCCTTTGCAATTTGCTTATCGCGCTAATAGGTCAGTAGATGATACAGTCAACATGGCATTGCACTACATCTTGCAACACCTGGATTCCCTGCGGGCCTATGTGTGAGTTTTGTTTGTGGACTTTAGCTCAGCTTTTAATACTATTGTTCCATCTAAATTGTTTTCTAAATTACTTCATCTTAATGTACCTGCCCCTGTTTGCCAATGGACATACAGCTTTTTAACGGACAGGAGGCAGGTGAGGTTGGGGGAAAATATAGTGAGCAACAATACCATCAACACAGGTGCCCCCCAGGGGTGTGTGCTTTCCCCACTGCTTTTCTCTCTATACACAAATGACTGCACCTCAACTGATCTTGAAATTTGCCGATTACACAACAGTTATTGGGCTTATCCGGGAGGATGATGAATCTGTGTATAGGCGGGAAGTTGACCATCTTGTTTCGTGGTGCACCAGAAATAATTTGTTGCTAAATGCCCAAAAAACAGTGGAAATTGTAATTGATTTTAGAAGGCACTCTTCTGTCCTGCCGCCACTTTCCATCCTTGGTAACATGGTTGTAGTAGTAGAGTCCTTTAAGTTCCTGGGCTCCATAATTTCTCAAAACTTAAATTGGTCAGGCAACATCAACAGTATTATTAAAAAGGTCCACCAGAGGTTGTATTTCCTGCATCAACTAAGGAAATTTAAATTGCCCCAGGAAGTGTTGATCCAGTTTTACAGAGGCATCATTGAAACTGTAACTCTATTACTGCTTGGTACGGTACAGCCTCCAAGATAGATAAGAAAAGGCTCCAACGAGCAGTAAGAATTGCAGAAAGGGTAATTGGTGCCAGCTTGCCTTCAATAGAGACACTCTATGCCACCTGAGTTAGGAAGAGAGCAGAGGGAATTGTCACAGATCCTTTGCATCCCGGTCATCATCTGTTTGATTTACTTCCATCTGGACGTCGCTACAGGACTTTATACACAAAATCAGCCAGGCACAGGAACAGTTTCCGCCCTTGTGTCATTAAATTGTTAAATTCGTAGTTGTGTAGTGGAAGGGGAGGTCAGTTATGGGTGTGTCTTTGCTGTGTCATTGTATTGTTAGTGGAACAGTGTTTGTATAAGGTATGTTTACATTGCAATGTAGCCAAAGCAAAATTCCAAGTATGTTGGAAAATGTACTTGGCCAATAAATTATTCCTTATCCTTATCCTTATCCTTAGGTATCCTGGTCTGGCCTCACTTAGAGCTCACACTTTGAATTGGACCCAGAAATGAGTATGAAGCCAGAATAGCTGCAAAAGTGGATTCACTTCTGAAAGTGCTTTATTCTCTCTCTCTCTCTCTCTCTCTCTCTCTCTCTCTCTCTCTCTCTCTCTCTCTCTCTCTCATTTTCAATAGTTGCTACTTTCTGCACCAGCTGAAGTTTCTGGGCACTTTTTTAAAAACAGCACCACATAATGGGTCTTTCATTAATGGGTCACTTGTTCATGTGGTCTAGTACTGCCTTTCTGTTTCACATAACCATCTCTGCAGCAGCACAAAGATTGACGCTAACAATGGTAACCTAAGTGTGGTAGGTACAAAAGAGGTTAGTAAGCAAAGCAAATTTGCCTTCCTTTCCCAAAGCCAAGATCACCTCAGTGAATGGGGCTGTTTTATACATGTTTATTGAAACAGCAATCATGTCTTTGAAAATAATTCTTAGAAGAATAATGAGTATTTCTGTGTACCTTGGAAAATTGTCTTGATTATGCTTAAAGGACTTACTGCTAGTTGATTCAAATTTATTATAGTTTTAATGGAAATTACTGAAATCAGAAGCAAAATTGGGAGAACACAAAATGCTAGGCTAATAACTTTCTTCTATGCCCAATAATTTTCAAAGGCAGGCAGACTTCAACGTTTCAGCATTGCAGTATTGCATATTCTTGCTTTTCCAAAGCTAATTTCTAAAGTAAGAAATACTTTTTTGTTGTTGTAACGGGGCACCTACTTGATGTTTGCCATTAGGTCTCCTTTGCCTTGGGTTGAGCCCAAAATGGTATAGCTCGGCAAGTGGGCTGATGGTCAAACTATTTTCCATTGCCAAACTCTTAATCTATAATCCATAAAAGTTGTGACCTCAGGATCCATAAAAGCTATGTGTCCTGTGTAATCATTTGGGCGGTCTAGGGGACAGAATGGGTGCCCTGCTCAGGCAATGATCAATACAAGCTAAGATGATAACGCTCTATCTTTCTGATAAATTTATGAAGTGCTGAATAGATCAAAGAAGGCTAGGGGGGCAGGAACCATTGGATATAAATGGGGCACCAATGAATTGAAGTTTGAAATCAGGTGTGATTTTTTATTACTAGAATAAAAGGGACACAGGTTGTGGTCTAAACCATTGAGCCTCTTGGGCTTGCTGATCGGAATGTCAATTTTTAGAATTTCATTCATCAGATCTTTTAGAGGGTTCACAAGCTGTTCACTCAGTTTCTTGTAATGCTTAGCTGATAGCCCATCCGGTCCAGGCGATTTCCCTACTTTTGCTTGACTTATTGCATTTAAGACTTCTTGCCCTGTTATTTCTTCATTTAATACTGCTAACTTATCTGTTTTTATTTTTAGTAGATTACTCTTTTTAAGATATCCCTCTATCTTTGAAACAAAATAGGAAATTCTTTCCAGTAGCACCTTAGAGACCAACTTAGTTTGTTCTTGGTATGAGCTTTCGTATGCATGCACACTTCTTCAGATACCACCTCTATCTTTGGTATCTTTTCTGTTCCCTTTTTATATAAATAAGTAAAGTACTTTACAAAGGCTTCCCTAATTTCTTTTGCTTTTTCTGTTATCTTGCCATTTGCCTTTATTTTGTTGATATATTTTTTTGACTCATTTTTCCTTATTTGCCATGCCAATAATTTTCCTGACTTATTGGCATGCTCAAAATATTTTTCTTTGCATCTTTTAATTTTCCATCCTATTTCTTCATTAATAACCATTAAATATTGTGTTTCCAATGACCTAATTGCCTGTTTTACTGTTTCTTTGTTAGGTTTTTTTTTTTTACTAATTCTCTTTTTCTAGAATTGCATCTAAAATTTCTCTTTTCTCTTTTTCCATTTTCTTTCTTTTTTATTGAATTTTGTTGGACAAACAGCCCTCCCATAACCGCCTTGCTGGCGTCCCATACTCTCCTCCTTATTCAGATTTAACTCAAAATAGTCTCCCAGAGCTTTCCTTGCTTTATCCACAAAGGATTGGTCCTCTAATATGTCTTCATTTAGTCTCCATTTAAATTATGTTTGACTTTCTCTTTGTAATTCCATTACAGTGGCATTATGATCTGAGAAAGTTCTGGGTATTTTAACTCTCAATTCCATCTCCTTTGTCATCCAAACAGCGACTAGCCTGGCACTGCTTTCATGCACATTGGAAAAAAGTGAACTGTTTGTCAAACAAATGTCTTATTCTCCATATGTCAACCAAGCTAAGAGTCTCTTCCATTTTGCTGTTGTGAAGAATGCCCATCTCTTCCGCTGCCTCCATAATTTTTCTCTGGCTGGCTCAGATTACAGTCCAAGCTAGCTAAGACCCTTTGCTCCCACTCATCCCAATGCTTACCTGGCTAGAATACTGATGACTTCCCTCCACTCCACCATCCTCCTCTCTCCTCCTTGATGAGGAGGGGACAAGAGCAAACAATAACAGGTAACACAGCAATCTAGTAAAATGGACGAGGAAGTCAGAGAGACCTTGCCTACAGGATAGGGAAGAAGTTGAGACCTAGTTGCATTGACAAATGGCAGTGTCACATGTTGTAGAGTTAACTTGGCAACTGAGGGCAAGATAACTCAGTTTGCCTAACCCAGTTCAGAATCAGACCAGGTATTATATTTTAAAATTATGTAGTTGCCTGACCAGTTTCTTTATAATAAATGCAGCTAGAGACATCTAGTGGTGTGTACATAAAGAGTGTTTGCTTCACAGGGGTTTTAAATATGCTAGGGTGTCGAGGGGTTTTTAGTAGTCAGTGGACTTTTAGAATTTAATAGGTGACATTACTGAACCCAGGTGGTAACTCTCTAGAAATAGGTTGAAATTCATAAGGTACTTCACTATATTCACCTACATTTACATAAAATAATGGTTTTATAATACCAGCATATTGGGGAAGATTGAGTTTGTTTTATATTTTACTTTATGCTCTTAACTGGTATGCTGGATGATTTTTTTGGGGGGGGGGTGGATAAGCACTGTTACATCCTAATGATTTTCTTTTAATCTCTTCACTTAATGTACTATCTTGCTTGCTTACTGTTAAAGAAAAACTTACCTGATTGACATTCTGATGGAAACATCTTAGAATGAACGTTCCCCACATCAAATGGGGTGCGCGTTTTGTGTGGCCAGGCGGAGTCCCCCCAAACCCCGGGCAGCCCCTGAGGGAAATAACGACACGTGACAACGTTCTATGGGGTTATATTGGCCACAACTTTATTAATATTCAGATGTAGGGAGACCTTGGCTCAGGCATTGGGCGTTTATCCTTCCCAGCCCCCAGCCGGGGTTCTGGGTACTTTTAGGGTTATCCAGCATGAGTGGGGAGTGGGCTAGCTCTGGAGAACATATGTTCAAGCAGATAGCCTGCCCCCCTGTTCGCCGCTGGAGGGGGAGGGCAGTGACGACCTCTGGGCATATGGCCAATGCTTCCCCCTGAGACCCCTTTAATGGGAACCCTGTTATCGACACCGTAATGGGGTCACCGCCCCCACCCCCCAATTTTGTAGATGACTAAAGGATTCTGCCCAAGGCCTGCAACCGCCACCTTTGGTAATCCTGACGTGGTGGTGGGGGGCCACACCTCCTGCTGTGAGGCGATTTAGACATGCGCAAAATGCGTGGCCTGGCACGATGACCCTGCATGTGAAGTTGAGGTGCCCTAGAAGCGCCTGAACGTGACGCACTGTGGCCTTCTTGTGGGGGGGGGATCATGGCGGACAGCAGGTCCCTCAGTGCCATGAGCTTGGCCTGTGGTAAGCGGGATGTTTGGTTAACAGAGTCTAGCTCAATGCCTACGTAGGAAATGACCATAGTTGGGCCCTCTGCCTTGTCTGCCGCCAGGGGGATGCCAAATTCCGCGGCTAATTGGACAAAGCAGTCCAACGCCTTGGTGCAGGCATCTGATCCTGCTGGTTGGACCAGGAAGTAGTCATCTAGGTAACGTGAGATGCGGTGGGACCCTGACCTTGTTATCATGGCCCACTCCATGGTACTGAAAGTTTTGAAGGCGGCACATGCTGCGTCCACGTTCCGAGCGCGGAACGCTACCACTGAAGGATGAGTGAGTAGAGGAGGAGCTCACCCTGTGAGATGTTTTGGGGGCTGCCCCCCATCTGGATGGCCTGCTGATGCTGGGGAGCTGGTGGAACTGGAGCGCCCTCCAGTTGCCCTGCCCTTGCACGTTCCCCCCGGTTGTGCGCCCCTTCTGGTGAACTACAGCCTGCCCCTGGGCTGGCTTGGGTGGTGCACCTCTTACGGTGCCCCTTCTAGTGCGGGGAGGGGAAACAACCTGGCGCTTAGGTGGCATGGTACCAGACTAGGTGTGCCGCGTAAGGCAATCGCCAAGGGTGTATGGTGGGATGTTGTCGAAACTGCTCTAGAAATGCAAGAACAAATTAGACTGGTATGTGACAAGTACTGAATTGCAGAATGAACCGCTACCAGAGGCTGTAAGGCAAAACAAACGGTTAGTTTGAGATTGGGTGGCTACCACGGAATGCATGAAACCTGTGCCATGTGTGATGCCGGCAGCGGAGTTCACAGGGACGAACGCAGGAGGCGGCTGTCGCCACGTGGCCACCCCCAAGATGGCCGCTGCTATGCATGCCCTCCTCCCTGTCCCGCTGCCAGAGCCAGGCAGGAAGCCGGGAGGCTCGAAAGCGAATGGCGATGTGGCACAGCCCACCAGCGCGGCCTCACAGCCGCTGGAAGGTGCGGGAAGTGGCCGGAGGCCCCCCACTGCCCGCCCCCCCCGATAGGGCACAGGGCCCGCGGACAAAGCGGCTAGGCCTGCGACGCGGTCCAGCCCATCAGTGTGGCCCCGCAACTGCCAGGAAGCACGGGAAGCGGCCGAAGGCCCCCAACGCCGCCCTCCTGGCGGGCCCCGGAGGCCTTAAGACAAAGCGGCTTTGCTCCAACCTCCAGAATATCTGGAAATCCATGTTGCTGAAAACACTGAAGGTGTTTTCCTCTGTGACACGAAAAAACATTTATATCTACCCTGCACTAACTGTGTTCTCTCTCTGTGTGTTGTTGCTATTGTTATTTTTGGTATTCCACCTTTCCTCAAACGGAGCCCAGGGTGGTTAACAACATTAATAAAACGTAGCATAAAAATAAAATGAAATCCACCATTTACAATAAAGATAATAACAATAGCATATGGCAATCAGTGGCATTCATGACACAGGAATAAAAAGTGTTTCAGACAGTTAGACAAGTAGGACCGCTCCTGCTATGCTCCAAACGCCTGCAAAACTAAATGAACCTTCAACTGGTGCCTGAATGAATATAATGAGTATAATGTAAGAACAAAACAGCATGCAATATAATGTAAACTGTACATCACCTATAGTTTTGGGACTGTGACTGCATGATGTGGTTCTTGAGGTGGCTAGTCTTTTGGATGTATACCACGGGCCGGAATACATAGAAAGGCAAGCTATAGATAATTTAGGATATTGGCTATGATGGGGAAATCAAAGGTGGGCAAGGTTTTGTAGGTTGTAGCCATGCCAGTGGCAGAGCGTATGCTATAGCTGCCTGGGGTGGGTCTGAGGGGGGTGGGGCACGGAGGGAGCCCACTGCTGCTCATGTCACAAAGTAGTGCGGGGGCACACTCATGCACCACAGTCCAGGCAAGGAGAGGGCTGCCACCAACTCTCCTCTTCTCTACCCCTAGGTCATAGAATCATAGAGTTGGAAGAGACCCCAAGGGCCATCCAGTCCAACCCCCTGCCAAGCAGGAAACACCACAGTACCATCTCAGTATAGTTCCCAAACTAGAGAGTGCTCCCTTGAAGGAGAACATGAGGTTTGTGTCTGCTTTAGGTTTATTTCTAAGAAAAATAACAAACACAGAAAACATGTGAGGGCACTGAATAAAATAGGCAATGAAGGAATTTAGCAATCTGCATCAAGGAGATCCTGTGAAGATTGAATAAACTGAACTGTGAAATAGTCTCAGTAGGAAAGACTGAACAAGCAGTTAAAGTCATGGCTTTCTGAAGGGAGGGGCTACCTGAAGCTGAAGCATGCAAGATTCCTCTTCGATGTGGGTCATCAACCCCTTTTGTCATGTCACTGCATCTTCCTATACAGGAAGCTTAGCCTGCATTTTTCCACTGGCTTGGAATCTTTCCTTCAGTACTCCAAATATTAATTAGATTCTGACATTCGTTCATTTATTGGGTTTAGGGGGTTTCCCCACAAACTTACAACAATTATTATCTGGATATATGAGAGAATCAAGACAAACTCAGATGGAGTCATCTTAGATCAGCTCAATCCAATCTTCCTCATACCAGCAAGTGGCACTGGCTTCCACCAACCAAAATTCAGGCTTACAAATTTGACCTGAATTTTGTTCAAAATCTGTTGAAACAGTGTAGTTACTTTGAACCCTTCTAAAGCTTCAGCCACACCGTACTCAAACTGTTTATTTTATGATAGTATTCATGGGGAGGATGTCTGTTTTATTTTTAAATATACGCGATAGATTTACAGAATTTTATCATTTAATTCTTTTCAGAGTTAAAGTATTTCCAAACCAAATACATTCGGAGATATGACAACTTGTCAAACAAATTATGGCACAAAGCACAGTGAAAATGGAAACTGAGGATATGCCTCTTTTATGCTTGAAGAAAATTCAAAACCACTCTACTGTACTGTACTTTATGTTAGTCATGCAACCTGTAAATTTGTGTTTGAGTGTCTAACATTAGCTAGAAAGAACAATTTGTCTTACCACACAGATTGAATATGGGGCTTTTCCAAAAGGTCTTATAGCAGGGTATTAACTGTCTATTCTAAACACTGTGTGTATAAGAAAAGAAACACCTACACGCTTGTAAAAGCACACCAAGATTTCTCTAATCTTTTTTTGGGTAAAGTTTCTTTCTTTTTTACATTTAGTTTTATGACAACATATAATTGCTTAGTAATGAATTCAAGATAATTAGGTAGTTAGAACAGGCGGGTTTTAGACCAAATCGCTCAACAACTGATCATGCAGTAATTCTCTACCATCTCGCATTGAAATACTCGACCCAAAGGCGAGGCCGCCTATGTGCTGCTTTCATTGATCTGAAGGCAGCTGTTGATAACATTCCCAGGAACAATCTGTAGATGAAATTAGCCACTTGGGGTATTGACAAAAGACTGCTTTGGCTCATGATCCAACTCCATGAGGGATCAGCTGCCAGAGTGAGATTAACCCCCCTAGGTGAACTCACGAATAGAGTGCAAATAAACAAAGGCGTTCGGCAACATTGTATATTGGCCCCCTGTCTCTTTAACTTATATATATTACTTATATATAAGTGATATGAGAAAGCCTCTAGCAGAGTCATCTGCCAATATCCACGCCCCTCGCCTTGTGGATTATAGATGTCCACTACTATTATATGCTGGTGATGCAGTAATTTTATCCTACTCTCGAGTTGGTTTAAGATTTTATCCTACTCTCGAGTTGGTTTAAGATTTTTGCTTCATACTGCAGATCCAATCAGCTAGTTATTAATCACGCCAAAACAAAAATAATGTTTTTTTTCCAGAAGCCCGAAACAATACACTTGGAAGATAGATGGAGTGGCTGTAGAACAAGTCATTAAGTTCCAATATTTAGGCATATTGTTCCAACAAAACATGAGGTGGACAGCGCAGATTCAGTACCTTCTCAATAAGGCTAAATCCCTGGTGTATGCATTACTTCAATTTTACTTCACGGATGGTGCCCTGCATGTGCCTTCAGGGCTGATGGTCTATAAGTCGAGAATAGTAAACACGCTAAGTTATGCAGCACCACTATGGGCTGCTCTGGCAAATCTCTCCTCGCTTGAATCCCTACAAAGCCAATTCCTTCGTCGTCTCCTGAAAGTCGCCACCTGTGTGAGCAATGCAGCCATATGCGTGGAATTGAGGATGCCTTCCTTGGAGTCGCTCCTGTGGAAGCGTGTTTTTATCTATTGGTTGACACTCTGACACAGACTGCCTGAATATTATCTGGCCCAATGCTTATGGCACGATGAGTTCATGAGCCCTTGGGCTATTAAGATTCACGCCAAACATTTGCTTATTGGAATTTCGCCCTTAGAGATTCTGAATCAAGATCTAAGTATAGCAAAAAAGACCATCTCCCAAAGATTGGATGATATTGAGCTGCAGCGCAATATTATACTGGGCGGGGGGACATGCTCACCGAGATCTCTGGGCATCGTACCCCCACTTCACCTGCCTATCTATCAACTCTTTCTATTGCTAGTCACCGTTTCACTTTTATTAAAGCACGGTTTAATGTCTTCCCTTCAAATGTTCTTTTTCACAGATTTTCTGGGGGCCAAGATTCAGTCTTATGTGCCTGTGATAACCGCTCGATTGAATCCTTGCACCATATAGTGGTTGTCTGTCCCTTGTATTCTGATGCCTGAAAGACTTTACTACTTCCATTAATTCAAAATTACCGGGGTAATTGGAAGAGACTTACCTTGCTCTTCTGTTGCAAGATACAGACCCGATTGTAACTTTGCATATGTCAAAATTTCTGACCTCAATCCTGACACTTAAGAAACGCAATGGTTTGCTATATACAGTTTGAAATTTTAATTTAACTTTTTATCATATTCTACTCAGCTGAGTATTTTTAAAGCTATTTTATTATTAGTAATTGTAAACCAGTCTGTGATGTTCTGTTTCTGTTTTTGGTTGTTATGTTTATGGGCTTAAAGCCGAAATAAAATGAGTTGAGGGCTTCCCATTCCCTCCATCTCACTTGGATCTCCCATCTCCAACTCCCCCCCCCCCAGCTCACTGCCAGGTGATGGTAACATTCCAGAGGCTGTCCACCATGGGCTAGTTGGATAATTTATTTTGAGGGATCTCTAACCCATCTTTCACCATGTGGTTCCAGACCAACAGTATGTACATCATTAAAATAATAATATCAATAAAACTAAGCATCACATCTTTAGAAAAAGTTGACCTCCATGCTCCCTACACATCTTGAGGCTGGATGGACAAGCTTCAATATATTTTGTATGTCCCCACCTCTTTAGTGAACATCCATTTCCATTCTGCATGTGGCTGAGGGCACCAACAAGTTCTGTAGCTGCCACCACCACAATTGATCCACCCTCAATGAGTAGGTAGCAGCGGTGGTAGTGACAGCAGCCCTAGCAAACAGGTAGGCCAGATGTGGCTCGTGGGCCAGGGGTTCCTCACCTTGTCCTAGAGGAAATGCTTATGTCCATAGTGTTTGTTCTTTGGTTTTGTTATGGTTATCTGAATTTATTGCTTCCAATAAAATGTTTCCGTAATTCTATCACATATCACTTCTACCGTATTTAAGGGAACACATTGTTACTTTACCTAATAAACTTTTAATTTATAGCTTGCTGTTCTTTGTTTTCTTTTAATTAAACCACTACAGGACAGTGTAATTGCATTGCATCCCTTTTCATTGTACTATCTTCGGCCACTTGATGGCAGCCCTCTGTTGCTTTCAAGGGATTTCCTAAATAAATAAATAAATAAATAAATCCGACCTGGAACAGATTACTTTAATGCTTCATTTATTTTAACATATTTTTACATCAAGCTCTCTTACTACAACATGAAAGGAAGCCCTTAAATTTTAATAATAATAATAATAATAATAATAATAATAATAATAATAATAATAATAAATAAATAAATAATTTATACCCCAGCCACCCTGGGCAGCTCCCAATTGAATATTTAAAACACAATAAAGCATTAAACAAATAATAATAATTTAATTCTGTATGGAATGTCAAAATGAATGATTATCTGGGAATGGTAATCTGGTGCTGATAGGATTTTAAGGTGGCACAACAATTATGTAAATTTAGGGAAATATAATTAACTCATCAAAATCATGTTCAGTAGAAATGAGATCAGTACAGAAACAGTTATTATAAAAACCAATGTTTAAGAGCTTTGTGCTACAGCTTTAAGCGCTGTGGCCTTTAATATAGCAGCTTATTTACATGCATCATTTCTGCTCTTCTCCGGGGTTTTCTAACATTACAAAATGCCTTGGATGTCTTGTAGACCAAGGTATGTTTGAATATTTTTCACCTGTGCACACCTGAGTGGCTTGTAGAGGCACATGGTTTATGGTGTGCTATTTATATGTGGTTCTTCTCTAATGGGCACATGAGTACAGTACATGTTTGAAATGCATATTTAGAATTATTATTTTGCTATGTCAGCTCAATGCCAGCTCAAGGGGCATGAGGATTCGGGGCTGTGGATTTATCTAGTGGTTCCAAACTTACTGGCAACTGTACCATTTCAGAGTTTTCTGTTGGCTACCATTTGTGGGAGAGCTGTGAAGGTTGGCTCCAACCTGTGGCACTCCTTTCTGCTGGAGAGGGGACTACCATGTAGCAGTCAACACTCTCCACCATCGCCACCATCAAGGCACACATATGAGGGACTAGGACTGTGCTGCTGCAGGTGCCACAGACATTCTCCTTGTTTTTACTGCAACAGACTACAACACAGATACATCTCTTGGAAGGAAACATTGAAATAAATTTGACAGTGCTCATGTACAGTGATACCTCGGGTTACAAACACTTCGGGTTACAGACTCCACTAACCCGGAAGTAGTACCTTGGGTTAAGAACTTTTTAAAAAAATAATTTTTATTATTTTTAATTAATTAAACTTATAATAACCACATTACAATAATCAATCAAATACAATTGCTCCGCCGAGCTTGTGACTTCCCTCCAAATGGTTTTCTGTTTCCATATTAAATATATACACCTTTCTGCTGACAGTCTCTGTCCCTTCTTACATCCTAGTCCTCTCCGGTTCATGGTCAGAAACTACTTATGCCTTATGTTGTAGGAACTATATCAATCCTGTTAGTGTCCTTAAATTTTTGCAATAGTCTGTTAAATAGTCAATAAATTTACTCCAATCATTCAGGAACTTCTGGTCGCCTTGGTTCCAGATCTTCCCTGTCATCTTAGCCAATTCCGCATATCCCATCATCTTCGTCTGCCATTCCTCCAGTGTTGGTACCTCTTGTAATTTCCATCTTTGGGCAAATAAGATTCTTGCTGCAGTGGTGGCATACATAAACAGTCTTTGGTCTCTTTACCTCAGGGTGAGAACAGAAATCATGCGCTGGCGGCAGCAGGAGGCCCCATTAGCTAAAGTGGTACCTCAGGTTAAGAACAGTTTCAGGTTAAGAACGGACCTCTAGAATGAATTAAGTTCATAACCAGAGGTACCACTGTATTCAGATATACACAGCAAGAAATTATTGAATGTCATGGTAAGTTTGATCATCTTATGTTGGTTTAACACGTTTATGATACTTGCTTGGAAACAACAGAAAATTCTTTCCTTTTGTCAGCTGTGAAGCACAATCTGTACTGTGGCGGATGGATAGCTGCCACACCTTCCCTGTCAAATAAAATACAAGTGTCTCTTAAAACAAGGAAGTCTAAAGATCTAGTGTGATTTTGAATCATCAGACAGCTGTCCCTCCTTTTTGTAAGGTATAAACCCACTTACTCTTAAAATAGTATGTGTAGATATTCCGATGAGTGCTATCTTGTACAGTAAGTATTTTGTTGAGCTGGAAGACAAACTGTGTTGGAAAATGGTCCCTACATTATGTGTGCAGTTGTTATATTGCCACTGGCAATTCAGTAAATGTTTTCACATCATTGAGGAGGTCTTTTTCACATAGACTGCTGTGAATAGTAGGTCTCATGGGGCTTAGTAAATGCCTGCTTCAATCGAGCTCTTAAGAGTCCCGTCCCCCCACTTCTCTGATTTAACTGCATTGCAGTTTTTGTTCACTTGTAGTGCAGTTTACGCAAAAGAGAAGAATAGAATTGCCAGTTCTTTGGTGGGGGGAATTAGCAGAAGGGTGGTGCCCCGAAGATAGGTGTGGATCAAGCCTGCATGTGTCAAGGAATGGAAGTCACAAAATGCTCTCTGATGAGCAGCTATGGCAGTGGTTCCCTCATTTGTGGTCTTTTTGATTGATTGATATTTTATTACGGCCATTGGCCCATAGCACACAATTTTCAAACAACATATATATACTTAGCCTTTCTACTTAGAACTTCGAGCGGACTTTAAAGTAACAGACTAAGCAGTAAATTTACAACATAAAAAATCACCCCCATTCATAAAATTATAAAAACATCAATTAAGGTATCACATAATTACATCATGAGTCATGATTTAAAAGGAAGGTCCAATCCGCCCAGAAGTCCGTTTTTCTTCTTTTGGGATAGGACGTGATCAGAAATCTGGCAACCGTAAGTGCTCATTTGTGGTCAGCGTTCGAAACTCCCATTGTTCTAGGCACATTTTGCGACAAGGAATTCCATTAGCACAAGCAGTTTCTGAGGTCTTGACGCAGTACTGTGACTAGGATTTCAGATTAAAACTGCAGAGTGGAAGGAAAGGAGGACCTCTTTCTGCCTCCCCACTTCCAGCTACTCTTTGAAGACTGGAGAAGGGACCCACATAAGGCAGGCTTTGTTTATTGCAGTCTTTAGATGAGGACTAGACCATGTGAAAAATGAATATAAGATTTTAGCTGCAGTTAATTCTTTTTCACCTTTTAGTCTTGTTATAAAAAAGTGCACCTAGACATTCCATTGTTGCGCCCATAACCTAACTTTAAGGTGCTGTTTAGCTCCTAGTGTTCATATCTGAGTTTCTAACACTGTTTGTGGTGCAAGCTTGGCTGCTTTCAGCTTCATTTTTGAGTACCCTCCCATGTTTAGTTTATGAAGTGCAACATGTTTATATGTTCATGTATTGCCCACCCTTTACTAACTACAAACAATTTAAAATAGTTTGTAAATCAACACTGAGAGGAGTACCTGTATGTGGCTTCAGGACATCACAAGTGCCATCCAGGCAGTATTGTCCATAACTGTATTCTGCTGTAAATATTAAAATTGTATTTGGCCCAAATGTGGTGTGAACACTTCTAAACCAGGCCTTTGTTGTTGTTGTTCAGTCGTTCAGTCGTGTCCGACTCTTCGTGACCCCATGGACCAGAGCACGCCAGGCACGCCTATCCTACTGGGCTAGAAGTCTTACATTCTTACTCTACCTCCCCTTCTATTTTTATTTATAAATACTTGTTTTTCTTCATAAATTGTAGGCCATAAAAGTTTGCTTCCAAACAACTTAAAACCTCCATATAACATAACATGTTCCAACCAGCAAGCTGCCTCCCTTCCGTAGTTGCCGTATGAAGCAAGTCTAACTCCATTGGCTTCAAAATAAAAAATAAAATATTTTGTTTTGTTTTGACTATGGCAGACCAACACGGCTACCTACCTCCATTGGCTTCTTGTGTCTGCATTTCCACAAGACAATTCCTTGTTTTCTCTGAACAGGTTAAATGCCCAACTGTTGCCTCCCAGATTTGCATGAGTTGGTTGAAGATTTCCTAAAGAAAAGGTGTCCAGAGGGCCTACCTACCCTTGTCTAACAGACAGACTTCATGCTTAGCAATAAAATGATCCAAAGCCCAGCAATATTTAAGCACAAATGTTGAAATCAGAAATTGAACTGTTCTGTAAGTACATTTTTGTATAGTATATGTCGTGGTGAGACTTGGTTTCCTCTGGACTCCGTATGGCTACAAGGTTAGATATCAGGTTTCTAAGTAGTTTAAATGAAAAGGAAAGCAAAAATGCAATATGGAAGAATTAATTACTAAACTTCTGATGTGGAGTAATACTTCTCATTAATACTTACTCAAACACAGGGGCGCAAGCACCCACAGTGCGGCACAGCCCAGTGCTCCTCTCTGCCCACCAAGGGCCACGTTGGCTGACTGGATTCCCCCCAGCATGGATGGGCAGGTGGCTCAGCACGGCCCCACTTCGCTCCAGCGGTGGTGCCAAGGGTTGGGCTGGTACACAAAAGCGCCTGTGTGCCCCAGGCACTGGCAACCAACACTGTGCCACTGTTCAGTGATCTCAAAGCATCCTGAATATATAGCAAACCATTATAACATACCTATTGTCCTGGAAGAAATAAATAGTTAAACCAAATCACCAATATAAAACATGGTTATTGAGTTCTGATTATCATGGTGGACAACATGCCTTGGTTTTGTTGACCTTGTGGAAGAGTAATGACAGCTTTTTACTGATTGTGTTCTGTCATTGTGTATTAGCAGTTGATGAATTGGTTACATGTCAAAGTGCAAGTAGATAAATAGGTACCGCTCCGGCATTTCCGTGCGCTGCTCTAGTTCGCCAGAAGCAGCATAGTCATGCTGGCCACATGATCCGGAAGCTGTCTGCAGACAAACGCCGGCTCCCTCGGCCAGTAAAGCGAGATGAGCACACAACCCCAGAGTCGTCCACGACTTAACTGAACAGTCAGGGGTCCTTTACCTTTACCTTTATAACACCAGGTATCTGCTGCATCGAAATTCTTCCAAGAAAACAGACAAGATGCATTAAAATTGGACCTAGGGTCAAAGCTTAGCAGTTGCCCTTGTGGTGTTTTTTACAAGGCTATGTTCTGTTTAAAAAGAGAAAGAGTAGCAAGTGGACAGATATTCCTACTTTTCACATTTCTGTTTTTAGTTTGGTGAAAACAATTTCCTGTGTTGACACAGCATATCATAAAAACTGAGAATATTCTCCATCATAGTCACCCTCTTGGGAAAGGTCTGTATTGATTTATGGTCATGTGTCAGGATTCAGCTTTGTATGTGTGTCTCTGCAACTTTCATTTAAAGGGGAAAAGACTGTACTTAAACCATATTCTAGCTATTAAAGCATTATTATTTATTACTGTATTGGACAAAAATTACAGCAAAGTCTCATTTTGATAAATCTGGGAACACATTTATTCCATCTTAAACTTGAACTGGAAATTGTGATAATACTGTAATAGCCAGCTAGGGTGATTAAGTGCCTTTTGAAAGTAAAATGGGTTCATCTAAAAATAAGAGAACTTGGTTGCTACATATTTGGGGGTTTCCTTGATTTTCTGGTGCATGTAATTTGTAATTTAAAAAAAAACACAAATCACCCCCCAAAATGGTCCCAAGATCTTTCAGTCTTATGGAATGTTCTGAGTATAGAGATAATAAAACACTGGGGTAACTTGTGCCATTTTCTGGAGAGGGAACTTGTGGTTATTCACCGAGTACCATTTTTGGATGTGAGAGTTGCCCATAGAATAGAGTGTGAACAGAGCCATAGCCAGGTGATCTTGCGCCCCTGGCAGAACCGTCCAGATTGTGCCCCCTAGCCATGGACAAATTAGCTCTAGTTTCCGCCTCTCCTCCAACCCCCCCCCTTCCACCCATTCAATTCACCCTCTAGTTAAAACCATTTCTTATGAGGCAATAATCGATATTTATATTTATGAACATATTTTAGCCATTTTTGTGCCTCCCCCAATTACCTGTACCCCTGGCAGGCGCCCACCTCACCACCCCCTAGCTACGGCCCTGAGTGGGAAACCCAGGTTTTTAGTGTAGTTGTGAGTGGGTAGCACTGTGCCGATATAAAATAATAGTACCGAAATATAGCAGCACATTCTAACCATTGTCTAATTTCACATGAACTGGTTTAGTTTCTAAAATTTCTTTCTCAATTCTAATACAACCCCATTTAATCCCAAATAGGATGACCAGCATTCCCATAGCAAGGTCAGAATACAGATTAAAACACAAAAATGAGCAGTGAGTAGGTGGTGGACCCGACGAGGAGAACCAGGTGAAGGGTCCAGGTGCAGGCTGTTTAAATGTACCTGGGGCAGGCCTGAAGGGGGCCTCCCTGCTCCGTCAGTTCCCTCCCCCAAGGTCAGCTCTGCATCCAAGCCGGCCTGCCATTGGCTAGTTGGGCAGGCAGGCTTGGATTCAGCACCTGATAGGAGGAGGGGGCATTATGCCTTTCTGCCTCCCCAGCCAGGATTCCAATGCCTGCAACTTCCTCCTCAGGTCCTTTGGAAGCCTCTGCCGACCTGCCATGCTGCCACACCTGGAAGGTGAGCATACTTCTAGGAAGCAAATCGTATTGAATTTGGCCTGACTTGTTTCCAAGTAACATGTAGAATTGGGCATTAAGATGCTCAGGATGAAAGGAGGATTAAAACACAGTTGGTTCATATTTCTTGGATGAACAGCCATTAACTTTAATTTGGGAAAAGAGGATGTGAACACTTTCATTTCCTATTAGTGTATATCCATTGATAAAAGGGTAATTATCTGGCTCCTAATTACAGCAAAATGCTCCAGTACACAAATGCTTGACTAATTAAAATTGGTGTTCTTTTCAAAGTGCTGGGATCATGATTGTAAATTGATTATTAACAATGATTTAAGATTATTTGATTTTAGGTGCCTTCTTGATTACTTCTGTTTACTCTTAATGGACCCCCCCTTCAACCCCAGAAAAAGATAACTGAAGTAGATTTGCATTTTTTTGCTTCAGTTGTGTTTTTGCTGAAATGCCTGTTTCTATTCCTACTGTTTCACAACACCCTTAATCTCTTCCGATTGGTGACAGGAGTGTGTGTGTGTGTGTGTCCAGGCACTCACCCAGAGTTTATGTTTCTGTCAGAAATTAGGCACAGCAAAGACTGCAGTGTCTTTAAAAGAAGTGATTATTATTTTTTACTCATATGTACATCTATGTCTACTGTGGAGAAAGTTCCCAGCATTCACATTGCAAGAAAGTCCTTTGTTGCAGCAATCTCGGATCTACAAGAAGGGGAATCAGCCATGCTGTCTCCGCCTTGGGATTATGGCTTCTTCCTCTCAGCCCCCACGTCGCGTTCTGCCCATTTCCTGCATCCTCTCCGAATCTCTTGTGAAATGTAACTTCCCCTTCCATTTACATCCTTGCCCACTGCCACCCAGGCAACCTGTGTTTCCCAAGTATTTCAAAGTGAGACTTTTTCCTGCTGTTTACCTCTGGCAAACTAAATCTGGCAACCCCAATTTCAAAGACTCAAGGATCTCTCCTTGATCAGGTAATGACTCCTTTGTTATTCTTAACAATTTATCTCCCTAATTTAACTTAGCCTAATGGCACCCTAGTGAAGACTCCTAGCTTTTAGTAATTCTAAGCATTTAGCAATCTAACATTTTCTAAACCTCAAAATAAATTAAAAAATTGTCCAGTAGCACATTAAAAAAGGTAAAGGACCTCTGACAGTTAAGTCCAGTCGCGAACAACTCTGGAGTGCGGCGCTCATCTCGCTTTACTGGCCGAGGGAACCGACGTTTGTCTGCAGACAGTTTTTCTGGTCATGTGGCCAGCATGACTAAGCTGCTTCTGGCGAAACCAGAGCAGCGCACGGAAACGGCGTTTACCTTCCCGCTGGAGCAGTACCTGTTTATCTACTTGCACTTTGATGTGCTTTCGAACTGCTAGGTTGGCAGGAGCTGGGACCGAGCAATGGGAGCTCACCCTGCCTCTGGGATTCGAACTTCCAAACTTCCCATCGGCAAGCCCTAGGCTCAGTGGTTTAGACCACAGTGCCACCCATGTCCCTAATTATGCACGTGAAAGCTTATGCCCAGAACAGACTTGGTCACTAAGGTGCTACTGCACAATTTTTTTATTTATTTCGACTGCATCAGACCAACACCACTACCTACCTACCTGAATTTTCTAACCCTAGAAATGATAAGGTGCCTTTGCACCCACAAACCCTCGCACCCTCAATCTGCAATACTACAAACACGCCTGTTCCGGACCAAGAATAGTCTATGCTCTTTCCTGCACCTTTTCAGATCTTCTACTATGCTAATGTAGAGCATTTGTTACCATCAGCCACAGTGGTCTTTTCTGCAAGTGATGCAATCCCTACTTTCTCCTGCCCATTGCTGGTTCCACAAGCTCTGATGTAAAGTGAGCTGCACACAATGTCCATTAGCTGCCAATATTAGTCCTTTCTTCTAGCTTTTATGTGCTTTTGTAAAAAGTGCTACACACACACAGTTAATTTGTTCTGGGGAGAAGGAGGAATGTCAGCAATTCATTTGGAAGCAAAGCCTTTGTTTGTCAAACTGGCTCTGTTGCAAACCCCATGTTTACAGGCCCATTCCTGGGGGGAATTGATGCCTGTGTCCTCTGGAGTAGCTACTTCATCTATGTCCACCTGCACTCGGAGAAAACTTCAAGAGAATTTTATTCTTCCTTCTACCAACTTGTATGTGGCAATTAGGTAAACTCCTTTCCCAAGTGTTGCCTAATTTTCTTTCTTTGGCTCTCTGCTGTTCTCTGTATGTATCTGTCTTGTAAAACTTTCCTTTTAAAGAATTTATGCTGTGGCATTTTAGTGGAGATCCTGGCCAATTGTACCAGGGCCCACACCTGCGGTGTGTTTGAGGGCAAAGGATGGCAATGTAGTAGTGGCAGGGGACATGTTTCTGTTGCCCAGAAGGGCTTTGGAACAGAGGAGGAGGAGAAAAAAGGATAGCAGAGGTGGCTTTCTCCCCAGGTTCTTCCTGTGCCCACGCACCCATCTCTGTGTTGGTGGCGGCTTGCATATTTGCTGTGGACAGAAGGGCATCGAATGCTGAGAGCCTAAATCTCATCAGGACAACGGGCTGGTGTTAATATCCCTCACTTTCAGATCCTCCACTTCCTGCCCAGTTGAGAAAACAAGGTCCAGTGTGACCTGCTACATGTTGGAACAGCCCCATGGTCATCATGGCAGCTAGGAATTCCTGAACTGCCTGAGAGCTACCAAGAACAAACTTAGTTGGTCTCTAAGGTGCTCCTGGAAGGATTTTTTAATTTTTAATTTTGTTTTGCTTCAGTATGGATTTTGAAGTCTCCCAACACCAGCCTGGGGGTCTTCAACACTGCCTCAGAGACCAGCTCTGTCAGCTCAGGCAGAATTCCTAATCTATCTTGATTATCCAGTGGCAGGAACAAACACCCTGGACACCCACTCTGTTGCACACAGAGAGATGGAATCTCTATAGACTAAAGCAACTCCCACTCTCTCACCCCCAAGTCTGCCCTGATATTGTACTGACTACCCCGGTGGGCACAGCTGGATGAGACCAACTCCACCCTGCTCTCTCTCACACACCCCCAATCTCTGTAATACACACCAGATCATGGAGAGGGGTTTACTTCCTAAGACTGGCTTGGCATATAGTCAGTTGTAGATTTGTTTGTTTTTCCAAGTTAGTCCAGGGTAAACAGGAGGAAAGCTCACTTAATCATTAGCCTTTTGATTCTTTTATTATTACTACTCTGTGCTGCCTTATCCAGGCCAGAATATTGAGAAGAAAACAAAATCTATCTTTAATTTCCAAAATGCTAAGTCCATATTATTCACTTTTTTTAAAAAAAGGGAGCAATGTTACAAGTAGATGTCCACAATCAATTCACAATTGATTGCCAGAATTTTAGTGTTAGTAATAATCTGATTAGACTGCAATTTGTTGTAAGCTGATTTTTAATATTGTATTTTTAGATTTCTGTAAACTGCCATGGGGCCTGACAGTGAAGGGTGAGGACCTAATAGAACAAGGGATACTAATGGTGATACTTTATTTGTTGAAGATGAATTTGTTTGAGCCACACTAAAAAAGAGGCTTGAAATGAACAGCATAGGCATAGGCAAACTCAGCCCTCCAGATGTTTTAGGACTACAACTTCCATCCTCCCTAGCTAACAGGACCAGTGGTTCAGGTTGATGGAAGTTGTAGTCCCAAAACATCTGGAGGGCTGAGTTTGCCTATGCCTGGCATAGTTGCTGAATTTCTTCTGAGTAAGTTTTTATTTTAATTATTAGTGGGAGTATGAATTCTGATGTTAATATTTTCACACTTCTTTAATTAGCACCGTTTCCTACACCCTGCTGTTCAAATACAAATTTTTGCTACACTTACATAAAAATAAAACTTGGGGGTTTAATCAAACTAAAGTGAAAAAGATGACACCACATGAGTACTAAACACACTTTCCAAATTTATGTTTAAAGAAGAAACAGTTTGCTTCCTGTATTTATGCTTTGTGACAATTGAAATAATATTCAGTACATGTAAACGCATTTGTTCTTTAGAAACAATATAGGACAGTATACGAGGCACTTTCCAATTTGTTTTTCTTTCTTAACAGCAGTGCTTTTTTCTGGGGGGACACAGGGGTATGCGTACCACTAAACTTTTTGTGTTGCCCTGACTTACCGACCAACAGACTGACATGCCAGGTGTCTCCGCAGTAGCAGCGCAGACTGCAGCTCTGTCATTCTCCCCGCTGGTGCCCGGGGAGGGGAGTCTGGGGTGGCCGCAGTGGAGGCAGCGGCACTGCTCCTCTTCTCCTCCTCTTGCTGGGCTAGAGCCAGTCGGTGAGCGCTTGCCCCTCCTCACTCAAGCCGACCCTGCCACCGCCGGGGGCCTTCCCGTCCTCTCAGCACCACTGTCATTGCCTTGAGTCCATCGTCTGGGGGTTGGGGGGGGAGGGGGCAAGGGAGCACCAAAAACGAGAGCACCCTTTAACATTTTTTTAAAGAAAAAAAGCACTGCTTAAGAGGATATCTGTGCACACATTCTAAAGATCCCAATTCAGCCTAACATATCATGTGGCAAGATTCCATATCTACACAAAAATTTTGACCCGCTTTCCTCCCCTTGAAGGCCCTGCAAAGTGTTTTATACATGGAATTATATGCACTAATTCACATCCTTTACTATCTTATGCAATATTCATGGAAATAAATGTGACATAAGTATTTTAGAAATAAATTCATAGGAAGTGTTATTAGTAAATTTTCCTTTTGGTTTTTATTTTATAAATTCTAAGAGTCCTAATTTTTTTGGCTGAAGTCTGCTTAGATAACAACCATTATTAATGACAAGCGGAGATGGTTGAGCCATTGTAATTTATGAATAGGTTAGAAAAATATTGGTTGAACTTGGAAATTGAACAATGTTCATGTCCGTCATAAAAACCAGGAAGAATAGCATTACAAGGTAATAAAATAACAATCATAATAATAGAAAGCTTTAAAAAATGAGCGGCATAAAACATATTCCATAGTGGAATACAAGGTTCATATTTATAGCAAATATTTATGAATGTTGCCAAATAAACTAATATTTAATAGCAATGTGTCACCCATGAGATTGTTCGGTCATATAAATCATAAATGGCAGTGAACATCACTTTTTAAAACCATAGATCCATAGAATAACAAGATGCATCCTTCCACTCTTCAGAGATCATTAGACAAGCAGGTGTTGACATGGACCACAGATTTTGTTACTTGAGTATAATTGAGCACCAGCTCTGCCCAACATTTCTCTTTATCTGGTATCTCTTTAATATGGCAAAAAGATATGGCCACTCAAGACAGTCAAATGCATTGAGAGCAACAAACACAATAAGATCCAGAGGGTGACCAAGCGAGATGAACGCCGCAACCCCAGAGTTGTTCGTGACTGGACCTAATGGTCAGGTGTCCCTTTACCTTTACTGTGGGAGTAGAGGGTACACATTCTCATACTCTCAGATACAGTAGACAAACATAAGGTAAAAACACAATAGAAACACATAAAACATGTAAATCAACCTTCGATTTTAAACCTCCTGTGTGACACATCCCATCCTCTGATGAATGTACATCATAGCAGCACAGTATCTGGCAACTGAATATGTTATAACAGGATTTATTTCTTGGAGCAGTAAGGAGATCTAGAGTTGCCCAGTGTGTCCTGGAAATTTTTATACTATTGACAGAATAAACCTCGCATGTATGTTTGTGTAATACTGGCAGTAGAGGAGCACATAAGGTGTCTTCCTGAAATGAACTTCCTGAATGGTTGAAGGAAGAGCCTGGCAAGAGCCAGAGTGAAAGCTCTTCAATGTTTTGGTATTTCAAGATTAATTAAATATGCCTTTGTGGAAGTGAGGTACCCACTGGATGAGAGCCAACAAACTGAAGCTCAATCCAGATAAGACGGAGACACTGTTAGTGGGTAGTTCCCTAGACCAGACAGCTGGGAGGTCGCCTGCTCTGGGTGGAGTTACGCTGCCCCTGAAGGAGCAGGTTTGTTGCTTGGGGGTACTCCTGGATACTTTGCTGCCGCTTGAGGCTCAGGTTGCCTCAGTGGCCCAGAGTGCCTTCCATCAGCTTTGGCTGGTGGCCCAGCTACGCACCTATCTGGATAGGGATAGCCTAGCTACTGTTTTCTGTGCTCTGGTAACCTCAAGATTAGATTACTGCAATGCGTTATACGGTTCGGAAATTCAGCTGGTGCATAATTCAGCAGTCAGGTTGCTCACCAGAGCAAGATGCTTTGAGCATATTGCACCAATCCTGGTTCAACTGCACTGGCTACCGATTAATTTCTGGGCCCAATTCAAAGTGCTGGTTTTGACCTATAAAGCCTTAAACGGCTCAGGACAAAATACTTCAAGGACCGCCTCTTCCCATATGAACCTACCCAGACCCTGAGATCATCTTCTGAGGCCCTTCTTTGTGTGCCTCTTCCTCGAGAGGTCCAGAGGGTGGCAACATGAGAATGGGCCTTCTCTGCAGTGGTTCACTGTCTGTGGATTGCTCTCCCCAGGGAAGTTCGCACGGTACCTTCACTATACACCTTTAGGCACCAGGCAAAAACATTCCTTTTTAACCAGGTCTTTGCCTGACTTGACCTACATCCTATATTCTTTTTAAAATGCTGGCTCTTTAAATGTTCCAGTTCATTTAAATGAAGATAGGGTAGAACTTGGCCGGGAGTGTACAGAAGGATGCCACAGCCATTTACCAACAAACTGAAAGGCCATGGGGGAAATGCACGTGGCCAATAACATTTGGAAAGGGGTAAAGTATATGGGCAGCATTGATATGCTAATACTTGAAGCCTTGATCTTGAAATGGAGAAGGAAATCCAGGAGGTGCCCAAAAGAGAAAGTTTCATAATAATAGATGACCATCTACTGTCACACTATGTTTAGATAAATAAAAAAAATTAAGAGGCGAAATTTCTAGATATCTAAATGGGACATGATAAGGCGCTGGAAAATTATTCACGTTGTGTGTGTATTCTCCTGTCATTGTACTGGAACTCAGGGTGACTAGAATTTAGAGTTACCCAGTGAAATTCATTGTTTTCTAGGACTGACAAAATAAAGCACTATTTAAAACAACACATAATTCAACTTGGGTGGCAGGAACTTCTGGCCTGTGTGCCTAATTAGAAATCAAAGTATGCAGGAAGGTTTACAGCCTGCAAAGCACTTCAGAAAGTGCCCTGCACAAAAACCAGCTGATTGCTGGGTCTTGTGGAGCATTTCTGTAAGCAGCTTTGTGGGTTGTACATGCCAACAAAGGTAATTTGATGGCAGCATGGTGCTGTGGTGCCGCCATGGCAGCAAGAGTATTGTTAGCACAAAACTGGAAAGGAAACCAAATTCCAACAAAGAGGGACTGGCAAGTGAAGTTGATGGAATACTCAGAGATGGACAAACTGACAAGGCAGTTAAGAGACCAAGAGTACAACTGAAGCAAATTCAAAAAATATCTGGAAGATTACTGTGGCGATTTAAATTTTTTTGACTGGGCTAGAATGAATCTTGTAAAGACAACTAGTAGAAACAGTGAAAAAAATGGTAAATAGAATATTAGATACAATTGGAAAGGCATATAACATAGAATACCATGGACCCAAATAAGAGGTGGAAGGAAGCCTGGGTCTGGTCTTGACCAGATGGATACTGGAATCAACAAGGGAGACCCACATGACCTGAAGGTGCTGCTGTGCAATGCCACGTCGATGTTTCATAAGACCACTGCCATCCATGCCTTGATCGTGGATGGAGGACTTGACCTGGCATGCATGACAGAGACTTGGTTGGATGAAGCAGATGGGCCTGTTCTTGCCACTGCTTGTCTACCAGGTTTCTCTTACACACAGCAATCCAGGTCATATGGGCAGGGAGGGGGGTGTTGCAGTGATTTTTAGGAAGTCACTGGTTTACACCAGGCATCATATTGCGAAGACCCAGTTCTCTGAGTGCATGTTCTGGAAGTTGGGCAATAGCGGCAGTAAAGTATTCCTTCTGGTGCACCAAGGATTCCCTGCCCGAGCTGCTTCATTTTCTTTTACAAAATGTCATTTAGGTAAATTTAATAGCAGATTAGACAAATCATTTTAATAATAATAATAATAATAATAATAATAATAATAATAATAATAATAATTTATTATTTGTACCCCGCCCATCTGGCTGGGTCTCCCCAGTCACTCTGGGCGGCTTCCGCCAAACATTAAAATACATTTAAAATATCACAGTTTAAAAACTTCCCTAAACAGGGCTGCCTTCAGGAATTTTCTGAATGTCAGGTAGTTGTTTATTCCCTTGACTTCTGATGGGAGGGCGTTCCACAGGGCGGGCGCCACTACCGAGAAGGCCCTCTGCCTGGTTCCCAGTAGTTTTGCTTCTCGGAGTGAGGGAACCGACAGAAGGCCCTCGGCGCTGGATCTCAGGCTGAATGATGGGGGTGGAGACGCTCCTTCAGGTATACAGGACCGAAGCCATTTAGGGCTTTAAAGGTCAGCACCAACACTTTGAATTGTGCTCGGAAACGTACTGGGAGCCAATGTAGATCTCTCAGGACCGGTGTTATGTGGTCCCGGCGGCCCCTCCCAGTCACCAGTCTAGCTGCCGCATTCTGGATTAATTGCAGTTTCCGGGTCGCCTTCAAAGGTGAGTTTTTTTTAATTTGGATTTTAATTTTATTTATTTTTAATGCTGTAGATACTTCTTGCAATAATGCATTTTAGATTCTCTGGGACAATAGAATGGAGAATCTGAAATGAAATGATTTAAAATGGAATTGAATAAATTGAGGTTTCTTATGTGCTGGGGAGACAGCAATGGTTAAATTAATGATTAAAAAGGGTCTTTGCTCTACTCTTTTCAGCTACAGTCTGTGAGGGGACATTAAATTTGTCCTGGAATGTGTAATATATAATAATTTTATGTGGTTTCTGCATTGCTGAAGGTTTCAATTTCTTTCAGATTATTGAAAGGATTTAATTTAGGGAAAATCCATTTTCAGTGTTTGTTTCAGTAACTTGCTAAATTGGCTTGGTACTCTAAGGTATATTAAGTCAAAATTAAATCATGTTTAGCCAATAGGCAAAAGAGAGTTCCCTGATCTTGCTGTTCTTGCAGTTTTAAGAAAAAAATACACCAGTAGACAATTACAGTTGTCAAACATTAAAAAGTCAATGAAGTAGTTCATACCACCCTTCTATATTTTGATGCTTCAGCTGTTTTACCTTGTATACTTCTTGGGAAACATGTCTGAAAATGAATATGAAGAAATGGATATGAAGAAGTTTTGAGAACCTTCATTTACAGCAGATACCAAATGAGCCAACTAAGTTTACTGATGAGTTCTCCTATATATACCAGCAGTTTTAAATTGATTAATTAATTCACATCAAAGGTCAATTTTTAATCATAGTCCTGTGAAAAATACCACATAAAGGGTGACTTGAACAATCAGTTTATGTGATCTGCATCCTAGCTTAGCTTTGGAAGTATGTGGCACTGAATTCATTGTAACCCAATTCCGTATGTGTTAACTTGGAAGTAAGCCATACTGAGTTAAACAGGACTTAACTTTAAGTAGCCTAAAGGTTAGATTTTCATCATTGGGTATATTTTGAATATTAAAGTTAGGCAAAGTTTAATTTCATTCTGTGCAAATTTTTGTTAACTTTAATGAATAATAGTAGAACACAGCACAATTTTATTCCACAACTGAATGGAATAACTATTTCCTTCAGATCTCTAATCCGTTGTTACCTTGAAGACTAAGAAAATAGGGAAATAAAGAGAAAATTAGAAGGGAGGAATTGATGGATTCTTGGTTTGTTGCCGTTAGACTAAATTTTGAGGGAAGAAAGCAGATCCACATTGTTTATTAACTGTAGTCTTGTGGGAAATCATGTGAGTGTTCTTACTGTTGACTTTTTAAAGTATAAGTATAAAACAATGCATTCCTTCTGAATGCACCTTATATTTGGTGTTCATTTTCAGCTGGAAAAATAATGTGGGGTTCTTGCTTTCATTTTTCAACAGTCATAATTTAGGCATTCAGATAGTTCTTCTGATATGGCACTAGGGTCCAGTTCCAATTCCCACTTGGGCTTTGTGCAGCAGTGGAGCCTGACCATTCCTGGCAGCCACGATGGAAGGAGTCGGAGGGGGGAGGATTATCACCCTGATCTCTGCACCACCTTCAGGCTAGTGTAGCAGTTGGGCCTGGATCAGCACAGGATTTAGGGCGGGGCAAGAGGTTTTTCGTTTAGCAGGACCTTTTTAACTTTTTTGTCCTGGAGGATCAACAGGCAGTAGGGCTTAAACCAGGGGTCGGAAAACTATGGTCCGCACGCCAGATCCGGCCCAATTGCCCTCTGGATCTGGCCCACAAACGGTTCTGCAATCGCTGCTTGGATCGGCACGATTGCCATTTGTTTCCCATTTTTTGGGGGGGGGGCACCAATTTCACAAATTTCCCCGCGGACTACAGCTCCCAGCATGCTCCAAGGTTGCTCAGAATTCTACACGCTGGCCAATCCTAAGGCTTAGCAACCTCAGGCCTCCCCTCCATTGGCCAGTTTGACACAAGCTGGCGGCCAATGGCAGCCCTTCCCGAGACTCGCTGCTCCAGTCGGGGTAAAGTGCAGGGCAGAGCGCCTTGTTGACGTCCAGCTCCAAGAAGGGAGGAGGAGAAGCGAAGGGGCAGGAAGAAGCGGGAGCAGACAGCCTGCGAGGAGGGAGGAAAACATGTGGAACATAAACCTGTAGGAGGGTAATAATGATAACTGCTAAACTAAACCATTACAGTATATCAAAGCTCTGGAGGCAAGCTGGCTAGAATTTCACTTTTGCTCTCATATTAGAAAGCTAGTAAGTATCAGCCATGTGAATAACATGAAAAATGTACATTAGTGCTTCAAACAATGGCACTTTATCAAAAATCCAATGTTAGAAACAGTTGCTTTGGACAAAGCTGCCATTTGTGGCATGTTTTGGTTTACATTTCTAGTGAACTTCCCTCTAGTTCTTCAGGAACTCCTCAACAGCAGTGTGGGCAATATCTTCACCGCTTTATTCATATGGTGTCCTTTGGATGCCTTTAAGTAGCAATGCATATTTTAGTGTGGGCTACAGTGGTACCTCAGGTTACAGACACTTCAGGTTACAGACTCCGCTAACCTAGAAATAACACTTCAGGTTAAGAACTTTGCTTCAGGATAAGAACAGAAATCGTGCTCTGGCGGCACAGCGGCAGCGGGAGGTCCATTAGCTAAGTGGTGCTTCAGGTTAAGAACAGTTTCAGGTTAAGAACAGACCTCCGGAACAAATTAAGTTCTTAACCCGAGGTACCACTGTATTAACATTTAGTTGACTAAATTATTTACTTATGCTTTGAAAAATGAACATAAATGATGGCTTCATTTAGCAGCATTTAGTCATTTATTTATTTATAAAAAGCTGAATCAAAAACAATTAGCTAGCTAGCAGACCTTGCCGGAAAATGGATTTGGTGTGCAGCAGTTGTGAGATCCATGTAACTTGGCAATGAGCACCTGTTTTTTTCTATACTAATTGGTGCATATGAAGAACATTTGCATTTAATAATTGAATGCACATAGGCTAACCATGTAATTACTAATGTAGTAAGACTCTTTTATTTTGAATATCTGGAAGCTTCAGTTTGCGAGATTACGGAAGGTTAGATCATATATGGTAGTTTTTGTATCTTGATTTGCTACCAGTTAGTTTCAGGGGTCCTCAGAAGGGAAAAACAGGCAGAAGGGCTTTTGGTTGGATCTTTGTTGGGAAGTGTCCTGGGATAATTGGCAAGGGATAATTGGCCCCTGAAGTACAGCCCTCTCCTTTTCCCCATCCCGACTGCTGTTGTGGGAATATTAGCTACTGGAAAGGAGAGGGAGTGGGACTCCAATGGGGTTGAGCTGGAGAGGAAGGGCATGGGGGCCTCAAATACTGTAAGTTCCCCTCCTCTTCATTCTTAAAGTCTGGCTTCTTAATGTTGTTACTTTCCCCAGAGAATGCTGGGGGGGGGGGGGAGCCTGAGCTTTGCAAATAACTGCTTGAAGGAGCAAGCCCAGTTCCAATACATAGTTTGAGATGAGAGAGCTTCATCCTACTTGTCTTTTGCTGCAGAAAGGGTGTGACTTCCAAATTTACCTCTCCTTGTCATTTCTCTTCCCACCTTCCAGTTCCTTTTCACCATTTTTTATTTTGAAAAATATTTCAAAAGAAACACTTTTATACTGACATTTAGATTTGCAACATAAGAAATATCTTTGTTCTCACTTGGCTTTGTAGTTAAGTTATTTATAATGTGTCATGCTGTCTTATATTCAAAGTACGTAAAAAAAGTTAAACATCACATACACTAAATTTTAGTCATAACTTCCAAAAGAAAACCAAACCAGAGCCTCTGTCTCCTATAAAAGGGGAAAAACTAGGTCACCCGAATCAATACTGTTCAAGCATGCTGGACACAACTGCAAAGCAAGGGGGTATTGTTTTGTTTTTTGCAGTTTTTATACTCTAAACCACCCTGTGATCCTAGAATGAAGGGTGGTGTGTAAATTTAAATAAATAAATAATACAAAGAACACTGTTTAATTCAGTAGCATCTCTACTCTACTGTCCAATTGCTTAAAAAAAAAACCCTTGAAGCTGGTAGCTGCTAAGATCAGGCATCCCCAACCTTCGGCCCTCCAGATGTTTTGAGACTACAATTCCCATCATCCCTGACCACTGGTCCTGTTAGCTAGGGGTCATGGGAGTTGTAGGCTAAAACCTCTGGAGGGCCGCAGGTTGGGGGTGCCTGTGCTAGATGTATTGGAATTGTTTGTAAGATGTTTTATCGTTTTATATAGTTTGTTGTTTGCTGGCCTAGGCTCCTTTGGGAGGAAGGGTGAGGATACATACAGGAATTTCATTTGCCTCCCAAAATCATTTTTATTTGATTTTACAAAGATGAATTTATAACCATACCAAATACACATCCATGTAATGAGATTACTCTGAATCTTGGGACTTCCCCACATCCCCTCCATGGGTCCTATTGTCAACATTTTCGGCAGCATATTATTTTGTAATCTATATTTTATGTCTATCCATATTGTCCATAATATTTTTTTAAAATAAAAAAATTGTCCAGTAAGTTTGTTCTTGGTATAAGCTTTCGTGTGCATGCACACTTCTTCAGATACATATTTGTTACATTACAAGTGGGATTAAAATCCTGCTACTGTTGTCATCTGCTTACAGTGGTCTCCTAAATAAATGATAAACTTTCCCCATTCTTTCTTCAATTTCTTGTCTTCTTGGTCCCTGAGCTTTCCGGTCAGTTTTGCCATTTCTGCATAGTCTAACAGCTTAGTTTGCCATTCCTCTCTGGTAGGAACTCTTTCTTCTTTCCATCTCTGGGCCAGTAGCATCCGTGCTGCTGCTCTCGCATACATAAAGCGTCTTTTCTGTTCCTTTGGAATGTCGGTACCTATAATTCCTAATAGAAAAGCTTCTGGGTTTTTTTTTTTACAAAGGTTATTTTAAACATTTTTTTCAGTTCACTATATATCATCTCCCAGAAAGCCTTTATTACCTTACATGACCACTACATATGATAAAAGGTACCTTCTTTTACTTTACATTTCCAGTACAGTACTTGTTTTATACATTTTTGCTAGTTTACCACTGGTGCATCATTTCCATATAGTTTTCTTTCAGCGTACAACATGCCGTGAATTTCAAATCTGTTTTCCTTAATCTTTCCCCATCTGAAATGTGAATATTATTCCCCCAATCCCTGCATACACACAGGAATTTCAAAGCCCAAGTGTACTTCTTTAGACTGTGCAGTGCATGGCCTCCCCCTAAAAGGCCCTTCTGGTTTTTGTTTTGGGTGTGGGTGTGGGTGGGTATGCATGTATTCCAGATTGTATCAAAACAAGTCCCTATGATAAAAAACTACTTCATATTGCTGCATCTTTTAAAGTTATTTAAGAAAGCCATATTGAAACAACTATTTGGAGCTCCAGAAAACAAATCTGTGTTGTCATGGATACAAACAGAAGTAGGATTACTTTATAAATTTATTATGAGTCTAACAATTTATTTTTAGTATGTAACTGTATTTTAAAAAAAGATGTATCTGTTTATTTAAAAGATTTAAAAGATTTATATACCCGGTACATGTGGGTGGCGCTGTGGGTTAAACCACAGAGCCTAGGGCTTGCCAATCAGAGGGTCAGCAGTGAGCTCCCGTTGCTCAGTCCCAGCTCCTGCCCACCTAGCAGTTTGAAAGCACGTCAGAGTGCAAGTAGATAAATAGGTACCACCCTGGTGGGAAGGTAAACGGCATTTCTGTGCGCTGCTCTGGTTCGCCAGAAGCAGCTTAGTCATGCTGGCCACATGACCCGGAAGCTGTACGCCGGCTCCCTCGGGCAGTAATGCGAGATGAGCGCCGCAACCCCAGAGTCGGACACGACTGCACCTAATGGTCAGGGGTTCCTTTACCTTTACCTATACTGTCTTTCAGTAGAGATTGCAGGCTAGTATACAAAAATTAAAACAACAATAAATGCATGTTAAGAAAAATGGAAAATAGAAACACGATCAGAAGTAAGAGAATTTTAAATACTTTTAAGATGGTAAAATAAAAATAAAAATTGTGTCTTCATTAGAGATGTAAAATTTCCAAAAATTTTGAAGCTCAGAAAACCCCTCGGGTTTTTTCTGTTTTTTTCCAGAAAAAAACAGAAATTTTTGGGAAAATTGAAAAAAATGCTACATTAGCACTTCTTTTTTCTTTTCCAGATTGAAAGTCATTCTGTTACTTTAGAAACATAAAATATAACTATGGACAATTTTAATGGGCATAAAACTATCACAACTAGCATATTAAAAATAAAGTGTATCCAAACAATTATTACAAACAGAATTTACTTTTAAAGTAATATTTATTTGTATTTGTAACAAATGGAGCAACAATCTCCTGAACTGTTTACTAGTTTATGTGGAACAAAAAAACTCCACAAAACAATTTTTAAAAATCCAGAAGTAACAATTATATTTCCTCTCCACAGTATTTAAAAAAAACATTCTCATAAAAAGAACTGAAGAAGGAAGTGGGACTAAGTTTTGATGAATGGGCATGAAATTTAATCAGAATCATTTTCTGAGCTGTAATTAAGTATATATTTCAGGCCCTTTTTGTTGCTCTATATTTTCTTCCAGTGCTTTGAGGCCTAGTGAAGAGGAACAGAACCAATGCATACCACACACATGCAAAAACAAAACTGAAACCTTTTTCTTTTCTGGTGACAACAGCACCTCCTAAAGGAAGAAATGTATCTTGTTCTTGCATTGGAGAGTTCAGTTTGTAACCTAGGACTTGCTTGTCCTCACAGAAATTAGAATAGTCTGATACATACATATTTTTTTAGAAATGATTTATAAAATATTTGAACCCCTTATCTTAAAATGTTTTATTCATCATGTTAAAATAAAACATTCCATAATCTATTTTTTTATTTTTATTTTTTATTTTTTGGGAGGGGGGAAGGCTTCAGGAAAAACCCGGGGAAAAACAGTTTTTTTCCGAATTTTTCCGGTTTTTTTTCCAGGCCTTCACATCTCTAGTCCTCATAAATAAAGTTTTTGCCTGACACTGAAAAAATAGTGATGTTGGTGCCAGACATCCTGTCCTGGTGAGGACATTCCATAGATACAAAAAGTACAAAAAAAGCGCTTTTGCCTTCTGCAGCTAACCTCCAGTTTGAGGGAGATAGTATTTGGAGAATGGCAAAGATTGGTGACTTCAGCATCTAGGCAGGTTGGTGTGGGAGGAGGTAGGTCTTTAAAAGTGAGTTGGGGCAGTCAGTGATAAGCAATCCTGTGTAACCAGTATAAATTAATAATTCTGTTCACAGCAATTTGTACTAATGGAAGCTTCTGAACAATTTTCAGAGGTATAGATGCATTTCACTCGTTTATACAGGATGTTGTACATGGACAACTGTGACTAGACTCTCTCTGTCTAGGCGTGGTTGCAGCTGGTAGACCAGCCCTTCCCATGAAGAACAACAGGGCCAGAAACAGCTGAACACCATCACCCTTAACTAGAGAGCAATCTGCCCACAAACCTCCACCTTCTCAAGATTAAACTTCCATTTAATGGCCCTCATCCAGCTCATTATCAAATTAGACACTTTCAGCATTTCCACAGCCTTACCTGACTCTGTTAACAAGGAGAAATAGAGCTGGGTGTCATCAAATAAAATTTGAATCTGGGCAGATCTGAGGCTCTGTTGGTGTGTGGTGTCTGTGTCCAAGAAATAGGCTGGTTGCCTGAACAGTGTTGCACTTTCTCTGAAGGGGCAAGTATGCAATTTGGACATACTTCTGGATTCAGCTCTGTCCCTAGAGTCCCAAGTGACCTTCATGACTAGACATGTGAGACTTGCCTGAAAATCTCCTCTAGCAGTTTTTAGTGGTTTTAAGCAGCAAACTTAGGGGACGCGATTGGTGCTGTGGGTTAAACCACAGAGCCTAGGGCTTGCTTATCAGAAGGTCGGCGGTTTGAATCCCCGCAACGGGGTGAGCTCCCGTTGCTTGATCCCTGCTCCTGCCCACCTAGCAGTTCGAAAGCATGTCAAGGTGCAAGTAGATAAGTAGGGACCACTCTGGCGGGAAGGTAAACGGTGTTTCCATGCGCTGCTCTGGTTTGCCAGAAGCGGCTTTGTCATGCTGGCCACATGACCTAGAAGCTGTACGCCAGCTCCCTTGGCCATTATCGTGAGATGACCACCGCAACCCCAGAGTCAGACACGACTGGACCTAATGGTCAGGGGTCCCTTTACTTTTAAGCAGAAAACTTTGGACACCAGAAGTGTTAAGCACTCTACCCTACTGCCAGTTGATCCTCCGATTCAAATATTCCCTTACCTGTGCATTCCACTTCTCTTAAAGTGTGGAGTTGCAAACTCCCATCCTTCTCCCATCCTTACATCTGAATAAACATGCTTGGATTTGATGGTAAGCTTTAATAAATTTTGTCTGACAAGAAAAGGAAATATCAGTATGTATTTCTTCTGAGTTAGAAAATAGTAGGGCAATATTGAAGATCATGGCCACTAGTCCCATCACCTCCTGGCAAATAGAAATGGAGGCAGTGAGAGATTTTACTTTCTTGGGCTCCATGATCACTGCAGATGGTGACAGCAGTCACGAAATTAGAAGACGCCTGCTTCTTGGGAGAAAAGCAATGACAAACCTAGACAGCATCTTAAAAAGCAGAGACATCACCTTGCCGACAAAGGTCCGTATAGTTAAAGCTATGGTTTTCCCAGTAGTAATGTACGGAAGTGAGAGCTGGACCATAAAGAAGGCTGATCGCCGAAGAATGGATGCTTTTGAATTATGGTGCTGGAGGAGACTCTTGAGAGTCCCATGGACTGCAAGAAGATCAAACCTATCCATTCTTAAGGAAATCAGCCCTGAGTGCTCACTAGAAGGACAGATCCTGAAGCTGAGGCTCCAATACTTTGGCCACCTCATGAGAAGAGAAGACTCCCTGGAATAGACCCTGATGTTGGGAAAGATGGAGGGCATAAGGAGAAGAGGATGACAGAGGACGAGATGGTTGGACAGTGTTCTCGAAGCTATCAACATGAGTCTGACCAAACTGCGGGAGGCAGTGGAGGATAGGAGTGCCTGGTGTGCTGTGGTCCATGGGGTCATGAAGAGTCAGACACGACTTAACGACTAAACAAGAAGGGCACTATATGTGTGTGTGTGCATGCACACGAAAGCTCATACCAGGAACAAACTCAGTTGGTCTCTAAGGTGCTACTAGAAAGAATTTTCGATTTTGTTTTGACTATGGCAGACCAACACGGCTACCCACCTGTAACTGGAACTATTTAATTCTGTTGAAAATAATGTCAGCTATTGTCTTCCATTGGTAGTAATAATAAGTGGCAGTATGACCAGTCCAGTGCTGGCCACTCACCATGGGACTCACCATGAAGCTGTAAGTGCCACACTTCTAACATCTGGGGGGAAATGGTGGTGGTACTGTGTACCCTTGAGTACCCCCAGAAAAAGCACTGAGTATGACATATGTACATAAACTTTCAAAAAGCCTTTGACAGAATACTTTGCCAAGAACTCCTGACTAGGTGCAGGAAATAATGGAGTAACAAGAACTCAGGCCACAGTAATGGTTTGATTAATTTCACTTTTACAAGTCTCTTGTAAATTTATTTCTTAGTATTTGTGTATCGAGTAGAAACAAAGCAACAGGACAAGGCCCTGTTTCGGAAATTCTTCCTTCTTCAGCTAATTAAGTATTGAAGTCTTAAGGTCCTACATGTACCAATGTGTTGTTTAGAACTCCTGACTAGACATAGCAGACATGGAGAAGGAGGGAAGACCCTCTTGTGGATCAGTACGTACCTGGTTCAGAGAGCAGGATTAAATGGGCAGCTTTCCTAATGGAGGGATATAGAAAGGGAGACCTGTGCTTTTTATCTTGTTCACAAATGATTTAGAATTAGTGAGCAGTGAAGTTGCCACATTTGCTCATGATGCCAATTGTTCAGGGTGATTAAAACAAAAAGAGATTGTGAAGAGCTCAATGTGGTATTGCTAAACTAAGAAAATGGGCAGTAAAATAGCAAATGCAATTCAACATTAGCCAATGTAAAGTGATGCAGAAGGGAGCAAAAATTCTTCATGTCCTGTATATGCCCAGGGGGTCTGAACTGGTGGTGACTACCCAGGATAGCTTGATGAAGATGTTGATCTGGTGTGTGACAGCTGTGAAAAAAGCAATTCCGTGCTGGGGAATATAGCTTCCAATATCTGAATATGATCATCTAAATCTCTGCTGAGACCAAACTTGGAATACTGTGGTCTCCTCAGCTCAAAAGAGATATTGTAGAGCTTTTCAATGAAGCTGAATGCTAGAAGATTCAGGACACACAATAAAAAGTACTTCTTCACACAGCACATAGTCAACTGTGGAATTTGCTACCACAAGAAGTCGTGATGGTCAGCAACTTGGATGGCTTTGAAATAGAATTAAACACATTCCTGGAGGATTAGGCTACCCATGGCTACTACCTCTGAGAGCTATGTTCCGGGTGCTGGGAACCACAAGCGGCCAGAGGGCTGCTCTTGTGCCCAGGTCATGCTTGGCAGGCATCTTGTTGGCCACTGTGACAACAGGATGCCGGTTTAGATCAGGTATTGTTAGCATGATCCAGCCGGCATGCCCTATGGTCTTATGGTTGCATTTTGCTTGCAAACTAGGATGCATTTCATAGGAAAAGCCTATGATAGGAGCAGGGAATATATTGCAAGTCTTTCCTTGGTCACCACAACTTCACTACTAAATTATATCCTTCTTCCTCATTCATCCTAATTATTAAAAACAGTTTTAAACAAGTTATAATCACAGAAATAAGGTGGGTCCTAAAAATATCAAAATGTCAAGTGTCAAAAAGGCATTTGCCAAAAGGTGCCAGGCACACCTCTGTGGGGAGGGTTTGGGTTTCAGTAAAAGCTAATTCCATTTATTTCAGAAGAAAAACAGTTTCTAGAATGTAAATGACAGCAGCAAGTTGTTAATTTTAGCAGAAGATGTAGTTTTTATGGCACCAGGATGACTGTCTAGAGTGTAATGAAAATGGATAAGCTGAATCCTTGAGAGTTCTTCCTAGGAAGAATTATAATTAAAGTTGCTATGCCTCCATTTCAATCTGCTGTGCCCAATTTTTCATCCTATTTCATACTTAATTATTACAGCAACTAAAATTCAATGTCTTCTCCCTTTAAGACTTTGTGATTGTGTTCATCAAAATCATAATCACTTCACTTTAAGGCGCAATCCTGTTCTAAGTTCCACTTTTCTCTCATACACGCTTTTTAAAAACAAGATTTATACTCAGGCAACTAGCTACAGGATGGCTTCACTGAGCTCAGTGGTGGGCACCTTTGGCCCTCCAGATGCAGCCCATTGACTAGGCTTGCTGGAGCTGAACAACATCTGGAGGACCAAAGGTTCTCCACACCAGATTTAGCTTCTGGGTCAGAATAAGTTATGTGAGTAGGGTAACTCACACACAAGTTGCAAAACATTTCATACTGAAATGTATAAATTGCATGTTTAAGTTCTTTAGAAATTTAGGGTTTACATTTTAATGATACATAGGCTATCATTTTTTAGTTTTAAAGAAAGTGTCCATGTTCGACTATTTAAAGAAACACATGATTTCGACTTGCTTAGGGAAACTGTGGCAACTGAAGGCTATTGAATACTAAAATAATGTTGAGTAATACCGCTCCCCACTCCCTCACTATATATAAGGGTCTGGTGACTTCTGTTTCAGTGTACCTGAAGAAGTGTGCATGCACACGAAAGCTCATACCAAGAACAAACTTAGTTGGTCTCTAAGGTGCTACTGCAAGGATTTTTTTTATTATTATTATTATGGCAGACCAACACGGCTACCTACCTGTAAATGTTGCAGGAGTTTGGGGGGGAAATGCAGAGTTTTGAAAAAAGTTTTAGTTTATCTGTGTACTGTATTTATTTCAAAAACGTTAGCAATGAGGTAGCACACCATCCAAGTTTTCTCACTTTCCCTACAGTCATTCAGTCATTTTTCTGACCGTGCAAGGAGTAAGGAAATGGTAAGATGACTGGAGGTGCCCTCTCAAGATATTATAGAACTAAAGTGTCTACAGAAAGAACCATAACAGATTGTTTTAATAAAATAAAAATAGTATTTCTGACACATTTTAAATTCCATTGCTTTGACATCCATGATACGAAACCATGTAATTTCCCCTAAGAAGGAATAGAATAGAATGGAATGGAATGGAATGGAATGGAATAGAATAGAATAGAATAGAATAGAATAGAATAGAATAGAATAGAATAGAATAGATCTTTATTGTCATTGTCCCCTTGCGGGAAACAACAAAATTCCTCGGTTGCTATATCAACTCAAATAAGGCACTCCACATAATTTTAAAATACTAATAAACACAATACAATACAGGACAATATAACAAATAAAATAAGATGACTTCAGAGTCCAGAGTTTCCATTTAAGGCCAAAATTGCTCTAGGAAAGAAACTGTTCTTGAGACGGCTCGTTCTCGCCTTCATTGTTCTGTATCTCCGTCCCGATGGCAGAAGCTCAAAGAAACGGTGACCTGGGTGCGATGGGTCTCTTGATATATCTAATGCCTTTCTGTGGCACCTGATGGTATATATATGTTCTAAGGTAGAGAGTGAACAGCCAACAATACTCTCTGCTGTTTTCAGGGGCGTCACTGGGGAGGGGCGGTAGGGTGACAGGGTGACAAGCGGCAGGTGGGGGTGACAAGCGGCGGCCCCTCCCGCCACTCCCACGCGCTGCCGCTCCCTCCGTCACCCCGGGAGCAGCAGCGCTGCACGGACGGGGTGACTGGTGGTGCGTGGGGAGTGGTGGGAGGGGCCGCCGCATGTCACCCCCACGCACCGCCACTCGCTCCGTCACCGTGGGAGCAGCAGCGGACAGTGTGTGCGGTGTTGCTGCTCCCGGGGCGACGGAGGGAGCGGCGGCGCGTGGGGTGACAAGCGGCGGCCCCTCCCACCACTCCCACGCGCCGCCGCTCCCTCCGTCACCCGGGAGCCCGGGGGTGAAAGGACAGGGGCAGGCCAGTGAGGGGAATGACACCCCCCTCGCTGGTCCAACTGGCCCGCGCGGAGGCGTTCTGTGCGCATGCATCATGACGTCATGCGCATGGAGCGACGCCCCGTCCCCATGGGTGCCATTGGGCTTGCCGCCCCCGGCAGCCCAGCGGCTAGCTACGCCCCTGGCTGTTTTGATAATTCTTCACAACAGAATCCTATCCTGCGAAGTGCAGCTTCCATACCACACACATAAACCATAAGTGACCACGCTCTCAATGGCACAGTGATAGAAGGCAAGCGACAGCTTTTGAGGAAGATGTTTTTCCTTAGAATTCTCAAAAAATACAGTCTGTGCTGCGCCTTCTTCGCAATCCCCCCTATGTTGACACTCCAGGACAGATCCTCCTGTAACTTAGTGCCCAGAAATCTGAACGTTGTCACCCTCTCCACACAGGTTCCATCAATCAAAAGCGGCTGGACATCGCTTTTCTGCTTCCTAAAGTCCACCACAAGCTCCTTTGTTTTCTTTGTATTTATAAGCAAATTGTTGGTTCTGCACCACTTTACCAACCGTTCCACCTCATCTCTGTAATCCATCTCACCCTCTTTATCAGAGATGAGCCCAATCACAGTCGTATCATCTGCAAATTTAACAATCCTATTATTAGGGTAGGCAGAGACACAGTCACACGTGTATAGAGTGTAAAGGAGTGGGCTAAGCGCGCATCCCTGTGGTGCTCCTGTATTAGTACTGATCATGTTGGAGGTATAGCGACCCAACCTAGCAGATATGTTTTGAGATATTTATGTGTGTGCTTCATTTATGTTTTCTTCCATTTCTTGTAGTTATATATGTGGTCTAATTAGTGACCAGCAACAGTACCCCAGGTACAATTTAAATTTGTTATTTAAAACAATGTGATTCAAGAGCTCACAAAGCCATGGCTGTGTTTGGTACTTTTTTTTTAAGGGTACTGCTGTTTCTACCTCCCTGTAAGCAGAGAGAGACCACAGGCGGAAATCTGCAGCAGACTCATCCCTAATCTGTTACTTGGGGTATGTTGCTAGTGGTGCAGGATTGGTGCTAGCAGAACCCCATGACTAGTGTGCTAAAAGGTAAAATCCAATGTTTTAGGTTTGTTTTTAAAATGGCATCTCTGTATGAGTTAAAGCAAAGCAGTCTCAGACTTATGCAACCCATTGATCTGTAATGCTTCATGTGGTTTCCTTAGGGGGGAGGGGGATGTACATCTAAATGCATTTTTCATTATGATGGCAGTGTGCCAGGAGACAGCCCCACTCATTTGCTGCTAATAAAGTCTCCATATTATAGCAGGGCAGATATGATTTAAAACCTTCACATCAGAGAGTGAGCAGGTGACTTCTTTTCCATAACAGTTGGAAACCCATTTTTTCTCACCGTGAATGTTAGTCCCTCCTCCCTCTTTGAAAGCTTTGCCTCTTTTCTTTAAAATGCTGTGCAAGACAAATTGGGGACTACTCTTTCCTTGCTTGATTTATATATTCTGTTGTCACCTCCCTGAGATAAAAAGAAAGCAAAACAAATGGCTTGTACTCCGAAAGGAGAAAGGGAATGGGAGCGAGCACAAAGCTCTTTCTGCAGGCTTAAAAAGGCAGGCTGTCCCCTTTCTTGTAGCACAGTGCAGCCCTCCCCTGAGCAGCAGCTAGCAGCCTGATGCTGTGCTCAAGCACATTTGGTATGCATGAGCACTACTGTTTCAAGCAGGGAGGGTGTTTTCTTAAGGAGGATCAGTGGCTAAAGCAGATTCACTTTGCCAGCCTTTCAGCCAAGTTACAGGAGGCATCTGCCTCATGGAATTGCAGGTGTGGACATCTAATGGACATGGGATGCCAACACCGTGGAGGAGGAGCTGTTTTGTAGGCATTTGTGAGGTTTGCATTTTATTATTCCAGTGGAATTTTTGAGGGTCATGAGTCAAAGTGATGCTCCTCGGCCACTGAACTGGACCATTCGGAAGCTCTGCCATGCTGCCTTTCTCCCATCTGTCAGGCTACTTAAGGTACTGTAAAACCACCGCATTTTTACTATCGGTGATCTTGTTTTCACCCATTTTTCACATTGTGTCACCAGGATGCAAATCTACAATTAACCTTCGGTGCTCCAATTTAGGATATACTTCTGGTCATTGTAGAAATTATGTTGCTCACATACAGATAGGAAAAGTGCATTTGTAGTACCGAATGGCATATTCAGCACCGGAACTGTGTTCTAAGATGCATTTAATGCTCGTGTGGTATAAGGGATGTTTGAGAGGGCAAGGAAAATTGGATCTGTGGAATGTGTATGAATTGTGAGAAGTCTCAGCAGCTGTCAGTTTCCATTACTTACGGAGTTTCCAGCATCACCTATGAGCACATTACACTATAATGTTCAGCATTAGGAATCCCTGCTAATTTTTTAATGTAGCTTATATAAATGGTTGGTTTGAAATTCGTACATGGTGATTGAGGTCAGACTCTGGCTGGGGGAAAACTTTCTGGTTATGTTTTCTTTTAAATGCATTAACAAACATGTTTTTGGTTTCTGGAAGCATTCTTCAATGATTGCACTATGTCTTGTTTAAAAAAATAGTAGCAAAAGCCCCATTTATTTCAGTGGGTTTTGTTCTATGAAAATATGCTGAGCACTGGATCTCTGTTTTGATATGAGTATACACAATTTTATAGGGTACCACTGATAATACTATACCCAGTTTAGCAAATTTTAAAGAAACATCTATTGAGCAGCAAGTCTTCAGAACCGTGCTTTATTATACATATAGCCTGGTCCCATGTACTATTCCTTGGAGGATATCCCCACCAACTGCATAGGACTGCAGCCCATTACACATGCCGTGTGGCTGCTTGATTCTTCCCATGTGGGCGAAAGAGAAGCAGAGTGAGGAAACTGGCAGGGAGGACCTTTCACTCCCTCCCTCTATCCCATTTCTCTCTCCAAGATTGCACAACACCTGTCCCAACCCCACCCCCAAGATGGATGGCAGCAAAAGGTTAAAAAGCCCCTCCCCCTAGTGCTTTCTCACTGTCCGTCCCAACTTCTGGGGCTGCTTTTCAGAAGGAAAGAAAGCCAAGCCCCAAAAGCACCTCAGGAAAAGAATCACATAATGCCAGTTTTGTGTAGCTTGGTCTTTATTATTTCTGTTTGTTTATAAACAGCATATTGAAATTGTACACCATAAATGGATGCCGTAGGAGGCCATGACATGTGATGTGGCTACACATGTCTATTTTAGGGAGATAGACTACCCATCACAGTTGTTTGCCACATGCGCACATGATGGAAAAGATGTGTGTAGTCATTTCAGACTCAGCGTTGTACACATCTCTATAAACCATACAGTCATAATTCATAAGGTGACCTTCATAGTCATGAAGCCAGTCTGTTTGGTAACTTTTCATTGGACCTTAAAAATAATCCAAAGGTGTGGAGGTTGGGCATATATTCAAATGTAAAATTTTGATTCCATCAGTTGTGCAGTTCTTTTGAAACAAACAAAAAGAAAATGAAAATTGTGGTATATAGATGACTATCTAAAATGTGTAATAGTTGAGCTTTTATTTTAGTTTTTTTAGGTCCATGACTAGTTATTGCAGTAAGTGATTTGAATAAGCTGCTGCAATTGTGCCATGGCAGTTCTTAACTGGGCATTTGGAACTTATTCTAGTAAAAGTTGCTGCTTTTTTATCTGCAGTAAAAATTGATAAGGCTTATGTATGACAATAGGTCAGAATATGAATTATCATTTCATGAAAATGGTTGGTGCATACACCAGATAGGTTTAATTTATAACACAGGAAGCTCTTATAGAATTTTAGCAAGTTTGGGCAGGGACTGTATTACATGGGAAAGTTAACTTTGAGCAAGTGCCACTAAGTTCTTCCTAGGGAGTGTGCACAGTATTGCAGCCTTCAAGATTTTTATATTCCTGGAGAAAAGAAGACATAGGTAAATACTGATAAGCCATTTTTATTGTTTCAATGTTAGTGATATTTTGTTAAATAAATGTTGCACCATACACAGAGATCTTAATAATAGAAACTTGTATAAGGAAAAAGTATCAATTATTTGTGAAATTGTGAAAATACCCCTTGTTATGCAACTTTTAATGATCTAGACCCTAACAAGAAGTTTAGGGTGATACAAGGATAGCTCATTTTTCTGCATATAAGAACAGGCTCCCTTCTACATGGAAAGGAGAGGGAGCTTTAGACTTCTAGGATAAGCTTTGGCATATACATAGGGCACGATTAAATGGGACTGGTTCCTGTGTTCAGTTCAGAATAAAACTGGGTCAATTTACATGAACCAGCTGTGTTTTTATCACCTTTGCCCTTCAAAGTTTATATCAGAAATCCATACAACCCCCCTTTTTATTTTTTGAAGCAAAATTTCCTCAGAGTGTATTGAAAATTTACTTGAAAAAATGACACACTTTGTTTGAACTTATATTACCCTTGCATTACTAAGACCCTGGTCCTGTGCTGTTGTGTGCTACAAGTTCAGTGTGGCACAAGAGCATCCCAGTGAAGATTTCTGCACATGCTCCAGGCCTGCATTACTCAGGCCACAACCCAAGCCTCCTTTGTCCCGGACAGAGTTTGTGTCTTGCTGGGTGGGGGCGTCCCCCTTTCTAGCCCTGCTGGCCTCCACTGATGGAATGATGGAAGCATTACTCTGCTGGTACAGATCTTCCCATTCCACCCATTAGATCAACAGGCAGGCATTCCTTCTGGATCCATGGAAAACCCCAAAATGGGGCATAATGGGAGCAGGGAAGGGCAGAGGCTAAGGCCATTGGATCCCAAACTTGCCACAATGTCATCACTTGATGGCACAGGATTGCAGCCCAAGGCTGGCACAGCAGTTTTCTATGCCCTGACCAGCTTCTAAGGCTGTGGTTGTGGCAGCATCTCCACTGCTCTCTCACACACCACAGCTGCATAGCCCAGGATTAATTGAGGAAGCAGCACTTTTTAATATCTTCTGACTAATTTACTAGGAGGGGTAAACATTCCCAGAGTAGAGAGCAGGAAACTGGGTTAGCCAGGCTTTTATGAGTCCACTTGGCTGTCCTCTCTGACTCTGCCACATTGCGTAGCAGAGCTCCCTGGGCTGAGACTCTCCAGGTTTTGAAAGATTATTGGGATAAACTGAGCTGCTTCTGAGAATTCTCCAGAAATGCTCAAAAAGACAAAGGCCACCTCAAACCACATTGCTGGGGTTTGTTAGTCAGTGCAGCTTACAGGAGACACGAACCATGTGGTTGACCATGTGATTATTATTCAGGTGGTAACATTGTTCACTGGGCTAGTACACTGGAAGCCAAATGTGAAGGAGGAAAAATAAAAAGTAGACAAATGCTGCAATCTAGAGAGTTACACGACCAGTTCTGCCTGCCTATCAGGGTTTTGATGGATTCTTATTTCAGTAATAGCAATTCATCACCGGTGGGAGGGGAGAGAAACCCACAGCCAACAGGGTTTCCAACCCCCTCCCCCCCAGCCTCTCCTTGTTTTCAGCTTTCTGTAAGGCTTTTGAAACTTAGGAGATATTGGGAAGCTATTTACAGTATAATACTGTATAATACAGTATAATACAGTGCGGGACTGGTGGCTCTTTTCAAATGGAGGAACAAAAGTAAAGTGAGCATGACCAAGGCCTTGGTGGATATTTTTCTTTTTCTCTGTATTATGGCAGACGTCTGAACTGCTGTTTGGTTCTTTTGAACTCTTAAAAGATAATATTTGTATGTGTGTTTTTCAGGTGTACTTACTTTTTCCCCTTTTGTTGTTATGACATGAGGTTAGCTGGGCAACTCAGTCCGATGCATGGGGTACCAAAATTATATTATTATTATTATTATTATTATTATTATTATTATTATTAAGCAATAATGCTGACTGATAGAAAACATATAGCAAACTGCCAAAGAGAATCATCATGGGCATCTCCACTGCCAAGCATAGTATGTAATTCCCTCCCCAATCAAATCTGATTTTTTCATATACAGTACTTTTTCATATTAAATCAATGATAGAGATAAAATCACACTTGGATTTTTCATCTTCAGTATGGCAGTTCATTTACCTGCTTGATTTATCTTAATTCCCTGCAGTAAATAATTACTGCATTAATATCCTAGCTGTGTTACCATAGAACATTAATCCTATAGGGTTTTGTTAAATTAATCACTTAGTATTGAGCAGGTGATCTCTAGGTTAATTATTGTCATGCTGCATGAAACTATTAAAGCATTCTCAGTTGCACAACAGTGAATGAAATGTGGGACACTCAGTGGCCTGATTTTATTGGGCTAAGGAGGGGTCATTCACCGTTGCTGACAAACTGGACCATCTTCAAATGAGTTGCTTGTATTTTCATTCCAGGCAGACATAGCTATTCTACCTCAACTCATTAACACTGTCAGTGTTTATACAATTGTCTCCCCTGCCCATTAGTATTCCATTTTATCAACAAGCAAACAGACTATTGAGGATTTAGTGTGCTATAATACTTGAAAGATTTATTGCATTAGATGCATTTACATACTATTTATCTCAAGAACTTGAACCTAGAACCTCATGGTGTGAGACTGAAATCTTAACTTACCTAGAACTCTATGCTCAGACCCAAAAGCCCTCTTCAAACATAACAAGGAAATAATATTCATGATGTGTAGCATCATTGTTGGCATCTGTCTGTCTCAACAGACAATGGAGTATGCCTCGGGGGGTGAAGTCAAACTGCCGTGTTAGCAGCACCAAAGTGGCCTCCCTGGGCAGTGTGTCTGGAGGCTCTGGGTTGCCCAGGTGACAAGACCCCCACCTTGGCCTCACTGATGTGCTCCAAAGAAAAGCAGAGCAATCCACTCAGGATTTGTGTAGGGTTTACTCCTGAGCCTTTTCTTCTCCTGAAGATGCCCCACAAGGCAGCAGAGGTTTAGGATCAGAGTTTTCCTTCTAGATGACCTACTTTCCCAGGTTGAAGAGCCCTGTCCGCTGCTCACTTCCCTCTACAGCACATACAGAAACTGCCTTCTTGGCCATTGGTCTTTTCCATTCAAGCCACCAGAGTCTGTCTTTGCATGTAGAGCAAGTCCCTAACTCACTGAGGGTGTGAGACCCATTGGCTGCCCTCACCTGGGTAGCCAGTCACAGCTGTTGCCTGCGGCGTGGCTACTGTCATATGCTGACAGCTTCTATGAGCTGCAGGTGAGAGCTGAGTGCAGGATGGGGAGCAACAGTGGGCAAACAACCCCAGAAGGAGCATGGCGTGTCCCCTACCCGAGGTACTACCCCTCCCCTCATACCCATGCAGCATCCTACAGCATACACCCCTTACAGCAACAGTTTCCTGTTAATGAAAGGCATTATGAAGCCTTTGGATTGGCTGGACAATGCATCAATCCTAGGAATATTAACCCTCTGGCTTTCTGGCCTGTTGTTGTTGCTGCTGCCGCTGCCGCTGCTGCCGCCTAGTTCAACCCTCAACTTTCTAATGTCCTGCTCTCCAAGTTGTAAGTTGTGAGCTTTTGATTTCCTAGATAAGCAATGGAGCTGTCCAGCATGCATTCTAAATGTTTTAGGAATAGATTGCTGAGACAGCAGAGGAGCTGTCCAGCCAGGAAGGTAGAGCTGGGTTCGAAGCAGATCTGGTCAACTATTTTCTGTTGAAGGTGATGCTTTCCTTCAGTGGGCCATGTACCCGTGGTGAGTGTCACTGGAGCTAAAGGGGAGTCTAGCCAGGCAGCAGCATCCCGCCTCTCTCTCCCTTTCCCTCTCCCCCCTCCTCAACCTGTTCCTATCTCTGTCCCTGCACCCCCACCTTTCCTTGTGTCCCCCCCCCCCTTTGCCATCTGCATGAAATTAGGTCAAGGGGAGTATCAAATTAGAGGCAAACCTGTATGCAATCCTAGGGTGTAGGGTGCCCACCAGTTTGGTACCCCGGTCTAGAAACAAGGACCTGACAAGTCTGGGTACAATGTGTCTCCCAGCTCTGCCCACATGTTGGATGGCTCTTGGGCTGGTACCCAGAATCCTCCAGGCCCTGAACCTACTGAGATCCACTTGCAAAGCTGAGACTGTGAGTGCCAGAGCACCAGTGACATGCTCTTTCCTAGTTAAGATGGCCCTTGACCAGGCATGACACTGAGTTGGAGAAGAGCATTCCAGGTTTATTTCACCCACAGGTTTGGGCATGGACCTAATCTTTCTAGGGTGTTCCTGTAGTACTCATATGTTTCAGACATCCTTTTCTTGTTGCATACTATCAGTAAGAATATTAAAGTGTCTGTCCTCTTTTTTATGTACCCTGTGATGAGCAAACATACAGTATCTGTTCTTGGGTCATTATTTATTTAACTTATTAAATACTGATCTTTCAAATACTGTGGCCCTGAACTTCAACTTATTTGAATTGTTTATTTGTTTTTAAAGTAAGTTGTTCATTTTCTAATTTTAATAACCTTATTAGTAGAGCTTATTGAAGTAGCAGAACTCACTGCTAGTCACATGTCACATCAAAACACAGTCCCAGTTGGTTTTCTGTCATAAATTTAAAAGCTGTTGTATTTAGGGTGGACAAAATTTGCATCTTCAATTAAAGTTAATGTCTGGGTTTCAGCATCTTGAGTGAACCAGGAGACATCATGGTGTGTGTGTACCAGCTGGGGAAGCAATAGCCAGATGGAAGTCTTAATAGACTTTTTAAAAAGCTGATATGCATGCTGCTGCTGAAAAATAGTTTAGTAACATCATCAGAGAGACTTCATTTTGAGAACTTAAAAGGTCCTATAGTAGAAATTTCAGTGGTTGTATCTCTGGAAATGGCCATCAATGTTCTGCACATACACAATAAAATTATACGTGCCATTGGGGTAGGAGTGGGTGACCTTCTTTCTTTCAAGATCTGCATTTTCTTGGAAGTAATCTCTAACAATCATATGCTGGAAGTAAGTGGATTCCTCTCCTCTCTCAGGCAGCCTGTTGTCTCTCATTTTTCACTCCTTCCTATCTGCATGTGGCCCTCAACTTGCAGCTTCCCCACCATCGGAAAGAAACAAGGACAGAAAGTTAGGGAGAAACTACAGGTATGTTAAGGTAGGCACAGATCATTCCACATTCAAAACACTATCTCTGATTTAGCAGTACACAGTACTAGTGTTTAAAATATCATAGACTTACTAAAGTAACCACTTGCTAAGGACGTTTCTACTGTTCTCTTTGCTGGTCTCACTGTATATTTTGACTACCTACCTCTTTTTCCTCAACTAATATGATTATAAACATTAGCTACCTCTAAATGGTCATGTTGGTCAGATCCCAATGAAGGCATGCAGTCATTGGAGGTTGTATTATGGAGAAACTGCATTCAGGGCCCTGTCTGCTCAGCCTTCGGTTAATGGGAGCTTCCTCTTCCCATTTTCCCACGACAACAGGCATTAACTCCTCTGTACAACCATATCCTGAGGGTTTTCTAAGGGCAAATAGAGCAGAACTGGACAGCCCTGTTGCCCCACTTTCTTTTGCATTTATTTAATAAATGTATATCTTGCCTTTCAATGAGATTCCTTACAAGGTGACCACTGTAGCTTTTAAAAATATCTATGGTATTCTGATTCTACAAGTATTTAGAATCAGTGGCCCATTCTATTTTATTCCTTTCCAGAATAGTTAGGTGATTCCTGATTTCAATTTTCATATGCTTTTTATTGTATGGTTTCTTGTATAATTTTTGTAAGCCACTCTTATTTTTTATGAATAGTGACACACACACACACACACACACACACACACACAGTGCTAGTGATTTGTGGGTGGGTAGGTGGGAAATAAGGACATATCTGATTATATAAAGTTGGTTAGGCCTGACCGACTTGTTCAGTTACTGTCATGAGTTGTCAGTATGAAGCCTATGGATTGGCCAGCCTGACATTACCACTCAAGGCATGACCATCAGCCCCTGCCTAGTCCGTAGAGCTGCATCTTCTTCCTACTTTGCTTCCAAATTCAGCCATTAACCTCCTGATTATACATGGGCTTGGCTTGGTAAAGCCCTGACCATGGACACTGAGATTGGAGTGTCCCTAACACATAGTTGAAATTTGGTACACATGTAAATCCTTGGATTGCTATATACATCTAATCAGGCATCTCTGCCCCATTCTTTCAAAATTCATCATTGTTACTATTCTGTCAGTGCAAACATTTCTGGTTGTTAGATGGAATATTCTCTCCTCTTCTCTCTCTCTCTCTCTCTCTCTCTCTCTCTCTCTCTCTCCCCCCTCCCCCAGTTCTGAGGACTGTCCCAAGCCTCCTTGAGTAGATTTGGAAACCGTTTTTTTTGGGGGGGGGGTCCCATTGCACTAATGGAAGTCATTGCACTGGCTTCCACCACTGCAACAACTTAGTTGAATCAGTCCCATGAAAGGTACCCTGTGACAGCACCCAGCGGTCTGGGACAAACAACCAAGGTACAGGTGAAGTTCAAAGCAGTAACAGTCAGGAATTTAAGTGTGGACACAGGTTGGTCACACATGTGGATATATTCTGTCTCCGTGCTCTCTTTAAAAACATCTAAAATGGGTGGGTAAATATCCAGTAGCTGACAGGGATATACAGTACTTTATGATAAAACAGTTCCAGGTCTAATGGTGGTTTTATTGAACAGGTTTAAATTAGATAACAAGGGAAGTCTCTAGCATCCCCATCCTCCCATGTCCAGTGCTTTCGGCACTATTCAGTGCCCTCTTATTCCTGTGACAGACACCTTAATGCAACTGGAACCATCCTCCCAGTCTTCCTTTCTCACTGCCCGCCCTATCCACAAACTAGTCATCAGTTTTATGTCAGTACAAAGCCTTAACTCTCCTCAATCACTTCTAGCCTAAATGTCCCAAATTCTCCCAGTCCTCTGTATACCTCTATTTACAATTCACTGAGATTTTACTGTGCAATTCATGCTTGTATCCATCAGTTTGCTAATTAAATTGATATCCCTTCAGCTAGATGTCCATCAGACATCATCTCCAACAGGGATAGTATGAGCTCAGTAAACCAGTTCCAGTTCACATGTGAGAATAGCATAGTTCTAGCTATAGAACTGTAGTGTAGTAACTTGGCAATGCAAGATAAGTACAGATAAACTTATGTCCCATTAAATACCGGGTAACCATCATAAGATGCCACAATAAAGCTGTTCCTACTGTATGCCACGGGGTCTTGTTGCTTTTCTTATCATGACTGGGGATATAAAAGGAATGAGATTGTTGCAAGAGAAGATAGATAGACCACCTCTTGGTTTGACAGAGTTCAACACATACTCCCAATACTGCATGAATTGAAGTGTAAAGATGCTAGAAAGATTGTCTTTTATAAGTTGTGTAAAAATATAATTTGGTTGTATTTTATTGCCATTTGTCTTGGTTTTGTGTTTTAGTGTAGTTTTCGTATATAGAGATGCATTGTTGCAGGACTGTGGCAAAGCAGGATTACTGTTAGAAGTGCTGCTCACCCTGGGACCTATTTAGAAAGATTAATTTTGCAACCCTGCACCAGTTTACCTGGGAGTAAGCCCCAGTGAATTCAATAGGACTTACTTCTGAATAAAATTTTGAAATAGGTTGCTATGTTTTTACATGGCCAGATTATCTTTGCTTACAACCCTCAGGTGCCAAACCCTGCCAATTTGGAGCAAATAGTAGATGAGCTGCAACCAATAGGAATGCAATCAGTTCGTTATATAGAAGGTCCTTCTGTCCTTCCTTAAAAGTTGCTCATAATACCTATTGTGGCATTGAATGAACTGTTTTGTGATCAAACTTGTTTCCTGAAAGACTGCAGTGCAAAATGTATTAACAGTAGTGGGAGTGCACCGCTTATGCTATAGCATCCCAACACACACACACACACACACACACACACACACACACACCAGATTGTGGAGCTGCTTGAGCATTAATCCAGTTACATTTTTGTGGGTTTTCTGAAAAGCCCATAGGTGTGAAATGGATAGAAAAGATTGGAATGTGCTCCTAGGAAGCAATGCTAACTTTTCATGATTCATAATGGGAACTTGTAAAGGCACCTCCTATGAAATGTTAGTATTCCCAAAGCACATCTGTATTTGTGGATGTGCATATAGATTCATGCCTTCTTTCCCATGGGTCTCTTTAGTTCTAAGATTTCTCTCTATATACTGATTGGAATATTATTAGATGAGTTTTGTTCAGGTTCAGTTAAGCAAACATTAATTGTACATAAAGCTAAATGAACTTGTTTCAAATTACTAAAAAGTAATTTATGCATAATTTCTTTTTACATACAGAGGGTTGACAATTATGAGGAAAATATACTGTTGGTCATATGTTTTGATTGTGCCATTATCATGATGCAGCATACACTGAATGAAAAATATATCTGAAATCAAGCGAGGAAAATAATGTTGGGCATATTGGTGCTTTGCTTGCTTTACAATATACTCTTATCTCTGCATGAATAGGGCAACAGAAATCACTAACATGAATAGCATTTTTAAATGTCATAACATTTTTGTATTAAATATAGGTTTCCTCATTCTTGTCATACATATTGCTTACAGCTGCAACAGAGTATATTATGTGTACTTTGTATATAAAGGCACCAATCTTATATTCTCTCTCTCTCTCTCTCTCTTTTTAAAATAAGCTCCATTCCCTCCTTAAGCAAGATGTAGTTAAACTGAGGGAAATGGCCGCTCACCTCTTTCTCAGGTGGGTGCCAGTTGTGGCCCTTTGCCCTCAGCTGCCATCCTTGGCAGCCAAACCATGTGTTTGCCCACAGTTGGGAATTCTCCCGTGGGTTTTGCCGCCAGAAGGCTAGCTTCAAAGAGGCCAATCACAGGCCCCACCTGAGAAGCTGTTCCTTGCTAGCTGGCCACGCATTGGCCGCAGCCACATCTAGCCAGACAGAAACGCATAAAAGCCACCTGCATGGACCTTCCACAAGTATATGTTGTTAAACAGGACACATAACACCTCTGTCTTTCAAGATTCAGACTCATTTTATTGCCCCACATCCAGTCCATCTAACAACTCACCCCCCCACCCCCGTCCCAATTCAGATGGAATAGAGAGATAGAGCTGGGTGTTACCTGCATATTGATGGAAATTCACTTCACATCGTTTGATGATTGCTCCTACAGGGGTCTTATAAATCTTAAATAGCATCAGGAGTGGCCCATGCAGGAGTGGCCCATGCTCTCCCAGCATCTGAACATAGCACATCACTGGCACTTACCAGAGGGGGAGACACAAGGAGCTTGGGCCGTGTGGTGAGGCAGAGCCCATACAATGCTTTTGCTGCTATGCACTTGCATGGCCCTGAGTTGCTTGCCTTTCCCTCTGTAGTAAGTAACAGTAATGTGTTGTGTTCAGAAGGTTGACAGCTGTGGTGCCTCACCTACACCACTGCATGGGCAGCTCCTGAATAGCATGGGGGACATCACAGGACAACTCCCATGGCATCAAACAGTACGTTTCCGAGCACAATTTAAAGCCCTAAACAGCCTCAAAGGCCCAGTATCCCTGAAGGAGCGTCTCCACCCCCATCGTTCAGCCCGGACACTGAGGTCCAGCTCCGAGGGCCTTCTGGCGGTTCCCTCACTGCAAGAAGCGAAGTTACAGGGAACCAGGCAGAGGGCCTTCTTGGTAGTGGCGCCCTCCCTGTGGAACGCCCTCCCATCAGATGTCAAGAAAGTAAACAACTATCTAACTTTTAGAAGACATTTAAAAGTCAAGGCGGCCCTGTTTAGGGAAGTTTTTAATGTTTGATGTTTTATTGTGTTTTTAATATTTTGTTGGAAGCCACCCATTGTGGCTGGGGAAACCCAGCCAGATGGGCGGGGTATAATTTATTATTATTATTATTATTATTATTATTATTATTATTATTATTGCCTTCCATAGCTACTTTCTGGAAGCAGCCCCAGAGACAGGCGCAGGATCCCTGAAGCTCCATCTCCCTGAGACATTCCAGAAATATACCATGGCCAACAGCATCAAGAGCCGCCAAGAAATCAAGGACACTGAGCAGGGTTGTGCTCTCCCCAGCTTTCTCCTGACAAATGTTATCAACCAACTTTAGAGTTGGCTGAAGAATTTTGTTAGTGTCCTTTCATTCTACAAATCATACCTCTGGTGTTCAGCACTCTGAAGCCCTCCCAGGTGCCCAAGCTTCCTGGGAAAAAACCCATGATGTCCTCATCTGGACTTTTAAGTGTTGGGAGGCTACTTACCATGTACCTGTTTTTTGTTTTGTTTTTTAATTAAAAAAAGGTAAAAAGAAGAACTTCTCTTAAAACTAAAATCAGCGAGTGCATTGATCTCAAATCAAGAAGAATGGGAAACGGGGGGTGTTTCAGAGAACTGGAGAAATGGGTGGATGATGATGATTTATACCCCGCCCATCTGGCAGGGTTTCCCCCAGGCACTCTGGGTGGCTTCCAACACATATAAAAACATAATAAAACATCAAACATTAAAAACTTTCCAATACAGAACTGCCTTCAGATGTCTTTTTAAAGTTGTGTAGTTCTTTAACTCATTGACATCTGATGGGAGGGCATTCCACAGGGAGGGCGCCACTGCCAAGGATGAATTAATGGAAAGCAAATACACAGACACACCACCCTTGACCACCTCACAATTTCCACTGAAATTATACAGGAATCCTAAAGTGCCCTGCAAAGGAAGCATAAAACCAGAAATCTCTTTCATGGAGGAAGAAGAGTTTTTGAAAAAGATAGAGAACAGCACTTCTTAGTACTAGCCTGATGGAGACCCAAGTAAGGAAATTTGAAGAAAAGTGTGTGCTCACAGGCTGTCGTTGTTTCATGATTTATGATTTTGTAGAGCTTTTTATCCCACAACAGAATGCTGCAACACGTGTGCTCTTCTAGCCACACCAAGCACGTGGCAAATAAATAGCCAGAGGAAAACATCAGCCATTCCTATGCATGTTTTCATGGTAGCTGTTTCAAACACCAGAGGACTCTGTCAGCAGCATGCTCTTCGTTGGGAATTATTTGCTGTGGTTGTCCTGCAGGGAAAGGAAGCAGGGAGAGAACTGCAAATGCACAAGTGCACCTGGCCATAGAGTTTTCTGCATGTTATGGACGGGATCCAGTTGATCTTCCTGCTCTGATAGAAGGGCTGTTGATCCAGTGGATATGCCAGCATCACCCAGTGAGCTTCATGGCTGAGTGGAGATTTGAACCCTGTTCTTCCAGGTCATAGTTTAACCACAACACCACACCAGCTCAAAAATAGATTTGTAAGAAGTGGAATCTCAAATGGAGATCAACCATTTCAGTCAAAAACAAAGCACCCCTTACTGCTGTGAACAATTTAAACTTGGGTGTAAATCATTATCTCCTGAGTTATAAGAAACAAAATAAATTAAAGGCAGTTTCCTTATGGTAAGTTGGTGCAGCAGAGTGGCTAAGAGCCACCAGCTGAGTTCCAGTTAGGGAAAGTTCTGGTTTTAAATACCGGTAAGCAGATGTGATTGTGGCCTTTGTTTTTAGCTCCCTTGATGTTTCTGTCAAGAGCAAGCCCATATTTTAAAGGACAGTTTTTTACAGTCACAACATTGCATAGAGGCAAACCATACAAATTCTGTGGTATACGTTGTTCATAATTCTTGTGCTTGCTTCAAGATGCTTTGCTATTTAAACATGCAATCAAAAAGTTTCAGTTGCTTCTCCTGTTACGAATATTTGTAGCATTTCTGAAGCAACATCTGAAAAGGACCTTAACATATATTCTTAATACAGGAGGCCACACTTACAAGCATCAGAATATGCCATAGTGACCGATTTGTATTATAAGACTCCAGTGCTGTTGTGTGGTATGTACTCCTTCTGAAAGGACTGCCAAGTAAGCAATTCAGACCATAGGACCGTGAAGTGAAACACAATAATTTTCTTCCACCTGAATTGTTAAACAGACTAGGCTACAATGCAGGAAGAGATGCCCTCAGGACGTAGTGGAAATTTATGTCAAACTCTGTAATAAAACATGAAATAAAGTCACTCGATAAAAACTTTCATCTTCCACTGGAAAAAAATAGTGACATGAAACAGTTGGACATAAATGGCCTTCAGCACTGCAAACTTAACCTAAAGTATAGAATATAACTTAGATTATTATGCTAAAATCTTTAAAAAGAGATCAGATTGTCTTTGCATCACTAGTATTTAATTCAGCAGAGTATATAAAAACTGCTCCATCATTCTTTTTTTACCCTTGGCCTTCAGATTTGCAGAAGGAAAACCTAATTAATCAGCTATTAAATTTAATATCCTTGGCAACCAAAGAAAAGCAGTTAGGGATATTTTACAGACAAGAAATAAAAATTTAAAAGACAGCGTTGTGATACAAAATTGCAGTGATGTGGCAGCACTGAGCTAAAGGTCTGTTTTGGACTGTTTTTACATCTTCTCATAATGCTAGATATAGAGTTGGCAATTATCAGTGCTGCCAACACCAAATTACTCATAGAAAACATCACATATCAGTTGTAGCATGAGAGAGACCCACTTAAAACACTGCTCCAAATAGCCCAGTAATGGCTATGTGGATGAAACCAAACTGTCCTTGTATTGCAAGTGAATATGCTAACAAAGGATTTGTGGACAACAGCTTGTCATCTGTGAATAAGTGCTTCATACAGCATGGCTGTTTCCATCTCTCATCTCTCTGTTCTTGTTATGAAAGGAAAATGCGCTTTCATATGCTAGCTTTCCATATGAACCTAGGTAAAGTGTGGGAGCGTTGGAACATGTCTCCACATCTACCCCTGAAATGTTACCACCTGAGAAGGACTGGGGTTCTTTTTACACTTTTTCTGGACATTTGAATAAGATGCAAGCAAGGCTTCTGTTAAGTATGCAATGATGGTTTTTAAACAAACAAAGGAAAATAGAATCATAGAATCCTAGAGTTGGAAGAGACCCCAAGGGCCATCCAGTCCAACCCCCTGCCAAGCAGGAAACACCATCAAAGCATTCCTGACAGGTGGCTGTCAAGCCTCCGCTTAAAGACCTCCAAAGAAGGAGACTCCACCACACTCCTTGGCAGCAAATTCCACTGTCGAACAGCTCTTACTGTCAGGAAGTTCTTCCTAATGTTTAGGTGAAATCTTCTTTCAAGAGAAGAGAACTTTAAACATCATGCCATTTATCAAAGACCTGACAAAGTACCAGCTTCATGATTTATCAAGAAACATTATTGATTTCTAATAAGATTCTTGAGAAAAATGTTTCAAGATAGTTATGGTGCCAATGTCTACTCTATAGCATGCTGATTCATAAGATGCATTTGACTAATGAGATATTTTAAAAAGCATTACAGGAGAGTCTAGCACAGCCAGGGACCTGAGCTAGATCCCACCACCCAGAAAACACCTTGGTGTAACCTCAAGGTTGGATTACTGCAATGTGTGCTCTATGTGGGGCTACCCTTGAGGTTGATCCAAGCCTGCAGTTAGCGTACAACACTATGGCTAGGTTGCTTTTGGGGGCCATGCGGAATTCACACTGGCTGCCAATCTGCTACCAGGTTTTGGTACTTATATATAGTGCTCTAAACAGCTCAGGACCAGGGCTTTCTCCTCCCGGTTCCAAACATATCAGAAGCCCACTCCATAGTAACTTTGAGCAGGGCTTTTAGTGTGGCTGCCGCTGTTCTGTGGAGCAGCATTTCAGTTGAGATATGACAGGCACCCATTATCTTCACTTGACAGAAACAGATGAAGTTATTTTTGTTCTGCCAAGTTCTTTCAGCTGGATGAATAGGTCTCTGTCATAGGTGTCCATTTTTGTACTGTTTTCAAATCATCTCCTGTTATTTTTGTAACTGTTTTTATTATGTTTTGTACATCCCCTTTGGGCATATCTGAAGGTGATTAAAGAATGATAACAACATGCATCTGACAGTCTAAGATGCAGTTGCCAAGGGTGTAGTATGTAAAGTGAGTTATAGAAGCCATTCCAGATTTCATGATGTACTCCATAAGTTTGGTGGGAAAGGGAAGGAATTACCATATTTTCCCGTGTATAAGACTAGGTTTTTTTCCTTAAAAATAATGTCCAAAATTTGGGGGCATCTTATACATGGATAGATCTCTCCCCATTTTCTTAAACCGGAGTCCCCCAAAATAGGGGGTGTCTTATAGACAGAAAAATACGGTGATTCCCATCTCAGCCAAAACACAGCAGGGGGGGGACACCAACTGATTGCTTCCATTCCCAGCAACATGCTGAATTTCATCCTGATACAAATGGTGTGGGTGAGTAGGAGCTCTTGCTGAAACAAGAAGGTGACTGGTTAGAGTTATGATTAGCAATGGCTCCCACCAGCTCAGTACTATTAGGCAAAACACAGTCACAGCCAACACAGTTTCATATGAACACTGCTTCCTCAGAAACTGACATAAGCAATTTGTGTTCCTACCCCAAGTAAAATGCCAATGTATCTTGGTAGCAGAATGCCTCAAACAAAGCCATGTGTGTTGTGTCAAAAGAAAGACACTTATCTGTTTCCCTGTTTTTACTTTAAAAACTGCATGGGACATTTTTTTAAATCCCATTTTTAGAAGAAACCCCCAAAACACACCAATGGCAAGAATCAATCTATTTTGGTCTCAAGTGCTCTTTGGTTTTCAGAAGCAAAACTCTGCTATAGGTACATAAATATCCTTCCTTGATTAGTTTTCTTTGTGTGGGGGAATAAACTGAGTAGGATACACCCTTGCGTATTGAGATAGGTGTCACCCGTGTATGTGTGTCCTATGTGTTATAAGAATTTTATTACATATGGTTTAATATGCTTCAGTGATTGTTTACCACTTTCCTTTTCTTCTTTTTGGCTACAACCTGTATTTGGTTGACCATTAAAATTTGTTGTTTAAGAAACTAAAGATGGGGAGGAATTGAATGGTGTCTGGTTTTGACACCTGTTTTTCTCTGCCTAGATGCATCGTGGATAAAAACAGGGAATGTTGTTCCAAGAAGGCATGTTTGCTCCAGCTAAGGCCTTAATCTGCCCTGTCAAGTAGAGCTAGTCATGCCAACCTCCTACTACTGTTTGGATACCAACCTGTTTGTCTCAGGGAGAACTATCAATGGCTGACAGTCTTAAAACAAGGAAAGAGAAGAATCCCCACTTGCAATAAATCTCCCTAAACCAATATAATGACAAAGAAATTAAAAAAGAAAATTTTACCATGGAGGACATTGAAGGTGTGATGGGAACACTGTCCCAAACCATTGGAGAAACTGTTGTTAGTAACAAACCGGGGGGGGGGGGGAGAGCCAAAGGAAATCCAAAGATAAAGGAAAGAGCATTTTCAAAGAAGAACTCACTTGCCATGAAATTTTGAGTTTATCACCTCTTTTCTCCTTCCCTCTTTCATGCATAGAATACTATGCATGTGACAAACAAAACATGAAAGATCCCAAGGGGCACTGCAGGAAGGCACATCTTTGGGGCACTGAGTACAAGCCTGAAAGGACTCAGGAATAATCTGACCAAGAGTCCTCTGAAAAAGCTGGGGGGAAATGAGACATAAGATAAGGCAAGTTCCCCATTGTTAATGCCAAGGCCACACCATCTGCCTATATAAATTTTATGCCTCATGTGGGTTTGAATCTTTATTTTGCTATGAGTATGAATATGATTCATGAGACACCCATTCATTCCACTTTCAAAGTAGAATATTCAGAAGTGAAAGCAACAATGATTGTGGGCTCTGAAATATGGGACTGCTGTATCCTAAAATTTTAATATCAAAAGTTATTTTCCTTTTGCCATAATGAACATCCTTTGCTTGACATTTTCTTTTATACCAGAAGCACCTTTCTAGTTCTGTCTTGTAGAAAGGAGTTGTCAAGTGAAGGAAAAAAGAATAATGGCTTAGATATGTTCCTCTATTTAATTAAATACGAGTGATTGCTCGCTGTAACTAGGCTACATCTGTGTTATTTTTCTGTGTGACAGATGACTGTATAAAGCTCTAGGTAAAGTTAGATCGCTAGTAAGAGCAGGATAGGCAAACACCGTTAGTCATTGTGGTCGTTATAGTAGTATCATTGATTTATTAATTGCCTGTGCAACTGTCTCAAGGTGATATGCACCTAATTAAAAGTAGGTAAAAACATGAAAAACAAGTTACAAATTTTAGAAAAGACTAAGACCCCAACAAAGTAGACACTCTTGGTAAAGACCCATTTATCCACCCGAGAAAGCCTCTTGGGGGAAAAAATGTCTTCTGTGGTTTTTAGAAAGTGCAGCTGTTGGGAATACTATTCCACAGAACAGGGGCAGCCACACTAGAAGCCCTGCTCTGGCTTCTGAAACCGTCTCCAGGCAGCAACCACCTGCTGGCTGTATAAAGGAGAAGGTGGTGTCTAAAGGAACCTGGTCCTGAGTTGTATAGAGACTAATACGCTCGTCTCAGCAGTCAGTGCAAATTCCACAAACAGTGTTGTATACAGTTGTACCTTGGAAGTCAGAACTGCTTAGTTCCTGAAATTGGCAACCATTATTGAACCACAGCAAAGCCAATGAACACACTGCCCTACAAGGAAAAGGATAGCATACAAAAACCCACAGCATCGCTGCATGGGGGGGGGGGAGTAGAGAGGGTTGTTCTTTGGCTGACTGCAGTCCCTGGGGATGGCTGCAGCTGGCATTTATCAGGTCCCAAGCCACCCCCGCCCCCAGCCTGGCTAGATTGGCCAGGATTCAAATGAACAGATGGTGAGAAAGCCCACCAGTCCCCAATGACTGAGCTAGGAGTTCCCCAATGTCTAACCACTAGCCTCGGTGTTGCTCCCAGGGGGTAGGCATTTGTCATGATTGGGAAAACAGCCATTTCTGTTCTAGATTGTGTAGGTGAATTGTTGCAAGGTAAAATTTATGGTGAATCATGCCCTGGAGCTGAAGGGTTGGAATTGGCAATTGTTGCATCACTTTCATGATTCAGGTCCATTCTTCAGTTGAAGGCCAAGCTATGTACTTGGTTTTGGCTGCATTCTGAATCTCTTTGTCTTGTCTTGGAACCAAAACTGGGCCAGAGATGTGGCATCTCACGGCTCCCTCTCACCAACTTTCACTTGTGCTATAGGTGCACTTTAAAGGTAACTTTTAAATGTTGGCAGCATAGTCATAGTGTGGACTGTGTATGTGCTCACATGCACATGTGCTGATCTGGTTTCATCTTTGCAGCTCTGGAGATTCCAGACCCCCATATATGCAGCTGATATTAAATTAGCTAGAAATCTTGATTGCTTAATGATTGCTATAAATAAACTATAGGAATGCAGAAAGATAATGGCACAACCAAAATTTAGGTTGCAATGCAGAAAGTTTTTGTTATACAGTTTTTCTTTACAGGGATATTCCACATTCATTCATTTTATTTGTATGCTGCTTTTCTGCACGCAAAAAAATCAAGCTCAAAGTTGCTTACAACAAAGAAACAGCTTCATTTCAAACACGCTGTACAAAATGTATAGCGGAAAGTAACACTTGTCTGTTAAGCACCGTCTGTTCAAGCAAGCTGGGAAATGGTGGGCAGAATAAGTCTAGGCATGATTGCTTTGTGCTCTTTCTCATAATCATTGAGAAGCCCACCCTCCTTCCATACAGGGGGCTCAAGACTGGTGTCGTGCAAGACATCTATACTGGCATTTAAGAAATAGGTGGAGGGTGCTGGATTGGAACAGTGTCAATCCCTTCCCCCACCCTAACCAATTTTCTCAGTCTAAACCATCTCCCAAGCTGCTATTAGCTTTGCTGAGGAAAGTATAAGTACTACAGATTGTAGGCATTCATTTCCCAAATGAATAAAAAAACAGCTAGCTAATTCTTGTTCAAAATGTTATGCATGTAGTAAGGTATTTTGATGTGGGAATATATAGGAAAAAAGTGTCACCAATCTGTGGAAGAAACTTGTGGAAAATATTCAAAGTTGCTGTAGAAGACATGAACAGAAGGTAAGTTAAAAGAGAGAGAACGTTGTTTGTGGAAAGTATTTTTGAAATAGAGCAGCAAGCTTGAAATGCATTACTGTAGATAATTTTCTAAAAATGAAATCGGTCTTCAGGGACACATTTGGATATCTCCCTGCTTTTGTTTCTTCTTTGAAGTGGAGATAGCTAGATGTCTTGAAGAGCCAAGTAAACTCAGCTCTCATCCTGTAGGTCTGCCTGATTTCTCAAACTGGACATTTCCCCCTTCCATTTTTTAAATTCTTGTTGTAAAACCAAAGGGAAACTACTTTCTTTTCAGAAAGCAGTTTCGTAAGAACATAAAAGGAGCCAAGAGAAGCAAGGGCCAAAAGCACAAGTGGTTGTTCTGACCATTTCAAGCACCTTGTCCACATCCTTGAGCCTTAATAACTGAAACTCATCCAAGACTCAGGACTACACGGTGATCTGGACACCCTTACAATTCCTCTGCTGTAACAGTCTCAGTGGATGCACATGATTTTAATCTCAAAATACTTTGCAAACAAGTAATAGTCAGGGGTGGAGCAAGGGTGGGGCGTTGGGGGCGGCCCACCCCATGTTCCACCCTGCAGGGGGTGACACTCGAGGGCCCCGTGACCGGCGACTCCCGAGCCGAGCCGAGCTGCCCGGCAAAAACCTCGCTTGGAGCAGCAGCAGCAGCTGGCTTGCTCACTCAGTCGGCACGTGTTTTGCTAAGTTCTCCCTTACTGCGGAGCCGCAGAGGCAAGGGGCGGGGTGCCGCGAGGGGCGTCATGCCGGTGCATCGTGCCGTCACGACACATGCGTCAGGAAGCATGCATGCTGCGGAGCGGCACCCCACCCCTGGGGGGTGCCTCCGCCTTTGCTGCCCCGGGCAGCCAAGCAGCTCCGTTCGCCACTGGTCATAGTGAGCTACAGTCTGTTCTACCTCCTCCCATGGGCCAGACTGCAAGAGGTCCCACACCACCCAGAAAAGCTCTGCAGGACCGCATGAGGATGCTGTGGAGACAGCAAAGTATGCCTACTTTCTGCTTTCACTGCCACTAGGTAGGTTCAAGGTTGAGCCCTCACCAGTGTTCGATTGCATTCGACTGGAGTTTTCCTCTGCTTGTGTTTGAGCCATCTCCCAGCTTGTTTCCTCTTTTGCTCTTTAGTTCTGTCTGGAGTGGGACCAAGTGTGTGACTAGTTAGGGAGCTTATGAGCCCATCCTGGAGGATGCAGGGCACTTACTGGCACTTGAGCTCCTAGGGGCAAGCAAAAGCATGTTTCAGAAAATGCCTTTAGTTCCTAAAGAAGACAAGGAACCAAGAGATTAAGTGCCACCAAGGACTTCCCCTTCTGCTAGGTTGCTCTGCAAATCCCTAGACCATTGCCATCAATGGCCAGCTTAGAGAAGCAAAAAGTGTCTAGCAGTTGGGGGTCTGCTTCTAAAAAAGATGACCTTTGCTACAAGTCCTGAAGTTTTGTTGGAATAGATGTCTTGGGTACAGCCTGATGAGAGACTAGTGGTGAAGGGAGAGAGAAGAGCTTCATGGCAGGGATATGAAGTTTCTGATTATAGAAACAGAAAGGGAAGCAATAACATAAAGTCCCATTAGTACTCAACACCATCCATTGCTAGTGACAAATGGAACAGCTGCTACCCAGATCACCCTGGAATATTGGTGCAGATCAGAGCTCCACTTCCTAGCTAATCAAGACATACTGGGAGGAAACAGTGTAGGAGAAGACATTTCCATAGCAATTGTGGCAACCTCTCCCCAGGGAGGCCCACTTTGTATTTTAAGAAACCTGACAATTGAGAATATTATCTGAGGCCTTGTCTCCACTCTATAATCATTGCATAGTAGGGGGTGGTTTTCAAAAATAGCCATGTTTTGCAGAACAAAAGGTCAATATGAAATATAAAGCAATCTGTTTCTCCTATGCCAAATAGTGATAAAATAAAATGACTTCAGTTCTTCATAAAATATTTACCTTTCAGCTGAAGCAAGTTACAGGTCGCTGCCAAATGAATGGGAAGTTTACATTCAGGATGCAGTTTCTCATGGTGCACTTCATATTGACTACACGGTGATGTGTCATAAAATCCCCTTTGCTTCCTTCTCCCAGTAATGAGGGATTTAAGTGCAAAATGAATCTACTAACAGTAAAACATAAACACTGATTTCTGTCAAAGCAGCAGCAGCATTCATTAATGGATACAAAATCCATAATTAATTCAGGTAGCTTGTGTGAGATCTAAATGCATTGCAATGACTTAAGTGATGACTTGTGCTTGTGAAGTGATTATTGCTGCTACATAGGATTAACAGGTTGTTTTCAGATGGAGGAATGTGGTTTCAGACCCAACCCCTTATACCCACAACTCATTTAGCAACTTATGAACAATGCAGTTATTGGTGAGGAGGTAATCGATAACACCCGTTAGCACTACCCTAGCCTAATTTTACAAAGGCACATACTAATAGACTGAGCTATCACAATGGTTAGATGAAAAGCTTGTTTCTGAGAATCAATAGTCCCACATTCAGAATAAGGCTTCAGGTGTCACTTAGAATATTATGGATGTCATTTAGAATACTAATCACTGTAGTCTCTTATCGGATGTCCTTTATTCCAAAGCTAATACATTCTGTGCTTTTAATAGGACTGGGGGGGGGGGGGTTCAACCATTCATGTTTTAATGTCAGCCTACCTAAGTTTGGATTTCCCATAACAGATATGCAAACTGAAACTCAGCTCCGCTTTGAAATGTTTTCTTCTTTGAATTTTGCAATGCAGTTCCCCAACCAAAAAAGCAATTCAATGCATACATTTGCATACCTGTCAGCTACCCTGGAAAAAAGGGACATCCCATTTTTTTTCTCATGAGAGGATAGCAGCTAAAATGGCCGCCAGGATCCCACATAGTTTCAGGCTGCACTTTTTAACAGGCATGGCACCCAAAAAAAGCATGTTTTGGGGCACAGTGCCCATAAAAGCACTTTTGGGGGGGCTGTGATCTCGCGTGGATCATGTGACACACACAGGAGTGTGGAACCAGAAGATGGCATCCTGGATTTGGGTCGTGTTGTGTTGGAAGGTTTGCATTTGGTGGAAGTGCACTTCAGGGACTTGCTGAATGAGGAAGAATGGCAGGTGCCGCCCACCCAAGAGCCCCCTCCCCCTGGGAGGGCACAGAAGATGATGACAGTGGAATTTGCTGCCAAGGAGTGTGGTGGAGTCTCCTTCTTTGGAGGTCTTTAAGCGGAGGCTTGTCAGCCATCTGTCAGGAATGCTTTGATGGTGTTTCCTGCTTGGCAGGGGGTTGGACTGGATGGCCCTTGGGGTCTCTTCCAACTCTAGGATTCTATGACTTAGATTTTGGAACGTGGTGGTGGGACACTCAAGAGCAGTCTGCAGAAGGGATGAGCTGAGAGGTGCTAGAAGCAGGAGGGTTGAGCCAGTAGAAGGAGGCCCTTCCAGGGCAGGGGTGAAGGCTGAGAGTCTCAGTGTGAGCGCAGAGAGAGAGGTCACAGGTTGCCCTTGCTAGCCAGCAGCAGGACAGTCTCCGTCCTCCTGGCTCTCCTCCCCCTCTGAACATGCTGCTTGAGGAGAGTCCTGCACGTTGCTGAGCCAGGCCAGGCAGACCCAGAGGAGGAGCTCGGCCCCTGGACACAGCCTTTGTCTACTCGGGAAGGATCCAGAGCAAGAGGCGAGAGGGGGAAGGCCAGGCCAGTGGTCAGTTTTAGCAACGTCTCAGCTGGATTAGAATGAGCCAGAGGACTCTGCTGCGTTGTTACTTTCTGTGATTAAAAGCTAATTGAATTCCATGCCTCGTGTTCTTTCCTGCCCTGTGGATGACCTGGGCTTGCCTGACAGGTGCTTGGCATGCACCAAAGAATGCATTATATCAGAAAAAAATGATTGCAAAAATGCATCGCACAAAAGCGGTTTGTGTCTTCTGCAGTGAATTTCCTCCAGCAGGAGAGGAGGGTGATCCAGCATGTCTACTGCTTGTTCTCTGTTGTTTTTTATTCTTTTTTTGTGGAAAGCTGACCGCAGAATTAATTGTTCATAGATACAATAAGCTTCAAGATGTATCATAAAGTCTCCAATACTAAAAACAAATTTAATATGCTTTTGTTCCTTGAACTCCACTGATATTAAAATAATTGTGGAAATGGAAATCCAGATTTTCACAGCTGGTGGGAAGGTCAGTTCTGTGGGGAGGCTGGCCATTGAAGCTAGATTGTGGCACACTGAAACTATTGAACAACACGAACCAGCAGTTTCCCAAACAGTTTCTGTTACATTTTTCTTGTAAAATATTACTGAAGTACAGTAATTCAGTAATTATACAAATTTTTGCCCATGGGGGCTACTCCCTCCAAGTTGCTCACTTTTCTGCATTAACCTTCCTGATTAGAAGGACTCCTGTGCACAGGGGGACAAAGCAGCCTCCTCTGAACTTGGGCAATTATTATTATTATTATTTATTTATTTAATTAATTTGTATACTGGCCTATACCCATAGGTCTCAGGGCAGTTCACAACATAAAACTACAACATAAAAAACACAACATGCATAATAAAAATAAAGGCAAAGAAATCATTTCAAATAGGGACCCTGGTATTACTTTACTGCAGCGCACTTGGAGTTCTCTTGTGGATGCACTATTGTGCCTGGGCTGGGTTCCCTCTGGAAATTTCAGCTTTAGTAGCATTGTAATATTTTCTTATTCATTTATTTATATTTAAAATACCAGTCTATTACAACAGTTAGCTTGTGCACATGTTTACTGCAAATGTTAATAATAATAATAATAATAATAATAATAATAATAATAATAAACTTTTCTAAAAATTCTATAAAGTACCCATCAGGATTATCCATTAAAATATTCTGTACAACCCAAAAAGTGCCACTCTGCCAGATAAACATGCAAATAACTACCTTGGCAGTAGATACCCTCAATAAATTGATGAGCCTTTGCTTTGGAAACCAAGAGACGGTTTTAAAAAAACAACAACCCAAACCCCCCTGAACTAATCAGTCCTGGAATCAAAGTACTGCAGGCCTTAATCTTCAACAGATGGTTCCATATACAGCTGTAATCTGTTTGAGTAAGTGAAACTTGAAGACAACAAAATGTCTTTAATTCAGGAGTTTTAATGTCAGCAGTTGCCACAGATTAAATTTTACATTTAGGTTGATTGGGGGTAGCATGAGTACAGTATTCACATTTTAAAACCAACCAAGTCTTAGATAACATACATACGGCACTTGTGTTTATGATACTATGAAATATTGATATAATGAAAGATTTGTTTGTGTGTTTGTTTGTTGAATTTATATCTCACCTTTTTCCCCAAGGAGCTTAAGGTGCTGCACAAGGTTCTTTCCCCCTTCTTCATGTAATCCTCACAATGGCCCTGCGAGGTACTTAGGCTGAAATTTTTCATGTCCTTGCACTTTCTGGTTGTGTTGAAGTAGTCTGAGCTCATGGAGCATGGTGAACATGGTACCAGAAATCAAGAAAAGGGTTTGGGGTTTCTTGTGCAACCCCCCCCCCCCCATATTTTGTAGCTCCTCTGTGGTGTGCAAAGCATTCTGGAAATTTCATCCACTTTGTCCAAGAGGCGAAAAAGGTATAACTATTTTTGAAACACAGAACTTAATTTATCCAGAGCAGCTTGGGACCTAGAGCATAAATTGAAGCGTAGAGAGTACAGAGTAACTCAGAAACAGATCAGAATCTTTAAAAATGCACACTTACAATGCAAATCTTGGGACATGTGCACACAACCCTAAAAAATATTTTATTTTCCCGGATGCACTCGTGTCCCGCTCACTTTACAGCTGATGAGCACAGGAAGAACCCATGCTGGATCCATCATACTGGGATTTCCTCCCTCCCCAGCCTCTGAGTGGGTGAATGGGAAACGAAGATGCAGGTGCCTCCTCTGCTGCAAGGATAAATTGTCATGGTGTTGCTTGTTGGAGAGATGTTACTGTTTCCCTGTGGAGATATTAGCAGTTGAATCATTCTGGGTTAGAATTTGGTTGGATCGTGCTGGGTGCCCCTTTATTCCACATCTTGCCCCCCAAATACCCGCAAGTTCCTATGCTTGTATTTCTAGCCTTTCAGCTTATACCCTAGATCAGGAAAAGCCAGAGACCTCATGACTTGGCACTTTATAACAGTTATATACCACAGTCATGACATATGAAGGACAATAGTCACGTTGAAACAAAGTCCAATGAAAAAAATATTGCACCACATGCATATTATTTATTGAGTGCTACCATTCTGCAAATGGTTTCATGTGGCTGTATCATGGAGGCAGAGCCAGGTCCCGTGCATGCTAACATGCTATCTGTTTTATGCTTTGGTGTGCTGTTTGACTGGATGCAAAGTCAATGCTGCCCATGGAACATAAGGGATATTAGAAGAAAATTTTCTGTTTGCTTCTTAAGTGATGCTTTGGTGTGTTGCTATGTTAGACTTTAGCAGAGCTTTTCCATCGTTATATATTGAGAACTTGCGTTGCTTGGGTGGCTTCCAGGGCTTCTCCGTCTTTATCTTTCAATATCTACACAGCTTCATCAAAGGAAAAAAATTGTACCAAGAGACATGTCACACAACTTTAGGGTCAATTAAATTGTTAGTGCACACAAGGAGAACCTGTTGGATCCTGCCAATGGCTCACCCAGCATCCTGTTTCCACAGTGGCCAATCAGAGTCCTGTGGCAAACCCTGAAGCAGGAACTGAGCACTTTCTCCGTTCCTGCAGTCCCCAGCAACTGGGAGTTAGAAGCATTATTGCACCCAACCAAAAGCAGAGCATAGCCATGAGACCTGCTGGAAGTAAATGTTCTGTGTTGCTGCAAGTTATCATTATTTTAGATTTATTGGTTTATTGGTTTTGTAGTTATTTTTATTATGAACACTGTAATCCATTCTGGGATTGTATTGGATGAAGAATGAGGTAGAAATAATAGTAAATAAATAAACCTTGACATTTCTGTCCTATGCTAAACACTTTTGATTTCCCATATATTCTGCACCTGTTCCTTTGCTGGTCTGCTTTGTAAGGAGCAGATCCACTTTCTTTGGCAGAATAACCAATAAGTTAGTTGAGGCTTGCACAGCTTTATCTTGACTTTCAGTTGTGATTTTGTTCCTGTGGGGCCAGCGGTTTGGACTCTGTATGTATAAAAGCTGGTGTGCGTATAAAAGCTTTGGAAAAATAAAAAGCTTTATAAGTGCAAATATTCCTCCCGTTATTTAGTTCTATTCTTCAGATAACATCTGCCTTCATATTGTTTTGCATTTTGTTTATGTTCCTGAAGCTAGGCTCAGAAGAACATTATAATTACATTTGCTGGAGATAACACCTCTGGAGTCTGTCACTTTCTGTGTCCCTGAAAACTACATTAAAGTGGCTTGTCAGAGGAGAGCTAGCACCACCGATTACTTTGAAACACTTGGCTGCTTTAGAAAAGAGAAATTTTCTCCATTGCCAGATCCCACCTCATCAATATTGCATTTTGTTCATTCTCTCTAGTTAGCTTAAAAGTAGGCAGAGTGCATCTCCTAATTTGCTCTAGAAAACACCAGGCTACACCACAGTGCTCCAGGGTTTTTAAATGACATTGTATTGGCTGCATGGATCTGATGCCAAAATGATTTTGGAAGCTCCCCCCCCCCCCTGCTGTAGCTTTCCAGTATGTTTGCAGGAGCACAGAGTTAGCAACGCATCATATCAGATTGTTAGATATCTCGTTCTGTACTATAAATTGGAGGGGGGGCTGGGAGTGGAGAATGGAAGCATCTGCTGTGCAGATAAAATAAAAAAGCATTTTCCAGTCACATAGTCATTATGTGTGGGAATTCTAAGCTGTTAATTCTGGGCCACATTTTGCATATAAGGAATGCAGAACCATTATGAGAGACTGCAGTATTATGTTTAATATTCACTGTGCATATTGGTAAACAAAATGCCACACATATAGAATGTTGCAACATACGGTATCTGCCCATTGCTATCATTTTTATGCCTTGAGAAATAGTGTACATACACATGGGTCTCTGGATTGCCACTTTAAAAAATGTATTCATATTGTGATACCGAAGATCTTTATTAGCGTTACAAGTAAACCAATTTTTGCTGCTGCTGTGCCTCCGGAAATGTATCTTTGTTTGGGCAATTAAGCAGAGGCTTTCTACATTTATTTAAAGAAGGCTAGTCACCCACTCATTGCAGTGGCAGGAAGTGGTCCCAGTCCAGTTGGTGCCCTTGTACATTCCCACCTAAGCATGTCCACAAGCCCTTTTCAGGTATGGATTTATGGACGTAGGAGAGCAGGATTGTGAAACTTGTCCTCAGTTACAATCTCTGTACTGTCTTTTGGAAGTCGGAACAGAACCTATATGCATACAGCTTTCTCAGTGTGATAGAAAGCCCTGGAAGCTCCTAAAAGTTCAGAGACAGCTCTCCATGGAGCACACACATGAATGCATAGAGACCAGGAATGAAGATACCAGAACTTCCCTCCCCATGTAGTCAAAGATCATGTGAAAAGTCCTGCAGTGCAATACATTGGTGATACCACCACCACCACCATCTCTTCACTGTTTTTGTGCAGTCATTTGAGGAGCCAAATGGAGCATGTGAAGCTCCATCCAGCTTGCTTTAAGACGATTTAAATAGTTAATTTCTATGTTTAATTATCTAATTTATTGAGCAAAGCAAATTTTGGGGGACTCAACTTGGAATGAATGAGAACTAGAAAAGTAAACAAACTATTTCAATCAAATGTTTTGCTCTTTTGATAAATACTCTTGATGGGAGAAGAGTGATTAGTCTTTAGAGTCATTCTCCCCCCAAATGAGAGGGATGCTTTACACTCACCATTCTTAGGGCATTATTTTTCAGAGCAACACCCCAGTTTACAGAACAAGCTGGTCCTTTATAGATACCTGGAGGAAGGCACTGGTGTTTTATAAGCCTGAGGATTATGCTGGTGTCAAAAGGACACCAGGATGGTGAGCATTGAGAACTTGAGACATTGACCCCAAGCAGGTAATTAAAAGAACTGGCAAAAGACGGATAATGCATAAATGTACTGCACAGGAAGTGGGCATGGTTTCTCTCATCTAAACTCATAGGAATTTCTTGATAAACATTTTTACATTTTATTCACATACATTCCTTGGAAGTTTTGAAGCAGAGGTTGGATGGCCATCTGTCATGGATGCCTTAGCTGAGATTCCTGCATTGCAGGAGGTTGGACTAAATGACTCTTGGGGTCCCTTTCAACTCTTAAGATTCTATGATCCTGTGCTCTTGTTTCAAACAGTCAACAAATAGCATACATTCTGCCGGGTAAGTTAGCAGAGCTCCAGCTCAACCAGATTGAGGGAGTTATGCTGGTGTATCCCTGCCTAAGCCAAGAAGAGGGAGTTACACTGCTGTAGCTGGGATAGTCTAAGAATCTTTAAAGACATGCTCATAACAGTTGCATGATTCTGATAGGTTTACCAATGTGGTAAGTCTCCCATGGCAGCAGCCCTACTAATGTTATAGGTAAAAGGTAAAGGTAAAGGACCTCTGGACAGTTAAGTCCAATCGAATTAGACTATGGGGTGCGGCGCTCATCTTGCTTTTCGGGCCGAGGGAGCTGGCATTTGTCCACAGACAGCTTTCTGGATCATGTGGCCAGCATGACTTAACCGCTTCTGGCACAACGGGACACCGTGACAGAAACCAGAGCGCATGGAAATGTCATTTACCTTTCCACCGCAGCGGTACCTGTAAACACTGTAATTAGATCGCCATCGTGACAATGACAGAGGCAGTTTTAGGGTGCTCTTTTTAGGTATTTGGGCTTCAGGCCATTTGGCGGTTTGTTTGCTTGAAGTAACATCTTGAATTGGGCCTGATTGGCATTTTGAATGGCATGATTTTTTGACAAAGAAAACAGGCAGTTTGCTGTCAGTAGATCTATCATCCCCCCCCCCAAGCACACATGCACAGAATTCTGTAGGATTGCTTTAGTTTTTGGCATCTGTAGCATTCTTCCTCTGAGACCTGATGGAATTCCCTTTGGAAATCAGTATGAATATATTCACAGATGTCAAGCAAGACTGGAGTGCACCCGGTAATAAAGATGCACAGTGTCCATTGGCTTTCAGAATGAATGTTACTTGAGAGATATATTATCTTTTCTGAGCTTTTTATCTCACTGACTAATTGCAGTTTAAAATAAACAGTGGGGTAGGAAAATTGAAGCTGCCTTTATGGGCAGAACTGAGTGTCATGCTAATAGCATAGGTCTCAAAGCCATAAATGCAATCTTTTTGATGTAACACCCTGTCAGTCTTGAGCTAGATATTCAAAATGCAATTGGACAACAAATGAAATTTACTTTGGCATTTGTACTTATTCAGAAAATCAGCATCTAAAAGTATCTTTATAGAAAAATGTATTGGGGCAACAGTGATCTTTAGCAGCGTGACTCAAGCCATGATGATGAAATGTTGAGAAACTGTAGTAATATTACTTGTAGATGAACAGCTTAATGCCCGGGGGAGGCTGCTTTTTTCTTCCCTACAAGGTTAGGTGGTATTTTATGAGAGCAGCAGCTCCTTTCGAAGGGCGATTCTGTACCTGACATTGCAAATTCAGACCCAGTTACTCTGTGTGTGCATTTGGCACCTTGGCTTCCTCACGTTGCCCCAGTACCTTCATTGCTGTTCAGCTCCTTGCTGCCACACCAGAAGGCTGAGCTTGATAGAATGTATCTGGGTCGTGTGGTTCCTTTTCCCCTCCCCTCAATCGCTTTCCCTCACTACTTTTTTCTTTTCTGGACATGCTCACATTTGCACACTTTAAAAAATAAATACATCTTGATAAACTGCATGAGTGAATGTTACCTAGATTATCCAGCCCCAGTGATTTTTTTTCTTTGAAAATGTTTAGAGGTACTCTCATTTTGGCTGCTCCCCCTCCCCCTCCCCCCAACCCCCTCCGAGCCCCCAGACGAGGGACTTGAGGCGGCGGCGGAGGTGCTGAGAGGATGGGAAGGCCCCCGGTGATGGCGGGGTCAGCTTGAGCAAGAAGGGGTGAGTGCTTGCCGGCTGGTTCTAGCCCGGCAAGAGGGGTGCTGTCGCCTCCACTGTGGCCGCCCCAGACTCCCCTCCCTGGGCTGGGAGAATGACGGAGCTCCAGTCTGCACTGCTACTGCAGAGACAGCTGGCATGTCGGTCTGTCGCTTGGTCAGTCGCTTGGGGGCAAAGCAAAATGTTTAGGGATACGCATACCCCAGCTCCCCCCCAGGAAAAAAGCACTGTCCAGCCCCCTATCATGTTTCATAATGGGTAATTTGGAGGCTTATGCTTTGAGGAGGGTGTCAGTCTCAGTCTCCATTTAAATCATAGTACTGAAGTCCTGTGCTAGAGGGAGACTTACTATGAGGTTTGAACAAGACTGTCGATGATATAACATTATCGTAATGCTACGTGTAAGACAACCAAAAGGATTTTAGTTTCCCAGTCAGGTTCAAAATGTGATGAAATGCAACCCAGTGCTTTCTTTTAATGAGTCAGAAGAAATGATGAAATGTGTAGTTTGAAAAGTATCTCTGTCTAACTCTATCTCTTGTGGCAAACACTTTGAAATGTCTTTAATGAACTCTGTACTGCTCTCAGGCCAGAAGTTTCTGTTGTATTGATATAGTGATGAATACAAAGCTATTTATGATGGTAGCAAACTTGGGTAAAAGTAGCATGAAAAGGGGAATCAGTGGGACTGGAAATGAGGGAGGCAGAGGAGTAGTGTTGTCAGCATGGCAATCATAGAATCATAGAGTTGGAAGAGACCCCAAGGGCCATCCAGTCCAACCCCCTGCCAAGCAGGAAATACCATCAAAGCATTCCTGACAGATGGCTGTCAAGCCTCCGCTTAAAGACCTCCAAAGAAGGAGACTCCACCACACTCCTTGGCAGCAAATTCCACTGTCGGACAGCTCTTACTGTCAGGAAGTTCTTCCTAATGTTTAGGTGGAATCTTCTTTCTTGTAGTTTGAATCCATTGCCCCGTGTCCGCTTCTCTGGAGCAGCAGAAAACAACCTTTCTCCCTCCTCCATATGACATCCTTTTATATATGTGAACATGGCTATCATATCACCCCTTAACCTTCTCTTCTCCAGGCTAAACATACCCAGTTCCCTAAGCCATTCCTCATAAGGCATCGTTTCCAGGCCTTGGACCATTTTGGTTGCTCTCTTCTGGACACGTTCCAGCTTGTCAGTACCCTTCTTGAACTGTGGTGCCCAGAACTGGACACAGTATTCCAGGTGAGGTCTGACCAGAGCGGAATACAGTGATACTATTACTTCCCTTGATCTAGATGCTATACTCCTATTGATGCAGCCCAGAATTGCATTGGCCTTTTTAGCTGCTGCATCACACTGTTGACTCATGTCAAGTTTATGGTCTACCAAGACTCCTAGATCCTTTTCACATGTACTGCTCTCAAGCTAGGTGTCACCAATCCAATCCATTAACTGAGCATGTGGGAGACAGACAAAATCATGTATTTGTGCAAAACAGGACTAGCACAGGAGGGTGTGAAGGGAAGTGCCATCAATATGCTGTTGACACTCAATTAGATTTAAATCAGGAAATATCATGTAGTCCCTAGACTGGTGCCTGGGTGTCATGGTGGGCTGGATGAGGGAAAGCAAGCTGAGCTTGAACCCTGGCAAGGCAGCTGCTAGTGGTGAGTGTTCCACATATGAGAAATGGGCCAGTTGCCTGCCTAGGCAGAGTTGCACTCAGTGGCGGAGGAATTTCCAGGCATACGTAGTGCATCCGGGCCGGCACTGCTGCTCCCGTGGCGAGTCCGTCCATAAAGAAGCATGGACAGGGTGCCGGGTGGTGGGGGAGTGGCGGGAGGGGCCGGGGAGTGTCACCCCCCCTGGAACCCGGGGCGGATCGCCCCCTACGCCCCGTCCTTCCTATGCCACTGGTTGCACTGCCTCTGAAACAGCAGGTGCACAGTCTAGTGGTGCTCCTGGATCCACCTGTGTCATTGGAGATTCGGGTGACCTCAGCTGGTGTAACCTCAGCTGGTCTATCCTGAATCAGAATAGCTTGACCACAGGAGTCCAGGCATTTGTAACTTCAGAAGGATTACTGAAGTTCAGCTGTCCTGGCTGTGAGGTTGTGGGAGGGGGGGGGGACTCAAAGGAGCTGTGCTAGAGGAAGACCTTGAATTCCCAGTTCAGTTTTTGCCACAAGCTGTAATCTAAGCAGGGCACAGTTGCAGGATCAGCGTATATACTATGAAAGATAATTTTATTTATGGCTAAGTGCTATCTAAGATGTTGATCCAGCAAGCAATACACCCTTGCACCTTCCTTTCAAAGGATGGGCCAGCACTGGTGTCTCTGGGTCCTAGGAGACAGAGGCAGAAAGACTCTGCATCCAGTTTGCTCTCAGCAGCATGCTTCTCAGAAGGAGGCTCATCAGTGACAAGGGCATGTGCTGGGGGCAGTTCTGTGGCAGGAGGAACTGGACAGGGGTGTCCGGTGTCACTAATGCCAAACTGTCTCCAGCAGCCCTGCCAGGGCCCTCTCCTCTGTCTCAATGATGTCTTTCATGTCCCCACTCCCTTTCTAGGGCTCTGACACTCCCACCTCAACTCACTAGGACCCTCCGTATGCTCATCTGGCTCCAACTCTTGGGGTGCCTCCTATTCTTCCTTGGGATCAGACCATCCACAGCATGACACCTCCACGGGACTCACAGCAAGCTGTGAAGGAATGGAGGTGGCTGGCCAACTGCAGGGTTGGCAAGGGGAAGGGAGTTTCACAAGCAGCCCCTAATAACACTAAGGTGATATGGGAAACCAGAGGGGCTAATATCTGGTTGTGCTTCTTCTAAACTTAAGCAAGACCTGATTTTGATGGGCAGAGCAATCATAACTATGGTTGAGATATACGTAGAAGGGCAGAGTGGAGTCACAGGAGGGGCCTCCACAGCAGCAAACACGCCTTCCCCTCTTCAGCAGCAGAGTGACACCTACTCCTTATCCCAACTGCTTCCAACAACACAGGGGCTTAGGATTGCTCGGTGGGTTGTTGTTGTTGAGCTACGGTATATAGATTCATCTCTTCTCCATAACATATTTTCTTTCAATGGGACACCTACTATTTAGGATTCAATAGCCCCACATGCACATACCCAATAATAATTCCTTGCTTCCACCAAAAGGTTATAGAATCATAGAATTGTAGGGCTGGAAGGTACCCCAAGAGTCATCTAGCCCAACCCCCTGCAATGCAGGAATCTCAGTTAAACCATCCATGACAGATGGTCATCCAACCTCTGCTTAAAAACGTCCAAGGAAGGAGAGTCTACAACCTCCTGAGGGAGACCGTTCTACTGTTGAACAGCTCTTGCTGTCAGAAACTTACAGGTGGGTAGCCGTGTTGGTCTGCCATAGTCGAAACAAAATACGAAATTCTTTCCAGTAGCACCTTAGAGACCAACTGAGTTTGTTCTTGGTATGAGCTTTCGTGTGCATGCACACTTCTTCAGATACACACAAAAGCTCATACCAAGAACAAACTCAGTTGGTCTCTAAGGTGCTACTGGAAAGAATTTCCTATTTTGTCAGAAACTTCTTCCTGATGTTTAGGTAGAATTTCCTGTCTTGGAGCCATTGATTTGAGCCAATGGTGCATTTCCCCTCCAGAGCAGGAGAAAACAAGCTTGCTCCATCTTCCATGTGACAGCCCTTGAGATATTTGAAGATGGTTATCATATCTCCTCTCAGTCTCCTCTTTTCCAGACTAAACATACCCAGCTCCTTCAACCTTTCCTCATAAGGTGTGCTGGCCCCAAGGGTTTGTGCATGAAGCGAAGTCCACGTCCAGTCCTGGGTCTAGGGGTCCAAAGGAGGTCAGTCCGGCGGGGAGCGAGGCAGGGAGCAGGTCAAAGTCCAAGGCAGGTTCAGGCACAAGGTTGCAGGTTGAGCACACGCTTGCAACTAAGTTGCTCACGCAACTTGGGCTGGGTCTGGCTGGCTTTTATCTGGCCCTATGCTTAGGGCGGTCCCGATCCTCCGGAGACTTGCCTCTCCTCCGGGCCTGGAGACGAGCACTCCTCCTGCAGACACTTAACTCCCTTCGCCTCTCTGCCCTGAGCCTCTGTAGCTCAGGAGAGGCTGGTGGGTTACTGGACCCAGGGGATGCCTCAGCTTCCTCTGAAGAGGCTGGGAGTGGAGCACCTGCAGGCAATGGGTCCTCCCTCCCATCAGGAGCCAGAGCAGACTCTGCTGATGCCTGCACCTGGGAATCCAGCACAGGTGGGGATCCTTCAGGCTCAAGCCCTGGCCCCGGCTCAGCTGGTTCTGGAGGCGGGGAATCCTGTGCAGGCTGGGATCCCTCAGGTTCAGCATCAGAGTCTGACTCCCAGGCCATCACATAAGGCTTCCAGCTTGTCAACCTCCTTCTTAAATTGTGGTGTCTAGAATTGGACACAGTATTCCAGGTGTGGTCCAACCAAGGCAGAAGAGTGGTGTTATTACTTCCCTTGATCTAGACACTATATTTCTGTTGATGCAGTTGACTCATGTGAAGCTTGTGGTCCACCAAGAGCTCATTTCTCATTTTCCCAGTCTCTAAACTTTGCTTCAATTTCTGGTTTTTTTTCTTATAAAAACTTCTCACTAAATTCTCATTTTTGTGCACTTTTTCTCCTAGTAAACACATTTTATATGCAGTTTTGACAAATGTTGTTGTTTAGTTGTTCAGTCGTGTCCGACTCTTTGTGACCCCATGGACCAGAGCACGCCAGGCACTCCTGTCTCCCACTGCCTCCCGCAGTTTGGTCAGACTCATGTTGGTAGCTTCGAGAACACTGTCCAACCATCTCATCCTCTTGTCGTCCCCTTCTCCTTGTGCCCTCCATCTTTCCCAACATCAGGGTCTTTTCCAGGGAGTCTTCTCTTCTCATGAGGTGGCCAAAGTACTGGAGCCTCAACTTCAGGATCTGCCCTTCCAGTGAGCACCCAGGGCTGATTTCCATGGGACTCTCAAGAGTCTCCTCCAGCACCATAATTCAAAATCATCAATTCTTCGGTGATCAGTCTTCTTTATGGTCCAGCTCTCACTTCCATACATCACTACTGGGAAAACCATAGCTTTAACTGTATAGACTAATGTTGACATTTAAAAAAGCCATTTCTCCCAATTTAATGCATTTTTGTATCTTATTTTTACTAGTATCTTCATCTTTAAGCACAGTTGCCCCTAATATATGAAATTTTGTAACTATCATTCAGTTGGAGAACTGCACCACACAATTCAGGTTAGTGGGCATTTTGAGGGACAGCTGTGTTTCAGTTCACATGTTGTTTTGCAAAGTCTCAATTTGATCGATTCAGCTTTAAATGCTCATGGAATCAAATTTCTCATTCATTCCTACTTAGCAGTGAAGCCCTTATTGGCAGCACCTAAGATGAAGCACAGGTTGTCTTTGTTGTTTCTGGTATATCTTGGGATTCAGCTGGGCATTGGGGGAGCTGGCAGACCTTCTGGATGCCAGCCTTACTTACCCAGTTTAATGGCCCCCATCAGCCTCAGCCAACATGACCCATGTTCAGGGATGTTGGGAGCTGTGGACCAAAACATCTGGAGGGCCCCACGTTGGGGATGGTTGCTCTGTACTGGTTGTGTTTTGCCCCAGGTGAGCAAGGCGAAATGAAAGAGTATCACTTTTTTAAGTGGTAAAAAATGAAACAAGAAATGCTCCTTTTTGAATAACCTTGTATAACATTACTGCAGGGGTAAACAGATATATGCTGTTTTTGTCAGAAAGATTTTTGAAGCCAAACATGTTTTATGTAACCTATAAAGCAGTCCCTTCTCTTTCAGTTCTATCAGTGTTACAAGGTACACGTGGAAGCCTATGGAAATTGCAGAAAGGTATATATTAATTGGCTTCTTCAAAATTCAAACTGTCTAAGACCTCAACAACAATGAATGTATGCTTATTGAAGTGCTTTCCTGAAAGGAACTCTGTTCAGTTTTTGTCTAATGATGTCAGCCACCAAAAGTGATTTAATAATATTCAGCCCAACATTTTTCATGGGGGGGGGGGTTGAATTAATTTCCAAGGAGTGGGAAGCAGATTCTAATACTTTTTGCAGTTGGTTCTTGTAGGGTTGTTTAGGATAATAGGCAAGGAAATATTTATTAAGTATTATTCTTCCTTCACTCATGCAAATCCCCTCTATATTACCAGAAGCTTGTAGATATGTTTGCATCTTTACAAGATGACTAATCCAGTCTGGCTTGCCCAAATGGATTATCTCTGGTGTCCCCTTTTCTGCCTCTTAAAATACAATAAAGACTCACGAGTCTGTCTTTAAAAGTATAACCATAAATTTACTCACAAGTTGTTCACAGTACACATCCCTAGAAGGTAGGCTTTCAGCTCCAAGTTACAAACATATAACGTGGCTTACATCCATTATGAGGATGGGCCTGAGTGCTGCTGGCTGAGAGCCAGCAGACAACAAAACGGATGAGACTTAACTGAGAGTTGAATCGAACTGAGACAAAATGGCTGTGTGACTCTGCTTTTATAGAGTCACACTCACCTGCTGATTCAGTTGCAGCAGGAACAGGACGTTACACATCCCCTTGTCTTTGTCCACTCTGGGAAGTAAAGTATGTTGTAATTGACTGTACTGATGTAACACATCCCACAGTTTTGGTCTTACTTTTAAATAAATTGTGGCTGAAGGTTGTTTTTATTTCTTCTTACCTGTTACCACTTGTCCTCAGCCACTTGGCTGCATTCTGGGGAACTCAATGCCCTGGGAACAATCCTGTATCCATTTCCTTCTCCTCTTCCACAAAAAGCCACCAAATATCTCTCAATAAAGGTGGACTATTCGGGCTGCTTTTGCATTCAAATCACCCTAATAAAAGAGATGCACGTAGGAAATGTCTTCCCATCAACAGCACATAGCTGTATTGATCCACTGATCCTTTGAGCTCACAGGTTGTCTCTGAAGAGATAAAATATATGTAAGGATGTCATGACATTGAGTGAGTGGAAGGTATTCCTTTTATTAAATAGAAAGCAGAATTCTGGCAACTCTCACCTCATGCAGAAGCAGCATCAGAGCAGCCAACAGACAGAGGGAGTGCAGGGATTGCACCGTATCTCCCTCAGGCTCCCTCCTTTTTTCTTGTTACAGGTAGGTAGCCATGTTGGTCTGCCATAGTCAAAATAAAATAAAAAATACCTTCCAGTAGCACCTTAGAGACCAACTAAGTTTGTTATTGGTATGAGCTTTCGTGTGCATGCACACTTCTTCAGATACACTGAAACAGAAGTCACCAGACCCTTATATATAATGAGGGAGTGGGGAGGGGTATTACTCAGAAGGGTGGTGGGAATGGGGGATTGGCTGATAGGCAAGGGCGTCGTGAGGGGGGCAGTGGGGGCGGTCTGCCCGGTGTTCCAGGGGAGGGAGGGTGACACATGGACCAGCCCCGCCCCACGGGCGGACCCGAGCAAGCTGCGGAGCGAAACCACTCCGCCCTGGGGTCTGTCCGCCGGCGCCACCATGGGCTGCCCTGCACGATTGGGATGGGGAAGCCCCAGGAGCAGCAGCGCCAGCAGGATGGACTGCACATGCCCGGATTTCCGGGCATGCGCAGTCTGTCCTGACGCATGCGTCGTGACGTCACGACGCATCAGGTTGCCCCGCCCCCAGGGGGGTGCCTCGGCGCGGCAACACCTCCCCGGGCACCCAAGAGGCTTCCTATGCCTCTGCTGATAAGTGTGGGAAACCTCTTGACTGTTAACGACTGCAGTTGGTCTTACAGGAAAAAGCAAGGGATGAGATGGCTAAAGATAGCTTTGTCATGTATAATGAGATAAGAATCCAATGTCTTTGTTCAGACTAGGTCTCTCCATGGTTTTAAGTTTGGTCATTAGTTGTAATTCAGCAACTTCTCTTTCCGAAATTCCTTTGTAGTAAGACAGCTACTTTGAGATCTTGTACAGAATGTCCTGGGAGACTGAAGAGTTCTCCTACTGGTTTCTCTGTCTTGTGATTCCTGATGTCAGATTTATGTCTATTTATCCTTTGGCGTAGGGTTTGGCCTGTTTGTCCAATATAGAGAGCTGAAGGGCACTGTTGGCATTTGATGGCATACACAATGTTAGAAGATGAGCAATTAAATAGTCCTTGTTATTCTTTTTTTTTCAAATTGGTAAACTTACAACTAGTTTTGTTTTTGCTTTAATCTCACCCTTCCCGCCCAAGGAGTTCAGGGTAGCCCTGCCTCATCTATTTTATTCTCACAACACCCCTGCCATGTAGGTTAGGATGAAAGATAGTGACTAACCAGAGGACACCCTGTGAACTGAGTGGGATTTGAACCCGTGTCCCCCAACTTCTAGTCCAGCACTACCAGCTTGCGTTGACAGGGCTATTTCCTAAATAGTTTGGTTTTTGTCCCCCCCCCCTTTAGTGCCATATGTTTTTGATTTATTATTATTTGTACTAAAAACCTGCTCAACTGTTCCCAGGGATATCACAATTAAAATAAGTATAATGCAAATCACTGAATAAAAATTGTAAGAACAACTAATATTGGAAAAGAAACTAGAAGCACAGGGTGCAGCAGAGCAGTCTAAGATAAGGGGAGATATCCACTCAACCAAAGAGGTTTCTTTATATATATGTGTAGTACAGTGGTACCTCGGTTTTTGAATGTCTCAGAAGTCGAACATTTCAGTTTTCGAACGCCAAAAGCCGGAAAGTAACTGCTTCAGTTTTCAAATGCTTTTCGGAAGTCAAATGTGCCACATGGCTTCCGTATTGAGTTTTCCGGAAGTAAATGCTTCCAGAACTAAATGCTTCGGTTTTCAAACATTTCAGAAGTTGAACGGTATTTCAGAACAGATTACATTTGAATACTGAGGTACCACTGTACTAGGTTGTACACAGCCCTTATTTCATCCCATTTTCATTATTGTGTAAAGTGGTCCTTGTTGGTGAGATAAAAGAATATTACCCCAGCTCCACAGGAATGATGAATTGTCCTGCTTAAATACATATATTCCAAACATGAAGGTACAGTGCCTTTTTTTAAAAAAAGAAAAAAGTCCCAGTACTCAACATAAAGTTGTTATAGTAAGTGTCCTTGAATACCCCCAGAAAAAAAGCACTGACGGTATGTATCAAAGGATATAAAATTCCACAGCCAACACCAGGGCTTGGTGGTCACTGATGGATCAAGAGCACAAATCCATTTCATAACAGACAAATGGCTACACGCTGCTTCATTACTGCCCATGCCAAGTGTTTGGTGTCCAGAAAAAATGGTCTATTATAATTGTCATATGGTGAAATGTCTGGATAAGTGCACACTAACCTTGTTGAAGTTCATGAGTAAACTATGTGCATTCGTGATCCATTTCACCTTGATGTAGAAATTAAAATCTGCTGCATGGGCTTTCCCTTGCCTAGGATGCCATACAGGTAAAAACACATATTGGGTATTATCCTTGTGTAGTTTGCAAAGTACTGCATGCAGTAATGATTTATAAAATACTTTCCTTGACTGTCTCAGCTGTAATTTTTTGAATCATTACACCAAATGTCAAATACCCACGTAGGTCCATGCAATATTGGCTTCTCATATGGGAAAATTGATCTTTGATTCAGTGTGAAATAATCTAAGAACAACAAAGGGTGACTAAGCTCTCCCTCAATAAATATTTAATATGAATATATTTAGGTCATCAGCCATCAAACAGATGAACATTCCTGAGTAAACCTCTTCCTTCTTCTTCTTCTTCTTTTAAAAAAGGCATTTCATTAGGTTTCATCATAGTAAAAGGAGATTACCTAGCTCCTCAACTGATTCACTTAAATCTTCTGTAATTAATTCATTTCTCTTGTGGACGTTTGCTCCAGCAGCAGTCTGAGACCAATTGATACTTGAAAACAGGGAACCTGTGGCCTTATATTGCTAGGGTACACCATTCCTAATCACTGACCAGGCTTCTTGGGGCTGATGGGCTTTAGAGGCAGCTTGTCCTCTTGACTTGCTACATGTATAGTCAAAGCAGCCAGTCACTTTGGCACCTCTGTGAGGTTTCTGCCTGAAAAAGCAGGAAGCATGCATCTTGTTCCCGTGAAGAAACTGGGTGGATTGTGTTTGGTCAATAGAGTGTTAAGTGAAATTGAGGAGACAGGGGTGTCTACTATTTCTTGACTTGAAAAGTGGGCTCCTTTCTTACCTGTCTGTAGGTTTGGGGCTATTAATTATGAGAGCATTGTCAATGAGCATTTTTGGTTTGTCTGTGTCAGGAAATCTCAGACACTGCATGAACATTTATGCCATAATAGTTGCAGCAGGAGGTTTTCTTGGTACGTGGTGGCATATCCTGAACTGGATATCCAGTTTAGAAATTTTGCACACACACTTTTAAAATCCTATTTGTCTTTAGTGTAACACTATTCATTTCCTACCTATTGAGGGGGGATGCCTAATCCTTAATATACATTTCACGAGTGGTGTGCATTCAGTTCTGATGAATACAAAATCTTAGGCAGGTTTGGAAAAATATAAATGCTGCCATTACAGGAAAACCCTTGCACCTATCCTATTGAACACTGGCAATATGTAATCCACCAAATATAATCCAGTTCTGTTGAAATATAAACAATTAACAGATGAAACCATTAAAAATAATGAAAGGCCCCCAGCAAGTTCCCCTTTTCCCATTTGTCTTAACTCTTCATGTTATCTTCAAATTTAATCCAATTCTGGGTGTAAAAATGACAACAGCATAAAACTTGTGAGACACAGAGCATCAGTTTCTTGTGAGGTGCAGTTCTGATGAAGATCCGAAGCAAAATGGGTGGCTTCCAAAGCAGTTCAAGCCAAACTGGGCCACTTTCAAATCACCAAATGGGGCCAAACCAAAGCTTGTGTCTGATGCACACCCTTTCTTTAGCATCAGTAAATTAATTTGTTGGACAGAGAATTTTAATGCTTCATTTTAGTTCATAGTGTCAGTAACATACTTGTCAAAATGTATGTACTATTTTTTAAAAAAATGATTTATCCTTGCCTTTCCAATCTTGATTTACAATCATGTAGACTAAATAAATGAAGCTGGGAATTTTTTGCTGGCATCTAAAGGCTACTGGCAGGGAGAAGTCTAAAATGCAACTTACTCAGTGGAATCCAAAGCAAGTAGCAGTTCCCCAACAGTATCATATTATTTCAGAGTCTTTCAGTGTTGCCATGAATTGTGAAAGGCTGGTCCTTTACATACAGGGGATCATCAGTTATAATGAAAAATGAAGCTATTATATTTATTGACCCAAGTTGACAGAACTATGTTTATTAATATTTAGTGGGCAAACTTCGAAGTCAGAGAGTGAATCTGTTTTCCTTCTCTTTTTCTATTTTGTCATCATTTTCTTGCCAGCAGGGGAGGCAGTAATTTTACTACTAACCTCTTCCTCTGGAGAACCTATTCATGCATGCTGAATGAGTGACAACAGGGAAAGGCCATGGGAATTGCAGTAAATGACAATGGAAAGCAAAATTAGTGAAACAATGCTTTAATGTTATACAACATTAAAAAAGATGTTATAACCTAAAAATATGTTATAGGTATGATGAAACATCATTTCCCCCAAATAGTTCTCTAGCTAGGAACAAATGAGCTGTTAAACATAATTGCAGCCATCTTGAATCACTGGGTCATTACAGAGCCACAACTGCCCAAGTGATTCAGGGCCCTGAAGCTGCTCAACAACATGCCTGGTCAAAACATGGTTACCTCCATATTCCCCCTTCTATGGTCAAACTGGTGCAAGCACCTCCTCTCCTTTCCCAAATGCTCGGCTGGCGATACAGCAAGTCCATCTTTGCTGTCTATGACATTGGTCTGGAGTGAGTCATCATTGGGAGAGATGAGGTTTCACCAATTGATGGCAAAGCTATGTTTCGGTTCATAATGTTTTTGTTCTTGTTTCATGATGCATCTTAAAACACAAAAATATATAAATATAAAATCATAATAAAGTACAGCATATCTAAAGCTGCAACAGTAGCATATGTTTAAAACAGTATCAGCAGAATAAAACAGACCAAGGCTGTTTCAAAAGCTAATCAGAATTTTAAAAAAGTATTTAAAGTTCTCCATAAAACTAATAAAGAAGGAACTATACATGTCTCCCAAGGAAGAAAATAACAAAGTGATGGGGCCACTATAAAAAGGCCCTGTCCCCTGAATTTACCAGATTATTTATTTATTTGTGTGTTGTATGTATAAACCGCCTGCCTGCCTGCCTTGCTTTCTTTTTCCACCTCTCAGGGCAGATGGTGCCCCTTGAGTCCAATGGGATCAGGCCCCAACCTTGTCTTTGCCTGTCGCCCTCATGATCTTCTTTGTCCCCACAAGGCAGATGGTTTCTGTTGGCCTGTGGGGATGAGGGGAAAGTCTAACTCGACCAGGCCCTTTCTCTGGTTCCCTCACTCTCTTCCCTCGGTGCCCTGAGAATGAGGCAGAAAGAATGAGGCACAAAGGAAGAAAATGAAACAAACAAATTGACGGATAAATGCACTGGAGGGCTCTCTGGGGGACAGGAGACGGGGCTCAGAAGCCAACTGCAAGTCTTGGGAAGTTAATCTAAGTACAGGCCGTCCTTCAGATAACGTGGTGCCAAACAACTTGGGACATTAAAGGTTAAAGCAAGTACAGTATTGGCTTTTTTAAAGGCATGAAATAAAACACTCAATTGGATAAACATGCGAGATGCAGGCTTTGAGCTTTGAAATGTTATTCAAGTACTTCTCATGTTTGTCAAGTTGAATGATTTAATCTGATGCCTTTAAAAATAAAATAAAAGCCAGCTGTTGCACTCAGGTCCTTCTTGTGATCTTCCTATAGGCATCTGGTTGGCGCTGTGAGAACAGGATGCTGGACTAGATGGGCCACTGGCCTGATTCAGCATTTTTATGTCGTTCCCCCCCCCCCCCCCGCCCATTTAAAATATTGATCTAGACAAGGAGAGGAAATCAGTTGACATTCTGGAAACAGGAAGAATTTGTTTCTGAGCTAGAATCTTTCCTATCTGGCCAGAAAGGGCTGTGTGTGGGTTCACAGGCCAGGGCCATTGGCTGAGTCAGAGAGTGCGCTGTCCTACAGACTTAGTGTACAGAGGTTGATACAACTTCCGCCCAGTGCTGGTACTGCAGCTGTAATCTACAGCGCAGCAACCAGGGCCTGGGGTCATTTCTAAGCTGTCAGGGGAACACTCCCAACCCAGTGGAAGAATCAAATGATGACCAGCTCTGCATGTCACAGCAGCAGTTTGGAGAAGACAAGGTTCACTTCTTTTATTTTGTACTCACCATGTTGTTGTTGTTGTTCAGTCGTTCAGTCGTGTCCGACTCTTCGTGGCCCCATGGACCAGAGCACGCCAGGCACTCCTGTCTTCCACTGCCTCCCACAGTTTGGCCAAACTCATGTTAGTAGCTTTGAGAACACTGTCCAACCATCTCATCCTCTGTCATCCCCTTCTCACCATATGGTACTCACCATAGTTAATATCTAATAGTATGTTGATTTATGTGTTAAGGTGCCCTTGGGAAGCTTTGAAAAAATTGTGTAAAATTAACAGAAAGCTAAACTGACTTACTTTGTCACTGCCTTTAAAAAAATGCTTGGAGGAGCACCTGTAAGTCTTGGTATTTGGGTTTTGCTGCAGGAGTTTGATAAAATGTCAGGAAGTCTAATGCTTTCCCTAATTGCCACTGGGATATTCCTTGCTGGTTTTGACAAATGTCAACCCATCAGTCACATAAATAAGTTTCTCTGTCATATACAAGCTCTTGGATTGTTAACTTTAACACACACACACAGCTTTTTACAGTTCTTCTGGCAAGCTTCCTGGAATAGCAGCCTAACTTAAACTGTTAACTGTTGCTGCCTTTCATACCTGGATGATAAATGACTCTTAGGAGCTGGCAGAAGATTACAGTTCACATTTCTTAAATGCTAATAGAAATTTGTTCAAAAATGACACCCCACCCCACCCCCAGTGGCAGTGATGTGGACCAGATGGAAAGCAGCCAGCTGGGAGAAGACCGAGAGACAGAGCAATGTTTGATGTCTATTAGAGCCCAAGGCTGTGACTCTGCCCTTATGGAGAGTTAATGTCGCAGGCTCAGGTTCTTTATATGTGTAAATGCACCATATATGACAAAGGTAGCAGTCTCTGCTGTGCCTCACTCATTTCTGAAGGGAACACGAACCCTGGGCAAGTGCCTGGAGCCCTGGGATCCCGCACCACTTGGAGATTGGGATGGCAGGCAACAATAGGATGAAATGCGGATTGAATAGTAGTGCTATACGCACTGTAGCCCTAATCCAGCATCTATTGTTGTAGTATCATGTTTCCTTGTAACTGATAGGAAGCATCCTTTGCAGCATTTCACAGCTATGCTGCTGATTGCACTCTTCCAGCGGTCTATGCAGACAGCAAAAGGGTAGGAGAGGGAAGAGTGCAGGCAGGCAGATATTTAAAATTATAGTAAAGTTTCTTGGAATATTAGGAAGATTAGAACCACAGAATCATAGAATTACAGGGTTGGAAAAGACCACACGGGTCATCCAGACCAACCCCTTGCAATGCAGGAATATTGGGAGGAAAGAGTTTTTAAAGCCATACAAGTTGCTGACCACAGTTCAGGTGACATGCTAAGACAAATCTTGACATAGCTCATCATGGTGCAGCATAATTGGCGGAGAGCCAAGTGACATCAAGCATCTCTCTGGTAGTTCATGGCTTTAGTTTGGCTCATCGTGACATGCAAACCAGGCCAATGAGTATCAATTGAACGATAAAATCTTGCATAAGCCATATCTGTTTGTTTCTAGAGGAGCTCTTTTGACTGAATCATTTTCCTTCATTTTTTTGTGAAGCCCCCTGTGAATCTTGCATTACAGAAAGAGGTGTTTGTGTAAATCTTCCTGTGGTAAAACCCTAGAAATTGAAAGGTCAGTTATTTCACAGCACTCATTGTTTTCCATTTTCTACAGTAGGAAGCGCATTTACAGCTGCAATTTCTGGGTGGGTTTCTTGTAACATAGGGTTTAAAACGTTGGCTCTGGAAAGCTGATCCTTTTTTTAAAAGCTAAGGCAGCCTGACACCTTGAGTTAAGAATGAAGAGGAGAGAATGATTACAAGAACCAGACATCAATATTGGGGGGAAAGTGAAAGGGATGTTACACATTTTATTTTTGCTGCATCTACCAGGGCAGTAAGTTGTATTTTCAGTATCAAGCATTAGTCTTGTTGCTTTGAACAATTTCACTTGCATAACAAAGCTGTAGTCCTGAAAGAACTGAGAATAGTAACCAATATGTTTCCATGCAAATATGACTGCTCAGGTTTTACTGCTCCAGGTTTTACTGGAACTGGAAACAACATTTGTTCTTTTACTCTTCATTCTGTGCAGTTTGTTCTCTGTGCTCTTCTCCAGTTCAGTTTCGAAACATGTTAAACAGTTTGGCACTCACAGCTCCCTCCTCCATTATAGCAGTTCACAGAATCGAAAAACAAAAAACTCCACCACCTGTTACAGCAGCTTTTATACAAGCCCAAATCCAGGCAACCTAAAAAGGAGAGTATAGTTTGGCCACAATTGTGCATGTGATGTGATGCTTTTCCTATTCCTAGTACAGTACAAACGTTGTTGCCTCAGCCTGATGCCTCACATATGAATTAAGCGGGGTGGGGGTGGGGTTTATTGCCCATTGTTCTTAAATTAAGGTCACCTTTAAACAGGTGAAAATCTATATTTTTGTCAAGTGGGAACTAACTTGCTAAACTCTGCGCTCGAGTTGATCTGGTGTTTGGCTTGCTCTGCCCATGCAAAGATCTAAAAGCACTAAAATGGATATGCCAATTATAATTAAGACCTGCAGACTGTCACATCTCTTCCTGGAGTCTATGACATTCAGTCAAGCTAAACTTGTGATCTCTCAAAGACTGAGGGACATTGCTAGACAAGAGGATATTGCCCTTGTGGAACCTGGGATGTTTTTTTTGGGGGGGGGGGGGATCAGATATTCCAGATTTCACCAGCCCCTTATCTGGTGGAAATCCACTATGTGGAGTACCACAGACTCCTCACAGTCGCTAGGCTAAATGTTCTGGAATCGGCGGTTTTGTGGGGAAGATACAGGGGAGTTCCCTATGCCCAGAGATCCTGTCCCTGTGCCCTGGGAGCGGTTGAGTCAACTGAACATATCCTTTTGACCTGCCCATTTTATGCAGATCTTAGACAAAAACTTATAGCTCCACTCCTAGGCCAACTTAGCCTAGTAGTCAGAGAAAGACAGGTTTTGTTTTTGTTGAACAATTTTACTGGTACCACAACTTTCTTGGTGGCCAAATTTCTTTTTTTGGCCCTTAAATGCCGTAAGGTTAAAATCGACAGTATTGAAATAGGTCTAAATGTATAATCTACTTCTCATTGTATGTTTTAGTGTTAAGCTTCTTGAGATGTTTAGACGTTTTAATTTTTGTATAGATAATGATTGTATACTGACTGATGGTCAAATAAATTCTATTGATTGATTGATTGATTGATTATAATTAAAAGACCTGGGAGGGCCAAAAGGTATTCCCCTAGTGCTGAAGAGAAGCCAGACAAGCCTCTCTGGGGAATGCATTCCATAAATGGAGCAGCAGTTATGGACCTTTTCCCTGGTCACCACACCCCACTTCGCTATGTAAGAAGTGCCTCCTTCAAGTAGCCTAGCCCAAGCTGTTAAGATTAAAACCGGCACTTTGAATCGGACCCAGAAATGGTAGTATCATATTTTCCAAGTCCCCTCAATAATCTGATTATTTATTTTGAACCAACTGAAGTTTCAGGACCATTTTCAAAGGCAGCCCAGATAAAAGCACATTGCAATAATTCAACCAGGAAGTCACCAGAGCACAGATAACAGTCATTGTAAATCAACTAAAGCATGGCTTTGTTTCTCAAATGATAACTAGACATAGAATCGTAAGAGTTTTGGATTTTATAACCATAGTGATATACTTTGATATTGACAAGTTTGTTTCTTAATGCACAAAAGTGCTTTACTCACACAATTTTATGGAATATGAGAAAAAAAATTGCCTAAGCTTTTTTATATCTAAAAAGCAGTGCTCATTAAAAATATGCATGATTTTCGTTTGCAATTGTAAACAGTTAATTTTGTACATAAATTATACAATCCATTCCCCTCCCAATCTCTGCCCACATTATGCTATCCAGATGACAGCCTCGTGTTTCTCAGTACTGCATCAGGTGGCCTTATATAATAAAACAAAAATATCCATTTCACCAAGCTTTCATTTATTTTACGCACTTGTTGATAGCAGCATTTCCACATGTCACAGGAAGAAATTCAAACATTTATTCATTGGCTCTTTACTAAGCATCTTTAGAAATGAAATGTGTGGTGTGTGGTTTTTTTTTTTTAAAAAAATACTGAATACCTTTGTTCAGAATATGTAAATTAAAAATACCACATTGATTTAACTAAAAATGTTTACACAGTTTGGTGAGTATTACTTAGTAGCAAAATATACTTCTATTGATCCTCCACTTTGCCATCTGCCACATTTTCTCATTGGATCAGCAGCATGGAACATTAGCTGCTGCATTCAAATTCCTGAGCTGAGCCCAAGTGCCATCTAAGTTCATTTTTTTGGAAAATCCCTAGCTCTAGTAGCTACTCCTATTACTTCCTTTGGCATGGAAAGATAATATTAATAGTATTTCTGCTACTCCAATAAGTAGAAATGATTGACTAGCCTGCAACGCTCTACAAGCGCCTTTTATTCTAGAAGGAATCCTAACCCCACTGGCGGAGGAAGAGGGGGGCGGGGGGAGCGCAACGCCCCTGGCAGCACGGTCCTGGGGGGGTTCCATCGTGGCTGCCTCCCGCCCATGCTGGGTGCCCCGCCGAGGCAGGCAGCATGCCCCTGCGGGTGGCACACCACGACCCCAGAACGCACGTCACGCCCCCGGGACATGTGTCAGCCCTGCCCCCGCATGTTTTTTTAAAAAAAATTTATGATGCCAGATCCTTCCTTGATGGTCATGTTACGCTTTGTACTAATTTGATGCGCTTTGGTGCAGCGGTTACGGAGAACATCGGTGTCCGCCGTGCACACAATGGGAACATTTTTTTATATATAGATGTCAAACCAGCCAATTTTACTAAAATTTGAGAGGGCTGCATAAAACTGCTTGAAAGACTTAGGTGCTTTTTAGGCATTCACTCATTGAATTAATAATCACAAGGATGGGGAGAAGAGTCTTGCCCCAAACCCCACTGAACATCACCCACCCGCTGCTGCCATCCACATACTGGGGAGAGATGTTTGTAGAGGAGAGCCTGTTTTTTACATGTAGGCTCCCTCCCCCATTGATTTTAAACCCTGATCCTGCCAGTATGTGGGTGGTGGAGCTACAGTTGTGGGCATGGGGTCGGCAGGTGCAGTCTCTTGTTCTGTCCCACCAGGTGTTTCCTGCTTGGCAGGGGGTTGGACTGGATGGCCCTTGTGGTCTCTTCCAACTCTAGGATTCTAGGATTCTACCACAAATCATTAATTGCTTGAGTGAATCCCCTAACCAGGCTTTAACCTCCTTTCATTTGATTTGTTGTTGACACCAAGTGAAAGGTTTTCTAAGCGACATCTAAAGCCCCAGTGACAGCAGATGCTAAGGGCAGATACTGCTAAACACCAGATTCTTAAAGTAGTCACTCAGCTTTTAATTTTCTCACAAACTGCAGATGGGGGGAAGAGGCAAACATTGGAAAGTGTCCAAATTGGCAATGATAATTCACAATTGCTTTTAGAAGAGGCCAGATGATTTTATTTGCAAACTTATAAACTAAATATTTCTACAGTCCAATTTTAAATACCAAGTTTCAGATCAGAGTGGATTTTAGGACTGTCGAGTCTATAAACAAAACAAAATCACTAACATGCCCTTAACCACAGAGGCATGAATAGTACATATATATTGATTCTGAAGAAGCTGCCTCTAATGACAGATAAGAATCTAGAGATAAGCAAAGCCTTTGATTTCATTCTTCTTGGCTATACATCACAGCGTGAGGACACAGAAAGGACTTGGATTTATTTCTGGCATAAAGTTAACACGAGAGTTTTCCAATGACATCATCATCATCATTAAAAACACCTGCTCAATATTCTCTGTCTTCAAAATAAGTATAATAGATGTATTAAAATAAAGTTTTTTTTATTTTTGCTAAGGAGAATTCTCTCTAGTATATCTTAAATGTATGTATCTTGTAGTGCAAAGGAGATCATTCCACCAGTGCAAGTATTTTCATCTCCTCCCCCTGCATGCTGTTCTGGGGTTTTCTCCAGCACATCCAACCCCACCAAGCCCATTTGGAAAGTCAGGGAAGCCTCGTTGTGCTAGCTAGGGGAAGTCCTTGCACTGGCTTCTGCTAACGGGACATTAGTTGAGTCCAACCCTGATTATACACTTGAGGAAAGCAGTCATTAAGTATTTTATTGTTTTCCCTGTTGACTGCCACATTTATTCTAGTTGTACACAGTGGAATTTATCATGAAATCTATATCACATTTTTTGATTTCCCCTTTTTGAGCATATAAAATAATGGATTTCCCAAACATGTTGCTATCTACAATAAGGTTTTAGATATTTTCTCCAATATTTATATTGAATAATAAGTGGTTCCTTTCACTTTCTGTTAGCTGTGAAGTGGGGTGAAGTTTCAGGTGGATATTGAAACAAGATTGCTGCCAAGGAATAATAGCTGTGAGGAAACATTTTAACGTAGTTGGGAGATTTCTTAGAAAATAGGAATGTGGCTTTAATTTTATTTTTAAATTTGAAAAGTCCAGACTGCAGTGAAGCTTCAGGTTTGCTCTTCTCAATATGCTGCCCTTCACTGTCATGAGAGGCATGTTGTGTGTCATGGCTTGGCTGTTAGATATTAGGCAGTCTTGCTTTTCAGTTGTCAGGGACCTGTCAGGCAAGCCCAGGTCATCCACAGGGCAGCAAAGAACAAGAGGCACGGAATTCAATTAGCTTTTAATCACAGAAAGTACCGGTAACAACGCAGCAGAGTCCTCTGGCTCATTCTAATCCAGCTGAGACGTTGCTGAAACTGACCACTGGCCTGGCCCTCCCCCTCTCGCCTCTCGCTCTGGATCCTTCCCAAGTAGACAAAGGCTGTGTCCAGGGGCCGAGCTCCTCCTCTGGGTCTGCCTGGCCTGGCTCAGCAACGTGCAGGACTCTCCAAAAGGAAAAACAAAATAAAAAATAAAAAAAATTCCTTCCAGTAGCACCTTAGAGACCAACTAAGTTTGTTCCTGGTATCAGCTTTCGTGTGCATGATGCACACTTCTTCACCAACCATTGAAGCCATGCTGCTGCTGCATTCCTGGCTCCTCCGACCTGACATTATGTATCCCTCCCCCAATCTTTCCTCACAAGTTGGCACCTCTGCTGGGGAACCATGCAGAAGTGGAGTTCCTGACTGCACATTACATATCCTTCGCTCATCTCATGCAAACTGTACAGACATAGGCTTTGAGCAAATGTTATGCTGAACATGATGCTCATGATTCTGCTCTTGCTGTAAATTCATACAATCTACATGAAAATAAACCAACATATGAGTCCTGTCAAATGGTTCTGTGGGATTAGGCTTCAATTTTGCAGTGTTCCAAGGGAATAGAAAGAGAGGAAATGTTCACTTGCATTTATTAATTCATTTAAATATATGCAAATTTCAAGCTCTGTTTACCTTGCTTTAAGTCTTTTTGTGAACTGTATATCACAAAAAACTGTATTTTGGTTCTTACTAAAGCTTTCAATAAAGCAAATATATTTTATTTGCTGATGAAAAAGAACATATTTTTCCACTATTGCCTTCATATTCCACCCCATAAAACTGCTGTCTAAAGCTTACTTGCCAGGAGGTGTGCCCCCAGTCAGTTTGGTGGAACATTTCTGAGTAAAAATGCTTAGGCATCAGTTGTGAATGTTCTTCTTTGCATATTATTCTTCCTGGGGTAAAATTATTTTGACTGTGAAAAAAAATTCCCCAACAGGTTAAAGTAATTAACTGCCCAGTACATATTTTACTCCAATAATCTGATTATCTCTCCAAGCTATACTAGTCACTTTACCCATTTGGGGGCATTTTCCTATCGGTCTGATGTCTTTTACAGTATATTCCATTGTTCACATTTCTTCCAGGATCGACTAATTGATAAGGCCAATCCTTGTAGTAGATGAAAAGGGCGAGGTTGAAAGAGAGCCGGCTCTGGCGCTGCCTTGGAGTACTGGGTGCCAGCATGGGCTGTGCAGCTGCCCATCGCCAGAGTCATTTCCATCTGCCCAAACATCTCCGCCTGCTGTTCTTTGCCATCTTGGTTTGTTTCTTCCATTTATCCTTTATCACAGAAATGGCTGGATCACAAAACTCTATTAATAAATTCCATTTAGGAAAAAGGACTGACAGTGCAAAGCTTCTATAAATCACATGGTTACTCTCTTTCATTGCTCTTTGTAGTTACATCTGAGATTTTTCTGTATTTAACTTCCAAAGCTAAAAGAGTTTCATTAGCTGCATACACCTTTTTCCCGCAGGCATGCTTTTGTATTGGTTAAAAAAACAGCTGTTATGCAAATCTTTGGTGTGTTATTCCAGATCTTTTGAGAGGATTTATGGTGTGTCAGCTGCTTCAATAACTGTTATTTTTTTTAAAAAAAACATATATTGAAGAAATGTTTGTAGGCATGTTCTAGTTAAAGGTAAAGGGACTCCTGACAGTTAAGTTCAGTCGCAGACAACTCTGGGGTTGCGGCGCTCATCTCGCTTTATTGGCCGAGGGAGCTAGCGTTTGCCCCCAGACAGCTTCCAGGTCATGTGGCCAGCATGACTAAGCCGCTTTTGGCAAACCAGAGCAGTGCACGGAGACGCCGTTTACCTTCCCGCCAGAGCGGTACCTATTTATTTACTTGCACTTTGCCGTGCTTTCGAACTGCAAGGTGGGCAGGAGCTCATCCCGTCGCGGGGATTCGAACCACCAACCTTCTGATCGTACTCTTGCTGAGGCTTTTTTATTTCACCTTTAGTAGGTTTTGATTTTGAAGCTAAGAGAGAAATAGTACTGTATGTATAACATTAACTTCTTTTGAAAGATTTTGAGATTTTTGGGCCCATGGGCCCATCTGGAAATTTTAGAAAGTGCAGTCACAGAATGGTTGCCATGGGGAGGGAGCATAGCACAACATGGCTGCTGCCAGGTGCATCACCCCACCCCATGCCCTATCAATGGAAAAAGCATCTTTCCATCAATCTTGGAAAACAGTGGAAGATGCATGGCTTTTGAAGAGGTCCTATGTTGCTCAGTCCTACTCTTTCTGTGCCTTCCATGGTCTGTCTGGCCCTTGGAGTCTGAAAAGCAGCAGCTAAGGGAATGGAATGAGTTGTTTGGTGTGCATTTGCTCCATCCCCCCTGCATGATTCTTGTGGGTTGTTTTTTTGGGGGGGCAGGGGTTGGTTGGTGGAGAGGTTGTCCCCTTTGGAGCTTTAATTTAATGTCTTATTTATAACTAAGGTGAAAACCCCACACAAATCGGGAGTGGAGTCTCTAAGGCAGCTGGGTGGTGTTTTGTGTGCCTCCTTCCGACAACTCCCGCAGCCAAGCTGGTGTTTTTCTTTCCTTTGGACAACATCAGCAAAGCAGAGGGGGTGGGTCTTGTTGTCTGGGCAGCCCGGGACCTCCATGCGCACTGCCTAGGCTTGCGCCACAGGGAGGTCACTTGAGAAGGCAGCAGTTGAGTTAGAAGCTCAACGTGATTGTCATAAGGTACGAGTGCTACAGGTTGCCTTTGTCAGTGGGAGAGATCCACCCCTAGGTGAATTCCTCCATTGTGTGCCAAGACAGATGGATGCCAGCCAACCATTAATTTATTACTTAATTAATTGTTTAGTGTTGCATTTTTATCCCACCCAGCCTCCTGAACCTGTACTTATGCCAAGCTCTAGATTCACCCAAGCAACCTAATACACCCCTCTTGTTTCTTAAGAGTCCCATGTGACTCCCATGTGAATGGCTGAGTTTAATATTACAGGGAGTATTATGTTTGACAAATCTCAAGGAAACCTATAGGGGGGAAAGCCTACAATAAGGAGAGAGGGACTTAGTTTGGAGGCTGGTCTGTACTTAAGCAGACAGTGGGCAGTTAATTCATTGTGTCTGAATACAACACATTTTGGGTTTCATTGCATGGCATTGCTCAGCTGATGGCGAGGCTTCCATCAGTGGAATGGGGTAGAAGCAATTTTTGGTAATTTCACTTTCCTCACAGCCTCCCACCCTCAATAACTCCAGAGGAACCAGAGGGATGGAGTCCCATCCACATTGGGAGGGGGGATTGCTTCTCTCCCTGTTCCATTGACAGAAGATCTAGGATACAATCCTGTCTATACTACAGTGCAGAGAATGGAGGTTTGTAAGCAGCGGTTGGATGGTCATCTGTCAAGGATATTTTAGTTGAGATTCCTGCATTACAGGGGGTTGGACTAGATGGCCATCAGGGTCTCTTCCAACTCTACAATTCTACAAGTCTTTGATTCTAAGGGAGGACTGAAACAGATAGAGAGAGTGTTGGTTAATAGAACTGTCAAAAATAGTTTGTCCCAAGCTAACAACATATTCATGCAAAATACGCAGTCTGTTAATTATTCCAAGCATTTCAGTTTTAACTCCAGCACTTCACGCTAGTTTCACAATAATATTACACAACAAACACATGACAAACTGTTGGGTTATCAGGTTTACTTTTTTGGTTAGCATTCTTTTCAGTGAATCCTCAAAAATGTTTATGATCAAGCTCCATATAACCAGAGGGGGGGGGGGGAATACTGACGTGCTCCTAAACATTTCAGGTGGGAGGGACATTTAATTTGTTCAGTCATGAAAGTGATTTAACATCCCATAAATTCAAATAAAGAGAACACATCTAAGCACAGTCATGCCCACAGCTTACTGAAAAATGATATATACATTTGACTGCTCTCAGGTGTTACATGAGATTTATTTTTCCTATTGAATGAGTTCTGCACACTGGGAGAATATTTTGGGAGATGTTCTTTTCTTAAACCCCAGACCAAGAACTACTAAGCTAGAAGATGCTGTTGAGGATGTCAGGCAAGATAGCAGCACGTGTGAAGCTGGAGCAGCAGGAAGGGTTTATACCCTGTGGAGTTTCTGCTGGCAAGCGGATCCCCCTCTTTGTGTAGCGGCTGACTTGGGTGGCCATGTGCAACAGCTCAGAGCAGGAGGGCAATTTGGGCTTCTTTGTGATTGACCGTGGCAGTGGAAAGATCTGCCACCCAACTATTTCACATAAGATTTTAGGACCAGATGGCACATACTTATCAGACAATAATATTTGGCAGAGGGACATTTGTGGTGGACTAATGCAGATACTCTGACTTCCATGTGCTTGGCGTTAACGTTTGACCAGCTCCCCTGCTTTCCACATGTGGGAAGGTGCCTTGGCTCTGTCAGGATCTGGCATGGTTTGGCAGCCAGAGATGCAAGAGGAGGAAGAAAGGACAGCAGCAGATGAGCATGGAAAGGGGGAGCTCCTTAAAGGAGGAAACTGATCTGCCAGCCCTCTCCCTCCCCCCTCCTGCAGAACGCAGAGCCTCATTAAGGAGCGGAGAAGACTTTGACCAGCCAGAGGGAGAGGTTGATCAGGAGGAGGCAGCAGAGGGGCAGGATACTGTCTTGTTGCTGGGATCCAGTTGTAACTTTCATAAGTGCGATCACACGTACTGGCCCAGATGGAGTGTGCATGTGCAGGAGTGGCAAAACTGTAACTGGATAGAGAAACATGGTCAGTACACACATACAAGCCCCCCCCCCCTTTGCATCTCATATTTCTTTCCTTTGAAAATAAATCATGATGACAAAATATCCCCTCCTAACTGGGTTTTTTATAGTGTTTTTCTTCTTGTTTTGTTTTTTCCATAATATAAGACCAAGAGTTCATGTATTTCTACTTCCCCTTTTCCTTTTTCTCTGTGGCTGGAGTTGGCAAGTTGTGTGGTTTCATGGGCAGTGGGTCCATGCTGTGACTCAAAGGAAACGTTCAATAGATTGCCTCTAAGATGTGAGCAAGTCTCATAACAATATATCATCTGATGAAAAGCATTTATAACTTAAAATGCAATGAGATAAATAATCTGCAGTGCTGCATCTACAGCATTAAATAACTTTGCACCTTGGTGGCATCTTACTTTTGTTTACTTCCCTTAAATGTCTCCCAGCTCCAGCAGAGTTGATTCAGAGAGTGTCTTTCTCTAACTGGGATGGACGACATGCCCACACTTCTGCTTGCCCCGTGCTTAGAAAGCACAGGTGCAAGCCATTTCCTGCTTGTCTTCCAGGCACAGGGCCAAGGGGAAGTTGCTCTTATCACTGAACTGGAGCAAACTTCAATCTGCAGAAAACCTGATCTACCTTTGCTCCAATTCCACTCTAAAGAGTGGCTTTTCCCAGGGAAAGCAGTTGAGGGCGGGGGGACATAAAAACTGGTCATATCCATGCCTGGGAAACACAGGACAAGAGGGAAACTGCATTGTGCTTTCTATGCGGGGGACAAGTGGAAGTGTGGACAAGCCCTGAATGAGCCGTAATTTGGACAAACAGCCCCTTTGCTGAAATCTGCTCAAACAAAACTCTGCCAATAGATGCGACTAACACAAACAGCATGAAAAGTCTAAACAGCTATTTATCAAGGAAATTGTTATTTTGCTTCAGGAAAGATGTCATTATTATTTAAGGGGTAGATTTTTGGACTACATCTGCCCCAGGCAGTATGACTAGTGGTAAAGGATGGTGGAAGTTGTAGTGCAACAATGTTTGGAGGGCACCACATTGGTTACCTCTGCATAATTTAATATGAAAAAATATTTGCTTAGTGATATCCTATCTCTCTTAGCAACTTTCTAAAGTAAGAAGCTGTTTTTCCACAGTGAGTGTGACTGTTCTGTTGAGACTTGTAGTGCTGTAGCAATAAAACATTTGTATAGCTAAGCAAGGTCTGGTATGGTTTCTAAGCGGATGGGGAAGCATGTGTTGAGATTCCTGCTTTGCAAGGGGTTGGACTGGATGACCCTCGGGGTCCCTTCCAACTCTTCAATTACCTGATCTATGATCTATGAATTAGACATGAGGGTTGGGTTGCACTTAGCAAGTATGGTTTTAGGTTTCCCTACTCTTCCTGAATGGAACAGGCCATCCTACAATGTTGTCCCTTCTGTTCTAAATGGGTATAATGGTATGCATTTTCTCTTGAGGACAGTTGAAACCAACAGGCAGAATTTTGATAAAAAGAACCTTCCTAAATTTATGTGAAAAGACACTTGCCATCTTCCTTGTTCATCCACAGAAATGAAAAGTGAAGAGATCATGGAGTAATGTAATATGTCAAGTCACTCGCAAGTGCATTTGTGCAGCATCTCTAGACAAGTTGCAATGCAAGTTGCAATGGAAGTAGGTCTCATTGAAAACTGTAGGGTGCACTTCTGAGTAGACACGTGGGATTGCACTGTAAGTCTCTGCTTCACACATACCGTCGAGGTAATATTGAAAACTGAAGCAGATGAAAGAGGCCCTGATTAGAGACTTTATTTCATCTTAGAATAAATGCTCTTATTCCAGGAGTCCAACTCACAGTCAGAATTAAATCAATGATATTGAGGTGGGGAGGGGAGACTGCAGACATGATCAAGCTATAACTAATTAAACATTTGTCAGGCACTTGGGTCTGAATGGGAAAATCAATCATGCTGCGATAACATAGGTTATGTCAGTGTTTTTCAACCTTTTTTGGGCAAAGGCACACTTGTTTCATGAAAAAAATCACGAGGCACACCACCATTAGAAAATGTTAAAAAAATTAACTCTGTGCCTATATTGACTATATATAAAGTAATTCTCTTGAATTTTTCAATTTTTCCCACGGCACACCAGGCAACATCTCGCGGCACACTAGTGTGCCACGGAACAGTGGTTGAAAAACACTGGGTTATGTTATGTCACACATACCTAGGCAGCTATTTTGTGATTGGCACCCCCAGCACATTGTCAAAATTTGAAATGTGCCCATTGGTTCACAGAGGTTGGTGATCCCTGCATTAGAAAGTAAAGTGCCTAGGAAGACAGATTGTAGTCAGTATGATGGCATGTGGCCTCTGGCCACTTTCCCTCAAGAGAATTTGTTCTTCAAGGGAGGTTATTTCCTCCCCACAGCTGCAGGGCAAGGTGGCAGGTGTGTTGCTATCCTCAGCATTGAAGCAGTTTGGCTTCATGTAAGAGGGGCTCTGAAAACTGATACGTAATCTCTGAATTAAGCAGCAGATTGAACAGTAAATGTAGGTGATACCAAACAGGAACTCTCAAGTCGATATGCTGGCTGGTTGAATTTTATTTCTTGTTATAGCCTGAATCAATGACAAAAAGAAACCCATCGGCATATTGTGTAACCTCATCCCATTTTGTGTGCGTATTGAACCAACTTGCTAATAACAAGGGAATGCTGTGGAATAGCAGGAGGATATGACCAAACACAGAAGATCAGGGGAAGTATTAAGATACTAATACCCACAAAATATTAGTATGTGTGGGTAGTTTGGACATTAGTTCTGCAGATAATGTAAATTGCTTATTTATAAGCTATCACTGCTATACCCAAGCCATAATATGAATTAGGATTTAATGTTGTTTGTAGTAATTTATAAGTGTTCTCAGAATAATAAATACAGCTGTGGATTTTTTAAATACATATGTTGGATTGATCTTGACTCAATCCTGAGCAATGGCATTATGGATATGGTTTAATTATAAACAAGCTTAATTCAAGTTGTTTATCTAACATTCACCGCCCGCCCCACAGGCCATGGTGTTTTGTACCAGCTGAAGTCTCGAAACGATCTACTAAGGAAGGCCTGCCTAGAGCACATTGCAGGAGTCTACACCTGGGGCTACCACTGCATGTGTCCCAGCGGCCAAGTTATCCTTGTCCAGGAAAAGGCACAGTTGATGCCCCAGCCGAAGCTTATGAGAGCTGCACCTGGGCCTCCGTGGGCCAAGAGGGTAGCAAGAGCCCCGCTAAACCATGTGCCTGTCCTCCCTTGTCACACAGCCACATGCCCATGTCCCATTAGGCCAGGGAGCTATGGGGGCGGCAGCCTGTACAAATCTGTTGCAGGCTAAGATGTAAACATAAGTTTTCTGCATGTAAGAATTCCTTAAATCAGGGTCCATGCACCGTATTTTACTTTAATTAGAGCTGTGGTTTAATTAGAGTCGTATGCTTAATACTGTAATCCATAGAACTCCTTTGAACAAAAAATTATACAGCAAAATAAACTAAATGGACAGAATTTTGTACTTAGGTTTTCATAAAACCCTTTTCTTTCAGCCAAAACATTTCATGGTGAAATGTTGTTAGTAACTGGGGAAATGTACACTTGATCTAATACTGTATTTTATTACAAAACAATTTCACACTCTTATGACCTGTCTCCCCACCACTCTACAAAGCAGAAGAATTTTTATTATTTCTTTCTTGCGAGAGCAGTTTGAAAAAGGGAGTAAGATGAAATGTACTTCTGGTCTGAAATGATGGTTGAAGATGGTGCTCAATGTGTCTCCCAAAGCTGCAGAATAAATGCAGCAGAGCAGCTGCAGATTCAATGAGGAGATCAACTGCCAAGATGAGAACGAGGCAGCAAAAGACTAAGACAGAAGGAAGAAGGAAGGAGCGGCTCAGCTGGGCACAGTTAAAAAGGAGCATATTTTGTCAACAGAAGGTGTTGCTGGGGTGGAAACAGAAATGAAAGTTCAACTAAATACTAAATTTCCCCTGCTGTTGCCTGGAAGTAGTTGGCTAGTTGCTCATAATAAGGATTATTCTGTTGCATTTAGTATTTGGTCTGTATACTGCTCTCACGTGTATACACAATTGGTATTTGGAGCAGGAATATAAGTGTTACCTAAGAAAGCAGGGCGGGTTTTAAACTGGGGCATTAGCCGGCATGCAGACTGGCAATATCCCCTATTTAACAAAATGATGCACTTAAAATACTACTTAAGAAGAAAGACATTTCTGTTTTCTTTTATAGGACATAAACAAAATAGGAATAGGCTGAGAACACCTGGTAGAACTGGAATGCTTCCAGGTGCATCTCTTTTTAAGATAGGACAATGAGCTCCTGTTGAGTCATTGAACACAATTCAAGAGTTGTGAGCAAGACTCTCATTTCAACTTCTGGTAGTCCTAGTGGAGACGAACATGCAGACCTCTCTTCAAATACACAGTAGCGCATGGCTATATTCCCTCCCAAACCCTTTCAGACCTGCCTCCTTCCAACTGCAAAAGAACAAGAAAGGAGAGGGGAACATTTACTCCCTGAGGAAAATAGAAAGAATTAATGACTGCTAAAAACTTATGCACAAAAAGCAGGTTGTGGCACAGCTGCTGCTGGCATATTATAAATCAACCATGATATTCTTTTGGAGCACTTAACTGGGGTGGGTCTGGGGGAACACAATGTTATGGTGGCTGAAGCCCTATTCCTGTAACCCATATACAAATGATACACCTTAGTCCAATTGAATCATGCCTAAGATACTACCTCCAGGAGCAAAGTCTTGCACTCTGTAATGTACCACTGGTGCAATCTTTCTCCCAGTTGCTATGTAATTACCGGTACATGCCCACACCCAGTCTAGCCTTAAGTTAAAACAAATGAGAATAATTAACACATAGGACTTGGAATACAGCCAGACAGGCAGAACTGTTCAAGACGCCACAGCTGACTTGAGATGGGTATTTAAGAGTATTTATTTTGCTATCTTACAAGTTAGCCTCAGGTATAGTGACCAAAAGCACCACCTTTTCTGGAGTATTGAGGGGGCCTGTGTGTGACACCACATGATGTCCTGATGTCACATGGGGGCCCTCTGACCATTGAGGGGGCCCAGCCCCTTACAAAACAAGGATTGGGGGCCCCCACAGTGCCTCAGCTCCCAAGAGCCATCACTCTTAATAGGGGCAATGACATTTGTCAGTATCTCTTACCATTCTTTCATGGAAGAAGGTTGAGTTTTGCCTTTGTTTTCATTTTTAAATTTATAGAATGGTAGAGTTGGAAGGGACCATGAGGGTCATCTAGTCCAGCCCCCTGCAATGCAGGAATCTTTTTGCCCAATGTGGGGCTCAAACCCATCCCAACTCTGAGATTAAGAGTCTCTTGCTCTTACCAACAGAGCCATCCCACTGTCCATTAATAAGTATGTATGAAAACCAATAATATTGCTTCCACACAGAATGAGTGAAACAAATGTCCTAGATCCCAACTTTTCTCTATAGCTGTGGATTATTCCTGTTGATACTACGGCACCCCTAGTAGGTATATCTAGTGCTTTACAGAGCTTCTTAAGCAAAATGGAGATACCGGTATGTCTCTGGTCTCTTGCTCAAAACAGTGATCAGTCAAGACAGGGTGGAAGGAAAGAGACATCAGGCAGAAAGAAATGAAAGTAGGCAAATGCAAATGTGATGTCATGTGTGGGCGGTGTCAGGCTCAGTCATTCCCACTGAATTCACTAAACTTAATTTTGCCACGACTAACTAACTCAATTCCATTGATTCCATATGGAGTATCACCATCCTATATCTATTCCCCCTGTTTTTCTTTCTGGATTGTTATGCACAGTTTTCCTTTTATTGTCAAAATCCTTTTACTAGAAAGTACTGTCTCTGTATTCACATAAGTGACTATGACTTTTGTTTTAATTAGACCAAAGCAGTGTGACATGTTTGTCCCAAGGAATCAGCACTTGATGAGAATTTAAAATGCATTTAGTAAATTATCAATGTTATCAGTGTCAACAGGAAAAAAATAAATAAACTAGGATTCTTCTCCTTGATTGAATAACCTTATTTTTGAAAATAAAAAGTTATGTGTGCTACTATGTTTGCTCATACCGGTAGCCATGCATAGCTCAGAACTGATTTTCTAGCAAATTGCAACAATGATACTCTAGTGCCACCTGCTGAAAAGTGATTAGGACCCACCAGAAGGTTGGCACAGAATCTCACAATTCATAGTCAGTGATAATAAAGAAATGGAACATTCTCACAGTACTGCCACAGCCTTTAAATAGCTATAGGAGAACGGTGGCTTTAAAAACCACAGCAAAGATGCAACATTGACATACCGGTAAATGCCCTGCTACTATAATGCACAATATATAAGCACCGTATTTTCAAATTCAAAAATGACATTTAACAACTGCTCTTTTAGACATTGTTAAATAAAATATGATCATTAGTCATGACTCTTGGGTCCTTTGCATCGAGTTAATTATACACTAACAGCACAATCCTGTACATGCATGTCTACTCTTAAAGAAAGTCCCATTGAGTTCAGGGAGACTTAGTCCCAGACTCCCAGGAAACTGGTCTGCAATCCTTTACACACTTAGGTGGAAGTAAGTCCCACTGAAATCAATGGGAGTGACCTCTGAGTAGATGGGCATAGGATAAGTGGCACAACATCTTCTTCCTGCTGCTCAAACATTCTGCCCCATGCCTCACTCTTCAGGCTCATAAATGTGCAAATTGTGCCAATCTCCTAAAACATTATGATAAGCATCACAGCTGTTCCTTTCCCTGATTCACCTCTCAGGTGAAGATGGTTTATTACACGCTGGTTGCAGGACAAAGTGACACTTTGTGCTGACCATCAGGCAAGGAGCCCTGGGAGCCTTCAGAACTGGATTGCTGCCACGGGAGCCACGTCTCTGGGTCTTTGGATGAACTGAGTGGAAGATTATGAGTCCCGGGGGCAGGGAGAGTGTGTGGGGTATTCAGCGGAGCTTGGCTTGTTTTTGGTTGTGAGTTTGTTAATATTGTTGTGTGCATTATGGGTGCTGCAACGCTTCACGACTTTTGTTGTGCTTGTGCTGTTTAGCTTTTTTATAGCTGTTTCCTGAATAGTGTTTTCTAGAATGTGACTGTTTTACTGAAGATGCATTAATTATTAAATATGATTTCTGTTGGTTTTTTGTTTGTTTTTTTGCTGTTCTATTATGTTATTGTCATTTACTGTTTGTGGGCCGCTTTGTGATTCGTGTGAATGAAAAGTGGAACAGAAGTATAAATGGGGAGAAATGGGAAATCAGTTGAGGTAGAGTAGTGGACAGTGACTAAAATGCTGTTCAAACACATGATCTGAGTGGTCAGTGATGTAGAAGAACCCATCATCAAACTGTATTTGTTATTTTTTGTTTGTACTGTATGTGTTTACATTGGGCACAAAAAATCTTTGGGGATGGGGAATTAAAGGTTTTGCACATCCTTGTCTAGACTTGTGAAAAACTGATTGGACTTTATATTGGTTTAATTTCTAATTCATCTCTGTTTTATTATATTTTTCTATGTATTGTAGCCTGAAAAAGGAAAACAGACTAGCACTTGCTGGTTTGCTAGTACCATTTGTTTCTGTGCTTTTGAAGGTGCTGATTTCTCATGAACATAACAATAGCTATAATCTCTGTAACCAAATGTGTCAGTCATTTTTCATTGTAATAAAGGAAGGAGAATTAAGTCAGTCTGATGATGAGTGGAGTAGCATTCAAACAACCAAAGGAGCTCTGAAAACTGTTTTTAAGAGCAAAGCTCAGCTGTGCCACAGTCTGCATTCGTGCCCTTCTCATTGTTAGCAACTGGTGACAGCAACATTACTCAAACAAAGACCTGAAAGAGTGGGATTTACAGTGCAGGAAATTGATCAACATAGGATTGCACAGTACGTCTAGCATGTAATTTGGGTTTTCAATGGTTTCTTCTTTTTCAGATGCTAGGTCTATAGTCCTATGCATGCTTACTTGGATTCAAGTTACATTCCAGTAGCACCTTAGAGACCAACTAAGTTTGTTCTTGGTATAAGCTCATACCAAGAACAAACTTAGTTGGTCTCTAAGGTGCTACTGGACATTTTTTTTATTTTTTTATATATATTGACTGCATCAGACCAACATGGCTACCTACCTGAATTGAAATATATGTACTTTAATTCTGAGTAATCATGCACGGTATCAAGACAGGGATAACCAACATGGTAGCCTGCAGATGTTGCTGGGACTCCAACTCCCATCATCCCTGACCATTGGCCATGCTGGCAGGGGCTGATGGGAGCTGGAGTCCAGCAACATCTGCAAGGCATCGTATTGGCTACCTCTGCTCAACTCTCCCCAAAGTATCTGATCAACTCATTTTTCTTCCCTTCTTTTATCCTATTTCCCCCTACTTCTCACATGAATTATTGTGGATCCTTCTGTTTTGTGCTGTTATTGGACAACTTTCTGAGAGATTCATCAAAACACCTATTTGCTGCCTTTACTCATTTGGGCAATGTAAAGAGAGAGCCTATGCAACACACACTGAGCAAGAATTAAAAGTCTACTGAGCCCTTAGTGCATGATATTATAGAACATCACTGATTTTCAGAGTAAAGACTAGAAAGTCCCTACAAGCAGCAAGTCATTGTCTTAGCAAATACATTGTAGTGACTCAGCTGATGGATGAATAATAACCTCAAAATATTTTGCATTTAGATACTTAATTCTGTCAACATGTTTTCATTTTTATTTGAGAATCCTTGCTGACATTCATTGTTGTTTTTCTATTACGGTTTTGCTCCACTATAAAATCAGTATCTTTTTGATTACTAGAGCATTTAAACCTAAAAATGGTGAAACCAAAATGCCTGGTAGCTCTTTTCATACCTTCAAGAGGGTAGACCTAATGCATGGTGGGGAGAGCAGGATTAAGCCCAATGTCATCATCTCATGCTGCAACCATCACACATTCAATGGAAGGTCTGAACAGAGCTGTATGGACATCCAACAGCACTTTTGCATTCTCAGGATCCTGTAAAAGTGGGGATCTCCAATCATAAGTCACCCTTGTTTGCAGCTGTGCATGGACAGCTCTGCTGGCTGCCTTCTGAATGCACAGAGATCAGGAGCAGGGACAGACACAATCTTCTTTCCATGCCACACAAGACTTTGCTTTTATTAGTGTTGTTGTTCTATCATCTTGATCCAGCAAGCTGCGCTTAGTGTGACTACACAATTGCTGTATGCATAAAGAATTTACGCTAGTATATAATACAGATGTTCAGGAAACGCACACTGATCCTATTTTGTCAAGAGCTGTAACAGCATCTTAAATGGAAAGCACACCCTTCGCCTGATTTTTTTTTTTTTAAGATTTCCAATCTGGCTCCCACCCTTGACTTCACTATGGTGCTTATGTACTTTTTTCTCCCACTAAACTAACAAACTAACCTTTTTAATGCACTTCCATCTATTACACTTTATCTACTAATGGGTTTCTGAGAATAGTGATTGCCAGTGAATATCTTTTCATCATTCACATAGAGTTCTTCCCTCCTACCCACCTTACTTTTTGCTTCTCCCATTTCCTTTCAGGACTTAGATTAACACACCTGGGAACTCTCACACGGATATCTGAAGCAATTGATGCCTTTGTTTTTGTTCACAGTTCTTGGCTTACTAAGGCAAGGGGAGCCAATATGCCGGTGTCCTCCAGGTTGGTTCAACTTCAACTCCCATCAGTATCATAGAATTGTAGAGTTGGAAGGTACCATGAGGGTCATCTAGTCCAACCCTCTGCAGTGCAGGAATCTTGTGCCCAACATGGGGCTCAAACCCACAACTCTGGGATTAGCAGTCTTATGCTTTACCAACTGAGCTATCTCAGCCTCACCTGATCCAAGGAATAGAAATAATTACTGCCCATAGCAAGAAACATTCTTTGCTAATCAAAACATGCCAGTTCAAAACACTTTCTTTTTAGGTGTGTGTGTGTGAGAGAGAGAGAGAGAGAGAGGTCTAGAGTTGGTATTTCTTTACAAAGTGATGCTTCGTAGCTTCCATATGTTTCCTGCTTTCACACTTTGGTGTAACAAAATAGGGGCAGGGGCATGTGGAATCATGTATCACACGTGTGCCAAATGTGGAGAAGACATCCACTTTGGCTAGTGCAAATGTGGAGCCAAAAGAAAGCTCTTGTGCTTCATCCTCTCTACCCTTTGTTAACTATATGTACCTCGGGTTAAGAACTTAATTCATTCTGGAGGTCTGTTCTTAACCTGAAACTGTTCTTAACCTGAGGTACCACTTTAGCTAATGGGGGCTCCTGCTGTTGCCGCATGATTCCTATTTTCATCCTGAAGCCAAGTTCTTAACCTGAGGAACTATTTCTGGGTTAGCAGAGTCTGTAACCTGAAGCGTCTGTAACCCGAGGTACCACTGTAGTGGAACGTGGGCAAATAGTGAATGATTTTCATTACTCCATTTTCATTACTCCATTGTCTAGTAGAATTTAGCCTTAAACTGCCCAAGTTAGGGTTCCATCAGCATGGACTTTGAAGTTTCCTGACATAATTGGTTTGTATGATCTTACCCCAGCGTGGCAAAATACATAGTGCATTAACAGAATTCCTAGCCTGACCCATGTCCCAGGCAAAGCTCATCAGATGCTGCATACTCAGCATACCTAAAAGAGGCATGTCCAAAGTCCGTTTCGGGGATCTAATCCGGCCCGCCAGTTGGCTTAAACCAGCCCCTGTGACAGTTTATTCCTTGGGGTATAGCTCAACAACTTTGGGGCAAATTTGTAAAAAAAAAATGTAAACAACTTTTGGGTAAAATTGTAAAAGAAGCTCAACAACTTTGGGGTAAAATCATAAAAAAGCTCAACAACTTCAATCCTTAAAAAAGCTCAAGAACTTTGGTCAGCCCTCACACATGTTCACTTCATCAAATCTGGCCCTCTTTGAAAAAATTTGGGCACCCCTGCCTTAAAAGCACATTTAAAGTTTAGTGCTTTCCCCAAAGAATCCTGGGAACTGTAGTCGCAATTTCCAGCACTGTTAATGAGCTCCAATTCCCAGGATTCTTGGGGGAAAGACATCTGTTTAAATGTGCGTTAAAGGCATGATTTGTACACAACCACATTAGGCACTTGAAAGTATCAGGACAGAACTTCCCAGCTATAATGCTGAGAATATATTTGATGACCACAGTTACATTGTCATCTTCTAGAAAATGGCAGGATGAAATTTTACCCCTGTTGATCTCATTGTAGTTTCTCTGACATTATATTATTTATAGTCAGATCACTGGTGTCATTTGTATTGAGGAATTGATGTTACAAATGTGGCACAAAGACTTGTGCTTCCCTGGGAAAGAGTTGGCTGACAGTAGGCTCCTGAGAAATCTCTATGTGGGACAAGAAGCTACAGTTAGAACTGGATATGGAACAACTGATCGGTTCAAAATTGGGAAAGGAGTACGACAAGGCTGTATATTGTCTCCCTGCTTATTTAACTTATATGCAGAATTCATCATGCGAAAGGCTGGACTGGATGAATCCCAAACCGGAATTAAGATTGCCGGAAAAAATATCAACAACCTCAGATATGCTGATGATACAACCTTGATGGCAGAAAGTGAGGAAGAATTAAAGAACCTTTTAATGAGGGTGAAAGAGGAAAGCGCAAAATATGGTCTGAAGCTCAACATCAAAAAAACCAAGATCATGGCCACTGGTCCCATCACCTCCTGGCAAATAGAAGGGGAAGAAATGGAGGCAGTGAGAGATTTCACTTTCTTGGGTTCCATGATCACTGCAGATGGTGACAGCAGTCACGAAATTAGAAGACGCCTGCTTCTTGGGAGAAAAGCAATGACAAACCTAGACAGCATCTTAAAAAGCAAAGACATCACCTTGCCGACAAAGGTCCGTATAGTTAAAGCTATGGTTTTCCCAGTAGTAATGTACGGAAGTGAGAGCTGGACCATAAAGAAGGCTGATCGCCGTAGAATTGATGCTTTTGAATTATGGTGCTGGAGGAGACTCTTGAGAGTCCCATGGACTGCAAGAAGATCAAACCTATCCATTCTCAAAGAAATCAGCCCTGAGTGCTCACTAGAAGGACAGATCCTGAAGTTGAGGCTCCAGTACTTTGGCCACCTCATGAGAAGAGAAGACTCCCTAGAAAAGACCCTGATGTTGGGAAAGATGGAGGGCACAAGGAGAAGGGGACGACAGAGGATGAGATGGTTGGACAGTGTTCTCGAAGCTACTAACATGAGTTTGGCCAAACTGCGAGAGGCAGTGAAGGATAGGCGTGCCTGGCGTGCTCTGGTCCATGGGGTCACGAAGAGTCGGACACGACTGAACGACTGAACAACAACAACAACAGGCTCTTCTCTGAGGGCATTCCGACATGGAAAATTTAATCCATTTTATACCACAGTTAACTGTCAGGGCTTTCCCTAAGGAATCCTGACAATTGTGGTTAATCAGGAGCTGATAATTTTCTAGCTCCCTCTGTCATAGAACTACAATTCCCTGATTTCTTTTAAGTGGAGGGAAGGTCTGATGAGTCACTGTTAAGTCAGAATTGTACATTTTTCCTCTGATACTTTTCGGACATGATCTCAAAGTCTACATCTGCACCATCTTTCTCATTGCAAATTGAAATTATATGCAGATTGTGACAGAGGTGCCAGCAAATACACTGTTGTCATTCTACCCTGTCTTTCCTTTTGGGACTTTGAAGGACATGAATGAACGAGCTGGATCAATATTTTGTTATGTTTTATGTCCTTTGCAATCTGATTTTACTGGCTGAGCCATACTTGGGAAAAAAAACATTATCTTCCCTCAGCTCTAGAATGAGATAGATAGAAGATAGAGCTGAATACTCAAACTACTTGAAGTTGTGTAATTCACCAGTGTTTAAATGTTTTATTTGGACAGCAGTGTTTTCCTAAGTGCACTCTACATAGAGGGGAATTTGTCACTTCAGAACTAAAAAGTTGCCCTGGAAGAGAAAATTGTTGACAAAGTTTGCACTTTTAGTGTTTGGCATTCAAAATTATTATGCCAGTAAAATTACTGATATAGCTATGAAACTGAAATACAGTACTAGTTTCTAGTTATTGTTGACTTCAGTGGAAGGCAGTTACTGAAAGCTCGCAAAGGTAAATACATTTTCCCATCTTACACTGAACACGATTAAGTCCTTAATGTGCAGTAAATAGGCCTTAGAAGTCCCATTAAAATGTGTTGAATAATACAGTTCCAGACATTTTTATAGCCAAATGCAATTAAATATTGTTATGTTTGTTGTATGGAACTTCATGAAGCCAGAGCTGGTGCAAGAATTGGTCAAATGGCTTATCTGTAAGTCTTTAGATTTCTCTGGGAAATGTGCATTTGTTTTACCACCATAATATATTGCAAATGACATTACTAAAAGCCAAACTTCAGCTTTCTGCTCCAGTAGGTCAATTAGGGATTCACATTTGTCATTTAATTATTGCAAAATTGCCAACAACGTTTTTTCCATTATATCAGTTCAAGGGAAAGAGGCATAATACTATGTAAAATGTAACCTTTTCATAACTGCTTCAGAAGAAATGAATAAATTATACACTGATGAAGACTTACTTTAGGTGTTCTTAAGAAGAAAATCATATATGTTAAGATTGATTGGTAGATCCCATGAGTCACTGTAAGTGTCAAGCAGCAGTTTAATGCATGTTTTATGCCTCTTCTGTGTAACATTGTCCTCATCCAAGTGGCAGCCTGCCCTTTCTCCTGATGGAATTCAGATTTTTCTGATCCACAGATAATGCAATAAGGAGAAAATCTCCCACTTTAAGTTGCATGTTCCCCAACTGTGGACATAATGAAGCATATGGAATAGTTGGGGATTTTTATATGTGTGGTGATGGGGTCTGTAATCTATCACGAACCTCCCTCTTCTGTTGGTGAGGGGCATTCCTTGATGGGCTGCCGGTGGGAGATGGTTGCAACATGCATATATGTTTCCGGGCCCAATTCAAAGTGCTGGTTTTGACCTATAAAGCCTTAAACGGCTCAGGACTACAAAACCTCAAGGACCGCCTTTCCCCATATGAACCTATGGTTTAGAAATCCCATATTTACTTTCATTTTTCCACCCAGATCTATTGCCACCCAAATCTATTGTCATGACCTTTCAGATCTAAGATATCTGGATTTCTCAGTGTCATCCATTCTCATAGCTAACAAAGACAGGATGCCTCATAATATAATTTTAAATCTAGTAGGGTGAACCCACCTCTTTCTTTAGCATCTGTTAATAACTTATACTTAATCCTAGGTTTCTTTCCCTGCAAAATAAATTTAGATATATCTGCTTGGCAGGGGGTTGGACTGGATGGCCCTTGTGGTCTCTTCCAACTCTATGATTTTATGATTTTATGATTCTTTTCCATTGTTTGAAGTGTCCTGTTCCATTGACTATCAGTATAGATTGAAATAAGAACAACATTCTTGGCAATACATTCATTTTTATTACTGAGATTTTTTCCCATAATGATAATTTCATTCTTCCTCATATTTCTCTTAATGTCATTCCAAACTTTTATACAGTTATCTTGAAAAAAATTTATATTCTTTGTTGTCAGCCATACCCCTAAATATTTCACCTTCTTTTCTATCTCCAACTCTGTTATCTGTCTCAGTTCATTTTTCTTCTGTTCTGTCATATTTTTTACTAATAATTTATTTTTATTCAATTAGAAACCTGCGACTTGGCCAAATTGGTTAATCTTATCCAACACCCTTGGTATACTTTCCAAGAGGTTTTCTTCCATTATTACCAGGTTGTCTGCTGTCATGGACTTCCCACAGTCAATATGAGCAGTCTGAGGGGGGGGGGAGGTTAGTCAGAAGAGGAAGAAAGAGACTTGCCTCTTTCTCAGCCAACCAGGAGGAGAGGCTGGATATTATCAGTACAGCGAGAGCGGGCTGTGTGTGTTGGGTTAAGATTAATGGTAGGCATAATAGATGTTGTATAACTTGTAGGAAAAGCAAATGGCTGTGGTGGTGAATGGAGACAAGTTAATTTGAGTAAATTACTGAAATTGCCCTGCATCTGACACATTTAACTGCTGAAAAGCAAGCTCTTACTATAACAGTTCCATTCTACATGTTTCAGTGGAAATTGTAAACTGTCTGGTGTGGCAGTGAGGAGTTAAATGAGCTGATGGAAGGCATCCTCAGAGCTCTGCAAGTCTGTTTGCCCAACTTCTCCTGAACTAAACATCAGGAAAAACTTTCTGACAGTAAGAGCTGTTTGACAGTGGAATGGTCTCCCTCAGGTGGTTGTGGACTCTGCTTCCTTGGAGGTTTTTAATCAAGTGATTGGATGCCCATCTGCCATGGATGCTTCAGTTGAAATTCCTGTGTTGCTGGAGGCTGGACTAGAAGACCCTTGGGGGTCCCTTCCAACTTGGTGATTCTATGCTTTGCTGAGAGGAAACAAGATAACAGACCATGTTTGGGAAACTTTCTCTTGCAACTCTCCTCCCAATGCCTCTTGCCCCCTCAGAACTGCACAAGGAAGCAGCACAGCTACCCTCTGCTTAAAGGAGACTTTAAACTGTGACATCAGCAGCCGTTAGACCAAATCCCACCCTCATTCTCACTCCCTATTTGCTCATGTAGCAGATAACATATCTCACACATAGAAAACCTCTGGCTTAAGAGGCCTGAGTCAAGTCAAGAAGGAATTTGGGCATTCAGAGCCAAACAACAACCAGAATAAAAACTGAGCTGCAGTGCAATTTTGAGGGATACAGAGAGATTAAACTACCCTGCAATGCACTTTCTTATCCCACGCCCATCTGTATCATCCTGCCAAGGAGTCAGGGGTATTTAACATGCATCAGATCCATGTAAGCCCATGCTCATTCTTTAAGACAATCAGCCATGGCTCTTCTCAGTGCATGTCTCCCATCAGATGCACAAAGATCACTTACAAGGGAGAGGAGAAACAAAATAATTTTTTTTTAAAAAAATCCTTCCAGTAGCACCTTAGAGACCAACTACGTTTGTTCTTGGTATGACCTTTCGTGTGCATGCACACTTCTTCAGATACACTGAAACAGAAGTCACCAGACCCTTATATATAGTGAGAGGGTGGGGAGGGGTATTACTCAGAAGGGTGGTGGGAATGGGTGATTGGTTGATGGGTTGGAAAACATGTAGACGACTGTTAAGACTGCAATTATTACAGGGTCTTACACGGAAAGGGAAAGGGTGAGATGGCTAAAGATGTATAATGAGATAAGAATCCAATGTCTTTGTTCAGACCAGGTTTCTCCATGGTTTTAAGTTTGGTGATTAGTTGCAATTCAGCCACTTCTCTTTCCAGTCTATTTCTGAAATTTCTTTGTATTAAGACAGCTACTTTGAGATCTTTTATAGAATGTCCTGGGAGATTGAAGTGTTCTCCTACTGGTTTCTCTGTCTTGTGGTTCCTGATATCAGATTTATGTCCATTTATCCTTTGGCGTAGGGTTTGGCCTGTTTGTCCAATATAGAGAGCTGAAGGGCACTGTTGACATTTGATGGCATACACAATGTTAGAAGATGAGCAATTAAATAGTCCTGAGATGGTATGTTTGATGTTGTTGGGGCCAGTAATGGTGTTGCCCGGGATTATGTGGCAGCAAAGTTGGCATCTGGGTTTATTGCAGCCTCTGGTACCAGTGTCCATGTTGAGTCCTGTTGTTGTATTATTGTGGGTGAGTTGTTTAAGATTGGGTGGCTGTCTGTAGGCGATGAAAGGTCTTCCTCCCAGAGCTTGAGAAAGAGAACTGTCGTTGTCTAGGAGAGGTTGTAGATCTCTGATGATGCCTTGCACTGTTTTAACTTGGGAGCTGTATGTGGTTACTAGTGGTGTTCTGTTATTTTCTTTTTTGGGTCTGTCTTGCAGCAGGTTCTCTCTGGGCATCAGTCTGGCTCTGTTGATTAACTTCATCAGGCGGATATTTTAGTTCTAAAAAGGTTTGCTGTAGATCTCTTAGGTGAGAGTCTCTGTCTGTAGAGTTGGAACAGATGCTGCTGTAACGTAGGGCCTGGCTATATACAATGGATTGTTTGGTATGTTTGGGATGGTAGCTAGAAGCATGTAGATATGTTTGTCGGTCAGTTGGTTTATGGTATAAGCTGGTGTCTATGTGTCCATCCTGTATTTTTATAGTAGTGTTGAAAAAATGTATTTCTTGCATAGATTGGTTCATTGTTAGGTTGATGGTGGGGTCAAATTCATTGAATGTGTGGTGGAAGGTGTCCAGGGTCTGTTGACCATGTGCCCAGATAATAAAAATATCGTCAATGTACCGCAAGTACAAGAGAGGTTTGAGTGGGTAGGAGTTTAGGAAACGTTCTAAATCTGCCATGAAGATGAAGTGGAATTTGCTGCCAAGGAGTGTGGTGGAATCTTCTTCTTTGGAGGTCTTTAAGTGGAGGCTTGACAGCCATCTGTCAGGAATGCTTTGATTGTGTTTCCTGCTTGGCAGGGGGTTGGACTGGATGGCCCTTGGGGTCTCTTCCAACTCTATGATTCTATGATTCTATGTTGGCATACTATGGGGCCATGCGGGTGCCCATTGCTGTGCTGCTGATCTGGAGGAGCAGATCATCACCAAATTTGAAGTTGTTGTGGATAAGGACAAAATGACCAGAGTTTGGTAGCAAAGTCTGCTGTGGTTTTATCTCACTATATATAAGGGTTTGGTGACTTCTGTTTCAGTGTATCTGAAGAAGTGTGCATGCACATGAAAGCTCATACCAAGAACAAACTTAGTTGGTCTCTAAGGTGCTACTGGAAGGATTATTTTTTATTTTGTTTTGACTATGGCAGACCAATACGGCTACCTACCTGTAAAGGGAGAGCAGGACTTTCTTGGCAGTGGTTACCAGGTCAGGGCATGCTCACCTCCCCCCCCCCCCAACACACAAAGAGAGTTGCTTGGCAGCGACAATGCTACAATTTAAATGGCAGAAAACAACATCCTTTATTTGCCGAGTTATTTCAAAGTGTGCTAAAAAATATCTGCTATTGCGTTGTTTTTCTGTATTTATTTTATACTGCATACTGCCTTGAAGTTAAATGGGCATTTCACTAACATGGTCCACAGGCTAAACACAACTGAATGGAAAGGAGGGGGAAGAGGCAACTGAGTTAGGAATTGCATCCCAAAATTATCAAAGAGGAAAGAAATTTCTGTTGAAATTTTTATGGGTGGGCTTTCAAGGTAGCTGAGGACACGAGGAGGAGGAGCTGCAACGTATTATTGTTCTTAATCTTGTTATATTAAATATGCAGTTTTCAGTTGTCTTACATTGTATTTTTTCATTTTAGGCTGCTTTTATAATGTGGTATAAATTTAATCTAATCACTCTGGACATTTTTCTTCCTATTGCAGTGACACCCTCCTCCTCTATTTAAGCAGATCCCTAGCGGCTTATTCTCAATGAAAACACTTCCTGTTGTGCATGTAGCAGTACTCTGTGTTTCTTAGTTCTGCTCTGTACAGTGTGGTTCTGTTATATAATACAGAGAGAAATCAATATTATTACCACGGGGACCTTTCAAGGTGGGCAGTTTATTTGTATCAGGACAGACATTCTGAATCCTTTCTGCTAAAAGAAATGTATTTCCAGCTGAACAGAAAGCATAAACACTCTGGCGGTGTGCACTTTATTGATTTGTCTCATATATACAGTCATACCTTGAGTTGCGTACGCTCCATGTTGTGTACGTTCAACTTACAGACCTCCGCAACCCGGAAGTCCTCCCCGGAGTGAGCGCTACGCGTGGGTGCACAGAAGCGTTCTGCGCACTTCGCGGATGCACAGAAGCACAAATACGCACGAACTTCCGGGTTTTTTGTTGGGGGGGGGCATTCGTGTTAAGCACACCCGTGTTACGTAGCATGATCTGGAACGCATTGCGTGCGTAACACGGGGTACCACTGTATTGACAAAGCCAAGCCAACACTTTGTCAGGAATTGCCATGATGAAGCAGCGCCCACAAAAGATGTACATATACTATCTGAACATGTGTGGGATATCCATGCATTTTGACGCAAATGGGCTCTGTGCAGAGCGTCAGAGCAAAAGACAGAGAATGTAATGGAACTCCCCTTCAGCTCTGTGTGTTCACTGTACACACTTAAAATGGTGTGAATACATACACACATGGTTTCCAAATTGCACAGCTTCTACTGTGGCAGCCAAGGACCCAAGGATGCTGATAGCTAATTCAGCACCTCAAGCCTAAAAAAGAGACCCAGGGGGTCATTTGTAACGTAAGGTGACATATCCCCCTTTGAAACCCCTAGGGGTACCATATTTTTCGCTCCATAAGATGCACTTATCCCCTCCTAAAAAGGAAGGGGAAATGTCTGTACGCCCTATGGAGCGAAGGCACTGACTGCAGCGGGATCCCTTGAGCGGAGGGGTGCCTCTGCCGCCGGAGCCATGGCTCCTAGCAGCGGGGGAGGGGCGAGCAGCCCGAAATCCTCCCAAGCAAAGCGAGAGCCCAGCTCAGCACCGGAGAGGCTGTGGCTCTGCTTGCAAAAGTGACAGCCTCTCCAGGGCTGAGCCGAGTTTGCGCTCCTGCCTTGCCTGCCTGCCGTGGGCTCCTCCTTTACATCAAGCAAAGCGCTTGCTTTAAAGGAGGAGCCCACGGAAGGCAGCGGCAAGTGGGGGAAGGGGCATCCCGAAAGCGGCGCCTGAAAGCGGCGCTTTCGGGGTGCCCCTTGTTCCCCACCCCCTTCCCCACCCCCAGCCTGCCCCTCTTGCTTTGCGGCAAGCCAGGAGGCTCCCAGCTCGCTGTCAAGCAAGAAAAGCAAGAGCCGCTTCCTTCTTTCCATCCTTCTTTTCCCCCCTCTCTCTTTCACCCCTTCCTTCCTTTCCTTCTCCCTCCTTCCCCCCTCTCTCTTTCACCCTTTCCTTCTCCCTCCCTCCCTCCCTCCCTCTCTCTCTCTCTCTCTCTCTCACCCCTTCCTTCCTTCCTTCCTTCCTTCCGCTCCGCTCCGCTCCCAATCCAGCACCCCCTCCCAACCAGGAAAACCAGGGGGGGGGATCCTTGTTTTCCTCCTCTAAAAACGAGGTGCGCCCTATGGTCCGGTGTGCCCTATGGAGCTAAAAATACAGTATTTTACAGGATAGGGAGTGAGGGGTTCTGTTAACCATTCATTTTCATTTCCATTTCCCCCAAGAACTTCTGTGATAGAATTACCGGTAGTTTGCTTATTTTGTAGTTTGGGGTGGTGGTATATAGTCAGTTAATAACATTTATTTAAAGGGGGGTCCAGTTTGTGTGGGGGATTTTAATTTCTTAGAGGAGTACATACTCTGAGTGCAGGGGAGACTTCAACATCTCATAGGAGCAAGTTAAATTTACAAGAGTGCCACTGCTATGCAGGACGTTTTCACATTGTTGCTAATGTCATTTTGGCAAAACCGCCAACTTTTTTCAGTCATTTGCAACTTGAGTTTTTGATCTGCCTAGAATTTGCTCACTAAGTAAAACTAAGCATAATATCTCTTGCCCACCAAAAAGAAAATGGAAAGCTCTACATAGATTGGCTTCGTTTTGTCTCTTGCAGCAACTCATTTCTTTCTCTTTACCTTTTCATTCTTTCAGGCTCTAGGCCAATTGCCATCCTTCTCCACATAGTGTTTGCATCAGATTATCAGGGGGTGGAAGGGAGGAGTGTCCTCTTCCATGGCCACTGTTTGTAAGCCCCATTTGGCAACAGAATGCCTGAGGTACTTCCTTCGCCAAGCCTTGCCCCCCCCCTTCACATTTGGTTTCATCTGGGAAATTGGGGGGCAGCCTAGTCAGTGCAGCCCCACTCACTGATTCAGCTTCTGAACACACTTCTTTAGAGGGTTCTCACTATTAAGATCCAGTACTACCTTGAACAACGCAGAATGATACACGTTAGATGAAGCTAAAAGAGCTGTAGCAGATTAAACACCTGCTATTGCTGATTTGCAAACTATGGCAAGTTCTTAAAGAAACGGGAGTGCCGGATCACCTCATTTGTCTCCTGAGAAATCTCTATGTGGGACAAGAAGCTACAGTTAGAACTGGATATGGAACAACTGATCGGTTCAAAATTGGGAAAGGAGTACGACAAGGCTGTATATTGTCTCCCTGCTTATTTAACTTATATGCAGAATTCATCATGCGAAAGGCTGGACTGGATGAATCCCAAACCGGAATTAAGATTGCCGGAAAAAATATCAACAACCTCAGATATGCTGATGATACTACCTTGATGGCAGAAAGTGAGGAGGAATTAAAGAACCTTTTAATGAGGGTGAAAGAGGAGAGCGCAAAATATGGTCTGAAGCTCAACATCAAAAAAACTAAGATCATGGCCACTGGTCCCATCACCTCCTGGCAAATAGAAGGGGAAGAAATGGAGGCAGTGAGAGATTTCACTTTCTTGGGTTCCATGATCACTGCAGATGGTGACAGCAGTCACGAAATTAGAAGACGCCTGCTTCTTGGGAGAAAAGCAATGACAAACCTAGACAGCATCTTAAAAAGCAAAGACATCACCTTGCTGACAAAGGTCCGTATAGTTAAAGCTATGGTTTTCCCAGTAGTAATGTACGGAAGTGAGAGCTGGACCATAAAGAAGACTGATCGCCGAAGAATTTATGCTTTTGAATTATGGTGCTGGAGGAGACTCTTGAGAGTCCCATGGACTGCAAGAAGATCAAACCTATCCATTCTCAAAGAAATCAGCCCTGAGTGCTCACTAGAAGAACAGATCCTGAAGTTGAGGCTCCAGTACTTTGGCCACCTCATGAGAAGAGAAGACTCCCTGGAAAAGACCCTGATGTTGGGAAAGATGGAGGGCACAAGGAGAAGGGGACGACAGAGGATGAGATGGTTGGACAGTGTTCTCGAAGCGACTGGCATGAGTTTGGCCAAACTGCGAGAGGCAGTGAAGTATAGGCGTGCCTGGTGTGCTCTGGTCCATGGGGTCACGAAGAGTTGGACACGACTGAACGACTGAACAACAACAACAACATTGCTGATTTGTGCAACTTAATTCTCTTCCTTCTAGCCTCACCAGTGTTGGTCATAGTCATTCCAGCTTCTGTCATATTTTGACTAGGCAGCAGAGCAGCATGCGGACACTGCAGAGATGATTGGGGGTGGAAGCTCCCTTTTATTTGGTTTTCTGCATAAAATTTTTCATCTTTCAGTCCTGGGTCCTCCCCCCCCCCCGAAAAGCCTGTTGAGATCCCAGCTGTTATCACCAGAGACTAATAAGAAAACCTTGCATAATCTTATTGTACATAATAATATATAAAGGTCTTATACCCCAGCCTGAAAATGTGACAAAGATAATTCCAGAAATAATTCATATCCTTTGTATAAACCACATAAATGACTATTGTGTTGTTTGGCAGTACAGAGCAGCAACAAGCCAACATGCCATGCTTTTTGCCTGACCTGCAGCAAAATGCAGGTATTCAAATAACGCTGGGCCATAATGTAATTATGTAGAACTCATACCAAGAACAAACTTAGTTGGTCTCTAAGGTGCTACTGGGAGGAATTTTATTATTTATTAATTTGTTTTTTCTGTTGTATGTTACTTTGCTGGCGATAACAGCAATTTCCTCCATATAGGGTGAGGCAACAGCCTCTCCACTACATGGTTCATGTAACTGTAAAAGTATTTCTATACTGCAACATTAGGGCAATGTACAGCAGGAAAACATCATTAAAAACAGAACAAAACAATAAAATGACTGGTAAGAATACATGCACATATTATCGCCCTCTACATATGACTGAAATCTAGGTACAATCAGTGTGCAAGCATCAAATGGAACTGTTGCAGGAGGAGGCGATCGAGCCTGTATACAGAGCCTGTATCAGATATTTACAGGGTGTTGGGATAGCTCCTTTGCCCACCTTCCCTGGGGCAACTTAACAAACACCTGTGTACTCTGAGGGAAGGCATAAGTTCTATATTATGTCTTGTTGATGATGGTATCTTAAAATTGTAAACCTACTTGGGTGCCCAGGTCTAGAACCCAAGATCTCCGCAGATGAGGAAGAAGAGCAGGACTAGCAGATTTCCACAATGCTGCTAGACCTGGCCATCCCTGCCTTAGCTACCTGGTTTCCTGGCAAGCTCTCAGGCTCCATCTCAGTTCCCCAGGAGCAGAGGAACCAGGCAGGGACTTCAGCATCACTGTCTGAGTGCCTGTCTAAGCTGCACATGAGGCTACTTGGAAGCAGAGGAAAGTGCATGGGAACACCTGCTCTGGCGGAGAACCAGGAATGGATGGATGGAGCATTTAGCTCCTATATGAGCTCCCACTGTGAGCTGCTTCATTGCTGAAGCCACAACTCTCCTCCAAGTGTCAGCCTTCCTGGTCTGTGTAAAATTGACATATTTAAATGCAATAAATACACATACTGTATTCTCTGAAATCTGAATGCTGCTTGGATGTGGTCTAAATGCATACACTTTGTATGCATATGGGCTCAGTGCCAAAAAGTCTGGTAAGATGTGGCATTCAGAGGCTTGCATCCTGTAATGTTCTGATTATGCCACAGACCAGCCCCCGTGATTCCCTGCTGTTGCCCAGGCATGCCTGGTGCTGAGCTGCCTGTGCCCAGTTGTAGCCTTCTTGTCTCAGGATGGCCCCTTGTGCTAAGTGCTGTTGATCCATCCTCTTCAGGCCCAGTAAGGGTCAGGCAGGGTGCTGCAGGCAGCTAAATTTAGATGGATAGATGTAGGCAGCAGATGGATGACCAAATGGTGCAGGGAAACTTGGTTTGCAGCATTTGGTGCTCCATTTCAGGCATCTAAATGGCTTAGGCCATCACTGCTGTGTTCAGCTGAAGACGAAGTGCAGCAAAAGTTTGTAGGCTTCCTTAAACTTAATGAAGATGCTCAGTAGAAGGCAGCTTTTTCTTTGTCCAGGGCAAAGCAAAGGACCTAAGAGAAATATTATTGGATTGGATTGTTTTGGTTTTAGCATAGGAGCCAATCCCTAGGGGCTGAGGTTCCTTTGCATCTGCCCCAGAAAATATTTCAAGCGATGGGGCCCCCAAAGTTGATGGGCATTCAAATGTTGTGAGTGCACTGTGTCTTGTGATCGATTATGCAGAGTGGGGCTTACTCCCCCCCCCATATTTTATTCAAGTTGGCACCCCTGGGTTTTAGGCAGCAAGGCCATTGGTTTCTTTGCTTTTCAATGCCATGTTTTCTGCTGTTCAACCAAATCCTCTACAGTCTTAAATTTATATTCCCCTGAATTTAAAGTCCCCCAAATTCTTCAAGACAACAGACTGATAAAAATGTATGAGTACCCTAATGGTGACTGACTCTAACAAATATGCCAGCTAAACTGAACAAATATATTTTTGCAGCATAGATGATGCTTTTCTTCAAAACACTTCTTTCTCTGTGGTATAATGTTTTGCAGTTAATTTTTGATTCAGAGATTTGAGGGAAAGAGACTGGTGCTGGTGGTGGCTATCTTTATTTATAAACCACTTAACACCCAGATGGGTTCTAAATAGTATACAAAAAGTAAAAACCAATTATGCAACATTGTTAAATCATAGAATACTTAAAGATGCACTGTAAATAAAATATACAATAAAACAATCCCATTAAACATTGACATATAAACAACCATGTTTAAAATGTGGAAAACAACAATCATATTAAAACAATACAGTGGCCGCTTGATTCTCAAACTTAATCTATTCCGGAAGTCCGTTCCAAAACCAAAGCTTTCCAAAACCAACGTGCGCTTTCCCATAGAAAGTAGTGCAAAACGGATTAATCTGTTCCAGACTTTTAAAAACAACCTCTAAAACAGCAATTGACATGAATTTTACTATCTAACAAGACCATTGATCCATAAAATGAAAGCAATAAACAATGTACTGCTGTCACACAATGAATCCATCAGTAGCTGAACTGGGTTCCACACAGTCCCCAAAACGAAGGGACAAGGCAGAGGCAAAGACACAAGGCAGACTCCCAAAAACAAAGGCACAAAATTTCACAAAATTTCCACTCACCCCCTCCAAGAGGGTTGGCTTACCAGGTCAGGTGCCACCTACATTGCTACCAGCTGGGGTGGAGCGAGGGCTGGTAAAGGGCTGATGATCTGCGGCCCAGGCTCACTTTGTTTTCTTTCCAGGTTCATCACTGGACTTCGCTCTTGGTTAGGTAAGTATTTCTCACTGGCATGGCCTTGGGGCCACATACACCCCCAGGGCTGGGCAGGGGATTGGGGCCACGGTGGGGCCTGTGAGGCCTAACCAAGGCTGCACCTCCTTCCCGGCATCAGGGCCACATTCGGGCAGCGTGGCCTTACTCAGGGCTGCGGGGCGGCCTGCTTAGGCCTCCTGTGGCCGGCGCCTTTCCCCCTGGCAGCGGAGGCTAAATCGGGGCACGTTTGGCTTCCGGAAAAAGTTCAAAAACTGGAACACCTATTTCTAGTTTTGCAGTGTTCAGGTTCCAAGTTGTTCATGAACTAAGCTGTTCGAAAACCGAGGTACCACTGTACAGCAATTAAAACAGGAGATCGAGAAATGAAGGGAATTATTGTGTCAACAACTGCATCTTCAAAAGCCAGTAGGATGCCAGTACAGATGGAGCCTCCCACATTTCATCAATGGCAGTGTTGGAAAAGCTTGCCTCTGTGTCTTCACAAATCAATAATCATCAGGAAGACTAACCAGGTGCAGTTATTGATATTAATGCCCTTACTGGGCAATGGAGTGGAAGTCAGTCTTTCAAGTAACCCAGTCCAGAGTTGTGTTAGAGTTTTATAAGTAAGTAACAGAACCTTTAAACTGGCTCAGTGGCTAATAGGCAGCCAGTGCAGCTCCCTTAGCAGTAGCACAATATTTTCCCAGTGAAGGGAAGGTCACACAACCCAGGGCATGGCATTCTGCACCAGCCACTGAGCGAAGCCCATGCTTTTGTTGTTCAGTCGTGTCCAACTTTCGTGACCCCATGGACCAGAGCACGCCAGGCATGCCTATCTTTCACTGCCTTCTGCAGTTTGGCCAAACTCATGCCAGTCGCTTCGAGAACACTGTCCAACCATCTCGTCCTCTGTCGTCCCCTTCTCCTTGTGCCCTCCATCTTTCCCAACATCAGGGTCTTTTCTAGGGAGTCTTCTCTTCTCATGAGGTGGCCAAAGTACTGGAGCCTCATCTTCAGGATCTGTCCTTCCAGTGAGCACTCAGGGCTGATTTCTTTAAGGATGGATAAGTTTGATCTTTTTTGCAGTCCATGGGACACTGGCCCACTGGGTCGGGTGACCACCCCCGGCACCCATGCTGGTCCCCTTGCATAGTTCCGGACCCAAACCAAATCCTCTGTTGTCAGGTATCGGGTTCTATCAACCTCGGCAGCCGGTGGCTCTCTTGCATCGCGGCCCGGCACCTTGTCAGGGTGGACGTAGTCTAGGATTGTGGCTAACCTCCTCCCCATTAATAACTCCGCTGGGGACTTGCCTGTAGATGCACACGGCGTTGTGTGCTGCAGGAACAACATCCTCGCAATGCGAGCAGACCAATCCCCTTCCAAGAGGCGTGCTATTGCACCCTTGGCTGTGCGCACCATCCGTTCGGCTTGTCCGTTCGAGGATGGATGAAAGGGAGCTGAAGTTTTTCTTTAAAGAATTTATTGGTTTTTTCAAAACAAAGAACAACATAACACAAATAACAACACAGACCCAAACCCACCCCCAACATTCAAACCACAATAAAACAAACACAAATACACCAACAATTCTTTTTCTTGTTTACATAGGGGGAAAAAACTTTTCTTGTTCGAATCATTGTTAGATGACTTCCCCCGTTTTCTCTCCTTCGGTTCCAATTCCATTTTACTTTAGTAACTTCTCATCTCTGAAATTAAATCATTTAAAAATCAAAACTAAACTAACCATCCTTCTTAAAATCTAATTTTTAATTCTCAATAATCTATCACTCAATTAACTTAAATCGAAATCTAGTCCAATTCTAACTTCATGATAATTAATAATACAGCATCATAACACAACATATTACTTCTTATGTCAAATCATATCAAACATCTTACCTAATAAAGAAAAATTCAAATATCTCTTCTCTAATTCAAAAACTTAAAATCTTAACACTCCGGCTTCAGGGTACCATAATAAACCGACCTAAATTTATCCTTAATACATTTCACCCTATCCCTTTTCTGTCCATTTTCTTTCGCCATTTCGGGGTCTCCCCCCACACAATCCTCCATCTTACACCAATACGAACTTCCAAAATGTCCTCTTTTCTTGTAAGTCCACAGTTCCAGACGTAGTCTAAAGCAGTCTTTGCAGGGAGCATCAGGGGGCACAGATCATCACCTTCCAGCATCTCCGGTTCGAAATTCCATTCCTCTTCTAATTGTAGATATATAAGTCTTTTCCCCATCATTCCTGGACTCTCACCCCAGAAATTGGATATAAAAAATCTTCTCATCCTGGGTCTGCCACCCCAACAGGACTTTTCATCTTCTCGGAGTTGCAATGACATCATGTTTTGTTCTTCAATAATCCCCTTCAGCTCTCTGCCAAGGTTTCCAATGTTCTGAACAGTCTCTCCTGTGGGATATAACCTTTCTGCAATATCATGATTCAACAAAATTAATTTTTGGTTTAGCAGTTCTAGCTTCAACAAAATAATCCTTTGTTCATGAGTCAGTTCAGAGTCTAAAACCAGCTTGAAAACGAAACTTAACATGGTAGAAGTGGGCATAGGGTATCAAATTTCAGTGTTTTTCCTTTTTTTTAAATAAGAATTTATTGATTTTATAACAAACAAATAAAACACCAACATTAACCCAACACCTAACTAAAAATAGACAAATACATATACACCAATAATTCTTCTTCTTATACCATATAAAGAAAAAAAAATCTTGGTCGAATCTTGGCACAGACTTCCCCTGCCTTTTCACCTTCGGTTCTAATACCACATATTACTTTAATAACATCATATACTCAAAAAATAAATAAAGACAAATCCAATTGCTTTTTTAGAAAGTTAACATCTAGACGTTCTTCTTAACAACTCTTATTTTATGATATGCAATAATTTCCCATTCTTAACTTAACAAAAGATATCATATTATATCTTCGAATTAGTTCCACACAGAATTCTAGTTCTTAACGCATTGTTCTCATTATAAATCAATACACATATCCTCTTTCACTATAACTGCTGTTAATAACAAGAATTTTAAAATATCTCTTTTCTTCGACTAAAGCTTAAAGTCTTGACACACCGGTTTCAGGTTACCATAATATATCATTTTTCCTCTTTACCCTTAATACAGTTCACCCTATCCCCCTTCTGTCCATTTTCTTTAATCTTCTTGCTCCAGAGCCGCTCCTCGAAGTGTCTTTTTTCCTTACAAGTCCACAGATCCAGACAAAGTCCAAAACAGTCCTTGCATAGAGCATCAGGGTACGTGTATCCTCTTCTTCCAGCTTCTCTGGTTCATCATACCATTTCTCTTTTTTCCCCGTCCTGGGTAAATTTCAGTGTTTTTCCATCTTAGTCACAGTACTTTAACATCTCACACTCAAATCTCCGCAGCCATTTTCCCTGGAGTCAGGGCGAAAAGATTACAGTCCATCCATTTCAAAAAGAGATATTCCACCAAGTTTCTCCCCCAAAGGGGATCTGATTATTCTCACTTGTCAAAAATCTAAACATTGTATCCATCACTGTAGCAGCAATACCGTCAGAACCGTTACTTTCTATCCACCAAAGGGAGAAAGACGGGCTCCCTTTTCGTCGCGTCTCCCGAGGCACCAAATATCCAGAATAAGTTCAATTGATCAAGTACTCACAGCCGACGGGCTTCTTTTATTTTTTTCCCACCAGGTAGAACGATGTTGCTCACCGCGAGCGGCGGCCGCCGCTTCGCCGGTCCGGTTGGGGCATGTCTCCTCAGCCCGGCTCCGTGGTCCCTTCACCCCCGCTCCCCCTTTACAGGGGGAGCGAGGGAAGGGTTCAGAGCCATAGCGGGCTCGCCGGAGAGCCCAAGTCGCGGGACGCTCGACCCGCGGCTCAACGGAGCCCCGCTTTGCGGTAGCGGGGCTCCAACCCCCGGGCCAGCCTGGGTCGCCTCGCTGCCGAAGCGACCCACGACCGCCCGCGATGGCGTCCTCGCCGGAAGTCGAAAGGGAGCTGAAGTTACCCCTCTAATGAAGTTATCGGCCAGGAATGCCCTGAACTCTTGGGACACAAAAGCCGCCCCGTTGTCTGATACAATGGTCTCGGGTAACCCATGCGTTGCAAACAAAATGCGAAGGGCCCTGATTACAGCAGCTGAGGACATGTTAGGAACAATCGAGACCTCCAGCCATTTCGAGTAGGCGTCTACTACGATTAAGAACACCTTTCCCTGATACGGCCCTGCAAAATCTACATGGAGCCGGCTCCACGGGTTCTTGGCCCGCTCCCACCAATGCACTGGTGCCCTGATCATTTCTGGGTGCACCTCCTGGCACGCTCGACAGGTGCGCACCCATTGTTCAATGTCCTTGTCCATGCCTGGCCACCACACATAGCACCTGGCTAAAGATTTCATCCGAACCATGCCCGGATGACTCATGTGTAATGTGTCTAACACCTCATTCTGTAGAGACCTTGGAATAACCACCCTATCGCCCCACAATATGCAACCCTAATGGAGGGACAGCTCATTTTGTCTTGCCATGAAAGGTCTAAATTTCTCTTCCTGAGTCCCACTTGGCCATCCCCTCCCCACCCACACAAGGACACGGGCGAGGACGGGGTCCCTTTTTGTTCTCGCAGCGATTTCGACGGCAGTCACGGGTGGTCCGGGAAGTGTCTCCATCATCATGACGTGCTCGGCCGGAGCTGGGTCATCGTCAGCTGCTCCAGGTAGTGGTAGACGACTCAGCGCATCCGCATGGCACAACAGCTTACCCTTCACATGACATAGTTTGTATTGAAATCCATTCAAAAAGATGGACCATCGGAGCATGCGTGGAGACAAAATTTGAGGCATTTGTTTATGCGGGCTGAACAGACCCAGCAAAGGCTTGTGGTCCGTTTGAATTGTGAAAGGGCAGCCGTACACGTAGTCATGGAACTTCTTGATTCCTGTGACTATAGCCAGTGCCTAATTCTCAATCTGGGCGTAGTTCCGCTCTGTGGGGCTCAAGGTTCTGGAATAGAATGAGATTGGACGCTCCGACCCGTCCGCCTCCCTGTGACTCAAGACAGCCCCCACGCCATATTGTGAGGCATCACACGCCAGCACCAATGGTTTAGCAGCATCGTAGTGGGCAAGTGTACTTTCCCTTGACAGCACGCCCCGCAGCGTTTCAAAAGCTCTCTGTTGCGGTTGCCCCCAACGCCATGCACACTTCTTTTGTAGTAGCCGATGCAATGGTTCGGCTATCGATGCCTTGTGTGGCACAAAGGCGTGATAGAAATTGACGAGGCCCAAGAAGGACTGCAGCTCAGCCTTGTTACTAGGTGTCGGTGCTGCGGCGATAGCCTTAACCTTGTCTTCCATGGGGTAGATGCCAGCAGCATCAATTCTGTACCCTAAGAAGTTCACAGCTGCTACCCCAAAACTACGTTTCTCTTTTTTTAGTTTTAACCCCGCATCCCTGAATTTGCATAGGACTGTCTGGATGCGTCCCAGTAGCTCTTGAGCATCCTTGCCCGCGATTAACACATCATCAAAATACGGAAGGACGCCTGGCAGGCCCCGTAACAGGTGCTCCATAAGACTTTGAAATATGCCAGGTGCCACGCAGACTCCAAACTGTAGCCTATTCACCTTAAAGGCGCCCTTGTGCGTCACAATTGTCTGGATTTCTGCGGACGCTGGAGTCACTGGAAGCTGCTGGTATGCCTGTGCCAAGTCAATCTTTGCAAACACCTTGCCCCCAGCCAGCTTCGCTAATAGTTGGGACACTACTGGAATTGGATAAGAGTTGCCCCTGATGGCCTTATTAATCGTACATTTGTAATCCGCACAAATTCGTATTTCCCCGTTAGCCTTCAGGGGTGTGAAAATGGGTGTTTCCCATTTAGCAGAGTCCACTGGTGAAAGCACCCCTTGCTGTATTAGCTTCTCCAATTCAGTCTCTATTTTAGGCTGTAGAGCAAATGGAACCCGCCTGGGTTTGAGGCGGATTGGCGCAACCCCCGGGTCCAGTTCTAAGTCAATTGGAGGCCCTTTATAACATCCTAACTCTCCATTAAATAGCTCCCCAAATTCCGTGTACAGGGTGTCAAATGTCTCGGAAGCTATCTGGACCGTGTTGAGCCCTGAGATTCCCAACCCTAAGGCCGGGAACCAGTCCGTACCCAGCAGGCTAGTGCGCTTCCCTTTTGCGATCACAAGCTTTAATACGGCCTCCCTCTCGCGGAACTGTACGTTAACTGCGCACATACCCATAATGTCTATGCGGCCAGCGGAATAGGATTGTAGAGTAGCCGGGAAGGGCTCCAATCTCGGAAGCTTACCTCTAGGGAATAACGATCTGGCCGTGTCCTCCGAGACTATGGAGAATCCGGATCCGGAATCCACCTCCATGTTACATGGCTTCCCTTCAATTAGGACCCACACAGCTGGTTTCCCTTGGGCTGGAAATGGCACAGTTTTGCCCTCGATTTGCGTGAGGTAGTTGCAATCGTCGAGTTGGTGCGTCGCTGTGGATGTCCTCTGACCTCTTGGTTTCGCGGACCCCGACGTGCCACTCGACTTGCAGACCCTTGCTATGTGCCCCGTTTTCCCACAAGCATGACACGTTGCTTCTCGGAACCGGCACTTTCTTCTCTCATGTGATCCGCCGCAGCCAGGGCATACCCCCCTGACGATCTTTATTTGCTGTGCTCTCCTGTCGCACCATCTCTATTCTCCGCACCGGGCTTTGGTTGGGGCTGACATCCTGGTCATCCACGGTGTGGGTTGACTCTCCAGCTCTCTTTTCGGCTCGCTGGCCCGGGTTTTGCTCCTCTCTCTCAGTGCTTTCTGTCGCAATGGCCTCTCGGAGCGCTGTCGTGAGATCCATGTCTTGTTTTGCTGCAATCCGCCTGCGGCCCTTGCTGCTGCGAAGACCGCACACAAACCGATCCAGCAGAGCCTCTTCCAAGTTGGCGAACTTGCAGTGTCTCGCCAGCTTCCTTAATTCGGTGAGAAAAACTGCTACCGTCTCTCCAGGTCGTTGATGTCTCTTATGGAATTCGATGCGCCATGTCATCTTAGATGCTGTAGGATTAAGGTGCTTCGAGAGGTGTTCCGTAATGCTCGCGAACGACACCTCCCGCAGTGTTGTGGGGGCCAGAAGTGCCCGAGCCAACTCAAAGGTCTCTGCCCCGCAGCAACTCAGGAACAACGCCTTCTTCTTATCCTCGTCAGTGACCCCTTTTGCAGCCACGCTGAATTCAAAACGCTCGAGGTAAGCATCCCACGCCTCAGTTGCTCCGGGATGAAATGGTTCCATGAACCGTGACGCTGCCATCTTAGTGGACTGATCTGTCCTGTCAGTCACAGGGAGTCTTGTCGCCAGAATCAGGTCGCTAGGGTCGACAACCCTCAGACGGCCTAATTCAATCCCATCCTCGTCGCCAGTATGTTGTGTCGTGGGTTCGGGTAGCAATAAGTCCAGCAACACTTCTCGGTGAACAGCTCTTTATTATAAGGGAAAAGACAAGACTGGGGAATAGGGGGTAGGGAAAGCTCTATTTATAGACACATTGGGACAGAGGGAAAAGATACATTTTAGCGGGAACCAATAATATTCAAACTTTCCGGCGGGACCCAATCAGCCTGTGGATTGTGATTGTACTCTTCAAATTGACCAATAACATTACTTTACCCGGCTGACAGAATATCTTATTTAATACACAACAAAAAGGCCTACTGTCATTATCCCACCTCCTTCTCTATGTGCAGTCACAGGTAGTGACAATTTGTCTAGGAGAGGAAAATATACTAGGTACTTTGAACTGGAAAGTGCTCCACTAAAAGTGTAAGGTAGGAGCTATACAGCAATCCTTCCTCTTTCGAGTACAAGAGGGAAAAGTAATTACTTTGCTTGGCCTCTCCACCCCACCCCCGTCATGCAGGAACATAAAATTAAACCTACTAATCCACTTCACTGAAGGTACTTAACGAAGCTCTGAGGCTTCAATTAACCACAGCTTAATAAAGGTACTAATCTGTATTAATGAAATCCTTCAACAAATCACACTGAAACAATGTTTAAGTAATAATCAGCAAGTTTAACACAGAACCTTGCTGTGGCAAATAGTTGGAATGCACTGTATAATCAAATTCCACAAGATTTAAACGAAACAAATATTCGTACGTGTCCAGGGCTTATAAGTAATTTTCCCATAGCTGACTTACATCCTTCGTATTTAAGGTTCACCCCTCCTCAGCCATAAGCTGTTAAATCAGTAGCCCAAATCAAGTCCAAACATGCAAGTAATGTTAAGCTATTTAAGTACCACCACCATGCAAATTCTAAAAATGTAATACTTAATTGTTAATTTATTTTATTGCAAACTATCACATGGGGATGGATACTCACTTTGCTTCAATGGATTAATTCCTTTTTAAAAATAAAAGCGACAACCTATTTTTTTCTCTTTCTAAAGAGGCCACCCCAATCTCTGAGGGTGCTCCTGGAATCTTGCACCACATGCACTTATTGTGTCTTTGACAACAGGGCGCAGCGGTGACTCTGATGTCGCTATGATATATGGTGCGTTTACATACACAATCTGATCCTGCTGTGGAGGGATTCAAATACTACACTCCAAAGAGGTCTTGCTTCCTTCATAAGCACAGCCCTGGATTCAAAAAGAAATCCACCTTGGTTCTCTGACCCTCTGCAGCTGGCACCATCACCAGGCTGGCTCCTGCCTTGCATTTGTAACATGCCAAATTGAGTGTCTTGCACTCAGGAATTAGAAGAGGAGTCCAGGCAGCCCACAAACCTATAACACTGACATACTATTGCAGTTTCTGGGCAGAAATAAGAGACAAAACATGATTTAATATAGCCAGTGTGATAGGCTTATTATAGCCAATGTTGTAATGCCATGATAGGACTCCTGAATAGTTGTTGTGGTGCCCAGAATTTAAGGCTAAAACTAAAAAACAGCTGAGCAAGAATGCTTCCAGGCAGGGGCTTTATATCACCAGCAGTTCATTCAGATCTGGTTTTCAGGTGTTTCAGACTCGTACCTTAGCTTTTTATGTTCAGCCATTTGCCATCCACATCAGTAGGTGGAATTTGATGAAATGTCTCCATGTCTTGTTGTTTTGCCCTTTGCTACCTTTTTCTATTCTGGGCATCTTTGCAGATATTTCAGTACAGTACCTGTGCTAGTGCACCATTTCAAAAAGAAAATGTGCAAGAGGGCAAGAGCAAATGTTACTGTGGTTCACAGCAGGCAACATGGAAGCTTGTGGGGGGCCCGAGGAAGGATAGAGTTCAACTTCCATTTTTCTTTTTCTTTTTAACTGAGGAACTGTGCAGAAGTAATAAATAGCTTATACCAACCGCTGTAGGGGTGAAGTAGGTAGCAATATCAACAAATATTAAGAATACCCCGTAGGTCTCAGTAACTGTTAACAGCACAACCTCACATCTCCTTGCCTTAGCCAAAATACAGCTGCAACAAAATACTGGAATTCTTTAAAGAGGTGCAAGAACTCTGTGCCATTTTTTAAACAAATGTTTTAAAGTATCTATTGGAATCACAGCCTCAAAGGTAATCCCCTATATATACTGTGCAAAGATCTTGAGAGAAAAGTTCCCCTAAACTGAGCTATTGAACTTTGAACTTCAGCATCCGGCAGTTGACAGAAAGAGCCAGGCCTTGCCTTGTTTGAACTACCATAAAGAAAATGGCCTGGCTGTGCAAACAAAAATGGGGCGCATGTTGGCAGGATGTTCACCAAAAAATAATACTATTAATATGGTGGTAAGCTTTTACACCAGCAGTCACCAGGGACATATCATAGGTTATTTTTACTTATCTGATTTTCTGCAGAACAGGCAAATCCAGATTTAACAAAGAAAAAGTTCTCACTGGCATTTTGATGAATGTGACATGCTATGGAAAAACTTGCACTAGTTGCACATCCTGCTAAGGGGTTGTCAACCTTTTTGGACCCAGACCCTGGAGAAACAGTCATGCACACCACCCTATGACCAAGCACACACCACAGTCTATTTGGGCGGTGGCCACTGAATGCGTCTCTCAATCCTAACTTCAGTGGAGGGCACCAGAGAAAGTCCCTTGGCATATGGGCACCCACAGCACCTTGTTGGCGTCACCAATTGATAAGAGTTCTCTGATACAACATGTGGTGATAGCTATTAGTTTGCTTTGAATGGGAGAAGGTATTTTATATTCCTAACGAAACATACTTTTAAATCCTCAACAAACCATGGGGCCTTGTATATTGGGATGACAAGACTGCTTTCTTAACATTTTGCTGCTACATGTCATAGGATGTCACAATCTATGCCCTTTGGTTTTGTTTGTGACATGTTATGTACTGTATGTGTTTTGGTGTTTTTCTATTGTTAACTGCCCTGTGATCTCAGATGAAGGGCGGTATAGAAATTTTAATAAGAATAATAATAGGATAGCACACAAAAGAACTCCTGGCCCCTTAAAACAAAATTTCACTGTTTCAATTTAAATAAGTCTTTTAACTTCTTTTGAAGAAAAGATTGTATCTTCATCCCCACTTGTAATTGTTGAGATCCATGAAGTAATGAAAGTCTTTGTTCCCTAAAAAGACAATTCAGCTTCACTTTCATTCAGTCTAATCCACCTCTCACAAACAGCAGAACAAGCAATAAAATATGTCTTACTCAGACACAGTCTCTTGTAACATAAAGTGTAAATTTTGTTCCTTTCATGCTTATGAGTTATTCATTGTACCACACAGCCGTGTATTAGCCTATCACATTAGCATGTGTCACCTTTCTAATGTGGAAAACTAATCAGATGGTCCTATTCACTTACAAAGAGTTTATACAGTATAGACACAATCACATAATGCATGAGAAATTAAGATAGATCCATAAAACTAGTTTGAATAGTGGCCAAAATGATGAATTCTGCTTCACAATACGTAGCAACAAGAGCCTACAGCAGAGGGCCACCAGAAAGAATTCTGGTCCTGGCTTTTTGTTTCTTGAAATTGTGATCAGAGCAGCGGTACACAGAATGACTGAGTAGCATAGCTAGACACCACTACTAATATCTGACTCATCGTTCCTATAGGTACCATTACCTTTAGGCAGAGATACCATACAGAATAGCACTGGGGTTGCATTTGTGCCAGCTTTAAAAGTGCTAAGTTGATTTAAATGAGTTTAGTTTTTTAGGGAGGACATGTGCAGTTAGTTGTACATAATCACCATGAAACAGCTGTTCAAGACAATCTTCTGTTCATCATCTGTCCTCCAAAATCTGTTCTGAGGTTTTCCTCAACCCTTTGGAGCATGTTTTGGGGGACATGTAGGGAGAGGAGAGGTGGGTGAAGTTCTCTTGTGCAAACAGAAGTCCTTAGATGAATGGCAACTTAGCTAGATACAACCCACTGTCTGTAGCATTATACACAGATATGACCACATGGATCATCCCACTACTTTTCTGGATCAGTCTGGGACAAAAGGTAGCATCATGCCTTGGAGTGAATGCTTTCCATGGTGGGTGTCTGCTTTTGTAGCATGCTACTCTGTACATATGCTGAAGACAGTGATGCATGATATTATTTCATCTCTCCTAAGATCTTTTGTTTAAAATTTAGTTCGCTTGCTTCTCAGGTTCTTAGATCCCATTGTGTAGTATATTGGGGCTTTTGATCTAAAAATTCATTTTCTGAAACATGTTTCTGTGGCATAGGTCTATTATAGAAATCTCTCTATGGTTATTTCTTCTGTGAAAGATCTATTAATATGCACAGTTGCACATTTGAGCAGAAAATGTGCATTTTTGGCAGGCAAACCCAATCTGTGTCTTAATAGCCTTGAAAAGCTTCTATAATGTCACACTTGGCTTGCATATCACACAGCAGTCATATAGGCTGTGGCTTTGCTTTCTACTTAACAGTCAAACCACATGATTAAATTATGTTTGGGAAATCAAGAAAAATTAGTATCAGGCCATGCTATGGGCATTGGCTCAAACAATGAAACTTGACCAATATGAAACTAAAGCATTTTCATAATGATTACTCTTCACTTTATCCTTTCATTACTGTAGATGACTATCTAATTTATTATGAAAGGTTTCATTTCAGTACTTCTTTCCCCTCTCTTGTTTATTATTTTCAATAATTAAATACGTTGCACTTCAGGACCTCAGTTTGAAATGTTGACAATGGTCATGGTGGGTGATTATTTCAGATTCTGCAGAGTTTTTATCACTGTAATTTTACAGTTTTCCTATCTTATTTTTGTGGACCTTTTCTTTATTGTAATAATAAGCACTGCTCTGAAATATGACAAGAGAGAGAGTGTTGGTGACAACATGCTTGTTTTATGTCACCAGAAGTATGTTTCCATAATCTTTCTGCGTTCTTAAAAACGACAGCTCTGTACAAGGCTATCTAGTTTCTTCTTGCTCGGGGCGCAAGAACTGCAATGCAAGGATGGACAAGACACTGGCAATGTCTAAAGGGAAATATCCTGAGGCAGGGAGTATCAGTGACCCAGTTCCAGGGCCAATCCCACCACCCATGAGCCGGACTGGAGCAGCAACCTTGGGCAGTGTCATTCCCCTCCCGCCACTACAACGCCAATCAGCGGGGCTTCCGGGGGCAGCACTTTCCCGTTTTGTCTCAGGCAGCGGAACAGGGTGGAGCATCCCTGCCTAGCTCCCTTTCTGCTTGATGTTGATGCTCCTGTAAGGTTCGGTCCTAGCACACCACTTGCCATAGGCTGTTAGGCATTTGAGTGGCTTTTGTGGCTCATGATAATCATGCCTCTCTGTGTGTGTGTGTGTGTGTGTGTGTGTGTGTGTGTGTGTATGTATGTGTTGGGGATAGAGTATTGTTTTATTGTTAAACTTGATTTATAAAATTGTGTATTTATGTAAGAAACATTTTGTATTGGGCATGTACCATTTTCTCCAGATGCTCGGAAACCCAACTTTTGCAAGACCCCCACCCCCATGTCAGCTACTCAATTGGCAGGCGACAGCTTAGTGAAGTGGCTTTAGGCCCAACCACTGGCTGATTTGAAGCGTCTTGGCTGCCCCCCCCCCCCGCTGCTGCCCGATGGTTGTCTGTGGCGCATACCTGGACAACAAAGGGCAGTTTTCCACCAGGACATTGAGCAGTCATGACCACATTGCTCCTTTGCTCCCCATATGCCACAGAAACTGCCATATGTCAACTCAATGTAGCAGGAATGATTCTGGTTTAGTAACAGCTTGATAAGCAGAACAAATCTGTTTCTTAGTGAATGCAGTCTTTCTTTAAAATACAGGAGGCAAAATAATTGCAGGCATGCGCAGGCCAAAATTTTATGAAGGAAAATACTGACATAGTAAGCAATCTGATTTTCAAAATAAAGCCATGGAATACATTTAAATAATATTACTATATATTAATTAGTAACATTTATTGTATTTAGCAGTAGCTATATATTATTAAAAGGTAAAGGGACCCCTGACCATTCGGTCCAGTCGTGTCCGATTCTGGGGTTGCGGTGCTCAACTCTAGTTACTGGCTGAGGGAGCCGGCGTACAGCTTCCGGGTCATGTGGCGAGCATGACAAAGCCGCTTCTGGTGAACCAGAGCAGCGCATGGAAACACCATTTACCTTCCCGCTGGAGCGATCCCTATTTATCTACTTGCACTTTGACGTGCTTTTGAACTGCTAGGTTGGCAGGAGCAGGGACTGAACAACGGGAGCTCACACCGTTGTGGGTATTCAAACCGCTGACCTTCTGATCAGCAAGCCCTAGGCTCTGTGGTTTAACCCACAGATAAAGGTAAAGGGACCCCTGACCATTAGGTCCAGTCGTGTCCGACTCTGGGGTTGCGGCGCTCATCTCGCGTTACTGGCCGAGGGAGCCGGCATACAGCTTCCGGGTCATAACCCACAGATACATGAATTAATACATGAATATTATTATTCATGGTTAAAAAGTGATACCTGAAATGTTGCAACAGCATTCTTTTGTCAAGGCATGTTATATACTATTGTTCGTTCTTTTTGTGGAGAGAGAAGTGAAATTAGTTATGTGTTATAAATATCAGGTGTGTCATTGTCAATTTTTTAAAATCAGTAATAACCTATGGAAAATAACCTATATAAGGGTCTGGTGACTTCTGTTTCAATGTATCTGAAGAAGTGTGCATGCACATGAAAGTTCATCCCAAGAACGAATTTAGTTGATTTCTAAGGTGCTACTGGAAGGAATTTTTTATTTTGTTTTGACTATGGAAAATTGTCTGAAATAAATAAATAAATAAATAAATAAATAAATAAATAAATAAAAGCTGCTGTCTCTATGGGTGTGTGCGACGAACCTCCACTTCAGACTCTCCCCTTGTTACTAATTTAAATTTTTAATCAGGTGTTCTGGATCAAATTACCATGCACCCCACCTGTCCCTCTGAGGTCCGTCTGTTATTGCCTTTCCCTTTGATTAATAAACTGGGAATTTCTTAGTAACGGGAGTTTTCCTGTCCAGCGGCTGTGGCCGGTTATATCCACTGCTCTGGGCTTCGGGGGCTAACCTCTCCTTTGCCTACAGTTCGGGCCTCTCTTTATTAGATCCCCTCACTATATCAGTTGACTAAGCCCTCTTAGCAACTCTGTGGCAGTCCCAGGTTTTTCACCCACTAGCCCCTCCTGAGGGAACTCTAAGACACAAACTATCGCCTTTCAGATTAGTTTTGCCCTTTTCCTGAGTTCCCCTCCTCAAGAGCTTATATAACTCGCTGGACCAAAAGAACGACGATATTTTCTTGGCTCACAAAACAAGAGATCTTTATTTATTACCGAGCATAACGGTTTCAGTATAGGTTCATAAACTTAGTTTGTTAACAGTATAGATTTTTCCTTTCAGTAACATAAACACATCTTCAACAATCCTAACCTAACCTAAACCTAACCTCGCCCCACACCCTCCTTCTTCAGTCACCACTCTCCCTCACACTCAATCAACCTCCACACGGCTGCTCCCCCCTTTTAAATAGCGGAATGCCCCGCCTCCCAGGGGTGTCAGCCACTCAAACTGTGGAACCCATTAACCCTTAAAACTCCATGGGTCTCTGAACAGCCCCTAACTATGACCTGATTCATTACATTGTGACCCAACACATTACATTTCTATTGGGTTCGATCTAGATTTTCCACAAGCAGTGCTCTATTCATTGCATGGTTCCACTTGAGGAAGGGAAAGGTGATTTTTGATGCTTCCTTCTTTCCCCTTCAGCCCCCCCCCATTTCCCCTGAAAAGCTTCTCCATAAGTTTGAGGGGACCCTCCAGGACATCATGGGAGCTGGTTCTGTATGTGGGAGAAGGAACTTGGCAAAAATCACCTCCTGCCACCCACCTTCTGCACCTTCCCTTCTGTTCTCATAAAGGTAAACCTGGACACAACTCATTGACTTCAAGGTGTGAGAGCACCTCGGCATTAAAACAATTGTTGCAAATTGCAGTCCCAGTCTCATGCAGGCCTGAGGTCCTCCTCCCTCCTGAAGCCGGCTTGCCTTCCTTCCCTGCCACCTGCTCTGTGCTGCACTCTTCGGTGGTGGGGTGAGGGGGACGTGGTGGAGGCGTGGAGGCAGGAAACAAAAAGCTCCACGCCTGCTCACCTGCTAGTTCAAATGCAGCTAAAGGAATGAGGAGCCCCCCTCCCCAAACAGCGAGGAAGGCAAAGAACAGAGAGGTGGAGGAAGGGTGTGGGGATGCTGGCACAAAGTCAGCTGTGATTTAAAGCAACAGTAGGGGAAAGACGAAGAAGCCCAGCGCACTCTGACTGGCTCCTCAGATCTGTGTAAACTAATATAAAAATATAGGTTGACTTTTCTCACTTGTTTAGTTACTTGTCCATCTAACAACTATTTGGATCTGTCATGATACCCAAACACAACTACTAAATCTTTGAAATAAAGATCCATTTATTTATTTATTTATTTAACTTAAATGACTTTGGAAGGTGGTAGATCACTGCCAGTTTTTGATATTGGATTGTAGATCACACCCTACTTGAAGTTGGACATGCCTGGCCTATAGCTAAGGTGTAATGAACAAACTCAGAGGGACAATGATCTGGATTTGGCCACAACTTTATTGATTCCAGATGTATGTGGATTTTGGCTCAGGCATTGAGTGTGTATCGGTTTTAGCCTCCTGGTGGATGGCTGAAACTTTTGACAGGGTCATGCCAAGGATTATGACCTCCCCGAGATGCCAATCTCCTGAGGTGGCCACCCCCAGGCTGCTGCTGGAAGCTCTATGGCCCATGTGCCCCACATTTGGATTCTGGACAGAGATTTCCACCAAGACCCCTCTAATGAATGCACTGCTGGTCCAGGTCCAGCCCAGGTGATGCACCACTTCACCCAAAAGCTTGATGACTAAGATTCCACCCAATACCTTAACTGCCACTCGGTGTGGGTCTTGAGACACCTCACTGCCAAACTGCCTACAGCTGCAACCAACCAGAGCTGCCCTTAGACACGTCTGCCAATCAGCACTCATTCCCCGAGGTGGATAAGTGAATGCCATCAGGTCTGAAAAGGTCCTGTTTATCAAATTTTATGTCAGGCTGGGGGAAGGCATGCCCTCCTAGTTGCTCCGTTGCTTGCCGCAGCACCTTGTTGATCTTTCACAGTACAAAGCTCATTTGTTCCCTGCCAGCCACTGATGCCACAGGGGGAGCTCAGACCAGAAGATTGTGAGGCCTGGCTACTGTGTGCACATACTTTCAGTGCCAGTGACTGCTGCCATGATTAGCTTGATTCCCTTCATGGGAACCCGATCATTTTCACCCAGCTGGAGGACCTACAGGTCTTCAGCATCATGATTTGTGAATTCTTTATTCAGTTTGGGGTGAAGAGCTCCACATTATTCCATCCAGGTGATGGTTGCTCTGGGCTGGAGACTGAGGTGCGCACCCCAAGATGCTGCTTGTGTGTGCTGCCATGCCCAATGCACAACACTGTGGCCCACAATCTATATGTTCTTTGCAAGGGATACCTGAAATAGAATAATTATGAAGATGAAATGAGTGAAGGGACTTATGGGTGCACATAGTGCTTGCATGCATGCTCAGTCAGCTTTTATGTGTCACAGTTGGCCAGAGAGATTCTCAGTGGCCAGCCAAGCCTGCCTGTCTTGGCTGCCAGGGACAGTGGCCGATTCCGTGAGGGGCCACAGCAGCTACCCACCTGGGAAAGCAGGTAAGCGGCCATTAGTGTAATATAGAAAAGGTATCCTGAAAGCAAGACTGTTGCCCATCCATTTTCCATCTGAAGCACAACCTCTGAAGCGGCTGAAAGGGGAGAAAAAAAGGAAGCAAAGCGGGTGCTTGAATGAGGAGGGGGTGTTATGCCAGCGACAAGTGTGACGCCCCCTCCTCGCTGGCCCGCCCCTTGCGCCGAAAAAAAAGCCGCCGGAAGGGGGAAAAGGCGGCATGCCCCCATTCGGGGCCAGCCCGGCAGGGTGGGGTAGGGGGGCGGCCAAAGTGTCACCCCCCTCCCCTGGGCAGCCCACCCCCACCCCCTTGCTCCCCCCCCCCCTGTGCCAGGCATGCCTATCTTTCATTGCCTCCCACAGTTTGGCCAAACTCATGCATGGCCAAACTGCGAGAGGCAGTGAAAGATAGGCATTTTAAAGAATGGCAAAAAATTATCTAAATTTATTTGGCGGGGGGGGACGACCCAGAATTAAGTTTAAGTTACTAACGGATATGAAAGAAAGAGGTGGTTTCTCCCTGCCAGATTTAAAGATTTATTATGAAGCAGCGGTGTTTTGCTGGCGTAAAGAATGGTTTTTATTGGAAAATACAGACCAGTTAGACATAGAAGGTTTTGATAATATATTTGGTTGGCATGCTTATTTATGGTATGATAAATTAAAGGCCCATAGAGGTTTTGAAAACATATAATTTGAAAATCATTGTTCAGTGTATGGATTAGATATAAAGATTTATTAGAAAGAAAAACACCTAGGTGGATTTCACCACAAGAAGAAGAAGAAGAAGAAGAAGAAGAAGAAGAAGAAGAAGAAGAAGAGGAGGAGTTTGGATTTGATATCCCGCTTTGTCACTACCCGAAGGAGTCTCAAAGCGGCTAACATTCTCCTTTCCCTTCCTCCCCCACAACAAACACTCTGTGAGGTGAGTGGGGCTGAGAGACTTCAGAGAAGTGTGACTAGCCCAAGGTCACCCAGCAGCTGCATGTGGAGGAGTGGAGACATGAACCCGGTTCCCCAGATAACGAGTCTACCGCTCTTAACCACTACACCACACTGGCTCTCACTAGAGGCAAAGGCCAAAGAAAGATTAAATATGGAAGCTAAGTAGTTGAGATATAGTGATCTGTTGATGGAAGAAGAAGATAAATTTAAGTTGAAACCTTATGAACAACTCAAAGACAAGCTAAATGACTGGTTACAGTATCATCAGATCAATGAAATGTTTAAGGCTGATAATAAAGTTGCTGGTTTTCAAGTAGAAAAATCTCGATTGGAAATAGAATTGTTGGATACAAAGGTAAAAAAATTATCTAAGATGTACAGTTTGTTGTTGGAGTGGCATACGAAAGGCGAGCAAGTGAAATCGGTAATGATTGATTGGGCTAAAGATATGGGGCACAATATTATGCTACAGGACTGGGAGAGGTTATGGAAAGTAGGATTTAAGTTTTCCACATGTACAGCGTTGAAAGAGAATATGATGAAAATGATGTACAGATGGTATTTGACACATGTTAAACTTGCAAAAATGCATCGGTTAGTAAGTGTTGGAAATGTAAGAAGAAAGAAGGAACTTTTTACCATATGTGCTGGACGTGCCCGAAAGTAAAAGACTTCTGGGAAAAGATTTATAATGAGATGAAAAAAGTGTTGAAAGACACCTTTATTAAAAAAAAAACCAGAAGCCTTTCTACTTGGGATAGTAGGGGGAGAAATCCCCAAGAAGGACATTACCTTCTTTCTGCATGCCACAAGCACAGCGAGGATTTTATTAGCTAAGATTTGGAAATCCCAAGATATACCTACTACAGTGGTACCTCGGGTTAAGAACTTAATTCGTTCTGGAGGTTCGTTCTTAACCTGAAACTGTTCTTAACCTGAAGTACCACTTTAGCTAATGGGTAAAGGGCACGATTTCTGTTCTTATCCTGAAGCAAAGTTCTTAACCTGAAGCATTATGAATATTTGTTTTCTCAAAATAAAAAGAGTTTTTAAAGACATTTGGAAATTTGGAACTGTACATGTGAGATCCATTGCTACACTGACATATCACGTTATAAATATCAGCACTTGCATTATTCATTTGTTGACCTGCACTAATAATTACATTTAATTATGGAATGAACTTATGAATAAACACATGTGAAATGGACACAGACTAGAAAAAGACATACAGTGGCACCTCGGGTTAAGAACTTAATTTGTTCTGGAAGTCCGTTCTTAACCTGAAACTGTTCTTAACCTGAGGTACCACTTTAGCTAATGGGGCCTCCCGTTGCCACTGCCACCGCCACACAATTTCTGTTCTCATCCTGAAATAAAGTTCTTAACCCGAGATACTATTTCTGGGTTAGCGGAGTCTGTAACCTGAAGCGTCTGTAACCCGAAGCATCTGTAACCCGAGGTACCACTGTATACATGACTGGCAGATTAAGGTGATGGACTTGATGGAACTTGCCGAAATGACTGGGAGGATCCACGAACAGTCGGAAGAGACAGTGGAAGAAGACTGGAAGAAATTTAAATTGTATTTGAAGAAATACTGCAATATTTAATGTATCTTATGGTAGTTGTTATAAGCTTTCAGTTTAGATTTAGAATTTAGTTTAAACTGTATGGTAATTGGATAATTGATTATATATACCTGTATTCTTGTTCTCTTTCTATAGAACTGTCTTATAGAATGATAAGTAATGAAATTCAGAGGGGGGGGACCGGGGGACGTCACCCAACAATGTTAATGATGACTGTGATTGTATAAGAATCTTTGTGTGTATTGTTCATTTTTTATTTGTTTGTATGTTTATGATTTCTTTAAAAAATTGAATAAAGAAAGTATTTAAAAAAAGAAAAGAAACATACTGTGAGCCAATGTAGGTTTTCAGGACCAGTGTTAATATGGTCTCAGCGTCCACTCCCAGGCACCAGTTTAGCTGCCACATTCTGAATTAGTTGTAGTTTCAAAGGTAGCCCCACGGAGAGCGCATTGCAGTAGTCCAAGTGAGAGATAACTAGAGCATGCATCACTCTGGCAAAACAGTCTATGGGTAGGGGAGAGGGGGGTACATTTCAACATGGGGCACCTTTCAGCAACTGGAATATCTGACTTCTAATACTGCACAATGATTGGCCAATATGCCAGCCAATAAGCTTTTAGTATGAGTAACTGCTGACATTTAATTTTCAGCCATTTCTTTTTACAACTGTTGTGTTACTCAGTGGATCAAGTTCTAACACCCCAAAAGTGAAAAAGAAACTTTGATTTTGAAACAGTTAATCAACCAGTAATCTTTTAATCAAGTAAGTTATATTTATTCACCTAATAGTTTATTTAATTATGCTTCTAAATACACTATCAATAAGTCCCAAGTATTTTTCTAAAATGGTTTACAATACTTTAACCAAAATGGCTGCACCAGGGGCAGATTTCAACAGAGCTTAGGGGGGTACATTTCAACAGTGTTGAAAGGTGCCCCTTACCATTTTTCAGTTAAGTAATTATGAAAATTGACTTGTAATTTTTTAGATCAACACCCAGCTTGGATTAAAAAGTTTCAGGATAATTTTAGGCTACAGTTTATGGCTACATGAAGCATGATAAGCCTAGGCCTATAACAGTCTATAGTAGGACTATTAGGCCTAATCAGGGTTGTTACATTTAAAACACTCAACTTTGTTTTGTTAGGCCTACTGTTGCTTTAAATAGAATTTATAAACAAAGAACTCATTAGAAGCACCAATAAAATCTTTTTTCCTCTTAAAATTTTAATAATCACTTAAAATATTCAAGACAATTTATTATTTGTTTTTTAATTAAAAAAATAAAGTATAAATTTAGGAGCTTTAAAAAGTTTAAGATGTTACTTTTCATACAGTTTAAGACATGTATTTTAATATTAAGATCCTAATAATTAAAATGCTTAGCCCCATTATTTTGGCTCTTTCAGATTATGTCAGGGAATTGTCCCCGCTGCAGCGCAAGGTGTCGTAAGGGCTCTCCGGATGCTACAGAGAGCCCCAGTCCCACCTTGCCAGCAGCTCCTCCTCTGGTAGCAAGAGGAGCTGCGAGACGTCCAGCGAGGAGGGGGAGAGTTCACAGGGGAAAGGGAGTAGAGGCTCTGGGGATGCAAGAGAGTCCCAGCACTCCCACAGTCCCGGGGGCGATACAGGGGGAACGCAATTTCCGTCGCCCCACAGACGCCGTGGGGTGAAAAGAAAGGATGGAAGGCGAGGTTTTCGAATTCCGAAACTCTCTTGTTGGGGTCAGAACCGGAAGGGGCCATTCCCAGATTCTGACACCACTTGATACAGACATGAACTTTTTAGCTCTGCACTGTACATAGTTTGCACAATAAAATCTTTAAAGGAAACAGTGGAGTTCTGGCTGCTTACTCATGAGCAACTAACTGAGAACCTTACAGCAATCCGGGAATCACTGCAGTTACATAATAATAATTATATTATTTTGTGAATTAGGTTTATTTTGGTAAAATGTATGAAATTAGTAGATTTTTTCTATTGTTGAAATGTACCCCACCTCCCGTTGATAACTGCCCCCCGGGAGGGGCAGATTTCAACAAAGTACATGCTTCATTAAAAATGTAAAATTTTGTATTTTGCCTTTGTCTAGAAACTACGGCAAAAATTGAGAGGATACCTTAAGTATGAATTTAGTTAATGGTACTTAGAACTTTAGTTTTTAAAGCAGTATTACTTCACAAATAATTCTTTTTTTATTATTAATTTTTATTAATTCATTTTGTTTACCAAAGAAAGAAAAAAGAAAAAATAACAAAGTATTACAAGTGCTGCTGTACAACATCGCTCAATAAAATTTAACTTCCCACCTAGACATTTCTGGATCATATTATTTCCATCTTAAGGGGAAGAAAGGAAAAAAGAAAAAAAGAAAAAAAAGAAAAAACAAGAAAAAAGGAAAAACAAGTCAAACATATAATTATATAATTATATAATCCATATATCCACTTGCTTATACACCCTATATATACTTAGACTCTCTTACCTACAAATACTTAACAAGCTTAACTTAACAAAACTTTAAATTCACAAATCCGACTTCCTGTCAAAACCCCGTGCATCTACCTCTCTTATTATTGAATGTAAATCAAACAGTTCGAATTCGTTCAAATATTTTCCGCTACATTCCGCCATATCATATATCTGTCTTTCCTCAACTCTTTGCCTTTCCTTTAGCACTCAAAAGCTGGCATGGAAATAAAATTATTATTATACTTTTGAGCATATTTCTTGTATATATCCCATTTTGCAGCAAATTTTTGTTTGGATTTTCCTCTGATGTTATTAGTTAGTAGGGCTAGTTCGGCAAATTCTTGTAGTTTGCTCTGCCAATCTGAAATTTTTGGAAGTTCCTGTTCTTTCCAGCTTTTTGCCACCAGGATTCTGGCCGCCGCAATTGCGTAGAGAAATACTTCTTTAGATTTATTTGGAATTTCTTTTCCCACCATGCTTAATAAGAATATCTCCGGGTTTTTTTGTAAAAGACACTCCCATCATTTTTTTTAGTTCCTGATAGATCTCCCCCCAAAAGGCTTTAACTTTTTCGCACTTCCACCACATGTGAATCATATCCCCATTATTTGCACCACATCTCCAACACACGTTTGCCATGTTTTTGTACATTTTTGACAGTCTACTGGGGGTGAGGTACCAGCGATGATTTATTTTTAACATATTTTCTCTTATATTATAATTGGCTGAGAATTTCAAATTGACCTTCCACAAAGTTTCCCAATCCTTAAACATAATTGGGTGACCAACATCTTGTGCCCATTTTATCATTGAATCTTTAACGGTCTCTTCCATTACTTCATAATCAAGAAGCAATTTATACATTCGCGAAATTAATTTAGTCTTGTTATTTAACAATTCATTTTCAAATCTAGTGGGCTCCTTTTCGAAGCCCACCAGTTTGTCTTTCTTATAAACTTCATTGATTTGAAAGTAATCTAACCAGCTGAAAAGATATTTTTTGACCTCTTCATAATTTCTCAGTTTAATTTGTTCCTCCCCTCCTGTCAGTAACATATTATATGTTATCCATTTCTTATTTATGTTATTTACTTTTTTAACCGCGGTGACCTCAAACGGGGAAATCCACCTTGGTGTTTTAGGTTCCAGATATCTTTTATATTTTGTCCATACAGAGAATATAGCCTTTCTTATTACATGGTTTGAGAAACTTTGGTGGACTTTTGTTTTACCATAATTAAGGTAGGCATGCCAACCAAAACGGTTGTCGTAACCTTCCAGATCTAGAACATCCCAATTTTGTAATGTGCACCATTCCTTCAACCAGAGTAAACAAGAGGCTTCGTAATAGAGCTTCAGATCTGGAAGACCGTAACCCCCTCTATCTACAGTATCAATTAATATCTTATGCTTCACTCTGGGTCTTTTGCCACTCCATAAAAATTTTGAGATTTCTCTTTGCCACTTGTCGATGTTACTGACCTTCTCTATAACTGGGAGTGTTTGAAACAGAAAAAGGAACTTCGGCAAAACATTCATTTTAATAACTGAGATGCGGCCAAGAAAAGATAGGTTTAATCTGTTCCAGATCTCTAATTGTTTTTTAATCTCGTTCCAAGATTTGGAATAGTTGTCATTGTAAAGGTTAATGTTTTTTGCTGTGATCCAAAGACCAAGGTACTTTATTTTGGGGTAGATTTTAATTTGTGTTATTCTTTCCAATTCTTCTTTTTCAGCTGATGTTAAGTTTTTAACTAACAATTTGGTTTTATCTAAATTCAGTTTGAATCCCGAGACCTCGCCATACTCGTTTACAATTTCTAGGACCTTGCTGATGCTTTCTACTGGTTGTTCTGTCGTTATAATCAAATCATCAGCAAAAGCCCGCAGTTTATAGCTTCTCTCTCCCAGCTTTATTCCCCTTATGTCTTTATGTTCACGAATTTGTTTGCATAATATCTCCAGGGTTAATATAAAGATTAGGGGTGACAGTGGGCAACCCTGTCTGACTCCTTTGCTTATCTGACAATCTTGAAATGTATTTCCGTTTATGATTATTTTAGCAGTTTGTTTTGAATAAATTGCGTCAATTCCTTTTAAATATTGCTCTCCAAATTCCATATGATTTAAGACTCCTTTCATAAATGTCCACGACACTCTGTCGAAGGCTTTTTCAGCGTCCACGGCCATAAAGGCCGCCTTTTTCTCTGTTTTTAACTCGAGATATTCTATTAAGTTTATTATATTTCTTGTATTACTTTGTATGTGCCTCCCGGGTAAAAAACCCGCTTGATTGTCATGTATTATTGTCTGTAGGACCTTTTTGGTTCTTTCAGCCAGAATACTTGCGTAAAGTTTATAATCGTTATTCAATAGAGCAATTGGTCTGTAGTTGGAAATGTTCTGATGGTCTGCTCCTTGTTTTGGGATCAGAGCAATCAGGCTCTCCTTCCAGGAGTCAGGCATTGTGCCCTGTGTCATGATGTTATTCATAATGTTTTTTAGAGGGTCCGCCAGTATATCCTCAAATTTTTTATAATAAATTGTTGGCAGACCATCTGGTCCCGGTGCCTTCCCAGTTTTTGCTTCTTTAATTGCTTTTTGTATTTCATACATTGCTATAGGCGCATTTAATGCCTCTCTTTGTTCTTTGGTGATTTTCGGAAGACAATTCCGTTTCAGATAGTCATTTATCTCTTGCGTAGTCTCTTTTCCTTCTTTATACAACTCAGTATAGAATTGGAGAAAGCATTTTTCAATTTCGTTCAAATTAACTATTATTTTCCCCTCGTGCTTTACCCTATTTATAAACCTTTCCGTTTCTCTTTTCTTTAATTGCCAAGCTAATACTCTCCCCGGTTTATTAGCCTGTTCGAAAGTTCTTTGTTTCATACATCTTAGTTTCCACTCCATTTCTTCATTTAATATCATTTTATATTGAGATTGCAGAATGTTTATATCTCTCTTGATTTCTGAATTAGTTGGTTCCGCATAAAGATCCAGTTCCCTTTTCTTTATCTTTTCTAACAACTCTTGTATTCTTTTTTCCTTTTGCTTTTTTTGAATTGAATTTTGTTGGATAAAAAATCCTCTGAGGACCGCTTTGCTTGTGTCCCAGACGATTTTTGGGTCAGTGCCTTTATTTAAATTTAACTCAAAAAATTCCTTTAAAGTCTTTTTTGCTTTATCTAATATTCTTTCGTCCTTCATTAATGTTTCGTTTAACCTCCATCTTGTCCCCTTCCTTTTCCCCCAATTTAATATTAAGTGTACTGCATTATGGTCTGAGATGGTCTTAGGTTGAATTTCGGTTTTCCGGATTTTTACTGTCAAGTCTTTTGTTAGCCAGATAGCATCAATTCTTCCTGCCGAGTTGTTAGGATATGAAAAGTAAGTATAGTCTCTTTTTAACGGGTTCTGGATTCTCCACGCATCTTCTACATTTAATAGATCAATTAATTGAAAAAAAGATACTGGAAGTTTTATTTGCTTTCTTTTGGCAGTCTTCTTGGATCTATCTAAATCGGGATTTACAACTCCATTCTGATCTCCTAATAATATAATTTTTTCACCAATACATTCCGCCAATTCTTTCGCTAGCTTCTGATAAAATTCACTCTTTCTTACATTCGGAGCATAGAAGCCTACAACCTTGATTCTCTCCCCATGGAACAATATTTCTATTACAACAACTCTCCCTTGAGGATCTTTGTAAATCAGTTTTGGTTCCAGATATGGCTTTGCATAAATTACCACCCCATTCTTTTTTGATTTATTAGAAGACACAAAGTCTATTCCCAATTTCTTACTGGCTAGAATTCTGACATGTTTTTTAACTACATGGGTTTCTTGAAGACAAATCAAGTCTAATTTTTGTTTACTTAGTATGTGTTCAACCTTATTCCTTTTCTTTTTTTCATTTAAACCATTTATGTTCCAAGTTATGATCTTTAAATCCATTTAATTATTTTATTTCACACTCCTTTACCGTTTCCCCCCTTTTTGAACAACGTCCAGTAAAAGTAAAAACAATTTCAGAATTCTACAAATTACGACTCGTCCTCCTCTGTTAGTTTTTTTGGAGTCCTCCGCCCCTCCCCCCAGCGGTTTCTTCCCTCCTAGCTCGTCTCTGTATGTTCTCCAGAATCTGTCAGCTTCTGACCACGACGTGAATTTTCTCCTCTTTCCCTTAAAGAAAAAGGAAATTCCTTCTGGGAATTCCCATCGATGCCCAATTGACTTCCTGCTCAGCGCCTCCACTAAGGGCTTATACTTATCTCTTTTCCTTAGCAGTCTGGGTGGGACAATCTTATGCACAATTATGTCTAACTCTTGTATTCTAAGTTTCTTTTTACTACAAGTCTGTAGAATTTGATCTCTTATTTCCATATTGACAAATGTGACCAAACAGTCCCCAGGCCAGTTGTTCTCTCTGGCTATTCTGGATCTGACTCTAAATACTCTCTCTATCTTGCTTCTCATTTCCAACTCTTCAATACCCAACCAAATAGCTAGTTCTTTTACTATTTTGACTTCAATTTTTTCCTCTGCTTCTTCGGGAATAGATCGAAACCTCAATGTCTTTTCTCGTCTGTGCATTTCGATCATCGAAATGGCATCCAGTACTGCCTCATGTGTCTCTTTCATATCTGAAATCTCTTTCTTTACTTTGTCTATTTCACCCCTTTTTTCTCTGTTCTCTTTCTGTAGCTTCCTCACTCCCTCTTCTAAACCGGTTGTCTTCCCTTTTAAGTCTTGTACCGACTTTGTTATTTCTAGGTTTTTCACAACAAGTTCATTTATCTTCCCAGACATTTCTGCAGCCATTTTAACATTCTCATCTATCTTTTGCCCCATCTCCTCAAACTTATTGTCCATAGCTTTTTTATTTTCGTGCATCTCCTTTTTAATCTCTGCCAGATCTTTTTTGAGTCCCAAAAGGAGATCTTTCATTTCCGCATTCATGTTCAAATCTTGATTTGAATTTCTCCTGTTGGGGTTTGCTGTTGAAGGTGTAGATGATGAATTCGTGGATTTCTTGTTCACATTTGACATATCAAAATGTTCTTACAATTATATCGATCAGTTCGGAGACAAGATCTTAAATACCAATAGAATACCACTAGTACTTGAAATAAAGAAAAGCTAGAAAAAAGAAAAAAAAGAAGAAGAAGAAAATGGGTAAAAGAGGAGGGGAAGGGAAAGAAAAAAAAAGAAAAGTATTAATACTGATAAAAAATACTGAATAGAAGAGGAAAGGATAGGGTGAAAAACAAAAGAGAAAAGAGAAAAAGAGAAAAGGGGCAGAAGAGGGAGAAAGGAGAAGTGAAGGGAGTAAATAGGACAACAAATAAAGAAATAGTGGTGATCGTAACACGAGAGATTAATATAAGGTCGTGGTGCTACTGGAAATGCCAAGATATTTCAATTAATACTATTGAAGCAGAGGTGGTAGTGGTACGCTGATAGGTGGAAAAATGGAAAAAAGTTAATATTTCTGAATTTTGTTTCGTATATACAGTCCACAATGCCACTTTAGATGGTTGAAGTCCTTAAAATTACAGAGAAATTGTTCTTTTCCAGGTCTAAACGTAGGAAGCACCTAGTATAGTCAGTTCGGGAATAGCCCTGTAGTGTTGTCTTTAACCACTAGATGTCAGCCTTTGCCTTGTTATCAGTTCGTAGTTCGCTGCTGTCCTTTTCTTTTCTCTTAAAGGGGTTAGCACACCCCGCCAGAGGTCTTTTTAATTTTATTCTATTTTTCCTTCGTTCCGATGTGGGAGGAAATATCTTATTTCTGGATCTTTTCCCTTTCTCTCCTTATACAATCATCTTTCAGCCTCTTTTCCAGACCTCTTTTAGTCTTTCTATCCCGTCTTGTATGTCTGTTTGGGTTGCAATTTTACTTTTCTTTATCTTTGTTGCTTTTCCTCCCACTTTCAGTACTACTCTTTATATAGGGACCCCCTCCAATCCTCGTAGCACAGCTACTTTTGTCCTTTCCAACACCAAGAGCTGTTAATTCGTTTCAATGGAGAAAATTATAGGAAATTATAAAAAGTGGAGATCATAGAATGGGATGAGAAGAAACCTGACGCCAGGGTTTGGGGCGGTTTAAAACGCTTCAAGCCCTCTTCCTGCTGCTCTCCATCGTTTCCGTCATCACCATTTCTCTCCTGAGGGATAATTTACCAATTATAATCCTTTTAGTTGTTTCTCGCTTGTTTTGAGTTTAATCCAACCATGCATACAGCTTTGGATAGTACCTAAAATATTATAATCTCTTCTTTAAGTTCGTCTTTCGAGATATATCAATCAAAATGCACAGGGAGTGACCCCCTCTTTCCCCTGCTTCTGCACAGCGCTTTGGTACGTTCCGCTCTTTTCCGGTTGTCCTCAGGCTTTTATCAGCTGTTATACAGTACAACCTCTTGTCTTATTCTATTCTATGCGGCTACAAATATAAGAGTTTTTAAGAGGTTTTAGGCTCTATGAGGACTGACCGTTCGGTTGTTCTCCCAGCGCCTTCGGTTCGTGGAAATTTCTCCGTCAGTCACCCTGGTATCAGGCTTTCTCTCTGCGGGGCGGGAGCGTTGATTCGGCGTCTGTGGACTCCTTCGAAGCGGAGAACCCCTCCAACACCTCAACGTCTCCTTTTTGGATTCAGGAAATCCTCCTGGTCCTTCTGGGGGCTGTGAAGCCTAACTGCCCCCTTTGTTTCACCCCTTCAGAGAGTGCTTGCCTCCGCAGCTCCGAGACAAGCGACCATGGGCGTCCGCGGCAAAAACCGGAAGTGTACTTCACAAATAATTCTTAAGTAAAAATTGTTGAAAGGTGCCCCCCTCTCCCCTAGGTAGGGTCTCAGTCTGTGTACCAGATGGAGCTGGACACAGAATGGACCTGTGCCTCCATGGACAGCTGTGAATCTAAAATGACTCCCAGGCTGCGCGCCTGGTCCTTCAGCGGCACAGTTGCCCCATTCAGGACCAGGGAGTCCCCCACACCCACCTGCCCCCTGCCCCCCCAAAACAGTATTCCTGTCTTGTCAGGATTCAGCATCACTCTTTTAGCCGCCATCCATCCTCCAGCTGTGTCACACAGGACCTTCACAGGTTCTGATTTAAAAGAAAGGTAGAGCTGGGTATCATCCGCATACTGATGAACACTCAGCCCAAACCCCCTGATGATCTGTCCAAGCAGCTTCATATAGATGTTAAAAAGCATGGGGGAGAGGACGGAACCCTGAGGCAGCCCACAAGTGAGAGCCCAGGGGTCTGAATACCACTTTCTGTACACGGCCCAGGAGGAAGGAGCAGAACCACTATATAACAGTGCCCCCAGCTCCCAGCAATTCTAGATGGTCCAGAAGGATGTATGGTCAATGGTATCAAAGGCCGCTGAGAGATCCAGCAGAACTAGGAAACAGCTTTCACCTTTGTCCCTAGCCCATTGGAGATCACCGACCAGTGCAACCAAGGCAGTTGCAGTCCCATGATGAGGCCTGAATCCCGATTGGAAGGGATCCAAATGGTCCGCATGCTCCAGGCATGTCTGGAGTTGTTCAGCAAACACCTGCTCAATCACCTTGGCAAAAAATGGAAGATTTGAGACTAGGTATAGTTGGCCATATTGGCTGGGTCCAAAGATGTTTTTTAAAGAAGCGGTTTAATAACCACCTCTTTCAGCACGTCTGAGAAGGCTCCCTCACAGAGGGAAGCATTCACAACCCTGCGGAGCCCATCACCCAGCCCTTCCCGGCTCGCTTTAATGAGCCAGGATGGGCAAGGATCAAGGGGACAGTGGTTGGTTTCAATAGTCCAAGCAGCCTGTCCACATCCTCGGAGGTGACAGATTGGGATTGATCCCATGCAACTTGACTAGACAGGACTATAGTACTCTCCCACCCCGGTCCTGCTCCCATGGTGGAGTCTACCTCTTTCCAAATCTCAGCAACTTTATCTGCAAAAAAACTTTGCAAAATCATTGCAAGAGAACTTGGGGTCTTTACCAGGCCCCGATGGTGAAGGTGGTTCCATTCAGGTGAACCACCTGAAAGAGTCTCCTGCTGTTTTCTGCAGATGCAATAGAGGCGGTGAATAAGGTCCTCTTTGCCATCGCTATCGCCACTTTGTAGGCTCGAAGTTGATCTCTAACCTGTGTCCAGTCTGATTCAGAATGAGTTTTCCACCACTGGCACTCTAGCCGTCTCAGTGATTGTTTCATTGCCCTCAGATCCGTGGAAAACCACGGGGCTGTCTGGGCTTCATGCATTCGGAGAGGGCACTTCAGAGCCAGACAGTCAATAGCCCTGATTAACTCAGCATTCCAGTGGGCCACCACGGAATCAGCTGAAAGGCCATCAACATGGGATTAAACTAGCGCTAATAGACCCAGGAACCTCACCAAAATGCTGGAGAGGGTCCACCTCCACAGGCACATACCTCCACATGTGGTGGGAGTGCCCCAAAGTCCAACTATTCTGGACAACAGCCATACGAGAAATATATAAAATAACCAAGCAAGTGTTAGAAATCACCCCAGAATTGGCCCTGCTAAACATCTTCCAAGACAATAATGCCCACTTACACCACAAAGAACTCATAACCCACCTACTTTCAGCAGCCAGAAACATCATCACTAGACACTGGAGAGACCTGTCAGGAGTAAGCATGGACCAATGGTACCAAGTAGTATGGGAAACAGCCCTACTAGAAAAATTAACCAATAAACTGAAAAATGACACAGGGACAAATAGAAGAAGATGCCTTCACCCCGGTATGGCTCCCCTTTATTACATACACAGCCCAACAAGACAATGACAAAAATCCACCAACAGTATACAAATCAATATGGCTAACCTGATCTAAAACACCCACCCACCCCACTCAAACATGAAAACAAAGATCACCATAGCCAATCACAAACAAACAACCACACCCTAGGCCAACCCCAACCTCTCTCACCACCAAAGGAACACAAGTGAATAGCAGAGAACCTGCACAAGCGAATCTGTAACCCCACATATATTAAGTAAAATAGAAACATTGTCCCCACCCCCACTCACCTCTCCCCCTCCACCTCTCTCCCCCTTTTCTTCCAATGTCTCAACAAATGAAACTGATCTGTAAAAAATGTTACTGGGGGGAAAGAGAGGGAGAGAGAGATTGCACATACTTTTGTAAACCAATAAAATCTTTAATAAAAATACATTTTAAAAAAATGGGATAAAACACCCCCTACCCAGAAGCGGCTTTGTCATGCTGGCCACATGATCCGGAAGCTGTATGCCGGCTCCCTAAGCCAATAAAGCGAGAGTTGTCTGCGACTGGACCTAATGGTCAGAGGTCCCTTTACCACTCTCTGGAAACCATTTGGATCCATTAAGTGGCAGGGCGGGCCACCTGAATCTGTCCCACCTCCCTGCAGAGGGGAAGGGTTGCAGAGAAGTCTAGTTGCAGCATGGCACTTTTTTTGTTTCATTTTTACTTAGTGTCAGATCACCCACATCTGTAAAGGTGAACACCAGGTCTAAGGCATGTCCACAATTATGAGTTGGGCCAACTTATTCAGGATCAGCCCCATGGAAGCCATGCTTTCCACAAAGTCCCGAGCAGCCCCTTGTAAGGTTGTGTCGACATGGGTGTGAAAATCCCCTAGGACAACCAAACTAGGTGTTTCCAGGTTCCAGGAGAACACCAGGCAGGAATACCTTGGTGCACCAGTGCTTCCAGAACATGCACTCAGAAAACTGGGTCATCCCAATAGGGCGCCCGGTGTAAGCTGATGACTTCCTAAAAATCACTGCAACCCACCCAAATTACCTGGGGTGCTGTGCATAAGAGAATCTTGGAGGACAAGCAGCGGCAAGGACAGGCCCAACTGCTTCGTCTGTCACACATGCCAGGTCAAGTCCTCCATCCACAATCAAGTCGTGGATGGCAGAGGTCTTGCGAATCATTGACATGGCATTGCACAGCAGCACCTTCAGATCACGTGAGCCTCCCATGTTGATTCCAGTATCCTTCTGGTCAAGACCAGACCCGGAGGCAGGGGTAGTCCTCAAACAATGACTAAACCTGCCTCCTTGGTAATGATATGGTCTGGTGTTGGCATAACTCCTCCTCCTACCCGTGATCACTGAGATCGGGTGTCCCAGTGCACCCCTCTGCTGTAGAACCTGCCCCAGCCATTCTGTTGGCTGGGGCCCACTCCCAGGCAGCCCTGACCCTCTCCCCTTCAAACAGAATACAAACTATAGAATAAAACAATAGAAACCAATTAAAAAAAACAAAAACAAAAAACGATTTACAAATTATACTAAAATTAAACTAACCCCCAGCCCCAACGAAACGTTTATCCCACCCTCAACAAAGCAAAAACAAAACAAACAAAATTCAAAACACCACAGATTAAAACTATTTAAAAACATTTAAAAGCATTTTCAACATTTGCCCCTGTTAGTTCCAGTGAGTCTGGGCTCTTCAGAACTCACAGCTGGGCAATGTCCCTCGTGGCTCCCAGGAGTCTCTTACGCCGTTTTGAAAGCATGCATACTTGTCCTTTCCATTGTGCCTCTCACAAGACAGCCCCACACCACTTCGGACTTCAGAGTATCAGTGCCAGAAAGACAGTCTAAAAATATTTCATTGTATATTTGTTTCATTGAGTCAGATAAGAGCTATCTTGAACAGTTTATTCTATAAGTTTTCTGCTTTTGAGGGGATGCATAAGACAGTTGGAGAAGTACTGGTAGCCTGGTTTAGGCATGAAATATGCAACACCAGAATACATGACACCAGTGCTTTTTTTCTTAAAAAATGTTTAGGACTACTCTCATTTTCCTGCTCATATTGAAATACTGCCCCTCAATGGGGCCAAACTTAGATTCACAAAATGTTTAGGGGTGTGCGTACCCCCAGAAAAAGCACTGCATAACACAGTGTAGTATTTTTTTACAATATTTTTGGGGCATGCTCAGAATTTTCCTTCTGTAATGCTGTTGAGTGATGAGGATGAATACCCAGGGGTTGCACAATGATTTCACTGTGCTTTGACTAGTAACACCATTGTACATGTTCTGTTGGGATCACTCCGGTTCATGCTGTGAAGGTTCTTCATAGGATTACTGTGTACAGAAACATGACTGATGTTGAATAAAATCTAGAGGAAACTAAGTTCTACATTCGAGGACACAGCAGCCATCTCTGTGATCTAGACTGCTAGGAGAAATGGCAAGCATTTCTATGCCATGTCTATAGAATGGGTCCCACTATCCTTTCTCTGCATCCCTGTGACTCCATTGACATGATTACAGAGAGGAATGTGGCAGTGAAAGGCAGTGTTCCTGGGACTTGTCAATTCACAGAAGCTATAGAGTAGGTGAGCTGGAAGCTCCTGGACCTCAGCTGCAGCAGCCTTTGAGATCTCCAGCATTCATAAAAAAGAATGGCTCCCTTGAGTGAACAAGCGCTCCAAAGTAGCATGAGTTTGCCATAATACTAAATGCTTCAATGTGGCTTTATTATTGTGAAGGTTTCCTAGCTGTTTTAACTGGGGATAAAGGCTTATTTAAAATTCAGACTTGTGAACTTTGCCTTAAATTGCTCCTTATTTTCAATACAATTTAAAACAAGATGTGTCCAATAAACCAGATTCCTCATTCTGTGCAGTGATACGAAGGTAGGTATTGGATTTTATTTCTTCCTGTTGTACACTTGAACTGAAAGGACAATCAAAGATTGTTCTTGGAACGACTCAAATGGTAACTTTTTCTTAGTATCAAATAATGCAGAAAGAACAGAAAGTACGTGAATGATATGGGGGAAAGCTTTAGTACTTGTTGCATGAAAGTACCAAGAGGAATGCAAGGAATGCTCCCATTATCTACTGGAGATTATTCAATTGTTGGCAGTTTCATATCTCCAGGAGAAGTTATGATGACCAGGCAGAAACATACCTGTACTGTTATAGTTTGCAACTGCATAGAACTTGATCTGGAAAGTCTGCATCTGGTTGGTCAAAGGATCAATAGGCTCTGGCAATCTTTGTTCTGAAGATGTAAACTCTGAGGAGTCAACATTCATACTCTGTTTCAGCTGAGGCATAAACAGATTTTAGCAAGATACTATGCTCTAGTCATGACCATAAATCAGCTGTGCATTTGAATGAGGGTGCATTCTGTCTGTGCTGTGTTGCTTTGAACTGGATACACCTGTAAGGTGCATTTGAATTTGCATCCCTGTTGACATTTAAATGCTACTAGCTGTGCATTAACACCTTGTTTATAGTATTGTGAGGGGGTTTGGAGGTAGGCTGCATGCCCGAGTCCTTTCTAATTCCTGTATCCAACAAGGATTTAGTACTGCCTGCCTAAATGTGGGTGGCTATGGTAACAAAGAAATTGGCTCTGTGCCAGAGGAAAAATGAGCGGGGCCCCTCCCTTAACTAGCTGTCAATTTGAAGGACAAAAACCAGAGTTGAGGTGTGTAAGCTAGAAGTGAGATGCAGGCTAGGTGGCTGCGAGACAGGGTCATGCCTGATTTCTGCTGGGATCCAAGCCTGTGGCTATGGGAGAAGCAATAACTTATTGTGGTGCTGATGCTGTGAATCCCTCCATCATAGGCTCAGGTTGTATATATGTGTAAATAAGTCATATATCATAACGATACCACATTCTCTGCTGTCCCTCATTCCAAGGAAACTGAACCCTGGGTAAGTACCTGGAACCCCTGGAATTTCACACCACTTAGAGAAGGGGGTGGGTTGCAGCAATATGCTTCTATAGCTAGACCAAGATCCTAACATTTTGACACCCAGCTAGACAGCTATATATTTCAAATTTATTTTATTCATTACAAATAATAATTGAAAGGAACAATTACAAGGTTATCATGCATCACATCTAAAATAAACAAAAAGGGAATCAGGTAATTCTACTTTTACTATAAGAAATATATGTAATACAGACTTATTTTTGCTTCTCCCTATTGTTATAAGTAATACACGTACAGTTTGCTTTTTCTGCAGACTGAATTATTGTTCTGTGGTGTGTTTGTGCTGCTGCTATTTTGCAGATGAAGCTGAAAGATTAGCTTAGTTCAGTATTGGTCTGCAGATAATGTTTTTTAACTATATCCTTTTCCAAGCACTGTACATTGGCTGGGGTCTCTTTAGGAAAATAAGCAATCCGTACATCAGAAGTCAGCAACATGGTGCTTTTCAGATGTTGGCCTGCAGCTCCCATAATCCCCAGCCAGCTTGGCCAGTGATGAGGGAGGAGAGGAGTTGGGCTCCAACAACCCCTGGAGGCCCCTACCATGGCTATCCCTGCCGTGAATATTATGAACTACTTGAAGGCCAGTCATGGGCTGGGAGAGTGGAGGCAATGAGAATTGTCGTTCTTTCCCCAACTCCAGTGCCCTGGACTTACACTCCCCTACTTCTCTATTATTTCATCCAGCTTTATTAAAAGAGCAACGGTTGAGGCCCAGATGATTCCCCACAATATCACCTTTCCCTTTATTACTGTATCTTCCCCACAAGTCCAAAAACCACAGAGGACCAGGTCCTCTCAGGGCCATGGATTGCCCTGCCTCCTTTTTCTCTTCTTACCATTGCTGTGCCCTCCATCTCCTATTTAAGGCAGCAGCAGGGTCATCTTCATCCTTTTGTCCACCCATACTAGAGTTTGCGTGTTGGGAAAGAGAAACAAGATGTTGACAATTGGTACACACACACACACACACACACACACCAGGGATAGTCAATGTGATGCTCTCCAAATGTTGTTGGACTATAGATCTCATCATTCCTGACTATTGGCTGTGTTGGCTGTGGGTGAGGGGAGTTGGAATCCAGCAGCATCTGAAGGCCACTACGTTGACTGCCACTGCTATCAGGAGCTGAAGCCGACAACAGAAAGAAAAATACAATCAAAATATGTTCTCAGTTACCATTCAAAGTGGCTTGAACTGACTGGCAACTGACTGGCTCTAAATTAATCTCTGTCAGCAAGTATTTGAACAAGGGCTTTTTGACCTTAAGATTTTAACAACCATAAATATTCTGGGTTTTTTATAAATTAGTTTTTTTATTGGGGAGTTTTGTGTTACAAAGCAAACATACGAACAGGGAACAGCACATCTATTGTCTCCACTTTCAGTTCATAGTCTTTTTAACAGTTTATTTACATTTGATGAGAGACATTTTTGTCATAGACATCTTGCAGTTGGGGGAAAGGGGAGAGGGGGGATATTGTTTTTTCATTCTATTGCCTATTCTTAGTGCAGGGAGGTTTGTGTCAGCATCACATGGGTAGGTCCTTTGTTTATGTCTTTATTTATTTTCATTGACATTGCGACTCTTCATGGGGTCACGAAGAGTCGGACACGACTGAACGACAACAACAACAACATTGACATTGCGAGAGGTTAGGGCTTCCCAAACTTGGTTGGTTGTGTTTAGTTGATTGCGGTGTAGCTTATTTGTGTGAGGGAGGTTGGCTAGGTTGTTGGGTCAGCTTAGCCATATTGATTTGTATGCTGTTGGAGGGGATAGGTCATTTTCCTGTTGTGCTGTGTACGTAATAAAGGGGAACCACACTGGGATGAAGGCATCCTCCATAGCTTGTCCCCATGCTAGTTTGAGTTTGCTAGCTTTTCTAGTAGGGCAGTTTCCCATACGTTTTGGTACCAGTGGTCTATGTTCACTCCTGATAGGTCTTTACAGTGTCTAGCTATGATATTTCTAGCTGCTGAGAGTAAGTGACATGAATTCTTGTGTGTTGTTGTCCTGGAAGATATTTAATAGGGTGAGTTCTGGAGTTGCTTCTATTACCTGTTTTGTTATTTTGGAAATTTCCTGCAGCACTGATATCCAGAAGGATTGGTCTTTGGGGCATTACCACCACCTGTGGAGGTATGTGCCTATTGCGGTGCAGCCTCTTCAGCATTTAGATGAAGTTCCTGGGAGTATCTGTGCTAGCTTCCGTGCTGTTAGGTACCATCTATATATAAGTTTTCGGGTGAGGTTCTCTTCTTTTGGACGAGATGGATTTCAATGGTAGTTTAGACCATAGTCTAGACCATTGGGTATGGTCTAATTCATGTCCTTTGTCCTGCTCCCATTGTGGTGGTAAGGGGGTCTGTAGTGTCTTGGAGTAGTAGTTTATATGCCTCTTTACTGTGTTCCTCTGTTGTTAGGAGGAGTTTCTCAAAGGTGGCTGCTGTTTTTGTTGCTGGGAACAACCATTAGTATTCTGCTGTAAAATAAGTGATGTTTATGTAACTTACGGGAGTCACTGGTTAATTGGGATACAGGATTTGAACTATTCCCTTTCCTTTTCCTCTTTCTGTGTCAGGGATGTTTACATTTGAATACTGTCAACAAATCATTTTTACTGATGATGTATTATAACTAATATTTGCTTAATATTGTGCTAGATGCTGTGCTCCTTTTAAAAGAATGTATAAACCTACTACCACTTGAAAATATTGTGATTGTGTAGAAAAAGTCTACAAGGTTAAAACAATAAAAAATACATTGATTCCATCTGTAAAACCAACACGAACAATATTGAACAATGTTATCCTGAAAAGGCCATTTAAAGGGGAAAAAGAAAAAAGTACCTTTGGAGAAGCACCTAAAATAGCAGATACAGTGGTACCTTGGGTTCCGAACTTAATTCGTTCTGGAGGTCCGTTCTTAACCTGAAACCGTTCTTAACCTGAGGTACTACTGTAGCTAATGGTGCCTCCCGCTGCCGCCAGCACGCAATTTCTGTTCTCATCCTGAGGTAAAATTCTTAACCCAAGGTACTCCTTCCAAGTTTGCGGAGTTTGTAACCCAAGGTACCACTGTAGTTGGCACCATCCTAATTGCATGAACCACGTCTAGTGATTTTCAACCTTCATCTCTTCAACTTGCATTTCATCATTTTCACTATTACTTTTAATAGTCCATAACTTAAAATCCATTCTCATAATTTTTTTTCTGTAATATTTCAAATAATTCTCTTTAGAAAACTTCTTGTAATCCTACAAGAGAGTCAGTTGATTACAATTGTTTTTCAAATAATTCACGTATTTACTCCAGTCTTTCAGGAATTTCTGGCCCCGCTGGTTTCGAATTCTCCGATTCTGCGTAGTCCATTAATTGCATCTGCCACTCCTCTTTCATCGGCAATTCTTCCTGCTTCCACTTCTGTGCCAATAATATTCTTGTTGCCGTTGTTGCATATAAAAACAGTTTTTTATCTTGTCTATTAATATCCATGCCAACAATACCAAGTATAAATGCTTCTGGGGTTTTTTTAATAAATGAATTTCAACATCTTTTTCATCTCATTTTAAATCATTTCCCAGAAGCTTTTCACCTTCTTACATTCCCACCACAGGTGATAGAAAGTACCTTTTTTCCCTTACATTTCCAACATTTGTTACTTATTTTATACATTTTAGCTAATTTCACTGGTGTAATATACCATCTATACATCATTCTCATCACATTTTATTTCAAGGCATTGCATGCTGTAAATTTAATTTATTCTTTCCACAATTTCTCCCAAAATCTTTGGCCCAATGTGTCATAACCAACTTTAACTCTTCATCTTTCAAATGCCATTCCAACAGCAATTTATACATTTTAGACATTGTTTTAAAATTGTTGTTTAATATTTCCATTTCAAATTTTGATGTGGTATAACTAAATCCATTTTTCTCTAAGTCCTTTTTAAACATTTCATTAATTTGGCAATAGTGCAACCAATCATATTTACATATTCTTTTACCTCTTCGTAAGATTTAATTTTCCACTTATTTCCTTCTTCTCTTACTAACTTTTCATATGTAACCCAATTTTTACTCATATTTATCTTTTCCACACTCATTGCTTCCAAAGGTGACAACCACCAAGGTGTTTTATGCTCTAATAGGTTTTTATACCTATCCCATACTTTATATAGAGATCTTCGGAATATGTGATTACCAAATCCTTTAAGAACTTTTGTTTTATCATACCATAAATATGCGTGCCAACCAAACCTATTATCAAATCCTTCTAAATCCAACAAATCTGTATTTTCTAGCAACATCCTTTCCTTCAATCAACAGAGGCAAGATGCTTCATAATATAACTTCAAATCTGGCAAGGCGAAGCCCCCTCTTTCTCTAACATCCATTAACAATTTAAATTTAATTTTTGGTTTCTTCTCCTGCCAGATATATCTTGAAATTATTTTCTGCCACTCCTTAAATATAGCTGCCCCTTTGATTATTGGAATTGATTGAAACAGAAATAACCTTTTTTGGTAGCACATTCATTTTATACTTGTTAGACCTCTTGCTCACCTTTTTTGAGTTATTACAAAAATAACTCAAAGTGACTTACAACAATAAAAAACCTTGCATTAAAACCAGCCTAAAACAAAATGGAAAAATCTAAAACATTTTAAAAACATCTATGATTCTATGATCCCACCTGCTGAAAGGGCTTACCAGTGCATGACTCACAGTGACCAAACTCTGTATGTGTCCTCCAAGTCCAGGATATCTAAGGGCTTGTCTCCTCCTCTGCTTATCCCGTCTGCTCCCTAAGATCCCTCAGAAAGGCTCATGTCTGTAGAGGTACAATTGATCAGGTGAGGCAGAGAGTGTCGCCCATATTTTAGAAAACCTTGCCCTGTAGGATCCACACCATGCCATGCCACATGCCTCCCCTTATGGTTTTCTAATGACTGGTTAAAACTTTTTTCCCCCCTAGAAACCATTTGTCTTACTGATCAGATGGTTTTTATGTGGTAGAATCACATTTTATCTGCTGGTTCTGTTTCCATTTTCATACTTTGGGTCCCCCCCCCCCCTTTTGTACATTATTACCAGATCGTTTTAAATTGTTGTAAGTTGATGCAAATTCATTAGAAGGGTATGGAACACGTTTTCCAGATTAATAAAGGGATAAAAGCAGCTTCATTAATAACATCTAAAGTCTTTGTCCTTATGCATGTCCATATGTTTGCTCTTCCGTAAAGAGGAAATTGCATGCTGGTCTGAAAGCTTGTGAGGCTGAAGCTAAGCAGGGTTGAGTCTGGTCAGTGCCTGGATGGGAGACCTCCACCTTGCATTCTGCGACGGGACATAACTGTAATGAAATAAATAATGGAGAGCCCCAGACTCAGTATAGACTGTGATAGAGCCTTTCCTCAATGTGTGCCCTCCAGCTGTTAGAATATAGAAAGCTACCTTTATACAGAGTCCGGCCATTGGACTATCTGGCTTGGTATTGTCTGTCACTAGCTTTTGCACAATTACAGGGTGGATTGTCTCCCCCCCTCCCTGGAGACGGCCAGGGACTGAACCTGGGACCTTCTGCTTGCCCGGCAGATGCTCTACCATTAGTTATGGCCCAGGCTGATGGGTCCAAAACAGCGGGAGGGCACCAGGATAGGGAAAGCTGCTACAAGAGAAGCATACATTTTTGAACAGGAAACTGGAAGTGGGGTATTTTTCCCCTACTCAAAATAAGTAGTAGAACCGTTTTCCAGGAAATTGCAAGATGAAATGCAGCAAGACTTATTGAAATAAATGGAGTCTCTGCAGCTGCATTGCTTGATTGATATATAATCCACAGGTGCCGGGACTTGAGAATTTTTTCCTAAAGAGCAAAGTTGCAAGTGCTATTCCAATTCAAATAAAGCATGTATTATTCAAATAGCTTTGGCAGCTTTCTTTTATCTGCACAGTGTCATTATTCACAGAACAGACTAACCCTGCTTTTTTTCTCCTTCTCATGATAAAGTTAATCTTTGCACTGTAGAGATTAGTGAGGTTATGACACTGTTAGCTAAATCTATCCTTCCCACAGCTCTTACTACTAAAGCTGACCCTTCCAGCAATAATTACTTATATATCCCACCCAAGAATTACTTATTAAGGCACAAGTGATTTGAACCACCCTGTGGGAACCTCCATCTCCTTGATCACCACCTAAATATCACTGGTGCTCAGGAGCAAACTTTCCCAGCAAATTCCTGCAGCTGACTTGGCTTTGAATGCAATTGTTACTACTTAGGGGTTTTTACTAACTTATTTTGAATCTCTGATGCTGAGTTTGATTTTTAACATGTATTTTTAATGGCATTTATATGGTAGATTTCAGAATGTGTATCATCTCTATTTAATGTGTATAATCTGTATTTAAATGTATAATAATGTGTATAATCACTATTTAAAGGCCTTATCAGGAGGGAGCTTAACTGAACCAAGAATCAGAACCAGAACCTGTTTACAATGCTTGATCTCAGTTCTGTATCATCTCACGTTTCACTGATCATGTACAAAGTGTTCTTCCCCTGGTAGTATTTAGCCAGGAAATCAGCCCCCTTCATCCAGAGCAGGTTGTGGAAGAGGAGAACCATGTATGCAAAGTACTGAGCTTCTTTGAGGAAATGCAGGATATAACTGTATTAAGTAAAAATCCATAGCACTGAATTCCTACAGAGAGCAAGGCCAGCCTCTGTGTCTCTTTCAGGCCCACTTTCAAGACTACCTCCCAAAAGGCAAACTAGCTTTCCACCTCCCCCAGCCAAGCAATGATTGACATTTCTAACAAAAATAGGTACAGGATATTGGATCCTTTCAAAGACAGCACTCAAACAAGAAAAAGGATGTTAACAATTGGTTCATAAATTTCTAAACTTAAACACTTTTTTATGAAGCCTCCAATCTGGCTTCAATCTTTGCTCTTGTCCCAATTTCCTATTTTTGACTGAACTCTGCTTTTCACCTATTGGGAAAATACGGTACACAGCCATACATGTCAATGTGGGGCCGCATGTCCCTGGCATGAAAAATAATAACCCACCCAGAGAATACCTTTTGGTGCTTGTGCGATTTTTAAAAAATACACCATTTTGGAATCATGGTTGAATGCAGCAGAAAGACTTGTTCTCACAGCCATCCAGAATTGTTGTGTTTACTATGAGCATAAGGCACCCATTACCCATTCCTTGAAAATACCGCATGGCGCTTACCAGTGAGTGTCTGCAACCAGTCTGGATTTGTAGGCATAACTGAGGCACTCTGTTGTTTTAACTGAACAATATCCTCTGGTAGGTTCTTCCCCACTACACATATACATAAATGCTGGCATATATGTTTTGTTTTCCCCAGGAGGTCTTTTCAAAGGTTTCCAGCTTAAAAAAATGATTACCAGATATAATATGTTCAGCCACATATTAGAACATTTGAATATGAATATGTAAAGTCATTGCCAAAAACTATTGAGCTTATGATCAGGAGTAGATTTTATTTTAGTTCAGTTCAGTTCAGATTATTATTATTATTATTAATTTGTTAATTTTAAAACTGTTTTTTCTTGTACTTAAGTATAAAGAAATGTCAAAAGGAGCTTAATAATGGGCACAGTATGATAAATGGTAAACCCTACACAAATCCAGAGTGGAGTCCCTAAGGCACCCAATTGGCTTGCTCCTCCGCTGCATCAGTGAGGCTGGGGGGGGTCCTTGTCGTCTGGGCAGCCCAGGACCCCCAGACACACTGCCCAGGCTTGTGCCTCGGGGGCAGTGTGACTTCACCCCCAGAGGGACACTCCATTGTCTCTCAAGACGAAGGAATGCCATCAACAACAACTATAAACGGTAAAGTCACTGGGTTGTATCCAATGGTGGCTTGGTGCTAGCAAGGGGGGAAACTTCTGCTTGTGTGGAGCAGGATGCTTAGTTTTCACCCATCCCTCCTACCCGCTGTGGCTCCCTATGCCCACTAAAACGCTGCTTCTGAGTCTTGGGGGACCTTCTACAAGAGTGTGGGCTGTGGCATGAAGAGCTGCAGTAGGTGGGGGAGCAACAAATACTTGTTGCCTTGCCTTAATGTAAGAAGACCCACTTTCTAGGATCACAGTGCCACCACAACTCGATGCTCCTTTTTTCTAGGTTGGGATAGAATCTCAGGCGCAGGGGCTGGATGAGGCCCTCCAGGCCCCTCTGTCTGGTACTCGGCCCTCTCCCCAGGCCAGACCTCCCAGTCCTGCTCTGAGGACTCTGTGAGTTCTTTTGTCTGGATGAAATGTGTCCTTGGACTCTGGTAATGGTGTATCTTTCTTGCCTGGATGGAGGGGTGTGTGTGTGTGTGTGTGAGAGAGAGAGAGAGAGAGAGAGAGAGAGAGAGAGAGAGAGAGAGAGAGAGAGAGATACCATTTGTCTTTTCTGTGACTGGAATTTGATGAGTCACATCCGTTGCTCTGCCCACTGTTGCCTCGGGCTCCACTCTCCCGTGTCCTGTCCTGAGGTTCTCCATGATGGAATCCAACCCTCAGGCTGGAGAAGGTTTTCCTCCTCTGTTCTAGCTTCTTGAATCCAGCAAATGTTATGCATTTAGGTTGCGTACACACAATACCATTAAAGCACATTTGAAGCACATTCTTTTCCTCAAAAAATTAGGGACATAGGGAAGTTTTTAAAAAATGTTTTATGTTTTATTATGTTTTTATATGTTTTGGAAGCTGTCCAGAGTAGCTGGGGCAACCCAGTCAGATGGGTACGGTACAAGTAATAGAATTATTAATTAATTGATTACTGCAATTTCTGAGGGGTAACCTACAGTGCCTTGAAAACCTAGAGGGCCCAGAATTCTTTGAAGAAGATAAATATGTTTTGAATGTCCTTTAAAGGTGTACCTGTGTAAGCAGCTGATATCTTTCCCAACAGTTCTTCCTTATAATCTCGTTGTCCATCTCTGCCACTTTCTGCCCTAATCTGTCCTCATGAAATTCAAACCTTTAATTCCGATTTCTGTGCTTCTGTTCATTAAAAGATTTAAGTTTTAAACTTTTTTAAATGCTACACTTATTACAAGATAAACATTGTTCTGAAAGGCAACCAGCACTTTTGATACACACTTGTTGATGAATCTCTCCTCCCCTCCCAATATGTAGAAATTCCCAACAGTTGCTAAACCAACACAGAGGGTTTTATTCTTTGGAGAATTAATATACATCATGTGGGCTCAGGTTCTTTCCAGCTTAGTACACTGTTTCTTTAGTAGGATTTGCTTTCCTGAGTTGAACTTTCAGGACTCAGAACACCTTATCACACTTTCACAAGACCTTCTTTCTGATAATTAAAAAAAAGCAAAAACCCAACAGCCTGTCAGGGCTTGTGCCAGTTAAATCCAAGCTCTCAGGGGATTTGTTTTTCTTTTGGCGTCAGATTAGATGTTCAAACGAAGCCGTGTTTTGGAGCTGCAAGTGGATGTCTGTAGAACTCTTAATGAGGCTAATCCCATGGCGGCACATTCCAAGCAGCTAATGGGCGCAAGTTCATTGCTTGCTTTAACATCTCTTGGTCAAGAATGGAATGAATGACTTTGCTGGTGGCCGGTCAGGAGTGAATTAGTAGTAGTAGTAGAAAGACCAGCAGCACTGAAATGTGGACAAACTGCCCAGAGAGATCTTTAGACAGACTCAAATGTGGATGATCAGGTAAATAATAACTAACATTATTATTATTTGGTGGCAGTGCTTAGTAACAAAATATTTCAGGGATATAAGACAGGAACAAATTTAAACTCCCACTATGAATGTATACATTTACAAGTAACTGTATGTTTTGCTAATTAGTGCTAGAATATTCTATAGAATAATGAGGATGAAAAAATGGATCATAAATTTGTTTCATTCATGAAAGACATTATCATTCATGGGGTTTATTATTCACTGCTTATATCTAACATGCAGTAGTAATTGATCATTGCAAATTCATTAAACAATTGTTTTTGCTTTTGTGCCTTCATTCTGCAGTATCTGGGAATGTAAATTAGTACTGATGTGCTGCGTTCATTGCCACCGATCCATTTCTTCGGCCATAGAATGGAATGCCTTCTCCTTTGATTGGAGTGAAAATCAGTAATTATTAATAAGTCATTTATAGTTTCCATGGGGCTGAAAAGACAGACTTTTGCCTAACTTCACAAATTTGAAATTAATGATAAAATTGAAAATTAGAGGCAGATTATTATAGTAATAAATATTTTACTGTTTTTCTATTGGTATTCTATTGCTATAGTTGAAATTCAGGAATACAGTGTATATTATATAAAATCAATTTTATTTATTAACATTTGTCAATTGATCTTAATATCTTTCCTATGAGCTGACACAAAAAAATACTACTTAGCACCAAATGCTGGGATAAGTATTGCTTGTACAATTTTAAGTAGCTGCTGTTTATTTAAGATATTTATATTCCACTATAATATTTATCCAAAGCAAGTTTACACTAAAAATTAAAACAAAGCAATAATAAAATATGCAATAAACCTAATAAAAGTAATTAATAACATAATGAAAACAATGGCCACATTAAAATAGTAATTAAAACAGCAAAGTAACAGAAACTCTGATTAGAAATACTGTTGTCAGGTCTAATCAGGCAATTATTTTATAATTAACAGAGTATTTCATATTTTACTTTTAAATTTAACCTTGTTAAAGCAATTGAATTTTCTTTAAGCTACATTTTAAAGATAGCTCTCCAGAAATATTTTATGAGCAAATTTTACAGTGGCAACATTTGAATAGTTTTTGTACATTTTCATAAAACCTCATAAGTGAACCAGGAAATATGGATAAAATAGCTGCTTCTGGGTATTTTTGTACTAGGAAATTCTTTAGGCAGCTATCCAATAAAATTTAACACATAAAAGCAATTTAATATTTACGGGACGGACGGACAATGACTACTATCTGCACTCCAGTCACCTAAATATTAAACTAAATAAGTGAGCTAATGCAATTCAATAAAGCAAAAGATGTTTCACATTTCAAGTAATTCTTTGAAGAATGGATCATTAACCATTTTCTCTTAGTATGTAATCCTTTCATAAGGCAACAATTACACAGATGCGCACACACTCCAAGGACAAGGAAAGTGTGCTTCCATAAAATGATCATTTATTTCAATTGCTTCTTCTACAACGTACTAACTGCATGTTTTGTCAACACCTGTTCATAGCAAAATAAATTTGTGCCATCATTTTATGTTTTGTGTGTTTTGACTTCTAAGGTTGCAATCTTGTGCATACAAATTAAGTTCAAAGAGGGTTCTGTGTGTGTTTTAACATGGCAAACTTGGGTTTCTGTGAAGTCAGAACTCAAGAGAGGTTAGCTAAGCTTACCCCACTACATGCAGTCCTCATTATTAGTTTAAACATGATCAACCTTACTTTCATATGTGTGGAAAGAATATTCAGGCAAAGCAAACAAATAATGATAATAAAGGTATTTATAAACCCTCATTGTGAAAATTTGTTAAAAGCGTTTTCCAAGACCCCAACATTCATAATTTCCTTTCATGCCCTTAGCACTAGCCAAGGCCTGCGCTGGGAATGTGTGCTCTACCATCCCATTTTCCTAGGATATGAGAAACAACCAATTCTTCCTTCTTTAGTATAGGGCTGCATTTTGACTTGTGCCACCACAGGTTTGCTTAATGAATTTAAGATCAGAGAGTCAGTTACCTCAAGGATACCTGTGCTTGGCTTTCCCATTGTAGGGTGGATGTAGGAAACTAAAGAGGGAATCATTAAAATGTGGCAAGCCCACCTAAGGAAATAATAGTTCTCACCTATGCTTTACACTCTTGTGCCTTATTCTGGGAAGGAGATTTCTATAAGCTTCATAAATGCACTCTGTGCTAGTGTGACCTTTAGCATACTGTATGCACCAGGCTGTGGCTAGAACTTTGGAAAGGAAAACATCCACCATAAGACAATGTCTCATGGTCATAAGACGGTTTGCAAAGCAGGATATCGATAGTTTGGTGCTTTTTGCTTTGCATTGCATTTCTGGCTTGGCTTGCTTTGATCATAGGAACGCCTAATATGGTAAATGTAACTAAAATTAAGAAAAGAGAAGTAAACTTTAAAAGGACAAAAGGAAAGGCGATGTCAACACTTATTGGTTTAATTTTGCTGCTATGTATGAATATGTAATATCTGAAGAGATCTATAAAACCTCTGGACACCATTGATTTGGGGTCCAGACTTTTGGAGGTGACTCACTGGACCTTATTGCTCAGCAATAAAACCTTACTCTCAATTTCTCCTAATCCTGTGTTTGGCAATTATTTTAAGAACTAAGGTTCCCATTCATGTGCATCAAATATATAATCTGGTACTAAAATCATTTTGATATTTCTATAGTCTTTTACTGTTCCGGTGATATTTTATAGGGTATTCATTTATGAAAAGCTTTACTTCTGAAAAATTCATACATAGCCTGAAGATTGTTAATGGAACAAACACTCTTCCTTCTAGTCAGAAATGAACTATGGCAATTAATTTTTCAAAGCTGATGTTTTTGCCAGGGCATGAAGTAGCAGGAAGTATATTCAAGGGCCTGGGCTGCTGTTTTAGTTATAAATGGCATTTAATGCATGCTATTTCTTCTTTGTGTGTTTACACTTGCACCATAGTATCTCTGTGTTAAGGATTGTAGCAACAGTCTTTTATCACATAGCCTATAGCTAGTATAAGCACTCATGTAAATCTCATCAGCTCTAATCAACATCTTTGAATGCATTTTGTTTCTTTGCATATGTTTTCTAAAAATATCTAAATTCAGAGAGAGAGAGAAAGAGAGGGAGGGAGGGAGGTCATCTCTTAATTGCTACAGTGGTACTTTTTGTCCTTGGATTAATTATTAAAAACATCATATTGACTTGAAATAGGCTACTTAGGCTTACCCGCTTACCCACTTCTGAGTCAAAGTGCATAGAATTGTGCTATTAGAAAATTAAGATAATTTTAAGAATTATAAGAATTATGTTATTGCTAGTTTTTCCCATTGACCTAATGCACACCCACTCTACTTGAGAATGAAAACTCTGTTCATAGCACCTGCTCTTTTTAAAGATAGCATCCACATAGTGAATGGCTTCTCCAGAATGAGCAGAAGCTAAGATTTTGCATGCTTTTTTGCTTGTTCATTTCTGGGCTTTTCCATTTTGTTATCTTTGCATGCTGCTAGATGCAGATTGAGGGCGATACCAGCTTCTGTTCATGGTACATGATTCAGAAAGCATGTTGTTCTCAAAGAGGTTGTTGCCAATGGGCCAGAAAAATACTAGAAAAGAAATAAATAGAGCAGTGAATCTCAAAAGGCAGTCTAGCTAAAGGAGTGGCTCAGCTAGGGCTTGACCCCTGCCCTGAAATCCACAGCATTGGGGGGTGGGGGTTAAAATGACCACCTAAAGAGCAGCAGGTGATGGGATATGGTAAACAGGCCCTGCATCAGCCCCTGGGGTGGTGTGGACATGCCAAATCCTGCCAGGGCTAACACTGGGTCATCTCAGCACCCCTTTCTTCTTCTTTAGTAAAATGTTATATAGTCAGGGGGCAGACAAGAGTTACAGGTGCTAATTTTTCTTTTATTATATCAGTTGTTTTCAACCAGTGTGCCATGGCACCCTAGGGTGCCTTGAAGGATGGTCAGGGGTGCCGCAGACAGCACTGGCCTCTGTCCCTCTTTCCTTCCCTCCCTCCTTGCATCTCTGCCCCCCAAAGGCTTGCACAGCTGTTTGTTGCAGCAGCCCTGGCTATAAGCTCTGCAGGTGAATGTTGCCTCAGGGAGGCACCGCTCTTTGGGGCGGAGGGGGGTCAGCTCAGAGACCAGGGGCGGCAGGAGTGGCTGCCCAGAGGACTCCCCAGGAGAGGAGGCTGAGGGAACACTCCACAAAGGAAGCTGTTGAAAAAGGGCTGAGGGGCTGCCAGCTCTGCAGGCAAGGGGTGACCTAACTGGGCTCCTGAGCCCCCCAAGGGAGCCGCAGAAAGAATGTTGTTGGTCAAGGGAGCCATGGACTCAGAAAGGTTGAAAATCTCTGTATTACATGATCATTTGCTACAACAAAATGGTGCTTATTCCCTGTTTATCATCAGGGCAACAGAAACAAACTCAATTTTATTTAGCCTTGTCATCAGAGTATTCCGTCTTCTTTTTAATCAGGGTTGGAAAACTGCTTTTTGTTTGTTTTTTGCATGTGGGTGCAGTTGTAAATCATGGAATGGGGTATGGGGAGGGAAGAAAAATGTGAATTGTGTGCTTCAGCACTGAAGTGATTCACAAGGGTATCTAAAGGAAGACATCATAATGACTGCTCTGCACATAAAAGGGGGGGCGACGTTTGCGTGGTCGCGCGTAGCCCCCTGAATTCCTGGGCGACACCTGGTAGTTCGGCTGGCTGCACTTGGTCTGCTGCTGTTCAAATATAACTGCTGCTTTATATTGTGGCTCCTCTTGTTTGGTGCTTCTTATGTCCTCCTCTCTTGTTAATTTTTTTATTTTTTATTTTTTGGTTGAGAATGCAATATAACACAGATATGTATCTTTGAATGGGATATAACACAGAAAGGAAACAGAAACAATCTTAAAAAACAACAACCCACCTATAGGAATAGGCAAAGTTAGATCAGGTTTCCTCCTATGTTCCGCAACCCCAGAGTCGTTCATGACTTAACTGTCAGGGGTCCTTTAACCTTCACCTTTTTACAGGACGGAAAGGGCTGATACTTAGCACTGTCACTTAAGGACTCTCCAGGTGTGTCCCACTTTGATAGATGGTTTCTAAAGAGATGTGTGCAAGTGTATGGTGCTGGTGTTAATCTGGTGCCAGAAAGAACTTTTGAATGTTGACAAAATTTCACAAATATTTCTGGTTGCGAAGCAGAACAAAATCCATTCCACACCTTGGGATTCTTACAGATGATGTTCTTATTTGTTTCCTTCCTGCTTCTGGATTCCCTGTTTTTCAAGGTAGTCAGTATGAATTGTATGATAATCTATACTCTAATGCTGCCATATAAGAATCACACACCAGAATCTACTAAACAAGTGGATTCTGAGCTTTGACTTAAGTAAGAAGTCAGATGTGTTCAGTGATCCCCATGCAAAATAGTTGTGATTTCAAAACAGCAAAAAGAATGCAATGTCAAGGGGTTTCTCACCAATTGGAGAGGTTTAATGTATCGTTATTTCCATTTGTTTTGTTTTGTTGATTATACTAATATTAATGTTGTATGCAATCCATCAAGCCCCACAAGGAATGCCAGTGGAGCCTTTTATTGAAAAACACAACCCCTAAACTTTGCCACTATGGAGCATCCTATGTTAAATGCTTTGTTGTCCTTTAAAAATGATATTGAACAGGAAATTTATTTTATGGGTTTTTTATTCATCTCTTTTTCAGGCTCAGAAGTCATGGATAGAAAGAGCATTTTACAAAAGGGAATGTGTTCACATCATACCCAGCACCAAAGACCCCCATAGGTAATGGCATGGCTTTTGTCAATGAACTTGCTTTTCACGACAGGTGATACTTAACCTATTATATCTCATTGGATCTTGGGCTTTTGATGCCTGTCAGAGAAGAAACAGCTCTATTCTAGTAATTGGCAGGCAACAAATGTTGTTAAACTAAGATGGACACAGTATCAATTTGAACATAATGTAGTTCTTTAAACAGGCCTTTGGCTAGTTAACATTCTGTGTCCTTTTAGATGTCTTTGTGGGAGTATTGGTTTGTTTTTGTTTTTATTATGTATTTTGTGTTCTAATTTTGTATTTTTATGTTGTGAACTGCCCTGTGATCTTTGGATGAACTTCGGCATACAAAATTAATAATAATAATTTTCATTTACCCAGGAAAATACTTCATGTTAGAGATACAGCTTTTCTTGCATGAAAATGATGAACGCTGACAGATAATACATTATAAGTAAAATATCTTCAAGTTGAACACATTTAACGTAATACAGCCTTTGAGAAGAAGTTGGGACAATATTTAAATGACCATTTCTTACCATTTTCCATTTTTAAAAAATTTAATTTTCTTAAAGTATCATGGAAATTTAAATATTTTCAAGTTCTGTTAGCCCAATGTGGCAAAAATATTTATTTTATCAATTAATTCTGTTTGTGTAAGCTCATGTTTAACCTGCTTGAAATCACTGCAATATAACCTTTCCACAGTGTCTCCAAGAATATGTGAAAAGGCTCTCTTGCAGTGATTTCGTGTAAGTTAAAGGCATGCTGATGTACAAAGGCTGGTGCTGAGCGCCATTGTTGCAGCCTGAGATGCCTTTGGGGTATTTCTTGTGGATGTTTGCTTGCAATAAGACAAAAACAGTTGTAGAAAGGTAATTTCATAATCTGGGTATGCAGTTCATATAGACTGAGCATTCCAAAGTTGGTACTAGTCCACAATTTGGCCAATAAAAGGTGTCACCTTATTGCCTGTGAAGAGAGATGAGGAACTGGTGGGCCTCCAGATGTTGAACTCCACAAGATGGAATTTGTAGTGCAGGAGCATCTAGAGGCCCGTGGTTTCATTTGACATTTACCTTTGAGCCTGTGGAAATAAAGTGATGCAAATCAATGTTGAAATGCAAAAAAAAAAAAAAAAAGCTGGGTCAGAGTGACCAGACATGTGTACCTTTGAATAGTACTTTTTAAAATAGAATGTTGGCAGGTATAGCATCTCCAACAGGGATGAGAAAAGCTGTGCCAGCACCTTCATTAAAGTTATTGTGGAGTACTGTGTGGTTGTCTTCACCTATATTTGTATCCTAACTATCAGTCTACTGAGAGGGAAACTGTTTTGAAGATTGAAGTGTTTTACTTCAATATCCACAATGACTTAATTTAATCTCGTCTGCTTCTTTGTGAAGAAATACAAGTAATTTTTGCTTGATGCCATAGGTGTTGCTGTGGGCGCCTAATAGGTCAACATGTGGGACTTACTCCAAGCATCTCCATTATTCAGAATGAGAAGAATGAAAGTCGGCTTGCTCGAAATGACATCCAGTCAGAGAAGTGGTCAATCAGCAAGCACACTCAGCTCAGTCCCACCGATGCTTTTGGAACCATTGAGTTCCAAGGTGGAGGTCACTCGAATAAAGCCATGGTAACTAAAACCCTCAGAATTTGGACCAGAACGTGGTCCTTACTTCATACGTTCCTTACTTCATGTTTGCTTTTATTTCTGTGTGTGTGTATCTTGGGTGCACATTCTAGGGAATGGTGAATATTATTCCTCATGGATGCATTACAGAGTTGCATTGGTAATATGGGCAGATTCATAGGGCCTTGCACCCTAAAAGGTAGCCAGTGGGGGAAATGGCAGTGGGGAAGAGGGAGAAACATGGGTGTGTGGGAAAATGTGGCCAAGAACCATAGCTCAGTCACAAAACAGATGCTGTACATGCAAAGGGTTCCAGGATCAATCCTTAACATGTTCATGTAGGGCAGGGGAAGACTGCTCTGGATCCACAGCCAATCAGGGTCAACAATACTGAGCTAGCTGAACCAATAGTCTGACTCTGTACTTCCTAAATGTTTTTTCAAGCATGGTTGCAGTTAGGCATGGGACTTAAGTCTAATTACATTGGAATACAATAAAATCAAAAGGAGTGGAGAGCTCCAATACATGGCTTTCATTTTCAGCAGTGTTTCCATGATTCTTCCCTCCGTCTCTAGGAAGGCATCTACCTTGTTCTTCCTTTAAATTGTAAGGCAAGTTCTAATACAATACAAAAGACTCTGCTCAGTTTTACAGTGAGCTCATGTTCAATAGGAAGAGGTCTCACATTGCTGGCAAACAGTAGTTTTTGGAGATGAATGTGGGCCTGACAGCTTTGAATAAAGTGACCCCAGAGGACTTGATACTGCTGCCAAATAAAATAAAAGTTTTATCAGCTTTGCTGATGCGTGAGCAGCAGATCAACTCCCACTGCTTTCTGCAGTAGGAAAAATGTAACAGAAGTGTATTGTTTATTAAAATTGTTCTTCTTTAATATAGAATAACCGAATTCTATCTGCAGTGCAGTGTGTCACATTTATTAAATGAGGGAATGCTTATTGTCAGACTTCCAAGGAAAACATCAGGCACTGTTAGATACCGATGTAACTTTAAAACACAATGCAAACCTCCATGTGTGGTTTTATAAATTTTCAGCTTATCTCCATAAAAGTAATTTGTTTGCTCCACAGAAAGAAGATACTTTGCTCTGGGAAGATGCAGTTATATTTGCAGTTATAGTTGTTTTGCTTCATGTTCACTTGAAATTTATTTCTATTGATTATCTTACTAACTTTCAAATCAACATGATAGCTTTACATTAAGGCTGGCCACATTTGCCTTGTCAGTATTTTTATGGTTAAACGGCAAGCTTCTGTTCAAATTTCCTTGATATTAATGCTCTCTACAATGCTGTGTAGAATAACTGCTAATTGGCAAAAGTAATGAGCCCCATAAAGGAAGTTCATGCCAGCTACCTACAAACTGACACATATAGAGTTTGACTGACATAGATTAGGAAAGGGCATTTTCTGAAGAATTGTATTACTAATTTTTCATTGCAATAGTTATAAAATTCTATTTGAAGCTTAAAAAGCCAAATTCCTCAAACCCAGAAACCTGTCTTTTAACAACACAAAATCACATGGCAACTCTTCATTCTCACTGAAGCTTGTTAACCTCGATTATCCCATGTCAAGGTCCCTAACTGCCCTTGGCTTTTAACTGCAGTGCTGCAGGCATGAAGAGAAACAATTGGGCAGGCCTAGTACTTGCTCCTCTAGCAAACATTGAATAAACTCTTTCTACAATCTAATACTTTCTGACAGCAACCATGTTTGAGAAAATCATTATTAGAGCTAGACATGGTGCACTGAACTTGCTCGTCCATTTCAATATAATTTAGTAAACTTGAGGCCACATCACTGCATTTATTCTTCTTGTACTGTAAGTGGTAGCGTTATTGGTGTTGCCGGTGCATCATTTTCAAAAATAACTGTGCTAAAATTGTCAGTTTTCATATAAGTCAAGCCATATCCATTCTGCTTCATCAGTCCGCTGTAAACTATAGTTCAGTTTTTCCAGTGCAGAAGAAAGAAGCTACTTTCAAATTCTTACCCTGTTTGATCCTCACAATAATATTATGAGATAGTCGAGACTGAGAGTGGTTGCATTTGGAGGTAACAACAAACTCTTCCCTCTCTCCAGTTCCCCTTTGTTCTAAGCCATCAGATAAAAATGAAAGTGAAACCTCTTTGTGGCCGTGTTAGAGGGAAAGAATGGAGAGAGGAGTATGAGAAGATGAGATTTGCCTTGGCACATCCACATAGTTTGTGGTTTCCTCTGAATGCAGCCAGTGACTTGCTGAAAGCAACTTGACACAGAGACTCCTATGCTATATGACTTGTAAGCTCTCCTGAGTTCATTAGCTGGTTGCTCCATGGCTACTGTGGAGTGAGCTGAGTAAGTTTTGCCATTTTTTAGATCAGTCTGATAACAACAGGTGGGCACATCACACTCTCTGTCACATGCTCATGCTTGGCATCTCTCTCTCTCTCTCTCTCTCTCTCTCTCTCTCTCTCTCACACACACACACACACACACACACACGAGAGAGAGAGAGAGAGAGAGAGAGAGCATGTTCATCCCTCCCTTCCACCCACCTCTTTCACACACACTTTATCTCCCTCTCACAGTCCACACAAACATACATGTGTTTTCCTCCTCTCTCTCAGTTTTGACTCATGTCTCAGGTTTTAAAAAAATACTAGAAGAAAAAGAAAGGGAAAAAGGAATCCAGGAATCTGTAGATTATTGTTCGCCCTGGGAGCACCTAAGAAGGCCTTTGCAGACAGCAGGTCTGCCAACCCCTGGAAAATCAACTAAGCGAAATCATCTTACTCTCTTGAGTCTGTATTTTTCATTTTATTTGGTTAAGTAACACTTCTCTTCAAACTATATGTTAACAGATGGATTTTCAACCAAATGCTTCTGAGATCTGGTTCAATATTAACTTCCACATAAATTCCATTGTACAGAAGTTCAGTAAAATGCTAATGAATTATTCCCACGTCTTTTTAATTCATGGATTGATGATGCTTCCGGGTCTTTTGGCTAAGATCAAGTGTAAATATCCCAGCTGCATGTGCTTCTTGTCTTCTTGTCTTCACACTTTGCTTTTGTTTCAAATCAATGCCCTTCCTTCTGTAGTATGTGCGTGTGTCTTTTGACACAAAGCCTGATCTTCTTCTACACTTGATGACCAAGGAATGGCAGCTTGAACTTCCCAAACTTCTCATCTCTGTGCACGGAGGTCTCCAGAATTTTGAACTTCAACCAAAGCTCAAGCAAGTCTTTGGGAAAGGCCTCATTAAAGCTGCCATGACAACTGGAGCATGGATATTTACTGGAGGAGTAAACACAGGTAACAATAACCTGGCAGAATGAAATCCCTGGAGCAGATGGAATCCTTTTTATGGCATAAAAAGCTTTTTCATGGTCCTAGGATCCTGAAAAAATCCTGTCACTGCATTAAATGAAGCAGACGGCATTATGCCCATTTAATTCATTTCTATCTAGACATCATTCAAACTAAGTGTGGTGTTAAATACATGTTTTGCATTAAATATATATGTTTTTAAAAGTGTAAATATTCTTAGCAGGGTCTAGATAGGGATAGGACTTTAACCCTTTCCCCAATCCTGGAAAAATTGCATTGGGAGGAAAGCTGCTATTAGAAACACCCACATTAAGCAAGTCAAGTCAAACCTTCACTGCAGATTGTAGTTTATTAGAGCAAAGCAAACTGTAACCACTGTTTCAGACCTAACTCCAAGCCATAGATTGTGGTTTGCTTCTTCCCTGGGCTGGTGGACAGCAGCAAAGCATGTGAGATCAGCATATCCACCATAAGCCATTAATAATGGTTTAGCATAATGCCCAAACTGGGCCATAATTTCCTTTCCCCCTCCTCAGTCACATCTTTTCTCTAAACCAAGGCTGTGTAGATAATTTACCTATAAAGCAGATTTGAAGCATGTTTCCCCCCCTCAAAGAATTCTGGGCACTGTTGTTTGTTAAGGGTTGCTATGAATGGTAAATCTGTGAAGGGTAAACTACAGTTCCCATAATTCTTTGAGGGAAACAATATGCTTCAAATGTGTTTTAAAGGTATAGGTCTCTATACCTAGCAATTTTTTTGTGAAGGCAAGTGAGCAGTGGAAGACATATACAAGCTTGCAGTTCCTCTGTTATCTCCAGAGCTTCTGCATGCATGGCACAGTGGGTGACTTTCTTCCTTTTAATTTTCAAGACTTATTCCAGTTACCGTATTTTCTGGCATATAAAACGACTTTTTAACCCAGGAAAATCTTCTCAAAAATCGGGGATCGTCTTATACACCGGGTGTCGTCTTATAGGCGCTGGCGGAGGAAGCCGGGGTGCTTTGCTGGGCTTTGCTAGCGTCGCTTTTATCTTCCAGTCTGTCCTGGAAGCTAAAAGCGATGCTACCGTGTTTCCCCTAGGGGAGCTGAAGGCGAGTCCAGCCGGGAGGAGAGCAAGGGAAGCGGGTGGGCACTGGGCAGCTGAAGACGGCGCTGGGCTTACCGGAGAGCAGGCAGAAGAGGCTCTCGAAGACGCACAAGCCCTCTTCCCCTCAGCAGCCTCTGTGATTTGTATGCCCTGTCCTTTTGAATGAAGCTCAGCTGCTAAGCTCCCTGTTAGCTTGGCTGGATTAATTACACACGGTGGCTGCCGATCAACAGCGAACAGTACTTGACTGGGTCCTAGTGACCCCACTACTTTTCTGTCCTGGAAGCTAAAAGCTAAAAGGCAGCTCCTTGCAGCGGCTTCTCAGAGGCAGTACCTGCATGTCATAAGCATTTGAATTAAAATTACCATATTGAAATCAAATCTGATGTTTTTTTTATTTTTATTTGGTGTGCGTTGGAAGATTATCCCAAACTCTATATTTTAACTGGAAAAGTTGGGGGTCATCTTATACGACCAGTCGTCTTATACGCCGGAAAATACAGTACATAATTTGTTTGTAAGACTCAATATTTGAGATTTTCTATCACAATTTTTTAAAAGTATAGAATCACAGAACTCCTAGCATTTTAGAAAGGTAAAATTATGCCTATTTACTGCTACTTACACAAATGTTTTGTTCTGTTTTTACTGGGGGATTATTTTGATATTTTGCCATAATCCATACGTAGTGTTAGAACTACATCGACACATACATGTTACAAAGGTTGGTAGTATTTATCCTCTATCATGTACTCGCATTGCTTTTCTCTTACAGGAGTTATTCGGCATGTTGGGGATGCACTGAAAGACCATGCCTCCAAGTCAAGAGGGAAGATCTGCACTATTGGAATAGCTCCCTGGGGAATTGTAGAAAATCAAGAGGATCTGATTGGCAAGGATGTAAGTCTCTAGATCTCTTGCAGTGCATTGCTTTGCCAATATGTCCTTGAAGTTTGGGTTTTTTAGATCTGCTTGGGCAGGGCAAACATTGTGGGTGTGTCCAGTGGCAAAGCTGCATTCTCCACTACCGGGGGCGGAGAACAGGTGGGGGTGTGGCTGGTGCCCCCAGGGGGCGTGGCGCACTGCCCGCAGGGGCGTGGCATGCATTCTGATGCGCTGCCTGTGGGGGAGTGGCAGCCAGCCGTGGGGGGTGCGCAGAGCATGTCCGGGGGGTCCACCGCGATGGCACCCTACCGGAATAGTGGTGCCGGGGGTGGCCCACTCCCTCCACACACCCGTTCCTCCGCCAGTGGGTGTGTCTTCTGTGCAATGTGCCCCAGGCTCTCTAGGAAATAGTCAAGGTGGCAGACCTGAAAAGCAGAGAGAGGCAGGGTTGGTAGATGGGCTGTGCCCTGCTCCCAGGTTGATAGCTGCCCTGCTGTCATGGAGAATGAGGGTCTCAGGAAAGGAGGGTGTCTCTCTGAGGAAGAGGGAAATGATCATTTAGAAAGGACGTGTTCTGTGAAGGACATACAGCTATCCTCTTACACCATTGCTGCTACCTAACATTGCTATGTAAACAGTCAGGGCTTCCTTCAAAATATTCTGGGAGCTGTCATTTGTTAAGGGTGTTGAAAGTTGTTAGGAGACCCCTATTCCCCTTCAATAGCTACCAAGCTACAATTTCCAGAGTGGTTTAACAGTTCATTAGATGTTAATAGCCAATCCCTCTTCACGGGGAACTCTTGAGAACTGGAGTACTATGAGGGGAATAAGGGCCTCCTAACAATTCTCAGCACCCTGAAGAAACTATGCTTTCTAGAATTCTTTGGGGAAAGCTATGACTATTTAAGGTGGTACCAAGGTGCTTTAAATGTCTGGTGTGAATGTGGCCCAAGTCTAAAGCTCCAGCCACTATACCACTCCCCATGCAAGCATGGAAAGTATGGGTCCTGATTAAATAGGTATTTTGTTGCCAATGACATTATGTGGATGCCTCAAACCACCTCCATGCATGAGCAGCAGCAATCACATAATCCACATCTGTCTGGAAGCATCCTTACTCTTCTGAAGAAAAGAATGGAGAATAATCTTCTAAGATTGTCTCACCCACATTCACACACCTGCTGCCAGTGTTTATGCTCTGCACTGATACAGTACTTGCAATTGCTGCCTGCAAGCAAGGCTGAAAAATACTTTTCGTTATTTTCCTTACAGCCACTCCGTTTCAGTTCTCTCTGCTTCTATGATGGAGAGGAACGATAGTACCGGGTATATCTCTCATTCAGCAAGAGTCCTGCTTGATTAAATCAAGGCTATATCACAAAGAATGAAATTCAGTAACAGTGTACTTGGAGCTTATACAAATAATTAGTTCTAACAGGTTCTGTAGGGATAGGATATGAGGTACCGGTAATTTTTGCTAGAGAGTATTGCTAGACCCCTGGCAGAGAAACATATAATTACTAGGAACAATGATTTATGCAGCAAAATCCAAAATTTTCCTGCACTTTTCCTGCACCCTCTTGTCACAACCCAGGTACATTGTGAAGGCACAGGTCCCACATGAAACCATTTCAAGATCACGCATGGCACATGAAGAGAGAGCCCAGGGTGCCTGGCTCACAACCCTTGAAGTAAAGAAAGCTTGGAATAGAATGATAATTTGCTAATGGAAACTGAAATAAAGTATAATAGATTCTGGAACAGATACTATGGACTGAAGCAAACTGAAGCATTTCTCCAGTCCCTAAATTTAGCTTATAAGTTCTGAATTGTGTCTTTGAGTGGCGATCTCACTGCATAATTAGTCAGTGGCTGAGTTTTATGTACAGGTATAATGGCCACTTACCAGCTTTTGCTTATGACAGTTCAAGCAACTGGTTTTGTACACAGCTGGAGGCAAAAAGGGAGGCAAAAAATTAGCACATGAATTGGGCACACAGAAGGTGTGTGCAAGTATGCATGCACAAGAATGATATTTTTTAAGTTAAATATGTTTCTCTCTGTTTTATCCAAATTTGAATTGCTATTTTGTGTTATGTTTTGCTTAAATGTTGTGATGCTGTTGGGCAGTGAGGGGAGAGAAACAGAAAGAAAGCTACAACTGTGTAGGCTATGGTTGAAGAACTATGAAAATTGTGTCTCATAACTTGCCCTGGTCCATGGGGTCACGAAGAATCGGGCATGACTAAATGACTAAACAAAAACTTGCATGAATAGTCTCTATTTAAGATCTTAAGCTGCTTTTACACCCACCCCACTTTGAGCTGCAATTAATCTGGCTCTTTCAGCAGTGTCTCCTTTTCAAATATTAGACATCTGTTCAGTCAAAGTTCTTGCAACATGTTTGGGCACTGCTTTTAATGGCTGCAACAGTGATGCCTGCAAGTAAGTGACAGTTGCTCCCTGATCTCTCTCAGGTGACAGCTTCATAGTGTTATCTGCACCCATAAATGTCTTTGATGGTGCAGCAGTGCCATGGGAAGAAATGACGGAGACGTGACTCCCATGATGCTACTATAACTTTTAAAGAGCACTTAAGTTCTGAAATCCCACGCATGCATGTTTGAGACTCAGTGGGACTTACTCCTAAGTAGACACACATAGGATCAGGCTGCATGTTATATCTCAGGTAATTTCAATATGTGGTATGCTTGGTGCATGTACCCGTTGAAATCTAGTTTTTTACAACATCAGGCTTGAATGTGCTTTCAGGCATAATTTTTGAAATCTATCTGGCACTATAAATGCCATCATTGTGATTCCATTGCGGTTTTGAGTGTTGTCTGAGGATAATAGTTGGAAGCAATATTACCTTTCAACTAGAAAGTGAACACAATATGTAAGTTACAAGAAGTCATAAAAAAACAAGACTGGATCTGCTTGCAGCTAATTTTTTCCAGTAAACAACCATAATAAAAAAATCTTACTCAGCCTTCTTTTGTTCTTGGAAGTAAAATACACTTCAGATTTTGGGATGCTTCTGTTAGACTGAGAAAACAATTATCCAAATTGAACTTTTGTCTAATAATACAGTGGTACCCCGCTAGACGAATGCCTCGCTAGACGAAAAACTCGCTAGACGAAAGCATTCGTCTAGCGGGAGGCTGCCCCGCTAGACGAAAAAGTCTATGGGGCTGCCTTGCAAGACGAAAAAATTTCGTCTTTTTTTTTCCGTTTTGCGGAGCGCGGCTCCCATTGCCGCTCCGCAAGACGAAAACCCCGCTAGACGAAAATTTTCGCGGGACGAATTATTTTCGTCTAGCGGGGCACCACTGTAATAATAATAATAATTATTATTATTATTATTTATACCCAGCCCATCAGACTGGGTTTCCCCAGCCACTCTGGGCGGCTCACAACAGAATATTGAAAATAGAATCAAACATTAACAAGTTCCCTAAACAGGGCTGCCTTCAGATGTCTTCTAAAAAGTCAGATAGTTGTTTATTTCCTTGACATCTGATGGGAAGGCATTCCACAGGGCGGGCGCCACTACCGAGAAGGTCCTCTGCCTGGTTCCCTGTAACTTCACTTCTTGCAGTGAGGGGACCACCAGAAGGCCTTCGCCGCTGGACCTCAGTGTCTGGGCTGAATGATGGGGGTGGAGACGCACCTTCAGGTATCCTGGGCCAAGGCCATTTAGGGCTCTAAAGGTCAGCACCAGCACTTTGAGTTGTGCTTGGAAACATACTGGGAGTCAATGTAGGTCTTTCAAGAACAGTGTTATGTGGTCTCGGCGGCCCCTCCCAGTCACCAGTCTAGCTACTGCATTCTGGATTAGTTGTAGTTTCTGGGTCACCTTCAAAGTTAGTCCCACGTAGAGCGCATTGCAGTAGTTCAAGCGGGAGATAACCAGAGCATGCACCACTCTGGCAAGACAGTCCACAGACAGGTAGGGTATCAGCCTGCGTACCAGATGGAGCTGGTAGACAGCTGCCCTGGACACAGAATTGACCTGCACCTCCATGGACAGCTGGGAGTCCAAAATGACTCCCAGGCTCCGCACCTGGTCCTTCAGGGGCACAGTTACCCCATTCAGGACCAGGGAGTCCCCCACACCTGCCCACCCCGTTCCCCCAAAAGTAGTACTTCTGTCTTGTCAGGATTCAACCTCAATCGATTAGCTCCCATCCATCCTCCAACCTCTCACACAGGACTTTCATCACCTTCACTGGTTCTGATTTAAAAGATAGGTAGAGCTGGGTATCATCCGCATACTGATGATTACCCATCCCAAACCTCCTGATTATCTCCCCCAGCAGCTTCATTTAGATCAGTGGGCCGGATGCGGCCCAATCGCCTTCTCAATCCGGCCCTCGGACGGTCCAGGAATCAGTGTGGTTTTACATGAGTAGAATGTGTGCTTTTATTTAAAATGCATCTCTGGGTTATTTGTGGGGCATAGGAATTCGTTCATTCCCCCCCCCCAAAAAAAACAATATAGCCCACCACATTGTCTGAGGGACGGTGGACCAGCCCACGGCTGAAAAAGGTCGCTGACCCCTGATTTAGATGTTAAAAAGCATGGGGGAGAGGACGGAACCCTAAAGCACCCCACAAGTGAGAGCCAAGGGGTCTGAACACTCATCCCCCAACACCACTTTCTGGACACGACCCAGGAGGAAGGAGCGGAACCACTGTATAACAGTGCCCCCAGTTCCCAACCCCCTAGATGGTCCAGAAGGATGTTATGGTCGATGGTGTCAAAGGCCGCTGAGAGATCCAGCAGAACTAGGAAACAGCTTTCACCTTTGTCCCTAGCCCGCCGGAGATCATCGACCAGCGCAACCAAGGCATTTTCAGTCTCATGATGAGGCCTGAATCCCGATTGGAAGGGAATCAAAAGGTCCGCATCCTCCAGGTGTGCCTGGAGTTGTTCAGCAACCACCCGCTCAGTCACCTTGCCCAAGAATGGAAGATTTGAGACTGGGCGATAGTTGACCATATTGGCCGGGTCTAAAGATATATTTTTTTTAGAAGCGGTTTATTAACAGAGAGAAGCATTCACCACCCCGCGGAGCCCATCGCCCAACCCTTCCTGGCTCTCTTTTATTAGCCAGGATGGGCAAGGATCAGGTGGTCGGTTTCACTCGTCCAAGCAGCCTGTCCACATCCTCGGAGGTAACAGATTGGAATTGATTCCATGCAACTTGACTAGACAGGAATCTGGCACTCTCCTGCCCCGGCCCTGCTCCCACAGTGGCGTCTATCTCTTTCCAAATCTCAGCAACTTTATCTGCAAAAAACTTTGCAAAATCATTGCAGGAGATCTTGGGGTCTTTACCAGGCCCCGATGGCAAAGGTGGTTCCATTAAATTGCGAACCTGAAAGAGTCTCCTGCTGCTATTTTCTGCAGATGCAATAGAGGCGGTGAAGAAAGTCTGCTTCGCCATTGCTATCGCCACTTGGTAGGCTCGACATTGAGCTCTAACCCACGTCCAGTCTGATTCAGAATGAGTTTTCCGCCGCTGGTGCTCTAGCCGTCTCAGCGATTGTTTCATCACGCTCAGCTCCAGGGACAACCACGGGGCTGTCCAGGCTCCATGCAATCGGAGAGGGCACTTCGGAGCCAGAGAGTCAATAGCCCTGGTTAACTCCACAATCCAGCGGGCCACTAGGGATGCAGCTGAAAGGCCATCAACATGGGATAAAGCATCACCTACCGCTCTCTGGAAAACATTTGGATGTGGCAGGGGCAGATCATCTGAATCGGTCCCACCTCCCTGCAGAGGGGAAGGGTCGCGGAGAAGTCCAGTTGCACCAGGAAGTGATCTGACCATGGCACTTCCTTTGTATCGCTTTTACTTAAGTGTCAGATCACCCACATCAATAGAGGTGAACACCAGGTCTAAGGCATATCCGTGACTATGAGTTGGGCCAGATTTATTCAGAGACAGCCCCATGGAGGCCATGCTTTCCACGATGTCCCAAGTGGTCCCTTGTAAGGTCATGTTGGCATGGATGTTAAAATCCCCCAGGGCAACCAAACTAGGTGTCTCCAGGAGAACATCCGTCATGACCTGAAGCAGCTCAGGCAGGGAATACTTGGTGTAGCGAGGAGGTCGGTACACCAAAAGGAATCCTGTAGTGCCCCTATTGCACTACAGAAAACTGGGTCTTCCCAATAGGATGCCTGGTGCAAACTAATGGCTTCCTAAAAATCACTGCAACCCCCCCCTCCCTGCCCACATGGCCTGGGTGGCTATGCATAAGAGAAACCTGGCGGACAAGCAGCGGCAAGGACAGGCCCATCTGCTTCATCCTACTAAGTCTCTGTCACACATGCCAGGTCAAATCCTCCATCCACAATCAGGTCGTGGATGGCAGTGGTTTTATTCATCATTGATCTGGCATTACACAGCAACACTTTCAGATTGTGTGGGTTTCCCTTGCTGATTCCAGTATCCATCTGATCAAGACCAGACCCGGAGGCAGGGATAGTCCTCAATATTGAACATGTAAGAGCTAATGTGGTAAAAGGAAAAGAAATAATCTCACTGTCTTTCTCATAATTGAAGTGCAACAGATATTAGGGCAACATTATGAACTAAGGCAAACAATTCGGAGAGTAGCAGTTAGTAAGGGGGGGCACTGACCACAAGACTCAGTTTGAACCCCCTGTTGAATAGTTTGGAAAACACCTTGCCATGATCTGATGTAGGTAGGGATAGATACAGTGGTACCTCAGGTTACAGATGCTTCAGGTTACAGACTCAGCTAACCCAGAAATAGTACCTCGGGTTAAGAACTTTGCTTCAGGATGAGAACAGAAATCACAGCACAGCGGCACAGCAGCAGCAGGAGGCCCCATTAGCTAAAGTGGTACCTCAGGTTAATAACAGTTTCAGGTTAGGAACGGACCTCCAGAACAAATTAAGTTCTTAACCCGAGGTACCACTATATGTCTTTTTCTAGTCTGTGTCCATTTCACGTGTGTTTATTCATAAGTTCATTCCATAATTAAATATAATTATTACTGCAGGTCAACAAATAAATAATGCAAGTGCTGATATTTCTAATGTGATATGTCAGCGTAGCAATGGATCTCATATGTACAGTTCCAAATTTCCAAATGTCTTTAAAAACACTTTTTATGGTGAGAAAACAAATATTCATATATTGAATTTTGCAAGTACTGGCAAAAATTGTTTCAGCAGCTTGTTGCCAGCAAATTACCTCTAGAACATCTTTTATCAGGAATGTCAAACCATGGTTGCATTCTCTGCTTTCCCCTCTCTGATATACAGGTGGTACGACCATACCAAACAATGTCCAATCCAATGAGTAAGCTGACGGTACTCAACAGTATGCACTCTCACTTTATACTGGCTGATAATGGGACCACAGGAAAATATGGTGCAGAAGTGAAACTTCGCAGACAGTTGGAAAAGCACATCTCACTCCAGAAGATAAATACAAGTGAGCAGCCTGCTTTCTACATTGTTCTATAACTGTGCACTGGGATATATCTGTTCCTCATCATCAGGCCTCAGTAAAGAGTTTCGTTAGGATCAGGCCACAATATTGTATAGGCAGGTTCACAATCAAAATTCTAAATGACAATCCAAAGAGCCGGGGGAAGTTTAGCAGATGATAGGGAGGAAAAGGTGACGGTGCTATGTGTATCTAAAAACTAGAAGCATCTTGGCAGGAGAAGATTGGCAGGCAATGGTATACAACTGAAAAACAAGGCAGAATGTGACAGTGCCCAGGATCCAAAAAGACTATGGAAATGTTCAAGCTGTTCTTTTCCAGCTTCAGGTCACTTTGTGAAGTACCCAGATTTAGGAATCCACTTGTCATGAGGTCAAAAGACAGGCCTCCCCAGTGAAGGCATCCTTCCATGCTTTCTGCCTGCTGGCTAATGCTCTGTTTCAGGCAGCCATACTTCAAAGGAAAAGGAAAGGCAGGAGTGTACCTTGTTACTGCTGTATCAGAGTAGTATTTGAATGGTCTGGGAAAGCCAGGCCACTCTTTCCCTTGGTTGGGAAAGCTAGATAGCCCACTAGCCCTTTTCATTCGCCCAGCCCACCCTGTAAGTCTTGCTGTCACCTGGTCTGTCAGCAAGAGTTAATGTTTGATTCCCACCAATAATATATAAAACAAGAACTGTTGGATTTTCAGGACTTGACCCAGCTTCTGCTGAGTCAGGATGGAGGACTTGCACTGGTGGTGGCCATCTGCCGTGGATGCTTCAGCTGAGATTCCTGCATTGCAGGGGTTGGACTAGATGACCCTTGGTCCCTTCCAACTCTAAGATTTGATGATTCTATGAGAGACTTCAGCCAGTAAAGCTCAGCCAGAGATCCATCTTCTCTAAACTCCACTCCTTCCAGCAAGCCTTGAATTTGGCTTGCCCACAAACTCATGCTGGGTTTAAAGGGAATTGGGCCCTGCCTTTTATACCCCATATAAAGTTTTCAGAGTGGTTTACAAATAGACAAGAAAAGACAGTTCAAATAAACAATTAAACATAAAACTGTAAATCAAAAACTTACATAAATACAACAGAAACTAAAGTCACTCCAAAGTTAAGCACACATTTAAAAACTAAGGTGCTCTGGCTACATAAGCTACCAGTTATAGTGGCTGCAGTATGCCTCTGAATAATAGTTTCTTCTAGTCTTTGCAAAATACTTCTCACTGTCTCAGAACTGTTTCTTTAACCCTATGGTTGTCACAGTACTCCAAAGAGGTAGTTGCTAATGGTGATAGGAGTTTTTTCCTGACTCCCCTTCCCTTCCCTGATTAGGCCAGGAGGTAAACTGTGTTCTCTTGTTGTTGGGCCAAGAGAACACTGGGGGCTTGGGGGGGACAGTACTCGGCAGTATAGAGTACTGATGCCTCTCTTTTTGCTGCCCATGAAACCCATTTCATGCTGGCACCCACTGCACATGTATCAAGAAATGAATACCAGCACCTCATTATTATTATTTTCTCAAAAGGGGAACACACTTCTGTTTAGTTTTGCTGTCATGTATTTTCTTGTGGCTCTTAAAAGCTACTGGGAGCTGATGTGATCCTCCTCTTTCTTCTTTTCTCCTGCCTGTTGTAAAAGATGGGATAAGGAAAGAAAACAACCAGTAGTGTCATCCAGGTTTACTTTATTTGATAATCACGGCAGAATTGAAATGGTAATATTCTCCAGCTTCCTTCCACTTCCTCGCCCATAGGGGCAATAGAGCAACTTTGGGGCCTGTCGTGCAGTAAAGTGTTTCATCTGTGACCTACAGGAATCACCTGCATTTTTGTATTACTTTGTATTAGTACGATGATGTGACAGTTTATAATGTAGGGCGCTTCTTCTATGTACCTTTCACTTCTCGTCCTGCCTCTGATAATCTCAGCTATTGTCTTTGAAAACTCTGATAAACTAGGTTATTGTCTGAAATCTCACACTACACTACACCAGTTAGTTTCCCAAGTGTGAGGTATTCTTTCTGCTGCCAACGGTCTGGCTTTTCATGATACTGCCCTGCTCCGATGCCATTTTCATATTGCCAAAGGCACTGAGAGGGATTTAATGGCCAGGTGTGCCACATCAGACAAAGTTGTGTCACCTTTCCCACCATCACTTGCTACCTCTATATTGATTTTTGTGTGTAAATTTGTCTACTGTGGTCTCAATGTGGAAATGGGGGTGGAATCTCTGCCATTTCAGTACAGTATTTACTGTACTCCCAATGTTAGAGAGCAGGTATTACTTGATTGGGTGAAAATGCTTTACATTTTGACTTGGGACATTTGGATAATGTGCAGCTGGGGAGCCACTGCTAAGAGTGAATGTGACATTTCTGCACATTGCATTCTGGCATGTACTGTATTCAGTACTGTGAAAATTGGAATGAAGCCACTTACTTGGTTTCCTAGAGTATGCCACTGCTGATTCGTTACTTCTTTCTCATTTCTGAATAGGCTTGGCTGAATTTACATTCCTCATATTGCACTTATTCTTGAAAGATTATAATATTACATACTGCAAGTATATATATTATATCTTAGCTTGATATGCCTGATTTCACAGACTATTTCACAGCCAAATAAATGTATTATCAACAGACCATCTATAGAGAATTCCATGCTAAAACTAAACCAACCATGGTGCCTTTATTACTAAAGTTGTCTGGTCTTGACTACTGACCTTCAAAATGATGTGTTACGCCACTCAAATATTCTCTGTAATGCGCTTTCCAAAGTGAGACGTTCTAATCTCTACTTTGCTTACAATGCATAACATGTTAAAACATTGCTCTTGTGCTGGGAATATATTCAGGCAAGCAAGAGAGAAACATTTGACTGGATCTCTGTCCCCTTTGAGTGGATCAGGGAAATTTATTTTTGTGTCAGGCGGAGGGATCATCATTTGCATTCTCAGCCACAATGTGAGCTAAGGGCACTTCAGACCAGAGAGAAGGTAATGTGAGACTGCAAACTGGAGGCACAACGGTTCTGCCGCCACTGTTGGAGCCAGGAGGCCCCTGAATGCCAGTTGGGAGAGGGCTGTTGCATTCATCTTCTGCCTGCAGGCTTCCCATGAGCATCTGGTTGACTGCTGTGACTAGATGGGTCTTTGGCTTGATCCAGCACGACATTTTAATGTTCTTATGTTCTATCCTGGTAAGGCTCAGAAAAAAATATCTGCAGCAATCACTGCACCCCCGCAGGATGGGGACCAGGCTGAGTGGCTACAGAAACTTGGCTAGGAACTAGTTAGTCTTTGATGAATCATGGCCTTTCCTGTGTTTGGGAATCTGAAAATAAGATGTGGGTGAGAGCAAGTCAGTGCATTTTGCTTATAGGACTGTAGCCAGTGTTTTCTGTTTGGTAGCACATAGGCTATTATTGTACTAGTGGATTGGGGGGGGGGTTTAATGCTGCACATCAGGAATCCAGTGCAAATGTTATGCTAGCAGAAACTCACTGTAAAACAGATTGTGCAATCTATTGTGTAACAAAGTCACCAGCAGCCTGCTCATGCATTTATTTATTTATTTGCACAACAGAGTTCTGCTGATGTAACAATTATACCACTAAGTGACTTTAACCTGGTGCTACATTGGATACATACAACCCATAGTCTCCCCCCCCCATTCCCAGTTGGTTGAATACTTATTACTTTCTCACCTAGATCTAATTAATATTTGTCACTATGTTGAATTTGCTTGAGCATTTCCACTGAACCACTCTGGGCACACATAAAGCAGTGTGGAGCAAGAATGTCTTACTGAGAGATCAGAAGAGCTTGGCAAGTTGCATCTAAGATGAGCTGAGTGTCAGGGTAGGTGAGAGAACAGAATCTTTGAATCTGAAATCTTCTGTAGATCATCCTGTTCCTAATAAAAAACAATACATATACTATATAGTTTGTAATAATATCACAGTATCATATACATTCATGTTATCCCAGCAAAGTGTTCTTTTGAACTTATAACTAAATACAGTGGTACCTCGGGTTGTGGACATGATCTGTTCTGGGGTGCGAACAGCACCCCGAAAAGTCTGCAACCCGAGTGGCAATATCGCGCATGTGCGGAAGAGCGATATTGTGCTTCTGCGCATGCGCGACCTGCGCAGAACACTTCTGTGTATGTGCAGAACGCGTGGAGCGCTTCTGCGCAGGCACGTGTGGCAACTTCCGGGTTTGCTGCGTTCATAACCCGCGCCATTTGCAACCCACAGCGAACGCAACACGAGGTACGACTGTAATTGCTTCCAGGGGCAAATTCTGTATGGTGAACTTGCTTGCTAGTCACATTTCCTTTTAATTGTGAACACTGTTCCTAAATCAAAATCATAGGCTAGTACAGATGATATCGTTTGACTTTCTTTAGAACCAGTGCTCCAGAGACCTGACTAAATACCGTAAGTTCATTGTGTCTGGATTTTGCATCTGTTTCTGAAGCAAGCTTGGAATTAACTAATCTTGTTTAGACGTAAAATCAGTAAGGGGTGTTTGTTTGCAGCTGATCTTTTATCAAGGTTTTGCTTGATGATCATTGTCAGTTAAAACTGATTTATTATTATTACTGTATTGTAAAAGCAAGGTAATTATACAAATTAGGAATTATCTGCATGAAAATATGAATGCTATTCTGCTCTGTTAGCAAACACATTTCTTACATTTGAAGGCCTTTCTCCCCAATTTGATTTTTACATAGAGCATTTTATTCCTTTTGTGTGAGTCTTTGGAGCAGGCTGCCCAGGGACTCCCGAGCTGTTTAGCTGACCTGGGTAAATTACCATTTTGCATGTGTGTGTATTGGGTGTGCACACCCATCTGCTTCATGTATTATCATACTCTGTGCAAATGGCACATGGTGATAATGTGTGACCAGGGTACAGAGTTTTAAATATTTGTCATTTCTTTATTATTCTACTTTACAACTCTGTTAATGAAGATCAAAATGCTCTCAACTGTTTCCTGGAATACAGGAGAGATCACCTAGCCAACAAGGTAGATCTTTCCAAATAATGTGCATTGTATTTTCCTCCCAAGACTTTTGCATAGCTGAGTCAGTAGTTCCTTGGAATGCTGGCACCCCACTTTGTTTCTATAGTTTGGTGAGCCCTGCAAATTGATTCCCAGTAATTCCCACTTTGTGCCACAATCTGGGTCATAGCTGAGGAATCCCCTTATCTCAGCGGCTGACCTTGGTTAGGAGTGAATGGGGAAGGCACATCACTCTACTTTGGGGGTGCTGTTTTGATGAAAATGTTCTACTCTGGGGTGGCCTAAATCCTACTAAATGGGATCTCTCAATAGACTGTCATGTGACTCTTAGCAAATAGCACTCTAGCTTCTGGGGGGTCTTTGCCATTTTCAGTCCCTCCTCTCACCTCCAGAATCATGGATGAGGCTATAACAGCATTAAAAATTAATATCCCTTGTATGTTAGAAGAAAGATATTGCGGAGATAATAATAGAAAAGAGGGCAAATAACAGGTTTACAAACTTTACTCTTATGTTTCAGTAAGCTGTGCTATATTTTGCTGTAGTCCTTTCGTCACCCTGCATTTTTCCTTTACAAAGCAATTTTTGAATCCTGATTACACCAGAGCTGGCCTTTGATATTTGAAAACTGACTTCCTATGTATATGTTAAATCACATCATCAGGGATATTTAAATGAGAGTGAGCAGCATAGCTGTCAACCCTCCCTGCTGTTTCCCAATGCTATAATAAGGGAATTTCCTGCAAAAAAAGGGAAAGGTTGACAGCTATGCTGAGCAGATGCTCTTTGGCATTTAGAGCAAACTTGGGAGTGATGTGCCCAGTAATTTCAGAGATCTATGCACCATAGTACAAAATATTCACACAAAATTATCTTATTGCAGGGTGATTTAACTCCATGGCAATATTAGTGAAATGTTCTTATTTAGCCCATTATATAGTGGCAGACACATTCTCCCCCCCCCCCCAGCACCAAGCAGAGTTTTGATTGCTCAGCAGTTCTTAAGACCAAATCATTAATTATGTTAGTATTTATAATAACTTTCTTTTTTACACTTTCATTGATTTCTTGCTTTGTAGAAAGAACAAGCGAGAACTACAAAGAACTGGGGAGTGTAGAGGTGTAAGTCTCTGTGGGAATAAAATTGTGGATCATAACTTTTAGTACCTAACCTAATCATAATAAATCAGAAACCAACCAGCAGGCCCTGCAGCTTTCCTGTGTGAATGCTGCTCTTTGTTCTCTGCAGAAAGCAGCTATTATGTTTCTCTTTAGAACAGCTGATGGGACACAGTAAGCCTGCTGAGAAAATAGAGAACAAATAGTACCTTCAAAATAATTTTTAAGCGTTGTCTTCATAAGGTTGTGATGTAAAGGAAGATAAGGGAACAAAGTAACCTTGAAAAAGCATTTGAAACAGTTAAACTGCTGTGTGAAAAATAAAAGTAGTTCCACCTGCAGCTGGTTAGTGTCACACTATCCATCTTATTACTGTATTACTAATTGGCTGGGGCAACATCTGCCACTAAATGTTTCATAGTGATGGACCTCAAGACAGACTATCCCATAACTAAAAAACCCTTGATGAATGTCTGTTCAATCTTTTATTTAAAAACACCCAACAACAACAAAAGTAGTTCCATAATATTCCAAGACACCACCATTTCTTGAAACCTTGCAAAATTAATATATTTGTGAGAGGAGTTGCATGTTTTTTCCATGATGCACCCTATGTGAAACCGTGGTCATGTTAAATAAAGCTGCATGCTGCCATTTCATGATTGGCAAATTGTCCTGGAAATGATGGAGCATGTCCATAATCAGGGCTATGTGAAATCCATGATTCCATAATCCATATCACAGTACACATGCAGAATTTGGTACTGGGACAGGATTCGACATCCTGAAACTTCAAACCTTTCCTTCTAAAGGTTTGTAGCTCCTAAAACACTGAAAGTGTGTGGGCACACTTAGGTCCTTAGGAGTCAGAAGGCAGAAGGACTTCAGATGTCCTTGCATAGTTGTTTTGCCTTTCCCAAGACCAGCAAAAAAAAAAAAAGAATATATGAGACAACATTAAGCAGAAGTGTGCAAAGAAAGTTGTTCAATCCACATAATTTTAGTACAGGTTGCAGAATTCAGCTTGTCAGAGTGCAGAGTTCAGGTTGCTTTCATGTAGCTCTTTTAAGTAGATACAGCCCTAATAAGCAATAGGTAGCAGAAGTGCATGTTTCAGCTAGGTTTTGTTGGGAGAGTTTTGTTTTCTTTCATATGTTTCCATCCACTGAAGTCACAAAAGGAAGAATGGTTTACTTTATTAGAACTGTTTGAAATTATGGGGTCTGAATAATTTAGACTATTGCATTGAGTCAAGCAGACAGTAGAAAAGGCCAAGTTGACTACGGATTAGTCCAAAAAGTATAATCCAAAATGACCTTTTATGATGCCCCGTATGCAACCTTCTCCTCCATATAAGTAAGTATATTGATGTAAATAATGGGCATCAGTTTGCCAAAGCCAAGTGCTTGCCATCAATATATGATATTTTGCAGTCTAGGTAGACTAGGTAGACTATAAGCTAAGCTTATTTTTTTATGAATGAGGGTTAAAGTGAACTGGAAAAGAATGTAGGGTAGGTTCAGGTTGAGTGGCAACTTCTAGCCCTGTAAAGTGTCTGCAGTACCTCTTCATGTGACTCGTGGGCTTCCCTTTGTCATCCTATGCCTGAGAATATATGAAGGGGGCTGGGAAGGCAAAGGGACGTTCAGCTGTCATCACCAGCATCTTCTCTGACCATTGCACCTTCATCAAATGCATTGGATGCTCATTGACTGATGTCCTGATCTTCCTTTCACAAAATCTTCAGTATTTGATGCATTTCCGTACCCTCAGGTGGGCCCTGGGTGTGTGGTGTGGATCTGAATGCAGGCAATGAACTAATAACAGACAGGCAGAGAGATTATGTGACCCATCAGCAACAGGATCATGCAGCTTTAAAGATCCTCCTCTCCAGTCGGCTAAGCTGATAAACTTCAGCTACTCAGGGACTCACTGCTACACCCAAAACCTCACCTTACTGTCCTAACGCTGATCTGGGGGGGGGGGGGAGTCATTTGTCTAACAAGCTGCTCTTTTATTTTAGTCACATCAACCCCCCACCATAGCTCCCCTTGCTCAGAACCACTGTGATTGGGGCCACACCTGCTACCCCCAGCTCCTCTCTTCACAGGCACACCTTACATCCCTTAATTAAAACAAAAACAAAAAACACCAAATTTAAAAGCACACAAAAAGCAGGTAAAAATAATTTAAAACATTTTAAACAATTAGGGCAATAAATCAGCAACAGAAACCCCTAAGCAATACCCCAACCCAAGTGTCTGTTCAGCAGCCTTAGCTTTTGTAGCTGCAGTCAGTCAGGAACCACCACACCCCCCCCACCAGACAGGTGGAAAAGGCCTGCAAGGCAGGGAGCGGTTCCCCCAGGAATCACAGGTAAGATGGTCAACGTTTTAAAACTGCCTAATTGAAATCAGCTTATTCCTCAATCTTTTGGCCCATTGCCTATAGTCCCGGACCACTTAAGTCCAACTTTAAACTCCAGCAAGCAGTCAGCCAATCCTTAAAAGTAAGCTTGATTTCTAAAATACTGTTTCTGGGCCATTTCATCCCATTCTACAGCGCATCTCAGAACCTGAGCCTCTGTGAGGCATCTCCTACTCATTCCTGATTTAATGATATACAACTGCAGAGAGGTCTAACAAAAATGGGTAGGCTTTACAGTGTCAAGAAGTGTGCATGCACACGAAAGCTCATACCAAGAACAAACTTACCGGTAGTTGGTCTCTAAGGTGCTACTGGAAGGAATTTTTTATTTTAGTTTTAGCGTCTGTCATAGGTTTTTCTCCAGTAACTTAATAGAGGACCATTGATGACCATGGTTTGTCACAATGTTTGCTTCAGGGCAAAAATTGGGAATCCAGAGGATGGAGATTCCTTCCCTTCAGCATTCTGATTCATGATGGAAACAGGCCTAGGAGTGCTGTGATATCTGCTGCCTTAGGCTGGCGGTAGGGAGTAGCTGGAAAGTGTTGGGCTGTCTCCCTTTTTGCATGGCGTGCAATTGTGTAACTGTTTAAACAGACTTCACTTCATCTAACTGTGGGAACAACTCTTCATTAAGAAAAACAAAATGCGCACAAACACACCTGCAAACTACTTTGTCACTCTGAGGGCTACCCAGGGAGCCAAGCTGCCAGATGCCCCGGGGCAGAAGCCCTGCAAATGCTGCTGTCAGCATTGCAATTAACCTGCCCTGCAGAAGTGCAAACTGAATACCTGGGAGCTGAAGCATATCAAGAAACAGGAGCCTCAAGACAAGATTTAATTGCAATTGACTTTTGGATGGAGGGAGGGAAGCATCCTGGTCTCAGTACTATACAAATTATAAGGTTCCTAATACAATGCATGCAAAAGCACAAAAATTCACAGAGGCAAATAAGTGGAACTAAAGGTCAGAAGAGTCTGTGATGAAAGATCAAGAAAAATACTCTTTGGGAAAGAAGACTTCACTGCATCCACAGTGACGTTCTATGTTCCTCACTTCAAGTGGCACTTTGGAAATAATAGAATATATGTATAAAGAGAAGCTATTACTATGGAATGTTTTTGTATAAGAGGCAAACATTTTAGTTTGCCTTCAGAATTTCATGTTTCTGAATAATTGTCTTGCTTACATATTTCAAAAGACATGCAGCAATAAAACTGCTAGCACATTTGCAAAGCTAAGCAGACATGGGCTGCCCTAACTTAGCACGGCTAGTACTTCTGAAGTGTCTGGAAACCAGGACGCCTTAACCAAGGGACCGTCTGGTCCTCATACCTATAGTAACTTTTACATAAAGGTAAAGGGACCCCTGACCATTAGGTCCAGTCGCAGACAACTTGGGTTGTGGTGCTTATCTCGCGTTACTGGCCGAGGGAGCCGGCGTACAGCTTCTGGGTCATGTGACCAGCATGACTAAGCTGCTTCTGGCGAACCAGAGCAGCGCACAGAAACGCCATTTACCTTCCCGCCGAAGCAGTACCTATTTATCTGCTTGCACTTTGACGTGCTTTCGAACTGCTAGGTTGGCAGGAGCAGGGACCGAGCAAAGGGAGCTCACCCTGTCACGGGGATTCGAACCGCCGACCTTCCGATCAGCAAGGCCAAGAGGCTCAGTGGTTTAGACCACAGTGCCACCCGCATCCCTTTTACATACTTTTACATACATTGTACTTAATATATTAATATTTAAGATGGTGCAGATAATTTTGTTGTTCCATATGAAAACTGAGTCCCTAAATAGCTAATCTCCTTAATTTAAGAAAAAAACAGTCATCAAAGTTGTAGTGAAGTTCTAAATACACATTATGAAACACACAAGTCTGCTGCTGAAAGGATCATTCCCATGCAGATCTTTCCATTGTCCACTCTGTCGCAATAGTGGTTGCCCAGTGGCAGCCAAGAGAGCAGCAGGGAAGGAGCAGGGGAAATGCATGACATTATTTTTCACAGAGATGCCGTTTGGGGATATGGCCACATTCCACCCTAGTGACTGTGGAGGAATTCATTATACCGTCCTCCTCAGCAGGTAATCTGGAGTGTAATACAGATGGATAGGATGGTCACATAATGCTACTTTGTCTTCATTGTGTAGTCCATCATTTCAGTTTCCTTTTCCTGTACTTTCTTTGATTTGCTGGCTTTGTTTTTGTTTTGTTGGTTTGTTTCTCTACAGGGATTGGGCAAGGTGTCCCAGTGGTGGCTCTCATTGTGGAAGGAGGACCCAACGTTATTTCTATCGTCCTTGAATATCTACGTGACACTCCTCCAGTTCCTGTTGTAGTTTGTGATGGCAGTGGGCGGGCGTCTGACATCCTGGCATTTGGTCACAAGTACTCCGAAGAAGGAGGGTGAGTCACTTGCCAGAATACTGTGTTAAGATAAATCCTCCTTTGGAATCATTTGCATTTTGATGTTGATTTATTTCAGTAACAGCATAAGTATTAATTGGGGATAAACATTATAGCTGACGGTTAATGAGCAATACCGCCCATTAACATAACCCATAATTCCATAATCACTTCAGTGAAGACGCCAATATCACGCATGCATTTATATTCTTCCGCCTGACTGGAGGTTTAACTGTAGCTGGCAGGTTAGAACTACTGCTTGACACAAGACCATTTTCACACAGAAAGTCATCCTTTGATATTATTTGATATAATACTGCTGACCATTCCCATGTTGCTTTTGTATTTCTGCTAACTGGGTTATTAAGGATTGCTGATATTCCTGTAGGTCAGCTGCCTCCATTATAGCCCCACACTACTGCTCTGTGGAGCCAAATGCAATAACATCTTTCTCTATTTACTAACAAATACTGCATTTTTATGTGTGGGTGTTTCTCTTCATACTGTTCAAGGTGTTGCAATGAGATATATCCAGTTCAGTAATTAAGATGGCCAAAGGCCAAACCTTTGCTCTAGAAACACTAAAGAGATGTCCTGCAGAGTTAAACAGGGCAATGTATGCTAATCCCCTGAGACCTGTGGTGACCGTGGTGCAGAAACTCCCAGCTAGGATTATTGCCGGCAAGTGCTGGATGCTATGCTTTCAGTGAACAAAAAATAGTATAATATATTGTGCACCGGTTCAGGAAGTTCTCCTTCTGTTCTTCCTTATCAGTCTAATAGTTTTGCTCTATTCATTAGCCAGGTCCATCTTCATTGTCATCTCCTTCATGAAAATGCCCACAGGTGTCTAGAATGCATGCCTACCTCTGCAATGCTTTAATTACTAAGAAAAGCAATCACACAAAAAGCACATGAAACCTTTGTTTGTCTAGAATGATAATAAAACCAGGCTTTTAGGCACAGATTTTTGAAAATATTTTTTTTCTCAAAGCTAGCCATTTACTTTCCAGTTGTGCTTTTCCACTTCATTTGAACATTCAAGAAAACCTTTGCATCACTTAATACATCCTTGTAGATGTTGAATCACCTGCTTGAAAACGCTAAAGATACCAGCCTGAAATCAAAACACTATTTTAGCTGTAAACAGTATAAAATGCAAAAATAAGTACTGGGACAGAATGTTGTGAAAGTTTTACAAAGTATGTTTTAATTCTTAATTCATTTCATTTGTGGAGGAAATGAATCCACGTTGCTGCTTTAGTGCTGGCCCTTGGTGAATGTATTAACCAGCAAGTATCTCTCAATTACTAAAAACAGTAAAACCACACCAGAAATAAATAATGGGCCATCATCCCCAGTCACTCATCCCCTAAGGCACAGAAAAATATTTTTTTTTAATTTTACTTTTTTATTTTAAATATTTCTGTCTGTTGACATGCAGACAGCTGCAACTCTACAGGTTCAAGGATCCTCAAGATCTCTCTCTCCAAGACAAGCCACATTTTCTAGTTGTTAGGCACTTGTCTGTCCCGAGCATGTCCTGTTCACAGCTCAGATAGCTGCATCTCTGCTTAGAATCAATAGTATCAAGCTGTTTGTTTCAGTACCTTCATTGCCTCCTTGCAGGAAGACACAAAGGTACTAACTTAATACATGAATGAGAATGGAGCATGGTTTCTAGGGAAATGTCTTTGGGGGGATGATTGATGAGATGGTGTTTGAGGATAAAACCAGAGCTACTTCATGGTTTGTATCTTTGTTGCTTCCACTCTGGTCCCTGCCTTGGTCCTTGCTCTACCTTTAGTGCCCTATATTATCCAACCCAAGTAATCACAGCCACCTGCCCTCTAACACCTAGGGCCAGCCGCAGCCGTTTCACCCCCTGAACAGGCTGTCGCTCCAACTTTGCACATATGCATGCTCATCTAGTTGGCCTCCTCCTGGGATGTGGAAGTGCTTCCAAGAATGCCAGGCATGTGCACAAAATCCATAAGCAAAGCCAAGTGTATAACCGTAACTTAAAGGGCAAAGATTCATTTCTGCAATACAAGAAGTGCAAGAGGACCTCTTGGTGTTGCCATTCTGCCAGCTTCTGAGAAGTCACCTATTTAGGCAAGCATTCCCCATGAACGGAACTTTTGGTTTTATTGTTTTAACGATTTTAACTGTTTTAATTGCTATGCTTTCTGGTTATTTGCTTTATTGTATATTTTAATTAAATATCTTTTAATGACCCTGTGGATTTGTTATTGTGTATTTTAATTAGGCATTCATTTTATAATTGTAGCCATATTGGTGTGCAGGTGTCTCAATCACACATACGCAGATATATGCACATTATGCTTTAAAAATTTAACTACAAACACTATGAGCATTGTATACACCCCCCACCTCCTCTCTCAAGATGGTGCGTAATTTAGGATCCTGAAAACTGTCCATGTTCTTTACACTGCTGTTTATTTACGTATCTCACTATCATGGTTACTGAGAGAAGACTGGGAATGAACCATCAGCCAGAAGCAGGTTGCCTAGTGATCAGTAGGGTAGTCAGTGGCCTCTTTCCCTCCGGCTGCTATATCCTAACCTCATGCTCCTATTCCTCTTCTGGTGATGGAGAAGGCCTACAATGGCCCATTCTGTCTCAGATCACTGACATTGCAGGGATTAGCCACTTGTCTCGTGCTTAGAAAGCACATGTTCAAGAAGTTTCCCCCTGGGCCCTTTCCTTTGGAGAAAACCCAAATTGCTGTTTGCTATGATTGAGCACAAAAGAGCAGTTTTTCCTGGGGGAAGCAGTGGGACCAGAGGAAGTGTGGATAAGCCACGTATGTACATTCATGCACCTGAGTGTATACACGCATGCATATGTTTGAGAGAAGAGATATGTGAATCCACAACTCAGCATTTTCAACTGGATTTGTTATCAATTTCAGTGTTTCATGCCTGATCAGAGGCATTTTCACACACACCTAATTTTCCATGAATATTATCTATGGGTCTTCCAAGCATTGTCCCTATTAACCATTAGACACACTTCACTTCTCCTGAGATCTCCATGCTTTTCTTCCCATTCATTGCTGTGTGTCATTCCAGTCCTTGTCAGAGATTATAGCTCTTTGAAGGACCTGAATCTTGGATGTGGAATAATGGCACACAATTTTTTAAAAATAATAATAATGCAAATATGCATAACTTCCAGCAGTTTGGTTCCATTGACACAAAGTTTTAAATGCCATGAGAGGAAGAGCTCTGTGAGTATGCACAGATTAATTTCAAAAAAAATGTGTCTTCACTGCTTTCTGCTAATGATGGTACCAAAGGAACAAAGGAAACCCACAGTTATACAGTTATTTTCAGAGCATCCAATTCTACCTCTGAGACTTTCTAAAGAAAAGTTCATGTGGTGACTTTAAAGGATTGCTTTGGAGGCGCAAATAAATAGCAGCAGGATGGAGAGACAAGGGGGAAGCATATGAAATAGTGTTGTGTGTGTTTTTGTATTTCCAAACCTCATCAGGAAAAACCACTGTGAATAGAATCACAGAACTGGGAGTTGCTACTGCTTTTCTCAGACTAAAAAAGAAAAAAAGCTCAAGTCATCTGGTGACAACTGACTAAATGATTTAGAATTGGCTGTGGACCAGATCCTGCAACTCATCTGTTCATGACAGTGTGGCAGGCTTCACCGCTGAAAGATGGCAATGCAGTTTAGTGCTGTGTACATTATCCTCTTTGGTGCAGGGCATCAGTTCAAAAGAGATTTCCATGTAAGAAAGAAGATGCCAGAGTCCTGTCATTTGTCTACTGAATCTGCCAGAGCAAATAAAGGAGCCATTCTACTGGGATTTTTGTTTTCTAATGTGTTTGGCATGGAACTAGATTGCCAAATGAAATAATGAACTCATCTAGGCACTGGTCCTGCAAATATTTTTTCTTGTGTTAAAAAGTGATGTTATTGGAAGAAACTACTTCTAAGTGCTTATTTGCCTTTTGAGTTACAGCTAGCATCACTGACCTAAGGATTTAGCACAGACCATTTTGCACATTTCCCTCCAGAGTCAGTGTTTCAGTGGTTCCAAAATGCTTAATTACCATGTGGCTTTTTGTAACTCCAAAGTGCTTTAATTTCATATGTAGGGGAACTGAAGGAGGTCCGTTCCCACATGTGCTCTTGTTCGTACTTCTGTCATGCACCTCCAGCTCAACTATATCCTGTTGCAACAGCAGCCACAGAAACTCTTCACAATCCTGGAACTAATATGGCCCCAAATCCACCCTGTTCACCAACTCTTGGTTGTTTTCACCCAAGCAACACTCTTGCTAACACAGATATTATATGGATAGATAGATATAGATATAGATGATTGTTGGGAGAAGGTTGAATTTGGCTGAAGGATCAGTATCACTCCATGCTTTCCTTCTTGTTCAGATTCACAACAAGCATGACTGTAGCTTTCCTCTGGCTTGACTAGTGCACAGAGAGCAATCCAAAAGTTCTCAGATTTAATCCCTGGCATTTTCAGGCAGGGTTGGTAGAGTCTCCTGTCTGAAACCTTGGAGAGCCACTCCGTGTAGATAACACTGACCTAGTTGGCCAGTAGTTGGACTTCGTAATAAGGTAGCTTCCTGTGTCACTCTCATTTTTGTACTGTAGGCTACATTCTGGCCACAGAAAAGTCAGTGATATCTAGACATATCTCTCTGTCCAGGCAAGCAAGAGGCATTATTAAAATCCCAGAATGCACCCCAACCAGGCAAAAGCACTCAATGGGTGTGTGGAACAGTGTGGGTGAAGGGGAAGCCTGCAAAGAGTCCCAGAAATCAGATCCTTCAAAATATATGAAAAGTGCACAGAACAAAAAAAGTAGAAGCATCATAGGCTTTTTCCTTTGAAGCACCACTGACCAATGGGAAAAGTCTGCCAGAGGCTGCAATCAATTGGGGGGGGGGTACAGCCAGAGCCAAAAGTGTACAAAGATTGCAGTTTTGCAGAATTGTCTGGATCTCTTTCTCTGCACCACCCCTCCCCCAAAACATTCTCACAAATATAAAAAGCAGAAGAGGCCACTTTTCCCAGAAGGTCAGCCCAGAAAGCAAGAGTGAGACTGCAGTGTCTAGAGAGCTAGATACCTAATGCCGCTGTCCCCATGAAACGGCCAAGGGATCCGTGTTCTATTCCTAATGATGAATTTTTAATTAATATATTTTTAAAAAATACTTGCAAACTGATATGGAAATGTGGAGAACTTAGGACTGGAAAAATAAGCCAGTGTGGTGTAGTGGTTAGAGAGTCAGACTAAGATCTGGAAGGCCAGGGTTCAAATCTCCACTCGGCCATGAAACTCACCTTGGGCCAGTCGCTGCCTCTCAGCCTAACCTACCTCACAAGGTCGTTGTGGAGATTAAATGAAGAAGAGAACATGCACACCACATTGAGCTTATTGGAGGAAAATGTGAAATATAAATGCTATAAAATATAAATTCAATAAACAAATAAAAGAATCTTAGAGAAACCGAAATTGATAGAGTCACCCATCCCTGTTTGGAACCTTGGGTATTTCAGTCTGGCTAGAATGAATTAAAGTCAGTCCCTCTGTCTGTCTGTCTGTCTGTTGGCCTCTCTCTCTCTCACACACACACACTTTTGTTCTCAGTTATGATATGTGTTTCAAGAAACAAAACAAACAGTGGCGGTGGGGGCAGCAATGAGAAATGTGGCATCTAGGTTGGCCCTGAGAGAAATACCTATAGAGATATACTTAACAGAGAGTCATTATTGATAAGGCTACCCTTGATAGCAAACATGGTTGTGTGTGAAATAAAAAGAAATATTTCTATTTGGTCTATATGCATGCACACCACCGGACCTCTGCGGACAGTTAATGTGAGTTAAGTAAGAGGCCAATCTGGCCAACTTGCACCGTTGGGGCAGGGGAGGAAGGTCAGGGGAAAGGTTGCCAAACTATACTGCAGGATCCAAACCAGTAACAGTAATTGTAGCATGAGGATGGTTCACATGAATATCCACAGTGCAAGGAAAATGTTTAAAAGTCATCACAAAAGTAGTATGGCTACATGAATATTTCTAAGCAGTAGGTATTGGGTTTTTTCCATTGGTATATTCTTTCTACTGCTTTTGTACACATTATCATTTTAATGCTGCAAAGGTATATGTCTTGAATAGCATAATAAGCGAAATAAGGGTAGATTCTCACTTTTAGCCAATATGCAGTGTAAATGCACTTTTTTGATGGACTTTTAATGTTATATCCTCAGTGTGCTGTTGTAACATAATATAATTAGAATGGCCACGTACACATTGCCCAAAAAAGGCGAAATCCATCACCCAAAAAAGAGAGGACAAACATGGATACTTACTTGCAGTTAATGAAATTTTTAAAATCTGATTATCATTAGCTCAGTCACTGATTTTGCCTAAATGCTTCCATACCACTAACATGGGTGACATGGGGGGGGGTGTTACATTTTTGTTGTGTTTCAAACAGGTAGATTGCAAAACCCCTTAAATGGATTGCTCCTAAAATTTGGAGGAGCATAAATAGATTTCAGTATGTTGATCTTTGACCTAAATTACTTGAGAACTTACACAAAGTGTGCCTCATTATTGTTTAATGGCATAATGTAAAAGGGCAAAAGAGAATTGGAGATGGAAGGGGTAGGCACCAGTGGATGAGGCTCAGTGGGTCTCCTCCTTGCCTGGAAGTTCTTTCTGGCAGGCAGGCAGGCAGGGGGTGCAGCCTCCCAGTAGTAAGGAGTGCTTGGTCTCTTAGCTGGCAGCAGAGACCAGTTTGTGCTTCAGTTATGTACGGTTTGTTTTTAAAACAACATAAGGCTTTCCCTCAATCTGCTTACAATTATTTCTGCTTCAACGAACCACCAATAAATTGCACTTGAAAATACCAAGTCTTGCCAGTGGCCTAGAAGCGTCACAATATAAACTGAGGTTATTTCATGAAGGCAAAAAGCTAAGTGGCAGGTCACATAGCAAATTATGCAAATGGTCTGCTTGCAAAAGAGCAGCCCATCTCTGCCTCTAAGCACTAGTATTTTACCTAGAGGATTCTCCAATTTGTCTAAAGGATATCAGGGGGGGGGGGGAGAGAGTAAAATTTCCGAAACAGAACCTTTATCAGGTTAAAGAAACTTGGCAAAATAAATACTACTTTGAAGAATTCTACACCACATGTTTGGGAACATGCTCCATCACTGGTATATTGCCTGATTTCAAAATACAGTGGTGCCTCGCAAGACGAAATTAATTCGTTCTGCGAGTCGTTTCGTATTGCGAAAAATTCGTCTTGCAAAGCACGACCATAGGAATGCATAGGAATGCATAGGAATTTAATTCCCATAGGAATGCATTGAAATTTTCGTCTTGCGAGGCAAGCCCATAGGGAAATTCGTCTTGCGAGTCACCCTTTCGTTAGCGAATGCCTTTCGTCTAGCGAGTTTTTCGTCTAGCGAGGCATTCGTCTAGCGAGGTACCACTGTATGTGTCTGCCTCTCTCTCTCTCTCTCTCTCTCACACACACACACACACACACACACACACACACACCACGGGGGGGGGGGAGACACTCTTACAGAATTCCAGGCAGGTGGTTAATTGCTTCATATTTCTCACTTTCCAGACATGATGGAGGTTCTGGGGCAGCGTTACACTGCCATTTTTCCTTGGAGAAAGGGCACTGGAGACTTACGATTTATAATATCTGGTTGTGCTGAAGATCGGAGCAGTGGCATGCATGTGACATCAGGATGTTTGGAGGAGCCAGGGCAGAGCCGAACACGGTGGCAGCACGGCTTCTCTGTTGGTGGCTCGTGCTTGGCCTCCTCTTCCTCCTGCTGCCACCACCAGTCGGGGGAGGGGGGTGCTTCGCCCATCTTTCCCTTATGCGGCAGGAGGAGCTGCTGGCCAGGAAATCCATGCCATGCTTGGTTCCGTGCTCAGCCTCCTCCACCTCCTGATCATTTGGAACATTAGGGGGCACTCCCCCCAAAAAATATTGAGGGCACCAAAAGGGCTGAGCCCCTGGGAGTTGGCACCCCTGATTTCTATCGAGGATTCATCCACACTTCTGCTTGTCCTGCCCCTAGAAAGCTGAGGCCTGAGCGGTTTTCCGCTTGACCAGAGCTTTCTAGGCCTGGATCTGGGCTATTTTCCCCTGGCCCCGCTCTTTTCTCAGGGAAAACCCACTTTTTGGCTTTCAGTTGGAATGAAGAGCTGTCTGTAGAACACCCCATCACCATTTGCTCCAATTGAGGGCTAAAAAGTGCTTTTCCTGGGCGGAACAAGAGGAAGTGTGGAGAAGCCCACAGGCTCAGTGAGCAGGAACTTGGCAATGCCAGTTGCAAAGCAGCTTCAGCCCAACTTAAATGGGGCTTGAAATTTCTTCAGCTACCAAACCTATCTTTTCCTTATCATACCAAATTGTAAACTTGTTATGTACCTGTGCTGTTCTGCCCAGTTGTGGGCCCTTTAAACCCAGTCAGGATTCAGCTATTTGGATAACGTGTCTGCAGCGTGGCACTGCCCTACATGCTCCCTACCACCTCCGGCAATGGAGTGACACAATTTCTTCTTTTTATTGACCACTCTGCATTCCCACTCCACAGGACGTAAAACATTTTCTTTTTGAACTTGAAAATATAGCATGCTACCTTTTGAAGGTTCCTTTGCACATATCACCTAATTTGGTAAAATTAGTCCAATCTAGTTTATTCAATTAACTACACCTGCGATTTCTATGAGACTAGGCCAGGCTTCCTCAAACTCGGCCTACAACTCCCATGAACCCTAGCTAGCAGGTCCCTAGCTAGCAGGTCAGGGATGATGGGAATTGTAGTCTCAAAACATCCGGGAGGTCGAGTTTGAGGAAGCCTGGACTAGGCAGAGTGGCTGCAATGGGAATTAAGACACCAGCATAAGGCTTTTCCTCTGCTGATTGCTGACCCAAAATAAGGACATGGGTCCCACAAATCTGTTCTTAGCTCATGAATGTCTGGTGATTTTTTTAACCCCTCTGCAACAGGCTACACTCAGCAAGAAATTGAGATGTGCTATTCACATGGTGAATAACTACAGTTTTGCTGCAGGTAAAATAGGTGTACTTTTCATCACTTTAAACCCATGATTTTAAAGTTGCTTACCCTTAAGGTCCACATCAATTGTCTGCTGAGAAACAGCTGAATTTGCAGGAGGACCCTGGCCAGGTCAGATAGAGCTAGGTAACTCGCTGTGAAAATGCTGTGAATGTGTCCTAGAATGACCCTGACTCTCCCTCTTGGCTGTGTATTTCAAGGCAGGTTTGGTAATACAGGTAGACAAGCTTTCTTCCAGGGAACCTGGCCTGCCATTATTCATCTTTTCATCGAAAGATGCCTTTTAAGGAACCCCAGTGCTCCTGGGAACACAGTTTGAAAATGTCGGTGTAAGCTGCTTGTTGGCCACATATGACTCTTTTTGATATTTGCAAGACAGGTGAAACAAAATATTAATCAGTTTTAATTTGTATCTGAAGAAAGTAGTTAGTGGAAGGCTAAAGAATATGAGATGGTTCCCCTTTTCTTTTCTTTTTTAAAAGAAAGGGGCTGAATGGTTTATTGCAGAACTGTCAAATTCCACCCTTCACTTGCTGCTTTCCCATTCGGGAAGGGTGAGGGGACAGGAAGGCCCTCTCTTCCCCCATCACAGGAGGATTTTGGTTGGGAGAATGACTAGGAGATTGCTCACAGATCTCCCAGCATCACTTGAGTCCTTAGACTCTTATTCTCATTCCTCTAATATTTGTCAGCAATTATCCTCATTTTTTTCAATCATTTTAATGATGCCTCAGCTGTAAAGAGTTTGACTCTGGTTATATATGGAGGAATCACTTTAGGCGATGGCAATTGTAAACAACACAAATGGAGGGATGGTTAGAATGGCGAATCGTCCCAAGGAGTGCCCTGTTGGGTCAGGCAGAAGGCCTACTTTAAGCAGCCTTCTCCTGCCAACAACAGCTGGCCTAGAACATCTCTTGGTACCTCTAAAGTCACACACAGCAGAACATGGCCATGAAAGTGGGGGACCGGGTACGACCAGTGGGTCAGATTCTTATCCTGCCCACTCCCCACAGCCAAGTGTCACAAGCAGGTGGAGCTGCCCACCTGCCAATTGCCCAGAGCCACAATGCCATCAGAAATCAAGCCATGTTACCAGTGAATTTCTGCTTGCAGAGGTTGGACTAGGTGATCCTTTTTGTTCCTTCCTTTTTTTTTTATAAGAATTTATTGGTTTTACAACAAACAACATACAAATATAACACCCACATTAACCCACCCCCAACTAGAAATAAACAAATACACAAATACCAATAATTCTTCTTCTTATGCTGTAAAAAAAAAATTTCTAGGTCGAATCTTGGTACAGACTTCCCCTGCCTTTTCACCTTCGGTTCCAGTCCCAAATATTACTTTAATAACATCTTATACCATCTTGATCTTAAAAAATCCAAATATCTAAAAATTAAAATCAAAAGCTTCTTTTTAACAAATCTTGATTCATAATAAACAATATTTTCCCATTCTTAACTTAACATAGATCAGATCATGTTATAACTTAATATTAATTCCACACAAGATTCTGGTTCTTATCCCCTTATTTTCAAAATAAATCATAACAAATATCTTCATTCACTATAACTGCTGTTAGTAACAAAAATTTAGAGTACCTCTTTTCTTTCTCTAAAAACTTAAAGTCTTGACACACCGGTTTCAGGTTACCATAATACATTCTTTTCCTTTATACCTTAGTATCATTCACCCTATCCCCCTTCTGTCCATTTTCTTTGGTCGTCTTGCTCCAGAGCTGCTCCTCGAAGTATCCTTTTTCTTTACATAACCACAGATCCAGACTAAGTCCAAAGTAATCCTTGCATAGAACATCAGGGTGTACACCTTTTCCCCCAGCCTCTCCGGTTCATCATCACATTCTTCTTTTATTTGTAGATACAAACATAAAGTTCTCACCTTCGCTCCCAAGCTCTCACCTCGGGAGTTAGTTATAACAATTTTCTCCGTCCTGGGTCTGCCACCCCCAAGGGACGATCCATTACTCCGGAGTAGCCATACCTTTTCCTCCTGTTGTTCAATCAGCCCCTTCAGTTCTGTGCCAAGGCTCTCCTCCAATGCAGCCATTTCCTGTACAGTCTCCTCTGTGGGATATAACTTTTTTGACATATGACAGTTCAATATCTCCAATTTTCGGTTGAGCAGTTCCAGTCTCAATAAAATAATCCTTTCTTCATGGGTCATTTCACAGTTCGTAACCAAGTCAAAAACAAAGCCGAGCATGGCAGAAGCGGGCATAGGTGTCAAATTGCAGTTTCGGTTCTCAGACTTCTCCATCTTGCCAGTAACTTTCCATTCAGTCAAAGTCTTTCACGGCCATTTTCCCCGAATCCAGGGCGCAAGAACCAAAAATTTTAAAAAGAGATACTGTCCACCAGTTTAATCCCCAAAGGGGAAAACCATAAGTCTCACTTATCAAATTTTAAATACTTTGTTGCCATCACTGTAACAGCAGTCTCTTAAGCTGGTTATTTTCTATCTCCCGAAGGGAAAGAGGCAGGCTCCCTTTCCAAATGTCCCCCAGGTCGTCAACAAGGCACAAAAACAAATCCGATCCAATACTCACGACACCGGGATTCTTAAACTCCAACTTCAACTTTGACAGGTAGAACGTTAACGCACATCGCGGGGGCAACCGCCGCTTCGCGTCCCGGTTGGGGCTTGTCCCCTGAAGCCCGGCTCCGTTTTCCCTTCACCCCCACTCCCCCTTTACAGGGGGAGCGAGGGAAGGGTTCGGAGCCATAGTGGGCATAGCCGGGGAGCCCAGGGTGCGGGACGCTCTTCCCGCACCCTATCGGAGCCCCGCTTAGCGGTGGCGGGGCTCCAACCCCCGGGACGGGCTGGGTCGCCTCGCAGCCGAGGCAACCCACGACCGCTCCGCCATTGCGTCGCCGCCGGAAGTCCCCTTTTTGTTCCTTCCAACTCTATGATTCTAGGCACAGCTTTTGGCAAAGTGGAAAAAGATTCCTGAACAGCTTCATTGGAGCCTTTTCCCTATTTGATTTCATTTGCTTCTACAGAATGTGAGGCATTTAAGAAGATGAGGAAATGATGAGATTTTAAATGAGAAAACAGCTACCACAGTATCACAGCTTTTACACTTCAAGGGATACATTTTTCTGAATCGTTAAATCCAACAGAAGTTCATCATGTATTAGGACTAGCGGTGCTGCTTCCCAGTAAACAAATGAATAGTAATGGTGACTGACCATTTCATGGTTAGGAAATCTGGAACAAGAACTAATATTCATAGAGTTTTTGTTCTGGTGTCAAACTTCTGTGAAGCAAAGCCACCAACCGTAAATGGGGATAATGTATTACCGGTAACAATACAGTGGTACCTCAGGTTACAGACGCTTCACGTTACAGACTCCGCTAAGCCAGAAATAGTATCTCAGGTTAAGAACTTTATCTCAGGATGAGATCACAAATCGTGTTGCCGCAGCGGGAGGCCCCATTAGCTAAAGTGGTACCTCAGGTTAAGAACAGTTTCAGGTTAAGAACAGACCTCCGGGACGAATTAAGTTCTTAACCCGAGGTACCACTGTAGTTTTAAACTTCCCCATGCCAGGCTTCTTGACTGGCATGGGAAATATCTAAGTATTTGGAGGGCTAAAATGTGAAAAATGGGCAACATTTATTTTATGTCCCTAAAGCCCAGCCTTAGCCAGCCTTGGATCTTCAGGTCTTGTTACTGCAAATTATAGCTACTATTATTGGTTTTGTTTAAAATACATATGGCCCACCCTTTATCAGTATGAATGCTATTAAAAACTGTGTGTTACCAAGTTAGGTCTCATAGCGGCTAGATCATCTCTCTTTAAGCTAGCACTTGGTGTTTTTGGCCATGATCACTTCCTCTGAATCGAAATGCTGGGTCCGACTCCAGCAACTACATCAACCTCTGAACCCGATCCTTCAATGTGGGCATGTAACATATACCCTAAAAGCACTGCTCTGGCTGCCCCATAGTTGCTGGGCCCTGTTCAAGATTTTGGTACTTGTTTATAAGCCTCTAAACATTTGGAGCCCAAGAATCTGTAGGAGCATCAGTTCCAAGATCAGTAGACCTGGTCATTAAGATCTGCAGGGCAGGCTTTACTAAGTTTCACTGCATGGAGGCACAGAACAGGGCTTTGCCTGTCTTGGCATGTGGACTATGGAACTCCTTTCCACTGGCTTTTTTACTTTTGATATTTAGGCCTCAACTGAAGAAGATACACTTGTTTACCCAAGCAGTTGAAGGGCAAATATATTTTAGTGTTCTCATCATTGTTGACCTTCAGATGGTTCATAGTTATTTGAAATGTGATGCTTTGATTTTTGTTACCTTGAGATTAGTTTAGTGGAAGTGTGGTATAAAAATACAATATTTTATTATTGATAACAATAATAATAGGAATCGCCACCTCCCATTGTTAACATTTTTATATTGCTTGGATTAAGCGTTATTCTACTTAACCTCATTTAGTTTGACACTGAGCTCATGTGTCAGGGCGACAACAAGTTGGTGTGCTGCAGCGCAGCAGTCAGGACGAGATAAGCCAAGGTCAACAGTCCAGGTCAGAAGCCAGCCGAAGTCAGGTAACAGTATTGGGGTCAAGAGAAGCCGAAGTCAGAAACAGTCCAAGTCAGAACAAGCCAAGTCAGTCAGATACGAACCAGGAACACAGGAACAAGACGAGTACAGCAACCACGCGCCCAACACAATTGTTGCAGACGCAATGGAATAGGGGAGTAGCTTTTTTAAGTAGCCGGCTCACTCCCACGCTTCCTATGAGCTACAGCTGTCTCTAATTGCCGCCTTCGCTTCTCAGCTCGGCGTTCTACAGCTGAGAAGGGAGGAGGAGAGGGGATCGGCTGATTCCGCTCTGGACTGGGACCTGCTCCTGCCCCCACTTCTTCCTCTAGCTCTGGTCTTTCCTCCTCCTCCCTATCAGATTCCTCCTCTTCTGAGGAATGCCGCCACCAGTCTTCCCCAGGTACGAATTCCTCAGATTCCTCTGTGGGTGCTGCCTTGTCAGGGGGGGCTTGCCACCACTCCTCCTCATCTGACTCGACCCTGACATCATGGATCCATTCACTGCCTCCTCTAAAGCTAAGTGTCATCTGCATACTGATCACTGTAAAGGTTCAGACTACAATGTATGGTCTACACCAGGCTTCCTCAACCTCGGCCCTCCAGATGTTTTGAGACTTCAATTCCCATCATCCCTGACCACTGGTCCTGCTAGCTAGGGATCATGGGAGTTGTAGGCCAAAAACATCTGGAGCGCCAAAGTTTGAGGAAGCCTGGTCTACACAATCCAGTAGTGGTAGATGATTTTGCTGGAGGGAGAAAAAAGACAGGTGTCCCCAGCCTGGAGCCTTCCAGATGTTTTTGCCCACAACTGCTATCAGCCAGTATAGCAGATGGCCAGGAATAATAGGAGTTGAGTTGTAGTTCAAAGGATCTGGAGGAAACCAGATTGAGGAGGGCTAGATCTGGGATATATGGGGAGCGTTGGAACCAGTTTTGCATGGATACTTAACCACAGTGCTGCTTGTGGGGTCAGATGGCTGCTTTTCTCCATTACATAATGGGTTTTTTTCCCACTCTCTAAGAGTAGGATCCACATAGAGCTGGATTGGCAAAAGTCAGTACAAGACTGCATCTGACCCCAGCTTGTCAATTGCAGCCTAAATTCATTAAGAAATCCCTGGTAATCAATATGCTTCCAAGCCATTTTGCCAGGTGATAATCTAGAAATTGATACCATGACTCTGAAGCAACAGAGACTTGTTCGAAAGGCAGGTCTTTTTTCAAACACAGCAATTCTTATCACATTTTTATTTCTTGGCGGTTTCTGAATGGACTAGCTTGTCATAATCTTGCATATGTGTGGATACCCTCTTAACTTCCCCTCCAGGACTTCATGCATGGCATGATTCTGCAAGTGTGGAAAACTGCAGTGTGTGGCATTGGGGCTAACTGCATGTCACAGTTTTCTTTATTGTTCTTTTTAAAGCAAATTCTAGCTGCTATAGCTTGAAAGAAGGTTGGCAATATCGGATGAAATCTCAGAAGTGAGAGGGGTTTCTGACAAACACTTTCAGTGGTCATAGGCAAGGCTCAGCTTCTCTCCGCTTCTCAAGATTAGCACAATTAGCAGACTAACTTGTGCAAAGTAATAAACGTTGCAAAATAAACTGCAGAAATAAATTGTGGAGATTTGCTTCATTTTTCTATTAAACCCGGGTTTCAGTGTTTTCAATGCAGTATCTGTGTTTTCCTTCTCTCAGAAATTGGCTTTTTAAAGAGAGATTGCCCAGAGCACTGTTTATTAGTCAACATTTTGGTTCCAGGATTTTCAATGCCCCCTTTCAACCCCCTTTTGAATTTCAGACTTATCAATGAATCTCTGAGGGACCAATTGCTTGTCACCATCCAGAAGACCTTCACCTATACCCGGACCCAGGCCCAGCATCTCTTCATAATCCTCATGGAATGCATGAAGAAGAAAGAACTGGTATGCAAGCACATTCTCTAGGCATGAAACACAGAAGCCCAATTTCATACTGGCTTGGCGCATAAATAAGGTTTTGATTTCAGCTTGGAGATTGGGGGACCTGCAGTGGTATGCAGTCCATCTTTCTAACTTCCATGGCTCAAACCATAGTTTGTGTTAGATTTGCATTACCCAACCTCTGGCTTCTCTAAGGCTCGTCTGGAATATCTCAAAACCATGAGCTGAAACCACGCTTAGGAGGGCGTTTGCAAACGGCAATTTGGGGCCATCCTGGTTAGCCTTATCCATAGTTAGTGACATGCTTAACCTACTTGGAAGGGAGAGGGAATTCATGCACAAGAGGGAGAATCTAAAATTAGGGTTGCTATGTTTGGAAGAGCAAAAAAGAGGACACACACACACGGCTCAGCTGGGGATTGGGAGCCTGCTGCTTCCCAGCTGAGCTGTGCAAAGGGGCCCCAGTGCTCCTGTACGCAAATGGGGGGAACACCAGGCAGGGCTGGCTCAGCTGAGGATCGGTTAGGGTTAGGGACTTGACAGACTGCAAGTTTATCTAAGGAGAGGGGGCTCCCTGGCACAGAAATGATACTGCAAGTTTAGCCATAAAACCCCCAGCTATGTTTAGATTGCAAGTTCAGATTGCTAACATGGTTATTTTTTAGCATTTATTTAACCATATCAATGAGCTTAGTGGTGTACAAAACAGAGAAAGTAAATAAACTGTATGAAAGGTTTTATGGTCACTGGCATAATTATTCCCTATATAGATATAGATATATATTTAAAAATTTATAAGATTTTCCAATTACAAGCACAAATCATTACATGGTTAAACTTTTCATACTCCCCCCTCTCCCACCGAGGGGAGCGAAATATCCCAACCCCCCTCTCACAGGAGCACACAAAACCATTCCACATTTAACCTCTTATTATACTAAAATCATTGCTTAAGCCCAGCCCCTTTCCTGGGCCAGGTATTCATACATCCAATAAATTCATCTTTTAAATTGACTTCCCCAGATCCCCCCCTGTTGACTTCAAAGTAACATATAATTTCCAGTTTTCCTCTCCGCTTCCAAATCTAATTTATACCACATTTCTTTCCTCCTTAACATTTTTATGAATATTTATGTTCCATAATTAATTACTAACATTTTCTTTTCTTCCTCTGCTTCATTGTACTTCTGCACTTTTCTAATTCCTCAACCAATTTTATCCCCCTACCCTCCTTTCGGCCTCAAAAATTTGGCTGATTTTTCTTTTTTAACATTTTCCATTGCCACAATATCCATATCCATTTGTCAAAACCATATATAACTAACATATCATATAATAGGTCCAGTCTTTTTAACCTACCCCAACCCTTTCAAAAAAATCAACCCAAAAGTCAGAAATTGCTGATTCTTGTCCCCGTTTATCTTCATGCAACCTTGTGATATTCTCACAGTAGGATTGCGTAGCGCTGGGTAGTTGCACTTGTTCTTCTCCCTCCTGAACCACGACTTCATTGTCAATTTCTTTTTGTACAGAAAATTCCTTTATAGTTTCTTCATTGATCTTTTCTTCTTCCTTTTGTAGGAATTTGGAGGCATTAAGTCCTCCAAATTGTCCTTAATCTCAGATTCTTTATTCTGTGAAGTCGCTTCTGTTCCAACCAACTGACCCCAGTTCTGCACTCCTTTAATTAGCTGCTGCATGAGTTCCAAAGTTTTTTTCTGAAATTCCGGTGTCCATTTACGCTTTGCCATGCTCAAGGTCGAAAAACAAATTTCCAGTCAAAACAACTTATTTCCTTTCTGCCTTCGGCGCCATTTTACTTAGTTCTTGCCAAATTTTCCGAGACCAGGGGAGTGGGGTATGTATTTCCCAAACCAATCAGTCAAATCAAATCTCAAATCCAAATTTCCTTTAACAGGAAAAGCAGTTACAGAAGACTTCTTTGTTTCACACTTTGACAGTAGCTTCAGATATAATGTAGCACTGGCTCTTTAATACATCAACCGTCAGGGAACTACCTCCGTATTTTAATTCCCTTCCGAGTCGAATTTTAAAAAGTTTTTCTTTTAATAAATGGGTACTTACAAAGTCCAAATAAGTCCTAATCGTGGAGGAATTGAGTGCTCCTTTTGCCAGCAGCCGCTACTTCTCGCTGAAGGGATAGTGGTGATCCACAATACCCAGCCTTCGATCCCGCTCGCTCCGGCAGCCCTCACTAGGACTTACCGAAGAATAGGGGAGGCTCCAGGGGTATCCGCAGGATCCATGCCTCCAGGATGCCCTTCCTGGAGTTTCTCGGGGGGTCGCAGCGCAGTTGAGACTCCCCCCCCCTCAGCGACAGAGAAACCTCGGAGCCGAGGTTTCTCCCGACTGTGCAGCTCGGCGCCCAACCGGAAGTCCGGTCACTGGCATAATTAAGCAGGATCACAAATGATAACAGATTCAACCTATTTTGTTTTATAATGATGGCTCACAGCCACATGAGTATTTTTTTAAAAAGCTTTATCCCTGTAAGTAGATTGTGTGTTGCCAAGCCCCCAGCCCATGTACAGAAAGTTTTTGCATGTAATAATGTTTCACCCATTGAAACAAAATTATTTACATTACACATATTTTACTCTTTTTTAAGCATGTTTGGTGTGAAGTTCGTGTGATGGTGCTTACGAGTAACAAAGCAGGAACCCAAACAGTCTTTTGGCAGTTTTATTGTGCAAAACTATTTACAGTGCAGAGCTACAAAAGCATGTCTGTCTCAGTCGCTGGCAGAATCCGGGAGTGGCCCCTTCCGGCTCCTTCCCCAGCATAAGAGCTTCGGCACCCCAAGTCTCCTCCTACCCTCCTTGCGTTTCACCCCTCTGCGCAATTGGGGCGCCGGAACTGGCGTGTTTCCCTCCTGAACAGCCGGACGAGGTGAGGTGCTGGGGCTCTCAGCAGCATCCCCGAGTCCTCTCCTCTCCCGGCTGACCCCTTCCCCTTCCTCCCCACTGGAGGTGTGGCTGCTCTTTGCGCTGGAAGAGGTGCTGCTACTCAAAAGTCGCTGGGGCTCTCTGTATGCTAACGGACCCTCCGTCCCCCTCAGTGGGCCAGGTGGCAGTTCCCTGACATTTGGTTTTTGGCTTTACAGAATAACAGCTGGAAGGACAAAGCCACAGTAATAATTTTGGAGGCTGCAGTGTGTTAAAGGCTTCCAATTACATAACTTACCCAGAATTCCAACAATGCTGAGTTGGTGGGAGTCAGTCTGAAAGACGATAGAATTTGAGTCGCCAATGCCACCATTAGCTAGTAAACCTCAGCAACCTTCCACAATATTGATGTCAATTTATCTTATCTGTGGGAAAGGTCTGATGAGCCCATTTCCATTCCAAAATTAATTCAGTCAGGGCTCATAAAATGACACATAAGAGCTAATATTGTATCCACAGGAAACAAAACTGCTGTAGGTGAAACTGTCTAATCCAGGGGTGTGACTGTCAATGTTACCATCAAGGAACTCTTGTTTGTCTGGGCAAAGCCACCGCTGATTAACAAAATGAGCCATAACGAGTTGTCATAAATGATAAAGCAGTGATATTAAGCAAATGTTACGGCTCAAATTAAAAATCATCACAAGTCACTCCCTTGTCATTTAGGCATCCATGTGTAAGTAGCTCCCTGACTGTGGCCTGGCCTTCGGTAGTGTGGGGCTGGCCTTTTCTTTCTAACTGTGCTGCTGGCTTCAGCGAATGTAAGAGCACCATTCTGTTAAATTACTTATGGTCATACAAGGACAGGAATTTAAATGGCAGATGTATGCCTACTAGCGTTCAGAGAAAGACTGTTGAATCCCAGGAGCACACATCCATATTAAGGAAGCATGGGAAAGCATTTAATTAGTCTCTAGCTAAAGGGAAACAAGAAAATCCCATCTCTTTTTGGCATGCATGAGAGAAGCTCTTTCCCCATCCCTTTTGCCTGTTAGATTTTATTTAATAATTTCCAAGAACAGAGTTGCGGTTGTGTTCCAATTAACATCTCATAATTGTATAGCATTTCCGTGCGCTGCTCTGGTTTCACCAGAAGCGGCTTAGTCATGCTGGCCACATGACCCGGGAAAACTGTCTGCGGACAAACGTCGGCTCCCTCAGCCAGTAAAGCGAGATGAGTGCCGCAACCCCAGAGTCGTCCGCGACTGGACTTAACTGTCAGGGGTCCTTTACCTTTTTTAAAAATTGTATAGCATGCTGTAGTCCAGGGGTCAGCAACCTTTTTCAGCTGTGGGCCGATCCACTGTCCCTCAGACGATGTGGTGGGGCGGACAATATTTTTTGGGCTGGGGGGGGGGGGATGAACAAATTCCTAAGCATAACCCGAAGATGCATTTTAAATAAAAGGACACATTCTACTCATATAAAAACATGCTGATTCCCAGACTGTCCATGGGCCAGATTGAGAAGGTGATTGGGGCGGATCCGGCCCCCGAGCCTTAGTTTGCCTACTCCTGCTGTAGTCTTTTTGCAAAAGCCAATTCTTTTTTCTTGTTTTCCAAAATAATAAAACTTTTAACCACAATAACTTGATACTACGGTAGTGTAGTTTTAGAATACCATAAAAAACAATGCAAAATAATCATAATCACAACTGGCTTATCTTAATAATAATCAAACAACTGAATAGGGCAGTTGACATTAAAAGGTCTTCAAGAGTCCCCTGCAAGTGAATATCGAGGGTACCTCCTGAATATCAACTGCAAAGTCTTCTACAGCACAGGACTGTGACATTCAATTCCCAACTTCCGTTGAAACCAGTCAGGCTTCTGAAACACAAGGGACAACTAGAAGTGGCTTGGAATGAGAAATAGTTCACAGGTCTGTTTCTCTGGGTGCCATTTACCCACACAACTTTATTCCCATCCATGGGAATTCTCCTCTTTCCTCTTCCCCTGGGGAAGGAGAATAATGGGGATTCGGCCTTTTTAATAGCACAAGCCGCACAGGAAGATACTTTTTGCACATCCCCTGCTGCTGCAGCAGCAGCAGCACCACTGCTGGGATCAGATCACGGCTCCCCACTCCCAAGCTGCCTTTCCCTTAAAAAATAATAATGGTGGATTAAATGCCAGGCTTGTTAAAGAGTGCTTCAAAATGCTGTAGTGTGGAAGTTATTAAATCAGCCCTCCACGACAGGCAGTTTTCATCTGACTTTAGGCTGGTCAGTTTTCTCTCTGTGGCTGCTTTTGGGTTCCCTCTCTCAAATCCAGTGCTCAATTTCATGGAGTCTTGGGCTCCATTAATGTGCATGCAGACACCTTGTCTTTCTTTTTTTGTTCATAAGTAAAGCATAACATGTAAAATTCAAGTCAGTTTGGAAGCTGGCTATTCTAGGTGAATCTGGATTTTTATAAATATGTGGCATTGATGCACCGTAATAACCTCGAGATGCCACAACCAGGGGCCCAGTGCTGGTGGTTGGGTTTGCAAGCCCAAGGACAATGCAAGAATAAATGGGTTGCGCTTCTGGTCAGGGAACAAGGACTAATAGGTATTGGTCACTTGTGCATGATTTAATATACATACCTGCCATGCTGCCGTCTCTGGATATAAATACACACTGTACTGTATGAGGTAGCCAGAAACAAGGAGTTTAACCAAAGGGGACTAAAAGAAGCAAAATAACACCAAATAAGTATCCCAGTTTTTTTTTCAAAACAGACAAGGCAATTTTTTTCAATAATGGATGGATGTTCATAGGAAGTGTTGTAAATTTGTATCAGACATAGAGAAATTATGCCTGGGAACTATTTGAATTTGCCAGCATTAGAAAGCTGCCTATTTGTAACTGTTCTCCGGTTCTTTTCGTATCTACACTTGCTGCTGAAATGAAACATTGCCGGCAGCCCTTAGATTCCCCCATGTCCTTCACAACAACTCTATCAACAAAGCTTATCTTGTTCAGATGTTTCTGCTGGATCAATACGCCAGATCTTATCATATGCAAAGTAACTGTTTGAGGATGCTTGATAACCTTAATTCCCATGGAAAGAATATTCTTGTCAAGTAAGATACCATGCATAAATTCAATGACAGTCCCTTGCTGCAGGGAGAAAAGTGGGCTGGGCTGGGATATACTGCTTTATTTTTCCTTTAATATCTTGATGAGTTATTGTCTCCCTTTAGCATGCTGACATGCTGGAACCTCCCAAATATTTAATCATTTATTTAGATTTCAACATTAAAAGAAGCCAGTACTGTGACTGAATTTTGTCAGTTCAAGATAACACTTCAAAAAGTTTAATGCTGCATTTTTATGAATAGAAAAATAAGAGGATTGTGGTGTTTGTGAAGAACCTATAATTAGGCAACAAAGAAAGAACTACTATTTTAAGCAAGTGGTTTTTCCGATTGCTTAAATAACAGGCATATAACCTACACAAATAGATTGTTATCATGTTTTGGTAGCTGATCATGCTTCCAGAATTCAGGGCTAACTTGGATATTTTCCAATGTAGATCTTCAAGTTTATAAAGAGCTGCTTAATATTGGCTGCATTCAGACATCATGCTAAACCATAGCTGGAGATGTCTAGGGCCAGAGCTAGTCTTTAGGAAGTCTTTCACATGATGCCGCCAACAGCCACGCACAAACCCCCCTCCCAATGTGGCCACAACTGTGCAACACTTTTTTCTGCTTACGTTTCATAGATCTATAGCCTGAATTCTATGGATTTTGTATATCTATGCACTGGGGCATGCATGCTGGGTAGATTAAGGTGGTGGGCAGCCACTGCAGATGGGAGTCAAATTTGCTCCCATTCCAAAGATGCACCATTGGCCCTCCAGGGCTGAGACGACGCCCCCCCCCCCAGGGCAGGAATGGTAGCATAGGTGCATCAGGCTAGTGAGGATCCTTTCCGAGCCCTTGGGGCCCTCAGGCAGTACCCAGTCTGGCTGACTGTTGGTCCTGGGTGGGGTATTATTATTATTATTATTATTATTATTATTATTATTATTACAGGACATCAGAGAAATGTTGGGGGCATGCTGTTTCTTTGCTAATGGAAGTGGGGAACTTTGGAAGCAACTTAGAAGGGGATATTTTAAAAGTCCAACATCCTATATTTCCACACTTTACTTTGCTGCATATTTTGTGATTTTAAATTTCTCACCAAATAGTACTTGCCCCAAACCTGGATCGAGGCATCAGATCATCTTACCATCATGGCATAAGTACCGAGGGCACACAGGACAATTCTATACCTCCTTGCTTCTTTCAGATGCCAATCCTACTATAACATACGGGGCCAGATTCTGCACAGCAGCGCTCAAGATTCAACGGATGATGACCTGTGCCTCAAACTAGATATAATGGAGTGCTCTGTATACTGATGTCTGTGGTCTTATATATACTAGCCTTTTGCACTCTTTCACGCTTGTCTGAGGTTCCTAACCCTTCTTTTAGACTTTCTTGGCTTCTTTTGGAATCTTATGGACCATATATATATATATATATATATATATATATATATATATATATATATATACACACACACACACACACACACACACACACACACACACACAGTGGTGCCCCACTAGACAAAAATAATGACAGCCGCGCTCCGCAAAACGGAAAAAAAGACGAAAACTTTTCGTCTTGCGAGGCAGCCCCATAGACTTTTTCGTCTAGCGGGGCACCACTGTATATATATATTCTGTTTTAACTCTTTTTAGTGGGTTTTTTTTAGACTTTAAATTATTTTAAATTATTGTACCCCTCCCTCCTTATTAGGGCCAGATTTAGGTTTGATGAGGCCCTAACATACTGAAGGTAATGGGGCCCTTTATATGTCCAGCTGTCCTTTGTCAACAACAAATTATCGCTTTTTTGTTGAATATATGCCCATTACTTACATCATAGGAGCCTACACAACACAAAACACTGTTGCTGTATATAGGTTTTATTTTATTTGTTTTTTATCTTATGTTTTGGAAATGTACATCCAGTTGTTTTTTTCCTTTAATTTTTTTGGGCGCCCCCAAGAGAGTGAGGCCCTCAGCTATAGCTTGTTTAGCTTATACATAAATCCAGCACTGCTCCTTATGCTGGTCTACGGCCATAATAAAGTGTTGGTTGTTGATTGATTGATTGATTGATAAGGCACCAAGGAAATTCTCCTTTTATTTTACCATATTTATTCTGTTCCCTTTCACCAAACCAACAAGAGTCTCTAGAGCAGCCTTTCTCAACCCTGGGTCCCCAGATGTTCTTGGACTACAACTCCCATCATCCCTGACCACTGGTCCTGCTACCTAAGGATGATGGGAGTTGTAGGCCAAAAGCATCTGGGCACCCAAGGTTGAGAAAGGCTGCTCTAGAGTGTGAAGGGCCAGACCCCCTGGGGAGCATTTTTGGTTACTCACAACCAGTGCTTTTTTCTGGGGGAATCGCAGGGGTACGCATACCCCTAAACATTTTGTTAATCTAAGTTTGCCCTCATTGAGGGGCAGTATTTCAATATGAGTAGGAAAGCGAGAGTACCCCTAAACATTTTTTTAACAAAAAAAGTACTGCTCACAACTATGTTAATACAGTGTGTCCACATCAAGCCCCACAGCCTAGACGCTTGCTGTGGATTCAGAGGCTCAGTGGAACACTCAGTCTCTCTTTCAGCTGAGGGAGCAGATCCATGCAGGGCCTTGCCTGCCTCCTTCCATCTGCGCAGAGAGGGCTCCGTTTTTGTTTTTGTTTTTTATCTATGTCATTTTAAATTGTAATTGATAGTAATGCTGTATTCTTAGTTTTAGATTTTATGATTTATGTGTAAATTGTTTTCCATTTGGTTGTGTACTTTTTGATGTGTTTTATTTCTTGCTTATGACTTTTGCTACATTGGTAATTATGTAAATCTTGTCATGGCGTAAGCCACCTTGAGCTTTGTTTTAACTATGGAAAGGCAGCCTTCAAATAAAATGATGAAGATGAAGATGTATCCTCTCCTAATCCCTGCCATGGGAGAGGGACTCTTCCATAGGGCAAATACATACTATCTCGTATAAAAGTTTCCTTTAAATTATTATTTAAATGACCATTAAAAATAAGCTACATCTGAATATACCGGTAATTAGCCATGTTTTCCACTGTGTCAAGCTGGTTTATATATCTGTATTCACTTTTCACAGTATCCTTCCCAGGAAAATGTCACAGAACTAGAACAATTCAAGAGTTTATAAAACATGAGACAAGCATCTTAAAATATATCTCTTGGAATGTTTCTTAAAATATGTGCTGGCAGCAATCACAGGAATGTTTTTTCCTCCTAGAGTGCATGTTGCAATGGATATTCTCTAGAGAGTTAGTAATCAGTAATGGTTTTACCTAGAATTTAGGTTGCATTTAAGAGGTAACAATTCAATGTTTTATTCAAAGTGCTGCTCAGATCCTCTTTTACTATTAACCTACTTAAGTCTGTTTTTGTTGTGGGGAGCAAACCTCAAGGAAGCCGGACCTTGTTATGTTTTCAGGGCATCTAAGAAAATCAGTTTCTCTCAACAACAACAGCTTTGTTCTGAATTTAAAATATTCAATGAGGTGGCATTTATTAGTCTTATCTTGCTCCCCAACTCAAAACTAAGACATATCCATATTTTCTGATACCACTGATTTCGAGTTTCCATCCCTCCAGCTGCTTCTTAGTACCTTAGGCCCACATTTCCACTATTTTCTTGGTGCCTTCTATGTCAACTTGCCAGTTACCGTAGCTTTCCTTCCTTCCTTCCCTCCTGAGTCAATTTATGCGGTGTGGGATTTGCGTAAGTCCTTTCAGGGGCAGAGACCCATTTGCAGGTCCAGGTGCTGTGAAGCTGTGAGCCATGATCACAATGCATGGTGAAGTGGCAGTAAATGCAGTACAACTATTTTGGGATTTAAACAGGCCACAGATGTCAGCAGATTTGGGTGCAGGCATTGGGTATGTATGCTGTATCAACCAGCCTGCTGTTGGTTGATCATTTGGCAGGGTTAACAAAGGTTAAGAATTGTCCTGTAACATACATCAAATTGGAAAGACCCCTCCAATCACAATTTTGGGAGTGATCTGGCCCATCAGCCCTCATCTGGGAGTCCAAATGGAAACACCCTCCCCTGGATCACTTCAACGGGATGCCCTGATTCCTCAGACCAGGTGTTGGGACTCCTGACCCACCCACCCCTGTGTCCACTTTGACTAACTATCGAACCCAGTGCCTTATCTGCCATCAAGTTCTGTCAATTGCTATGAGTTGACAAAAAAAACCAATATTGTCTGAAGGCAAATTCCTCCCTGTCCCCAAACACAGTGACAAAACAGGCCTGCAACACAATGCTTGTTGTTGTTGTTCAGTCGTTCAGTTGTGTCCGACTCTTCGTGACCCCATGGACCATAGGCCTGGCACACCTATCTTTCACTGCCTCCCGCAGTTTGGCCAAACTCATGCTAGTCGCTTTGAGAACACTGTCCAACCATCTCGTCCTCTGTTGTCTCCTTCTCCTTGTGCCCTCCATCTTTCCCAACATCAGGGTCTTTTCCAGGGAGTCTTCTCTTCTCATGAGGTGGCCAAAGTACTGGAGCCTCAACTTCAGGATCTGTCCTTCCAGTGAGCACTCAGGGCTGATTTTCTTAAGGATGGATAAGTTTGATCTTTTTGCAGTCCATGGGACTCTCAAGAGTCTCCTCCAGCACCATAATTCAAAAACATCAATTATTCGGCGATCAGTCTTCTTTATGGTCCAGCTCTCACTTCCATACATTACTACTTGGAAAACCATAGCTTTAACTATACAGACCTTTGTTGGCAAAGTGATGTCTCTGCTTTTTTTTTTAATGGTTTGTCATTGCTTTCCTCCCAAGAAATGGGCGTCTTTTAATTTTGTGACTGCTGTCACCATCTGCAGTGATCATGGAGCCCAAGAAAGTAAAATCTCTCACTGCCTCCATTTCTTCCCCTTTTATTTGCCAGGAGGTGATGGGACCAGTGGCCATGATCTTAGTTTTTTTGATGTTGAGCTTCAGACCATATTTTGCGCTCTCCTCTTTCACCCTCATTAAATGGTTCTTTAATTCCTCCTCACTTTCTGCCATCAAGGTTGTGTCATCAGCATATCTGAGGTTGTTGATATTTCTTCCGGCAATCTTAATAAAACACAATGCTTAGGGTGAGAAATCCAGCACTGACTGGGACTGAGTGCAGGGCACAGCTGGCTTAAATAGCCTGGGACTGACCAGAGGGGATAATTTTTCCACCTTCTGCTCCCAGAGCCACACGCCCCAGCTCACCCCCAATGGGCTGCAGTTGCGGAGGAGCCCCAGCAGCGAGCATGGCTGGTGGAAGAGGAAGGGACATCTGCCTCTGCCCTCTGCTGAAGCCCAAAGTCTGCCCAGCATGGCCGTGCCAGACCGCAACCACCTCCCCCTCCAGCAGCCACTAGGCAGTCCTTACAGGGATGAAATGTGGCCCTGAGCCTTCTCACTTCCTCCTCCTGGCTGGTAAGCTTGGAGGTGCGGGGGGTTGCAGAGCTACCAGTGCTGGCGTAGTAGCTCTGTGGGGCAGAGCACCCAGGAGAGTGAGGTCATAGAAGGGAGAAAGTGAGGTGGCAGTGGCAGTGGCAGTCAGGGTGGCGCACAGTGGGAGGGGAAGCAATCATAGCAAGGAACATCAGAAATAGGCACTGGGCCCCCTCAATGCTGACAAATTTGCTATACTTACTACATTTTTCCTCTGAGCAGTTTCTCTCTCTCTCTCTCTCTTTCTTTCTCTCTGTCTCCTCATTTTGCTGCCAAGGGAAATTTACACTAAAATATTCAGGCATATCCAGCTGAATTATAAATGCTGAGCAATACTGGAATAGAAGCTGCTCTTCTGGTAAGAAGACCATAATGTATTAATAACTCTGACTATAAACAGAAGCAGTTCACTGTCCGTGAGCAGTGTCTATTGTTAATGCTAAAGCAAATTGCATTTATAGATACCTGCAAAATCTCATCTAGTTTAAATAAAGATGAACAATTATAATTCTGGACCAAACATTTGTTCACTCTAAATTCCTATTGCCCATTTGAAGCAGAGGATATGCCAAGAGCACTCAGACATAACCTGCAGTGCTTTAGGATTTCATCTTCAACAAGGAGTAATGATACATGATTTCCATTGTTTCTGCAGCTTATCTTGCATCTTTGGATTTCTGTTTTCTTGATAGCAGACTCCCATCAATCTTTGCAAGAAAGAATAAATTTGCTTCCTTACCTCCTGAGACTGATAGAATAAGATGAATTTTAGTGTAGTCTTATGCTTACTCCTGATACATTATCACTCCTTGTGCTTTCAAGAAGATGGCAGGATGTAATTCATCTTTTCCTTCTTTATAAGGAAACTTCTACAAAACGTTGGAATATGCATGTTTAAAAAAATCAGAAAAAGCAACAGCTACATTGGGGCTGGGTATCCCAACTTGGGCAGAGCATCTAGACAAAAGGAAAGATCTGGAACATTTTGTTTCATAGGCTTCTCTTAGGGCATTGCTAATGAACACAACAGATTCTGGCAGAAGTTGTAACCACCCATTGTGAAGATGGAATATTTATTTACTTCACTTAGATTTATAGCACTTGTCTTGTTACTAAAGCTTGGAATGGGAAACAGCGCTCTCATACCTGATTTATTCTTCAAAGCTGTATTACTTTGGTGCTCAGTCTATGGCATCTCCTAGGAGCCAAAAGTGAGAGTTTGTCCTCATCCATGACCCCCAGTGGAAATCTTCTCTCTCTCTCTCTCTCTCTCTCTCTCTCTCTCCACACACACACACACACACACACACTCCACACATGAGTGTTACCTTAAATCAGGCTTCCTCAAACTCAGCCCTCCAGATGTTTTGAGACTACAATTCCCATCATCCCTGACCACTGGTCCTGCTAGCTAGGCATCATGGAAGTTGTAGGCCAAAAACATCTGGAGGGCCGAGTTTGAGGAAGCCTGCCTTAAAAAAATTATCCCCTTTGCATCATTGGGAGTTTCCCTCCAAGATTAATAGCAGAGTGGGTGGGGGCAGCCAAGGGTTACATAACACCAGACTCGTCTGACAGACATTTACTGCTCAGCTGTGGATAACTGATTTATTGGACTATCTCCTCCTACTGAAGAAATGTTCAGTTGTCTGGACTGAATGATGATTTGCTTCCTCTCATTGCAAATATGCTGAAGCAAATGGCCCAAGTTTAGTGAATATTGACATTTTTGCATGTGAATATTGCCGCCCTCAGACAAGTTATATTTCAGACATACACTGGTGAATTCTTGCATAATTCATTTTTACATATCCAAAAAGTGGGGAAATCTGTATCTGTTTTGCTGGTGTATGTAGCATTCGTTTAGGACTCTCAGAATACACATGTCAAGGTCAACCGTTGCTGCCTTTTTGCATTTTGCTATCGTTAATTTTTGAATCATTTTGATTATCTTAAACATTTGTTTATGACCCCTTTCTTTCATCTATACCCTTAATCCCCAGAAAGGTTTGTGACCTTGCTTTAGTTTTTGTAGCGCAATGGTGTGTTCTTTCAGAACAGTGTAACTTGTTTGCAGAAGGAATTTGTCTTTTCAGGTGTACATAATGTGATAGTCAGCATTGACTATCCAAAAGGCTGGAAAGAGCAAACCTCTTTCTACCCTGTGCTGTATTCCATGTCACCCACACCATCATTTTCCCAAACACAAAAAGGCAGGGAATGGGGTTGTTTGGTTGGGCAGGGGAGGAGACAGCTAGTTTTGCTTGTGTGTCTGCTAAATGATTTGTAACAGCCGAGCTAGTGCACTCCTCCTGCTGGTTGCATAGGATAAAATAGTCTTGTTGCTGTGACAACGCTGCTGATCCTGTTAACTGGCTTAATCCCAGGGAGCTGAGTAGTGGAAGGTAGTTGCTACAGGACTGGATGCTGGCATGTCATCTCTACCTTCTACTCCTTTTGCTGCTAGATAATTACCCTGTGCTTGGAGGGTTTGTCAGCCTGATTCAAAGCACATTTAAAGCACGTGGCTTTCCCCCAAAGAATCCTGTAAACTGCATTTTACCTCTCACAGGGCTTATAGTTCCCAGGATTTCAGGGGGAGGCAACATGTTTTAAAGCATCGTGTGTATGCCGCCATAGTCAGGATGTTTGGCATATATTCATTTGCAGTGCTATTTTTCTAGAAAAAGAGGTGCCGGAACTCACCATGAACTCCCTCATACTCTTAGAATGGTAATGGCACCCACCTGAGAGGGGCTGGAACTGAGTTCCGGCGAGTTCCAGCTGGGAAAAGGCCCTGTTTATTTGTTCTGCAATGAAAGAAGAAAATACATCTCATTAAAAAAAATTACCTGGCCTGCTAGTACCATGAAATTATTAAAGCAGACTCATTCTTCAGATTATATACATATATGGGGGCGAGGAGCCTAGAGACGGGCCTGCTTGCCTCCTGGGGCAGCCAAGGCGGCTCTGTGGCCTCCTGAGCGACGGGCTGACCGCAATGGAGCTCATTGAAGAAGATCTTACATGCCCCATTTGTTGTAGTTTGTTTGAGGATCCCCGAGCCCTCACATAACTCACATAACTTCTGTAATAAATGTTTGGAAGGGACTTGGGAGGGAAATGCTCGGAATGTAATTTGGAGACAGTCTCTCTTCAAATGCCCAACATGTCGGAAGGAAACCACTGTGACAGGGGTTAACAACCTGCAAGTCAACTATTCCCTCAAAGGTATTGTAGAGAAATATAACAAGATTAAGGTAACCTCAAAGATTCCTGTGTGTAAAGTACACATCAGTCAGCCTCTCAACATTTTCTGCCAAACAGACACACAGTTGATATGTGGTATCTGTGCAACTCGAGGAGATCATATAAAGCAAGCGTTTTGTTCCATTGAAGATGCTTATTTCCAGGAAAAACTTGCTTTTGAAACATTGTTCCAGGGTTTTGAAACATGGCATTGTGGGGATGCACTTTCACGGCTAGACACCCTGGAAGCCAGCAAGCGCAAAGCCCTCCAGATGCTGACAAAGGACTATGACAGAGTAAAAGATTTTATTTATTTTTTTGAGAAATTGCAGTATACACTGGAACAAAAAAAGAATGAGATACTTTCAGATTTTGAGACAATGAAGCTTGCAGCCATGCAGGCATATGATCCAGAAATTAATAAACTGAACACTGTTATACGAGAACAACGAACCGCTTTTAATATTGCCGAAGCCTTTAAAGAGGTGTCTGAACCCACTGTGTTTTTGCAACAGATGCAAGAATTCCGAGAGAAAATCAAAGTGATCAAGGAAACCAAACTGCCTTGTCTTACTGTCAACATCAATTCCACAATGAAATGATTTGATACAAGCCAGTGGGAACAATTTAAGCTTGCTGATGTGGACAAACTTTCTTTACCTCAGGAAAAAAGTACTTTTAAATGGGGATTTTCTCCATTGTCCTTACATAAGTTTATTGTGATTGTTTTGCTTTCCTTCCTTATACTTGCTGCCACACAGATATTTTTTATGGACATTCTATCTAACACTCTCCAGCACTGGAAAATACTTATATCTGCACTAGCTGACCCGGCCACGCGTTGCTGTGGCTCATTTTGTGTTTCCTGGTTCTGCTGGATCTCTCAGTGGCCTTTGACACCATCGACCATAACATCCTTCTGGACCGGCTAGAGGGGTTGGGAGCTGGAGGCACTGTTATACAGTGGTTCCGCTCTTTCCTCCTGGGCCGTATTCAGAAAGTGGTGATGGGGGATGAGTGTTCAGACCCCTGGGCTCTCACTTGTGGGGTGCCTCAGGGTTCCGTCCTCTCCCCCATGCTTTTTAATATCTATGCGAAGCCGCTGGGAGAGATCATCAGGGGGTTTGGGTTGGGTGTTCATCAATATGCAGATGACACCCAGCTCTACCTCTCTTTTAAATCAGAACCAGTGAAGGCGGTGAAGGTCCTGTGTGAGTGCCTGGAGGCTGTTGGAGGATGGATGGCGGCTAACAGATTGAGGTTGAATCCTGACAAGACAGAAGTACTGTTTTTGGGGGACAGGAGGCGGGCGGGTGTGGGGGACTCCCTGGTCCTGAATGGGGTAACTGTGCCCCTGAAGGACCAGGTGCGCAGCCTGGGAGTCATTTTGGACTCGCAGCTGTCCATGGAAGCGCAGGTTAATTCTGTGTCCAGGGCGGCTGTCTACCAGCTCCATCTGGTACGCAGGCTGATACCCTACCTATCTGTGGACTGTCTTGCCAGAGTGGTGCATGCTCTGGTTATCTCCCGCTTGGACTACTGCAATGCGCTCTACGTGGGGCTACCTTTGAAGGTGACCCAGAAACTGCAATTAATCCAGAATGCGGCAGCTAGACTGGTGACTGGGAGGGGCCGCCGGGACCACATAACACCGGTCCTGAGAGATCTGCATTGGCTCCCAGTACGTTTCTGAGCACAATTCAAAGTGTTGGTGTTGACCTTTAAAGCCCTAAACGGCCTCGGTCCAGTATACCTGAAGGAGCGTCTCCATCCCCATCATTCAGCCCGGACACTGAGATCCAGTGCCGAGGGCCTTCTGTCGGTTCCCTCACTCCGAGAAGCAAAACTACAGGGAACCAGGCAGAGGGCCTTCTCGGTAGTGGCGCCCGCCCTGTGGAACGCCCTCCCATCAGAAGTCAAGGGAATAAACAACTACCTGACATTCAGAAAATACCTAAAGGCAGCCCTGTTTAGGGAAGTTTTTAAACTGTGACTTTGTATTGTATTTTGGTATTTGTTGGAGGCCGCCCAGAGTGCGTGGGGAGACCCGGCCAGATGGGCGGGGTATAAATAATAAATTATTATTATTATTATTATTATTATGAAATGGCAAAGGAAGATGTAAAAGAGAAAGCGCATGCCTCCCCACAGCTTATCCTGTTGAACTCCCGCCTGCCTCCTCTCCGTATTTCCCATTTTCGCTTGCCTCCCCACAGCTTCTCCCGTTGAACTCTTGCCTGGCACCTCTCTGTCTCCCCCCCCCCCCACTTTTGCGTTGCTGTGGGGTTGTTGTTGTTGTTGTTGTTGTTTTTGCTTTTTAAAATTCTCCTGACCCCGAGAGTATTCTGGAAGCTCCTGTTTTCATTCTTCCCTGTCCCTTTAGAGCAGGAGTCAGCAACCTTTTTCAGCCGTGGGCCGGTCCACTTTCCCTCAGACCATGTGGTAGGCCGGACTATATTTGGGGCGGGGGGGGCAGGGAATGAACTAATTCCTATGCCCCACAAATAACCCAGAGGTGCATTTTACATGCGAAGCTGCGGTGGCCATTTTAGGTTAGGGCACTAGAGCCTTAAAGAGCATTCTCCCCCACCCCGGTCCCAAAATTACCCAGTCCAAAAATCACGCACCCCAGTGACACAATCCCCTCAGAGCTGGTCTTACTCAGTGCGACCTCTCAGGCATGCCTCCTGCTCCGTGTTTTTTTTTCTCGGCACATGCTTAGCTGCGGCGGCCATTTTAGGTGAGGGCAAAGGCATTGTTGCTCTGGTCAGGTCTGATGACGTCAGCAGGTTGGAGTCTTCATTCCTTTTATAATAGGCGCGCCATTTTTTTGGCCTTTATTCTATATTTTAGGCATGACAGGTGTGTTTTTTAATTTTTATTATGCTATATCCGTCCCCCATGGTCATGTTACGCTTTGTCCTAAATTTGATGTGATTTGGTTCAGCAGTTACGGAGCAAGGTGCGGCCGGACGCGCACGCAATGGGAACATTTATATATATATAGATTTGGCACAGGTTATCTGGCAGACACAGCAGAGATGGCAGATCATGCTATCATATACTGGGAGAAGGTGACTGATTGTGCTGCCACTCTAAGTGAAAAATGTGTCAATTACACCCTTGTGGTGTTGGATAATATTGCCCAATTTATGTGCAAATACAAAATTTTGTAACTTCTACCCTTGTATAATAAGAAATGTATGTTCAAAGTGATTACTTTGGAAGCTTTTTAAAAAGTGATTAAGCTATATATATATATATATATATATATATATATATATATATATATATATATTCATACTTCTTCATGATTTCCTAATCTTTCCTTTATTGGGATAGCAGCTGTAGAGAGCCCTGGCTCTTAACCACAGTGTGTTCTTCTTGGGAGATGTAGCGTCTGGGGAAGTGAGAACAAAGAACAAGAGGCCTGGCCTGGGCTTAGTTATAGAACTCGGCAAAAGGTTTTGGTTCCTTGCACACACACACACACTGGATTTAAAAGGGAGGGGACAATTACCCCAAACTGGGTAGAGAGATCTGTCCTCCACTGACCCCTCCCACAGATATTGGGTGATTCCCTCGTCCCACTGCAGCCCATAAGGACACAGCCCCTGAATTTCATAGTATAGGTATAGAAATACTGTTGGTAAAAAAAATATGTATATTTTTATGCATAAATAAATAAATAATATTTTTTAAACTGACCATTCTTAAGATGCTGAATTTAGTAGTTATAAAAGCATCAGAGTATCGTGGCACTTTCAAGATGAACACATTGAATGCACATTGTATTCAAGTTTTAAAATAAATGATTTAGAATTGTTCACATTTCTACAGCAGTTAGGTTAGCCATTAGTAGCTTTCCCAACTTCTTGCTCTCAACAACTGCCAAAGTAGAACAAATCATGACTTTTTCACAATACTATTATAATAGGTTCCATATAGAATTTTCCTTTCTGTTTTGAAGCTTCAATACTTTTCTGCTTCTGTTAAATATTTAGTACTGCTGTGTAATGTCTCCATTTCTTGATGCATTATTGGGCCTTGGAATTCTGATTTGCATTAATGCTAGGCAGTGAACACAATACCTATAAAGCACATTCAAAGCACATTATTTCCCTCAAAGAATTCTGGGCACTGTAGTTTGCCCCTTACATAGTTATAATTCCCAGCAAGCCTTAATAAACTACAGCGTCCAGAATTCTTTGAAGGGGAAAAATGTGCTCTGAATGTATAGCCTGTAGGCAGCCAGTTGGGTTTGCCCAGAGTATCTCTGTATTTCAGATTCTTCAAGGCTGAATATAGACAGACAGACAGACAGACCTGGTGGCATTGTGTTCATTTAAGTGCCACATTTAAAATGCAGTATTAGAAATGTCTAATGAAAAACAATCTATTCTTGCATTCCAGATTACAGTGTTTCGCATGGGATCAGAAGGACACCAAGATATTGACCTGGCCATCTTGACAGCTTTGCTGAAAGGTAATAGTGTTTTCTGCACAGAAAGTCCTTGACACATTTACACACATTTCTTCGTTCATCAGTCCTGCATTGTATGATGCCTAAGTAGCAAACTTTTAGTATCCCAAGGTATGGTCTGAAGGTGCAAAAGGTTGCCCCTAAGTGGGTCTGGGACTGGTCAGTATCTGGATGGGTGCCTGCCTGAGGACTACCAGTAAGTGGGCAATGCCTTCCATGTACACTTGGTTCCATTATTGGGGAAAGATGGGATATGGGTAAAAGGTAAAGGACTGGATGTTTGACTGGATGTTTAAGTCCAGTCAAAAGCGACTATGGGGTGTGGCGCTCATCTCGCTTTCAGGCCAAGGGAGTCGCCATTTGTCCACAGATAGCTTTCCAGGTCATGTGGTCAGCAGGACTAAACCGCTTCTGGCGCAATGGAACTCTGTGACGGAAGCCAGAGCACATGGAAACGCCATTTACCTTTCTGCCACAGCCTATTTAATTGCCTATTTATCTGATTGCACTGGTGTGCTTACAAACAGCTAGGTTGGCAGGAGCTGGGGCAGAGCAATGGGTGCTCACCCCATTGCGCAGATTTGAACTTCTTCTAATCAGCAAGACCAAGAGGCTCAGTAGTTTAGACCACAGCGCCACCCGCAACAAATATTTTTACCCTGGAAAAGCAGAGACACCTCAGATCAGATTAATTTTCATTATGTTAACATCATGAGAGCATATGATTGATATTATTGTGTATCAGGAATCTGGTGGATAACAATCTGGCCAATGTGCAGCCAAATATTTTATGGCTCCAAAGCAAACACAAAGGCAGTACCAGATTCAAAGTCACATAAATCCAGAGCTAGCTTGTTCAAGAGATCCAGAATGTGAGTCAGGCCCATATGCCATGGTTAGGATTGAATTGCATTCGGTGAGAATTACAGGAACAAATGTAAGCCTTCTGTTTGGGGTTTGGATTGACAGACTGATGCTGTCAATCTGGTACCTCCTGAATGCTTGCTTCTGAACCATTGTATAATATTTACTCAAACTGCATTTTAGTGATATTATTACTGCAAAACAGATGCTCTGTTGGGCAAGAGGTAGTAAGTGAAACTCTGCAGTTTCAAGGGACCCATCAGTATATGGAAAACAGCACTCACAGCATAAGGGACCAAATAATTATCTAGCTGCATGGGATGGTGGTCTTAGTTTTCCAAAATAGAAGCAGAATCAACAAGAGAGTTTGTGCACCTTTTGGTTGTCTTTTATTACAATAGGTAATAATTATTTATTTGACATGACAGATAAAAGCAATTCAATGTTCTATGCAATATGTTTCACTCTACACATATACAGACTACAGTACTGTGTTGTTTCTGTATTTTTAAGCCAAAGGCTGTGAGTTTGGAGGAGAGGAAAGGAGAGAGAGAGTTGCTGATCATTACTTGCTGATCATTTTTCAACAAAAAACCACTCTCCCAAGCTACTTTTTCATCTGGTAGACAATTCCCCCAGGTTTTCTCTGTCGGGGGACGACGACCCCCAACTCTACTATTTTATTTATTTTATTTTTATTTCATAAACTTTATACATTGCTTCATTGAAAAAACAAACAAACTCCAGAGTACTTTACAAAAAACTAGTATTTAGCTAAAAATGACCAGAAGGGCCTTTTTCTTTCTGTTCATCCATTCTCTTCATGAACTCACAGCCCACTAAGAAATTATTTGGATTTTTTGTTAATAATAATAATAATCCTACAGAACTCCCTTCAATATGTGTTTTGAGACCCAGTGGTGCTCCATTTATAGGTCTCTTGTCATGTTAGGGTCTGGGAGAGTCCTCATCCCTGCTGAGTTACAAGAAGGGCCACCATCCTAGTGGAGGGTTGTTATTACTTGGGTCTTTTCCCCAACATGATTTGCAAGGCTGCCCAAATCCTTACAGCATCTGTCCTGTTAATATCTGGAAAGCAGCACGCTGGGTGATGCCTGTGTTTTTCCGTTGCTGCAGTCTGATCTGCTGTTGTGCTCACTGGAGCATATTGCTAAGCTTACCTGCACCGGATGCTTCCTCTGCGTTCCTCCTCACTTGTAATTGTGCCGTGAATGATGCTCAGAAGTCTTCCGTCCTGCAGCTGCTGAGCACATTTTCTCCCATCCTCTTTATGCAAGGGGCAAGGAGTGTCAACCATGAAATGATTGTATGATTGCTTTGAAACTAAAGTGCAGGACATTAGCATAGCACAGTATGTGGAACTGAGAGGTGGGCATTTTTGCATTCTGTAAAAACCAGAACAGCACAGCACAGCAAAGAGGCCTGTCCCTCTCTCCACCCCCCACACCATGGCACAGAAGCCAGAGCAAGGGGAGGTCAATCTGGAAGATCCTAACTAGTAAAATAGGCTGATGGCTCCCGGCAAGCGGCTCAGGTGGAGATGAAGAATGTGGAGGAGCTTCCCTTCTTTACAAGTGGATACTGTGCATAGTGTTGTATTGTTGAGTCTTTGATAAAAAAGCAGAAAGCATTTGCTAAAGAATCAGGATTGCAATTATACTTCTTACCTTATATCCTAAACAAAACTATATTGGACCCCACACAGCTGGACAGAACTACTTTTTATTCCTTGCTTTTGCAGGAGAGGGATTTCCTCGCCATTGTATGCCTTCAATCAAATTGGATATGCTATTTAAAAAACAAACAAAAATGAATACATTGTGGAATAAACCAGAGATTAGATTAAAATGCATCCATAGTCCTGATGCTTAATAGAAACATGAAGAAGAAGCAGCAAAGATTGTGGTTTGCTCTGTCGTAACAGGAGTATGATGCAAATCCACCCCAGAGGCACAAGGTAGAAAAAGCAGCTTTCTAGCACAGATAGACAAATGAAGGGGGTATCCTAGCAACAACACAGAAACCATGTGATGTTGATAGAGCATTTTTTGCCTTGATAAGGTTTCATTCCTCTTGAAGTCTAAAGGGAATGTAAAACAGAGAATCAAAGAGCTTCCTGCCCAACAGAATTTCCAGATGATTGACTAATTTAAATATGAAGAGGAAAATAATGATGCCCTAGTAGCACTTGTGAAATTTCTTGGCCACCACCCCTTTAACAGTTCCTTCTTGCTTCAATAAACAGTTTCTGATTGAAACCAGCTGATGGCACTTTTCTTTTACATAATATTTACTTATTTGTGTTTTGTTTCTTTTGAATATATTTTATATTGCATATAAAATATGCAATATAAAAGAATCAAGGTGGTGTTTACCACAAATCAAAACAATAAAAATAATAGCAGCATAGAAAGACTGAAAAAATACATCAGAACTAAAATACATCTCAGTTAAACCATCCATGACAGATGGTCATCCAACCTCTGCTTAAAAACCTCCAAGGAAGGAGAGTCCACACCCTCCTGAGGAGCCTGTTCCACTGTTGAACAACTCTTACTGTCAATCTTCTTTCTTGTAACTTGAAGCCACTGGTTTGACTCCTACCCTCCAGAGCAGGAGAAAACCAGCTTGCTCCCTCTTCATGTGACAGCCCTTGAGATATTAGAAGATGGCTATCATATCTCCTCTCATGCGGGGATTCTTTGCTGGAGTCTCCCGCGTGCAGGACTAGGTCAACTGCACACGGGATTCCAGTTGCCGGGGATCTGCGGCCAGCGCCTCACATGCGTTCCTGCACGGGCGCCGGCCAAGCCTGCGAACGGGACGGCCGATAATTCCGGAGCTTAAACTCACACCGCGCCGTTGTCCGCCAGGCTAAATCTGAAGGGTGCGTGAGTAGTTCGGATAAAAAGTGCCTCGTAAAAGTACCTATAAGCACTTGCGACCTCCTAAGTTGTTCCCTTAAGTAATGTACCCAAATAAGAGGTGGCCAAAACTACGGCCAGGCAAAAGCGCCAATGGACTACGAAAAATTAAATTAAGACGAAATAAAGACAAACAACCACTGTTTCTTTAGATGGCTTTGGCTGACCTGCATAGGCTATTACTTTTCTCTAAGCCTCAACTGTTCTAACACTACCTAGGCTAGCTGACTCTGAACCGCCAATTCTTCCGCAAGTTCTAGGCTAACTAAAACTAAAGCTAGCTAAAGCCTAAACCGCCAATTCTTCCGCAAGCTAACCTCTCTACCTCCTGCACGCGCTTCCAACCCAACCAACCCGTTCCCCAAAACCCCAACTATCTACATCTGAATCATCCGAACCCTAACTCTGACTGTCCGCCTAAAACGGGGAGCCGCAGCCTTTTATTGACAACCAAGAAGCAACGTCACAATCAATACCTTTACCAATCGGAACGCTGTTGCTGCCCCCCAAAAAGGCGGGAAGCAGATTAACTGATCATTAACAAGTTCAAACCTCTGGAACCAAAAAGTCTAGGCGGAGGGATCTCAGTGGCAAGACGCCTACTGAGCCCTGCTTTCGCTTTCACTTCTACACGGAAGAACATGTTAAATAGTACACATAATTGACATTAACTTAACACAAATAATCGCGGGTTCAAAGAAACCCACGGAGTGTATTCCCACACTCTCAGTCTCCTCTTTTCCATGCTAAACTGATGCACAGTGTCTTGCAGTAAAGAAAGTCCACGCAGAGTCAAAAGTCCAAAAGGAAAAGCAAAGGCAAAGGCTTGTTACAAAAACCCCAGATACACAAGGTACAAATAGAAGAGGGAGAGAGTAGCCTAGGTCATTAAGTACTTGGATGTACCGTGTGGTTTTGTTACACGCTTCAGATAATGCACAAAATTCTGCCTCACATGTAGATGTGGCAACAAAACCTTGCTTTTTGGATTTCCAACCAATTAATGAACCTCTGAACATGACCACTAGACCACTTGTTGATTTTCTGGTTGATGGACAACTGGCAAAGTCATTGTCTACAAAAACCTGTAGATCACTAGAATTAGATGCAGGTAATCTTATACACATGTTTTGCGTACCTTTTAGGTATGTAAGTATTCTCTTTACTAGTACCATTGTTAGAGGTAGATGATCGCTTTCAATATTATGGCCCACCTCAAACTCCCTAACAAACTTATATGCAAATCCCAAGATGGCAACATAATCTATCACACTGCCTCCATGCTTTGTAAAGTGGGTCTATTCCCCGGGCTGATCGCCCTCTGTCATGCCGTTTAATATTAGCAAGTCCCTCCCGCCTTACAACTTGGGCTAAACAAAGCCCTGAATAATTACATCTATGATCTTTAGACTGATGGGAAGTACCTCTGACTAAGGAAATATCTGGTTCCAGACTCTAATTATAATGAGTGTACAAATTTACATTATTGGCTCCCATATGTGCATTAAAATCTCCTGCAATGATAAACACTGCAGTAGGATATAGAGATTCCAGGGATTCTATATACCGTATTTTCCCATCTATAAGACAAGGTGAGATGCTGGGGCTCTCAGCAGCATCCCCGAGCCCTCTCCTGTCCCGGCTGGCCCCTTCCCCTTCCTCCCCATGGGAGGTGTGGCTGCTCTTCACGCTGGAAGGCGACGGGGCTGCGACGAACCTCCACTTCAGACTCTCCCCTCGTTACTAAGTGAATTTTTAATCAGGTGTTCTGGGTCAAACTACAATGCACCCCACCTGTCCCTCTAAGGTCCGCCTGTTATTTCACTTCCCTTTGATTAGTAATCTGGGAATTTCTTAGTAACGGGAGTTTTCCTGTCCAGCGGCCGTGGCCGGTGATATCCTCTGCTCAGGGCTTCAGGGGTTAAACTCTTCTTTGCCTACAGTTCGGGGTCTCTCTTTATTAGATCCCCTCACTATATCAGTTAGCTAAGCCCACTTAGCAACTCTGTGGCAATACCAGGGTTTCCGCCCACTAGCCCCTCCTGAGGGAACTCCAAGACACAAACTATTCCCCTTCAGGTTAGTTTTGTCCTTTCCCTGAGTTCCCCTCCTCAAGAGCCTATATAACTCGCTGGACGATATTTTCTTAGCTCAACAATAGGAGGTCTTTATTTCTTACAGAACATAATGGTTTCAGTAATGGTTCATAAGCTTAGTTTCATAACAGTGTAAACTCTTTCTTTCAGCAACATGTACACATCTTCAATGATCCTAACCTAACCTAAACCTAACCTGGCCCCACACCCTCCTTCTTCCAGTCACCACTCTCTCCTCCACACTAACGGCCGCTCCCTCCTTTTAAAGAGCAGAAGGTCCCGCCTCCCAAAGGGTATCTGCCACTCAAACTGGGGTGCCCATTAACTCCTAAAACACCGTGGGTTTCTGAACACCCCCTAACTTAGATCTGACTCTCTCCGTTCCCCTCAGCGGGCCAGGTGGCAGTTCCCTGACAATGTCTATATGAAAACACTGTGCTGAAAGTGCATTGCTCTACAAATGGGCAGTTCACAGGATCTGTACCAGCCACAAAGGGAGTTAAGCTAGGTTGTATCCTAGCTCCCACAGTGTTTAATTTATATATAAATGATATTGTCCAGAGTTTAACATCTCCAGAATATCACACCCCTAAATTGGCCACAAAACCCATCTCTATATGCAAATGATGCGGTACTTCTATCTCAAACAAAAGTGGGCCTAAAAAGATTGATGAGGGCATTTGCAGGATACTGCCAAAGGGAACAGCTGCCTGTGAATTACAAAAAACTAAAGCCATTGCGTTTTCAAGAAACTATAGGGCCCATAGATGGTATATAGATAATCAGTTGATGGAACAAGTTAAAGTCTTTAAATACCTCAGCCTTATTTTCCAGTCAACAGGGTCATGGGGGGCACATCAGAAATATGCAAAGCGAAAAGCTTCACAAAGTGCCAAAATTCTGACACACCTTTTCCATACAAAAGGTGGCAACCACATACCATCAGCCCTTGAAGTGTTTAAAGCTAAACTCCTAGCACAGTTATTGTATGGGGCTCAGATTTGGACAAACACTCATCTTGGATCTACAGAAGCTGTTCAATCTAAGTTCCTATGGCAATGTTCTTTCTGTTCCATCCTGTGTTCCAAATGCTTCATTGAGCTTAGAGGCTAGCCTCCCTTCTGTTGAATTACAGATTTGGCATTGGATATTTAATTATTGGCTTCGCCTAAATTTAAACCCCACCAGGCTATTACCCTTAGTATCATGAGATTGTCATGAGATCTCTAGGACTAAAATTGTCAATCAAAAGCTTTACTTTTCTGGTTTATCACCACAACAGTTATTAACACTGGACTTCAGTAAAGCAAATAATTTAATTAGACAGTGCCAATATGATATCGAGTTACAGAATAATCTGGCCACAATAAGGAAATTTTGGCCATGGTATGATTATTTTCACCTAGTCATTTTGACACTTTGGCACCCTATTTGCAAAATTTAACAATTCCAAAATACAGATGCGCTTTCACTTTTGCAAGATTGAATATGCTGCCTTCAGCTGTATTTGAGGGTCGATTTCAAAAAAATCCACAGGAAAAACAGTTATGTCCCTGTGGAGATGGCAGTAGTGAATCAGGAGCTCATGTGCTTCTGGATTGCACTCTACACAGAGTGTGTAGATGTCTCATCTAGTTAAGGTTAGAAAGCAAATACTGTATGATTTAAGTTAGTAGCATTTAACTTGTTCCAGTAAAATGTATCATTACAAACTTTAGCTACTTTAGAGAGTAGGAATAGTTAAGTTTCTTTTTTATTATTATTACACAGTAAAGCATGCAAAAGCCCACCCTGGACTCTCACCTGCGTTGTGTTTCTGTCTTCTGCTCACATCCCATGACCCCCCCCCATCTTTTTGTATAGGCGCAAATGCATCTGCTCCAGATCAACTGAGTCTAGCATTAGCCTGGAACAGAGTAGACATCGCTCGCAGCCAGATTTTTATTTATGGGCAACAGTGGCCGGTACAGTATATATACACCTCTAATATCATAATTTTCAGTTTAATGTGGGCAGGGGAAATCATTTTTAAAAGGGATTTTCTTCTTAAAGGAAATGTTGCCATCTAGTGGCTTCTGTAGTCTTTAGCATTACAGGTAAGGAATTTATTTGTTCCAAAATGTGCAGTTGGGCAATACCTTTATTAGGGCCATCTAAAATGTCACAAAATGTCAAGTAAGAACTCTTTGTCAGGCTGGATGTTACCCAGAGTAAGAAGCAGGTGGAAACAGCACAAACAAGCAACAAAGAACAAAATGTTAGCTAGAAGTTGTAGCCAGAATGTCTGTATACCTGAAGGAGCATTTCATAGAATCATAGAATCATAGAGTTGGAAGAGACCACAAGGGCCATCCAGTCCAACCCCCTGCCAAGCAGGAAACACCACCAAAGCATTCCTGACATTTCCACCCCTATCGTTCAGCCCAGACCCTGAGATCCAGCTCCAAGGGCCTTCTGGCGGTTCCCTCACTGCGAGAAGCAAAGTTACAGGGAGAGGGCCTTCTCAGTGGTGGCGCCCGCCCTGTGGAACGCCCTCCCATCAGAGGTCAAGGAAATAAACAACTATCTGACTTTTACAAGACATCTGAAGGCAGCCTTGTTTAGGGAAGTTTTTAGTGTTTGCTGTTTTATTCTGTTTTTAATCTGTTGGGTGCCGCCCAGAGTAGCTGGCGAAACCCAGCCGGATGGGCGGGTTATAAATAATAAATTATTCATTCATTCATTCCACAAGCAGTAGCAGTGGGCAGGAGGGCATCCCTCACCTGAGTTCACATCATCACTGCCGTTACCCAGGTCAGGGTGTTGCAAAGACAGTGGCAGAGCTGTCTTGGTGCATGTGCATTGTGCCAACCTCTTCTCTCCCTCCCCCCCCCCCACCTCAGAGTAAGCTGCAGCAACCCAGACAACAGGTGTGCAAGTGCTCACAACAGGTGAGCACAACAGCTCCACAGACCGCTACTGGCCATCAGTCTCAGGATGGAGATTGTGAATAGGTTGGGATTGTTTCTGCAATGTGCTACCAGTCTCAGATCACACCTATGATTCTGAGACAAAGAAGCAGTAATTGACCCCATTTTTGGAAACAAAAAGCCTATCCATTGCCCAGATCTGTCTCCAAACCCTTCTGGCTAGGCAGACAGCCAAAGAAAAGAGAAACATGGCAGTCTTTAGATTACCAAAGTTGGAAATGAATATTGAGTCTGCCTGCCATGTGCCTTTTTACTCCTGCTCTCTGCCTAATTGAGAACCTTTGGGCAGGATGCAGCTCACTTGTTGTGTGCACAAAATGAGGTCCCCTTGGGCAATGGGAGTCCCCCCCCCTCTGCCCTCCCATGCCCACAACCCGTCCATGCCCTAAATCTGCTCTGGAGGTTTGGAGTAAACCACAAAAGAGGTATAGGAGGTGCAGGAGAGAAGAGAGGGGGAAGTCTCCTGGTGTGAGGGGGCACCTCTTCCTCACTTAGCACAAATTGAAATCTACCCTGTGTGTTTTGCTTAAGGCTACAGATCATTCCATCATCATCATCATCATCATCATCATCATCACCCTCATCATTAGTAAGCTTGCTTGTTTTGTTACATATTCATATAAATCACATTGTTTTGTCTTTCATCCATTTTTTAAAAAATCATATTATTATTCCCATTCATCTTCTTTCTTTGTGACTGCTGTAATTTTATTTTCTCAGAATGTCCCATGATTGTGTTGAAAAGTCATTACATAAACATGGAATGTTTTGCTGGAATCTGCCTTTAAGATGCCAGAAGAGGTGTGAAACTGACCGTATTTCTTCTCTGTACTAAAGCTGGGCATTCACCTTGATGTCTGTATCAAACTCACCATGAAGATAGTCTGACTGGCTTATTTCCTTTTTTAGGTGGGATCTCTTGAGCAAGCCATGTTGGATGCCCTCGTGTTGGACAGAGTAGATTTTGTAAAATTGCTCATAGAGAATGGAGTAAGCATGCACCGTTTTCTCACCATCTCCAGACTAGAGGAATTGTACAATACGGTAGGCTAAACTAAACCAATTTTTTCTGTCTGTCTGTTGATTTTGCTTGTTTGCTTCAACTTCCAACAAGCTGGTGCACAGAACCTCCACCCATGGGGCTACTTTGGCCCACCAGACTGTTTTCCCCAAGCCGCACCAAGCAGCCCTATGATGTCAGGCCTCACTTTGTGTCACGATGCCTCAGATTTTTCCAAACTGAAGGTGTTTATTTCAAATTCCAAGTTTTAGTGTTGGCACCGAGTAGTAATGTGGGTCCATTTACTTCTTTTCATTTTATTTGTTGACAGGTAGCTAAAAATAGTCGTTTCATGCAGTGCTTTTGGGATATCTGTATGCAAAAAGCATCCCTCCTCCCTTTGACAAATCTTTATTTTGATCGTGACAGTATTTATATTAATCCAGAATAAAGGTGGTATGATGTAATGGCAGATAAAAGCCTATGAACTTGTACCTCCCTCTGATGAAAACCTGCAGTGTATATATAAGTGCCATCTGGCCAGTACATCTGCCCATTCAAGGGTCAGATATTTGTAAAGATGAACACTATAAAATTGCCATGCTGTTGATAGTTTAGGAAACCATACCAAACATCTGTGCCATCTGTATTTTGTTTCAAATTACTTCTTTTTGATGGGTTAAAGCTATTTGGTCCTCTGTTGTCCTTCATTTTCAGAGACACGGACCATCCAACACTTTGTATCATCTTGTCAGAGATGTCAAAAAGGTAAGAGTCCAACATGTGGACAGTAGCTTGAAGGTAATGCTGTGGCTGCTTCTATCTTGTCCTTAGAGACAGCCCCTGTTTTGCATGAGCTTTCAGTAAGAGCCTTCTCCTGTCTCCTGTCTTCAGTTGTGCAGTGTGTGTCTGTACAATGCAGTTAACTGGGCTGCTCTTTCAGTGACTTTAGATGCTTTGAGATAGATTCAAAATGTGCTGTTTTTAGCAGTAACAGTTAAGTGATTCCCTAGAAAGCAGAGAAACAAAGGAATTTGGGAGCAAAAGAGTTTCAGAAGTTTGAAAAAAATGCCTGGAGATGTTTGAAGATGGTGTGAATGGGGTCTGCTCTGTTGATAATGGCCTTTACGCTGTCATTTATGAAGTAATTGAAATTAAGGAGCCTTGGAATATCATTTGAAAAATTCTGAAAGATCATTTACATCACTTCTGTTGTTCTCAAGCATAAATCCCTTGGATGTACAGTAGTACCTGAATGGAAGCCAGAAATAACGATTTAAACTTTTCTGCTTCTCTGTTCTTTTTCTGTGAGTTGCAAGCAAGTGTTGATGCTTTTGAATTATGGTGCTGGAGGAGACTCTTGAGAGTCCCGTGGACTGCAAGAAGATCAAACCTATCCATTCTCAAAGAAATCAGCCCTGAGTGCTCACTAGAAGGACAGATCCTGAAGTTGAGGCTCCAGTACTTTGGCCACCTCATGAGAAGAGACTCCCTAGAAAAGACCCTGATGTTGGGAAAGATGGAGGGCAAGGAGAAGGGGACGACAGAGGAGGAGATGGTTGGACAGTGTTCTCGAAGCTACTAACATGAGTTTGGCCAAACTGCGAGAGGCAGTGAAGGATAGGCGAGCCTGGCGTGCTCTGGTCCATGGGGTCACGAAGAGTCGGACACGACTGAACGACTGAACAACAACAACAACAACACTGCAGAAACCAATAGCAATATCCCAGAAATAGCTTTAACAAGAAATCTTAGCACATTAGGAGTTGCCCTTTTATTTTATGTAAATTGTAAGAAAGAAATGTGTTACAATATATTGGGTGACTTACAGCACTCCCATACATGAGCAATGACATCCACTCCTCCTCTGACAATCTATCAGAGAGCTTGACATCGATTTAAATGGAATGTCATTCTGGAAAATAGCCTTTTAATGGAAAGTAATATTATTTTGACAGTCAAATGGTTCACAGTGCATGACTGAGACAGATGACTCTTCTGAAGTAGGTGTTCTGATTCTGGTGCATTTTAAAGCCTGGTAGCTAAACCATAGTCTTTTGGGATCTAAGGTATAAAGTTTAAATTGTGACATGTTGAAGTATTATGTGTGCAGAGGCATTAATTCTCTGTGTCCGCCTGATTTCACTGTATATTAAGTTTAAATATTAAGTCTGATGAGTAATTTAAATGTCTTCATATTGGTGGCATTTTGCAGTATTTGCAAATTAAATAGCCAAATATGAGGAAATGTAAGGCAGTAAATGGCAGTATGCAAGCTTCAAAAAGCTTAAGGATAGTTTAGGATTTCTGTGAACCTCCTCATTACACTGCAGTAAGGAAAGGGAGACCAAGTAAGGCAGGGCTCTGCAAGCAGCCGGTTTCCACATCAAACCAGTGTAATTTTGGGGTAGTCTGTTGCCCTTTTGCAATAGCTAATTTTAATTTATTGCACAGCTTCACAATACCATCCTGAGAAGGCACAACATTCAGATAACTAAATGAAAAGGATCCTTCAGAGGATACTGCTGTGTGGGGAGGACAAGGAAAGGCCACCTGTGCCAATGTTTGAGACTTAAACAAAACCCACTAAGCTTCATGAGTGAGTGATCCCAGACCAGCTTTGGATTCCATCTCTTGAATGCTGGGTGATGTTTCAATTAGTTTGTGGGAAAGAAGAGCTGTTTACCCTTTAGACCCCTCATCTATCTCTCTCATACGGGAATATCAGTAGCCTCTACTTATACGGGAATATCAGTAGCCTCTACTTATTAAGCAAGGGCCTAGTTTCCGCCTTCTGTGATTGTGATAAAAAGTCAACGGAATCTCTCCATCATATAATCTTTATCTGTTCCCTGCATAGTGAGGCTCGGGCAAAATTACTAAGACCAATAACTCAGAAACTTACAGGTGCACCAGCTGAGTCACACCTTGCCTTACTCCTGCAAGACAATGACTCCTATACAACCTTGCAGGTGGCAAGGTTTCTAAACTCTGTCATATCTCAAAAAAGGCACTGTGGCCAACTACACGACCACTAATACTTTTGTTTTCTGCTCCCTGGTTGCAATTTAAAACTTGTATTTGTGCTGTTTCCCTATGACTCCAGGGTCTATGGTTTGCTGTAACTTTATGTCATATATTACATATTTTATGTTTTTATGGGCTTATAGCCGCAATAAAATTTGAATTTGAATTTAAGCTGGCAAAGGATTTGATCTAAAATAACTATACTTGCCACACTATACTTTGATCAGCCAAAGGAACAAAAGGGGAAAGTAAATAGTGCCCTCTAATGTTCATATAAACATTTCCAGTTTTTAGTTTTTCGGGGACACAGTTTAGAAGGTGATGCTTGCTGCCAACACTCTGTCTATGCGTTCATACCCTCCAAGTAACTCGATTTCCCAGGGACAGTCTCAGAAGCCATCCCAGTTTCTGATTTGATCGCCTCCATGTCTCAGAGAACAATTAAAAGTGGTTTGGGGGGGTGCAAAAACAAGTCCTGTTTATCCTGAAAATAAAATCCCTGCACCAAATGAGGAAACAGTGAAGCTGGCTTACAAAGCCCTTCCAATAATTTTGAAGGGAAAAGTCCCCAATCCACTTTAAATTCTTTAATTGCAATGCTTCATTTCTTAGGAAACACATGGAGTGTTTATTCCTTTATTGTAAATGGAAATTTACACTGCAAGGCTTTATATGTCTACTCAGAAGTAAGTCCCACTATATTCAATGGTGCTTACTCCCAAGTAACATTGTAAAGACTGGACAGCCTTACACTGCAATCCTAATCAGTTTTACTCAGAACTAAGTCCCACTAAGTTCAATAGTCATAATAAATAACAAGATGAAAGATGAAAAAATATTTTTTTAATAATTCCAGTGGCACCTTAAGGATCAACTAAATATAAGCTTTCAAGGTATGTGCTTTTGTGTGTAATACACACTTCTTCAGATACTCTGAAGTAGAGGTTGCTTCAACCTTATAACTGTTGATGACTGTAATGGCAGCTGGTTCCACAGGGAAGGGCAAGGGATTTTAGTATGTATAATGGGACATGAATCCAATATCTCTATTCAGACCAGCTCTTTCCATAGTTTTTAGTTTGGTAATGAGTTGTAATTCAGCAACTTCTCTTTCAAGTGTATTTCTAAAATTATTTTGCAATAAGACAACCACTCTAAGATCCTGCACAGAATGTCCCAGATGTGAGCAGAAAACACCATCATTTACAACAAAATCTAAAGTATGCTGAAAGAAGGGCCTTAGACAATCTCAGGAACAACCCAGACATTATAATTAAAGAGGCAGACAAAGGTGGAGCTAGATTCAGGTAGGTAGCCATGTTGGTCTGATGCAGTCGAAATATATGTAAAAATAAAATAATGGTCCACTAGCATCTTAGAGACCAACTAAGTTTGTTCTTGGTATAAGCTTTTGCGTGCATGCACACTTCTTCAGATACACGGAAACAGAAGTCACCATACCCTTGGGTATGGGAGGGTGGGTTTTTACTCAGGAGGGTAGTAGGAGATGAGTGATTGACTTAATGGGTATGGTAAACCTGTTGAAGACTGTTAACGACTGCAATTAGTCCTACAGGAAAAAGCAAGGGATAGTATGGAGCTGTCGTCTTATGAATAAAACCGATTACACCCAAGAGGCTTACAGACAACTTTCCAATACTGCCTTTTACAAAAAAACTGGACTTAGACCCCACACAGAAATGCAAAAAGGAACTGAACAAGATTATTAAGGAGCTACCCTCACACATCCAGGAACAGATCCTCTCATAACACACCAACAGAACCTCGACCAGGGACCTTCTATCTTCTTCCCAAAATACAGAAACCAGGAAATCCAGGACGCCCCATCATCTCAGGTATTGACACTATTGCAGTGGGTGTTTCCGGTTGTATGGATTCTGTTCTGAAGTCATATGCTATCTGTGCTCTTAGCTATGTACGCAACACCACAGATTTTCTGAGGAAAATACTTTACCAAGTAACACTATATTGGCCACCATGGATGTGGAATCTCTGTATACCAACAAACCACAAAACAATGGTTTACAAGCCATAAGAAACACAATTTCAGACAAAACCATAGCAGATTTTGCTACCAAACTCTGCCACTTTGTCCTTACTCACAATCACTTTAAATTTGGTTATGACTTGCTCCTCCAAATTAGCGGCGCAGCAATGGGTACCCGTATGGCCCCACAGTACGCCAACATCTTCAGGGCAGACTTGGAACAACCTTTCCTAAATTCCTACCCACTCAAATCTCTTTTGTACCTACGTTACATTGACGATAATTATATTATTTGGACACATGGTCAACAGACCCTGGACACTTTCCACCAGGCATTCAATGGTTTTCACCCCACCATTAACCTAACAATGAATCAATCTATACAAGAAATACATTTTTTGGACACTACTATAAAAATACAAGATGGGCGTATAGATACCACCTTATACCAAAAACTAACTGATCGACAATCATATCTACACGCCTCCAGCTACCAACCTAAACATACCAAACAATCAATAGCCAGGCCCTATGTTACAGCCGCATCTGCTCCAACTCTACAGACAGGGACTCTCACCTAAGAGATCTACAGCAAACCTTTTTAGAACTAAAATACCCACCTGATGAAGTTAAAAAAGAATCAACAAAGCCAGATAGATACCCAGAGAGAACCTGCTGCAAGATAGACCCAAAAGAGAAAACAATAGAACACCGCTAGTAATCACATGCAGCTCTCAAGTTAAAACAGTTCAATGCATCATCAGAGATTTGCAACATCTCTTAGATAATGACAGCTCTCTGTCCCAAGCTCTGGGAGGAAAACCTTTCATTGCCTACAGAAAGCCACCCAATCTTAAACAGCTCCTCACACACATAATACAACAACCAGACTTAACATGGACACTGGCACAAGAGCCTGCAATAAATCTAGATGCCAACTTTGCTGCCACATACACCCAGACAGCATCATTATTGGCCCCCTAACATCAAACATACTATCTCAGGCCTATTTAATTGTTCATCTTCCGACATTATATATGCTATCAAATGCCAACAGTGCCCTTCAGTTCTCTATATTGGACAAACAGGACAAACATTACGCCAAAGGATAAATGGGCATAAATCTGACATCAGGAATCATAAAACAGAGAAACCAATAGGAGAGCACTTCAGTCTCCCAGGACATTCTGTGCAGGATCTTAGTGGCTGTCTTATTGCAAAATAATTTTAGAAATACTCTTGAAAGAGAAGTTGCTGAATTACAACTCATTACCAAACTAAAACTATGGAGAGACCTGGTCTGAATAGAGATATGGATTCCTGTCCCATTATACATACTAAAGCTAATTTTGGTCATCTATCCCTTTAAAAATCCCTTGCCCTTCCCTGTGGAACCAGCTGCCATTACTGTCATCGACAGTTATAAGGTTGAAGCGACCTTTGCTTCAGTGTATCTGACAAAGTGTATATTACACACAAAAGCTTATATTTGGTTGATCTTTAAGGTGCCACTGGAATTATTTAAAAATATTTTTTCACCTTTCATCTTGTTATTTATTATGACTATGACGGCTATCCTCCCGAATCTCTAAGTTCAATAGGATTTGCTCTCTGGTATGTTCCTGATATGCTGATGACACAACCTTGATGGCAGAAAGTGAGGAGGAATTAAAGAACCTTTTAATAAAGGTGAAAGGGGAGAGTGCAAAATATGGCCTGAAGCTCAACATCAAAAAAACTAAGACCATGGCCACTGGTCCCATCACCTCCTGGCAAATAGAAGGGGAAGAAATGGAGGCAGTGAGAGATTTCACTTGGGCTCCATGATCACTGCAGATGGTGACAGCAGTCACGAAATTAAAAGACGCCTGCTTCTTGGGAGGAAAGCAATGACAAACCTAGACAGCATCTTAAAAAGCAGAGACATCACCTTGCCGACAAAGGTCCATATAGTTAAAGCTATGGTTTTCCCAGTAGTAATGTATGGAAGTTACAGGTCTGCCATGGTCAAAACAAAATATAAAATCAAAAAATCCTTCCAGTAGCACCTTAGAGACCAACTAAGATTGTTCTTGGTATGAGCTTTCGTGTGCATGCACACTTCTTCAGATAATGTATGGAAGTGAGAGCTGGACCATAAAGAAGACTGATTGCCGAAGAATTGATGCTTTTGAATTATGGTGCTGGAGGAGACTCTTGAGAGTCCCATGGACTGCAAAAAGATCAAACTTATCCATCCTTAAAGAAATCAGCCCTGAGTGCTCAGAGGAAGTACAGATCCTGAAGTTGAGGCTCCAGTACTTTGGCCACCTCTTGAGAAGAGAAGACTCCCTGGAAAAGACCCTGATGTTGGGAAAGATGGAGGGCACAAGGAGAAGGGGACGACAGAGGATGTGATGGTTGGACAGTGTTCTCAAAGCGACTAGCATGAGTTTGGCCAAACTGTGGGAGGCAGTGAAAGATAGGCCCAAACAATTACCGCCCACTCAGCCTGACATCAATACCAGGAAAGATTCTAGAGCAGATCATTAAGCAAACGGTCTCTGAGCACCTAGAAAGGAATGCTGTGATCACTAAAAGTCAGCATGGGTTTCTGAAAAATAAGTCATGTCAGACCAATCTGATCTCATTTTTTGACAGAATTACAAGCCTGGTAGATGAAGGGAACCCTGTGGATGTAGCCTATCTTGATTTCAGCAAGGCCTTTGACAAAGTGCCCCATGATATTTTGTAAAGAAGCTGGTAAAATGTGGGCTTGACAATGCTACCATTCAGTGGATTTGTAACTGGCTGGCTGACCGAACCCAAAGGGTACTCATTAATGGCTCCTCTTCATCCTGGAGAAGTGACTAGTGGGTGCCACAGGGTTCTGTCTTGGGCCCAGTCTTATTCAACATCTTTATCAATGACTTGGGTGATGGGCTTGAGGCATCTGATACAAGTTTGTCAGATGACACCAAATTGGGGAGTAGTTGTTGCTATGTTACCCCAAAGGACAGGATCACCCCTACTCAAAATGACCTTATAACAGATTAAAAGTGGGCCCAAGCAAACAGAGATTTTATATTTGGGAGAAATTAGATACTACACCTTGGGCAAAAAAATTGAAAGGCCCAAATACAGGATGGGGTGACACCTGGCGTGAGAGCAGTACATGTGAAAAGGATCTAGGAGTCTTGGTAGACCATAAACTTGACATGAGTCAACAGTGTGATGCAGCAGCTAAAAAAGCCAATGTAATTCTGGGCTGCAATAGGATATAGCATCAGATCAAGGGAAGTAATAGTACCACTGTATTCCGCTCTGGTCAGTCCACCTCACCTGGAATACTTGTCCAGTTCTGGGCACACAGTTCGAAGGATGACAAGCTGGAACGTGTCCAGACGAGGGCAACCAAAATGGTCCAAGGCCTGGAAACGATGCCTTATGAGGAACGGCTTAGGGAGCTGGGTATGTTTAGCCTGGAAAAGAGAAGGTTAAGGGGTGATATGATAGCCATGTTCAAATATATAAAAGGATGTCATATAGAGGAGGGTGAAAGGTTGTTTTCTGCTGCTCCAGAGAAGCGTTAGATAAATTGGAGTTCTTGTTATTAATATACCAAAAAACACACACACCAAGAACTCTGGCCAGAAATTTCAATACTAGGAATAATCCTACTCATGAGTTGCAGTCAAATAAAGATATATATTCTGGTAAGAGTTACAGGCTTGTAAATTCTAACAGAAAAACAGCTTTTTAAAGTCACATACGTATAATTCGTTACAATGTAAAACATGAGAGGTTTAACTCAACAACAAATGATGTATAAGTCCGTAACCAAAAGTATTCAAAAGAGAAGTATTCCAGAGAAGCGGACACAGAGCAATGGATTCAAACTACAAGACAGAAGATTCCACCTAAACATTAGAAAGAACTTCCTGACAGTAAGAGCTGTTCGACAGTGGAATTTGCTGCCAAGGAGTGTGGTGGAGTCTCCTTCTTTGGAGGTCTTGAAGCGGAGGCTTGTCAGGAATGCTTTGATGGTGTTTCCTGCTTGGCAGGTGGTTGGACTGGATGGCCCTTGTGGTCTCTTCCAACTCGATGATTCTATAGGCGTGCCTGGCGTGCTCTGGTCCATGGGGTCACGAAGAGTCGGACACGACTGAACGACTGAACAACATGTTCCTGATCATTCTCACTGTTGTTGTTGTTGTTGTTGTTGTTGTTGTTGTTGTTGTTGTTGTTGTTGTTGTTGTTGTTACATCCCACCTTTTCCCCTGACAGGGACTCAAGGCACCTTAAGCTAAATTTTTATTTCATTCCATGTATCTGTGGAAGGTGTTGTACACAATCCCTTCCCTCCCACCTTTATTCTTTACTGTGAGGCAAAGAGGTTGTAATTGGCTTGAGGTGACTGATGTGAATGTGTCTGTGACGTCTATGTGTGCAGGAGATCAAATGTGGGAGAAACTTCCTGATGTAGAATGTCCCTGTTTCCATCAGAGAAATGCTGGAGGATATGCGAGTTATGTATACTGTATATTAAAAGAATTAGTGTCTGTGGTGCTGGTGACAGTCTCTGGATTTGTATAATTTTACTCCTAAAAGGTTTATTTAGAAGATGTAAACTATTCCAGAGTAAATTGTTTCTAGATAAGAAAGACCAACAAAATAAAACAGTATTGTAAAATGCTTTTTTAGTGTGCTCATTTGTTTGTTTGTTTGAAAAATATTAATAAAGCTGAACGATCCTTCTTGCAGTCGCAGTCCAAACATGATCAAATCTACGCATGCCTGACAAGATCTCAGTATCATATGTCAAGTGCCAGAAGGAAGAGAGCTTTGTTGGTTGATCAAGCCTCTAGTCTGAAAAGAAGTTAGGCTGAGTGAGGACTGACGTTCACTTAACATTTTGTATCAGTCTATGTGTAGCTGATTACAGTATCCATGTGGCAAATAGCTATGAAGAAAGCACAGAAGTAAAATTTGCTGAATAGCCCTTTATGATAGTTGGAATCTAGAGCTTAGGCCCAATCCTAATGTCTGAATTGGAGGCGCCTGCTAGATTTCACACACGTGCTCTCTCTTCATGCTTGCAAGAAACTTCTGGTATCTACACCTGATACCAAATACGCATTGAGAACTGGGAATTGCTTTACTTCATCATGGAAATCCTAGACGTGCACTGCAATGCCTGAGTGAAGAAAATAGTCCCAAAGTGGCATTTTGTGAAACATGGGCAGCTCTCTGCATTGATACCGCAACACTGTCAAATTATTTACTGAAAAGGACAAATACTTCAGGGGACACAAACATTCATTTGCATAGTTTTAAACTTTGCATTGGAATGATAACATAGAAACATTTACAGTTTGATATTAGGAGAGTTCAGAGTCAGTGAAGCAAGATGTAAATTCATTGTTGGCCAATGGAGTAAAATATTGCAGGCTAACCCATTTTTGGACAAGATTTAAAGCAATTATTACTTAAAATGGAGGATATTGGAAAGTCTCACATGAGAATCATATTTGGGAAGAAATTACTGGCATAAGTGTCTGTTTCTGAAAAATCTAATTACAACAACAAAAGAGACCCAGGCCCATCCAGCGCCTGCTAGTTTTCAGACTGTGCCTTCAGAGGCATGTGCTTGCAGAGGCAAGAAGAATAACCCAAAGTTCAACTGAAAAGTATGATATTTTAAAATCCTGTATAGAGTTGGCACCTTTTGAAAAGCACAAACATTATCCTCTTGTTTGCTAGCAATGTGAATGAAAGCAACTTTCCCCAGGAAATAAAGGTGGAGGTTATATTTAAGGAACAATTGGAGGGAGTTGAGCATTCTGGAATGTATGCGGGAAAAGAGTTAGAAGTGTGTGTTTAAAGTTTAAAGGGTTGAGTGGGAATGGTTCCATGATTAAGTCTACAGAAAACAATTGGACAGAGCCTGACACACACACTGCCCCAGGGCGGTTGCCAAAGTACGCACACATTCAGCAGGCGGTGAACAGGCCATAGCTAGAGTCCAGCAAGTGGGCAGGCGGAGTCCTCCTCTAGTAAATGCTTTGCCCTCCTGCTTTTCTTTTTGTTCTGCAGTGATGTTTCCTGTTTTCCTTCTCAGAAGAGCCTGAATCCTTTGTTCTGAAACTTATTGTCTTCTGTTACTGCTACGTTTTAATGCAACTTCTTATTTAATTTATGTCTTCTTTCCAAGCGTGAATATCCAGGTTTCGGTTGGATCTATTTTAAGGTGAATTAATTAACCAGCATAATAATACATTTTTATGTTTTCTTAACATTTTATTTCATTTTTAAAAACCTCTCATAGTTACAGAGAAATCTGTGTGGTAAACATAATAATCAACTTTATCTCTCCCCCCTTCCCCTTTGTGTTTTGTGTGTTTTTATTCCAATGGAAAAAATAGGGAAATCTTCCTCCAGATTACAGAATCAGTCTAATTGACATTGGCCTGGTGATTGAGTACCTCATGGGAGGAGCTTACCGCTGCAATTATACTCGGAAACGCTTCCGAACCCTCTATCACAACTTATTTGGCCCCAAGAGAGTAAGGACTGTTATTATTGAGAGGTTTTGTGCTTGTTTCTTTCCTAAGGGGTTGCAATGAGCGGTGAGTTGTGCATGCATGCTGAAAGAAAAGTGGGGAAGCGGCAGCGGTGGGGGAGCTTCTTCAGCCAAAGGGCCACATTCTCATCCAGAGCAACCTTCCAGGGGCCAGAAGCAAAAGTGGGCAGGGCAAGGAACATGAAGGTCACCTTTGTACAGTAGGCCAGTTTCTGCGCACTCACGCACTCACACATCTCTGTCCTCCTTCCAGGCAAGCAAGAAGCATGATCAGAGTTCAGGTTCAGACCAAAACATTCAAGGAATACAAAGTACAGCTGGAAAGGGTTGTGACTCAGGAGGTTGTATGGCCTGGGAAGAGACATTTGCCGTCCTCTGCCACACCCCTCGCTAGTGGCCTTGAAGGGCCGCATTCGTTCCCAGGGCCTGAGGTTCCTCATGCCTGACTTACATACAGGAACCCAAGTCCTGAGCCACTTCCCCAGAACACACATTGTTTTCCAAACTGCTTTCAAAGCTGCCAGTGGCAGCCCAGCCAGCAGCGGGCATCAGAGTTAAGGGTGATTTCTTCATTTGCCATTCTTTACTCTGAGAATTTATTCTATTTGCACAAATATTTGTAATTCGCTTCCACTTTCCAAAAGAAGATGCTCAGAGCAGCTAACTGGGGGGGGGGGTGTTCAGCATTTTAGACATAGTGAGTTCATCACATGCATTGGAGAGGGCATCAGATCCTTGTGTAGGAGGCCATATTCTGAGAAAGATCCCACTGATTTACTGCACATGTAAGATAGATGATCTTTATTCAAATAGGTTCCAGTAAAGTTGTAGTCAAGTAATCAAAAGCAAATTCCCAAACATGCCTGAGTAGCAAATGTTCTATGCTTCTGTAGTTAACAGAAATGATATTCTTTATTTAGCCATCTCTTGGTTTTTTTGTGAAAGTTTTTCTGAAAATAACATAAATACATGGGAGGAGAGACCCCATGAAGCAGGAGAATTGACTATGCTCTCGGTGCAGTTCAACATAAACGATAATATCTGGATCTAGGGGCTTTCCTAATATATGGAGTGGGGTTCCAAAATCAGAACTGAGTGTGATTGATTGGTGAGGTGGAGGGGGGGGCAGTGGTTGTGCAGTCTCTGTGCTTTGCAGTGCAATCCTATTCCTGTCTACTCAGAAGTAAGCCCTGTTGGATTAAGTTGGACTTACTCTCAGGTATCTGTGTATAGGATTGCTGCATGCACACACACACACACACACACACACACACACACACACATGCCTATATATCTGAAACATTGTCCATTTCTTCTGCCTGCAGCCCAAAGCCCTGAAACTGCTGGGAATGGAAGTAAGTGTCATTCAATTCATTTTGTTTTGTTTTTGTTTTTTTAAGAAAAGATGATGATAGTAATGGGAGGGCAGGGGGAGGGAGGGAGGACTCCACCCTAAAAAATAAACAAAATAGAAATAGAAAAATAAAGGAATTGGGTTTTTATTTTATTCTGTTTCTTTCTTTCTTTTTCCTATTTAATTTTTTAAATGAATAAAAACTAAAAGTATGAAGTCAGGGCTGAAGTGGTGATCTCAGGAAGTGGCCTGTGTTGCTTCAAGGCTCCCTTCAGGGCGCCACCATTTCGGTCTTAAGAGTTAGAAAAATGGAGGTAAGAAATCTGAGGGGGAAAGAAAAGAAGAAGAAAATGTATTAAAGTGTTTTTAAAATATTTATGATTTAAAAAAAAATCAAGGAAAGGAACCAAATAAAGAAGAAGAAGAAATCTAGATAAAATAAGAATAAAGGACCCCCCAAAAAGAAAAAAAAATCAAGGGGAAAAAAATAAATTTTAAAATAAAATTAAAAATAATAGTAAATGTTTGGTGGGTTCCCTGCCCCACCTCCTTCGTTCCGGTCTCCAGAGAGGTTGGATCGGGGCCGGTTTGAACTGGGTCACAAGCTTCCATGCAGCCTGCTGGCTCTCCCCGTCCCACGGCGGCTGCGGCAGTGGAGGAGGCTGGTTGGGCGCCTCGGTCGGGGGAGCGGCTCCACTGCACTATTCACTGGACTTCTCCAAGCCTCACTGGGCCACCGCTGGGGCGCTCCCTGTCCTGGTGCAGCTGAGGTCGTCTGGTGGGGGGGCTGGGAGCCTTGTGCAACCTACCCCCCCCATCGCTGTGTCCGGTGCCCCCACTCTGGGCAGCTCCCAACAGAATATTAAAACAGAATGAACATCAAACATTGAAAACTTCCCTAAACAGGGCTGCCTTCATATGTCTTCTAAAGTCAGATAGTTGTTTACAGGTATTTCTGTGACATCTGATAGGGTGCCACCACTGAGAAGGCCCTCTGCCTGGTTGTGTTGTGTTAAAAACAAATGAGCTCTGCACTTAAAGGCACAGATAGGTAGCTAATTTCTTGTTTGGCTCTAAATAATGAGGTTTTTATAAGGCTATTCATAAAGAAAGGTGAATTAAGGCTAATTCTTTTTTTTTTTTTTGCCAAATCATTTTTATTAGAGTTTCCAATATAACAAAATCACATTGAAACATTCCAAATTACATTCCAAATTATTTATCCAATTATCAATATAAATAAGTTCCAAATCTACCAAATTATTATTTCATCATCATCATCATCAACCTTTTTATTGGCATTCAAACAAACAACATACATGCATACAAAACAGTAGCGAAATCATACTTTCACAGTGGGGGCAAACTATATTAGAAGAGAAAAGAGACAAGACTCCGCTGTCCACGATATTTAAATTTCTTTGTTTGGGAGTTCCCATGCTTCAAACTGATCACCTATTGTCCTTTGTTTTCTGTCCTTCAATATTTTCACAGCCTCTGTATATATTCCAACAAGCAAGATAAATCAAAGCAAACAATATTTCTGTGTGGATTTTAAATCCATATTTCACCACCATACAATCGCTTTGTCCCTTGACTCTAATTCTTAATTATAGGTTGGTGCATGTGACATTGGGGAGATTCTACTACCATTAATATGCTGGGATCCACTACTAGAAATTACCAAAGTAACAGTGCAAGGCCAGACTTGCCCAAAACTCCCCTCCTGTGCTGTATCGGGGAGCGTAGGTGCAGTCTGCTCTTCCACCCACATATGCACCTGGATAGCAACAACTGCGGCACTACTGGAAAAAGCTCAGCAGCAAAAAAATCAGCTCTGTGAATGTACACAAGGATAGCATGGGAATCAGTCTTTCCACAACAGTATAAGATTGATTTCTAATTTAACCGGTGAATGTAATCCACATTCACCTATTTCTAAAGCAAGACTTTCATAAAACACATCATATAGTTACAATATCTGTGTTGGCTTAAGTTGGCCAGCAAGGCATTCAGCAGGGTTTTATTGTTTCAATGCAGGGACTGGAGAGATGTTAGCAAGGCTATTCAACAAGTATTTCTTGAAGTACTAGAATTGTTGTTTTGTGGGCATCATTCTTAATTTTTGTTCAGATATATTAAAGGATGGGTTATTTACATCTGTTTTTGCGATGGAAGGCCAAGGCAGTATGATATTATTGTGAGAAGTGTGGATGTTTTGCCTGTGTGAGAACGTATCTAGAGTCAGATAAACTAAAGAGAGCAAGTTGTTAGTAACTTATGACTATAGCAAGGGAACTAGTTTAATGTCTCCTAACAAACATTCCATGGTTGAAACTGCTTTGGTCTGATGGCGTTTCCTCCATGTTTAACAGGATGATGTCCCACTGCGGAGGGGAAGAAAAACAACCAAGAAGCGAGAGGAAGAAGTGGACATTGATCTTGATGATCCTGAGATTAACCATTTCCCTTTTCCCTTCCATGAGTTGATGGTGTGGGCTGTGCTAATGAAGCGTCAGAAGATGGCCCTCTTTTTCTGGCAGCATGGAGAGGAAGCCATGGCTAAGGCTTTAGTGGCCTGTAAGCTCTGCAAAGCCATGGCCCACGAAGCATCCGAGAATGATATGGTGGATGACATATCTCAGGAGTTAAATCATAACTCCAGGTTGAATAATTAGTAAATTCATCTTGATTTGTTTCTACTGATACTACCTGAAAGCCTGTTACAGTGACCCCCACGTCTTTTTAACATGATCTGATGATAGCTAGACCAAACAAGATGTCTCCCGCACTTGTGTATAGTAGGTTTCCTGGGAGAAACCTGTTTGTTTGGAGGCCAGCATTGGCTCAGAAGGCAGCAAGGGGCGGAGCAGGAATTGCTGGCTTAGAGATAGAAAACAACCTTAACCTCCCCAGATTTCTGCTGCACCTGTGAAACAGGAGCTTGTTCCAAGAGCCAGACATAGCCCCACACATGAAGAGTAGAACTTTGCAACAACTGTAGCTGGTTTTCAGGGAGCAAGCCTCCTTCTCTGGTGGCAAGTTCCAGTCACCCCTTCAGTGACTAGTTGTAGGTGGGTTTCCTCTTGCATGAGAACAAGAGCAGGAAATATGAGCTAGCTTGGCTTCCAAGTGAGAGCTAGGATTCTGGGGAGCTTTGTCTGCATGCAGCTCACAAAGGCATATCCAGTGTGGTTGGGAGGTGGTTATTACAGACTTTTCTATCATCAGCATCAGCAACAGATATCCTGTGGCTCTTACTGGGGAACTGGATTGTCAGGGTCCTGTAGTTGGGCAAGGAGGACCAGCAAGTGGGCTGGTGAACTCAGCATGCCCTGATGTAGCAAGAGAGGATAGTGGCTATAGAGCTGAAGGTTAATGTAAACCAAACCTAAGTCAAGCATTATCATATTTCGGGCAGTTTACTGTTCACTGTACTTTTCTTGTACCTTTCTATGTATTAATGTGCTGTTTACTGCCAAGTCGTTGGGCCAAGAAGTTGTATATAAATAATCCATAATATAACATAACACTTCCCAGAAGTACCCATGCATTGATTTCAGTGCCCTTATTGACCCAAGGAGTTTGATAGGTATGAGGGTGCCATGGACAAGACCTTTCCATTGATCTTTGCTGTTGGAATGTCATGTGTAGATAATACAGTAAATAAATCCCTCTGGATTGATTTATGTGGGTTGGTAATATTTCAGGTATCCATAAAAGCCTTTTATGGTCAAAAATAGCACTTTGCATTTTACTGGGAAAGTAATAGAAAACTGGTGCAGATGCTGAATCCCTGGTATCATGCACCTGTGGTGACCCAGCCCTAAGTTCATGCATATTGTGCCATCAAATGGCTGCTCTGAATAGCACATATTATGATAGTCTAAGGTTCTTAAGATGCAAATGGAAGCTGTTAAGTGGTCTTAAGATCATAGCTGTCAACTTTTCCCTTTTCTTGCGAGGAATCCTATTTGGAATAAGGGAATTTCCCTTTAAAAAATGGAAAAGTTGACAGCTATGCTTAAGATACAGATGCAGTCTTCACACAATATATTGTTGTGAATCTCCTGGCTAAGCTCTCTAACGCCATGGGATTTCAAAATTGGCTGTGAACCAGCCCAGACAAGGCAGGACATCTGAATGTTGCCTATTATGAGCATTCCTCAAACACTGTAGATAGGCACAGAAGTCAAGGCCTGTCAAGACAAGGAACAACTATCATCACCTTCATCTAGTACCATGAAATCCTCAGTCAATTCATTGGTATCCAGTTCCCTGTTATAGCTAAACTGCATAAATCCCAAGATTGTCAGTATATTCTGGTGGGATTAAATTACAAGCAGCAAATTCAGGCTGTGCAATTAAAGCTGATTTGCAGCTCTTGCGTGTGCTTACCCAAAAGATCCAACTTTTTGCAATAGGGAAAATGTAGTGGAAAGTGCTCTGGTCCATGGGGTCACGAAGAGTCGGACACGACCTGAACGATCTGAACAACAACAAGTGGAAAGTGCAGGAGAACACTCCGTTTGACACAACAGTCCTCTAGCCTGCCCACTAACAAATGAGAGTGAATGCTTATTAAACAATCAATGTCATCTAATTTCCCTGCAAACAAATTACAATAAATGCTCAATAAAAACAGGCTGCCTGGAAGTCCTCTAGCACTTCCCTTCAGACTTGGGTTAAATGAAAAAAGAGGATGCTTATATGTTTGAATTCCATAGCTCCTCTATTCACTTAGCACAGTTGGGGGAGGTGCACTATATTCCCTTAGTTAAGGATTCCCTAGGAAATGTGCTTTTCTCAGACAGGTAATAGGAAGTGGGATGGTTCAGATGTAAGCCACCAAGGTGAAGAAAGGACCTCTTAGCAATAGTAAATTAAGGAGCTTCACTAGATGTCTAACCTTCAGCACCAATATGCCAAGTGCACCTGAGTATGTCCTTTCAGCAGAAGTGTTCCCAGTTGTTTAGCTTCCATGTAACAGATTGCACAAGCTAACAAAAAGCGCCCTGTATTGCAGGGATTTTGGCCAGCTGGCAGTGGAGCTCCTGGACCAATCCTACAAGCAGGATGAGCAGCTGGCAATGAAACTGCTGACCTACGAGCTGAAGAACTGGAGCAATGCCACGTGCCTGCAACTCGCAGTGGCAGCCAAGCATCGCGATTTCATTGCTCACACTTGTAGCCAAATGCTGCTCACAGACATGTGGATGGGCAGACTCCGGATGCGCAAAAATTCCAGCCTAAAGGTCAGGACTGTTTTAAAATCATATCATAACTTCATGCTTAGGGAGAGGTTGTGCTGAATTAGCAGTAACAGCTTTGATCATGTAAAGCATTGATGGGGCCTTGTCCTGTTACTAGTAAGAGAGGCCCTCTGCAAATATTTCCACTTTAAACTCTAAAGGGACTTGTCGATGTAAGGCAAGGCTGGGCTCCTCCTTTTGAGCTCTCTACGGCCAGCCTCTGCTCCTGCTACCCCTGGCTGTGCCCACACAATGGGATTTTGCACCAGCCCCTGGAGAGTCATTTTGAAACCCACATGCATGAGTATCAGATTATTGGATGGCCCAAAGAGAACATGTAATTTGAAACTATATAAGCAACTGGCATAATCATAACCTGTTAATTGTGATGATTATTGTTATCATTATTATTGCTTTAGGTAATTCTAGGAATTCTACTTCCTCCTTCAATTCTCAGCTTGGAGTTCAAGAACAAAGATGACATGCCTTACATGTCTCAGGCTCAAGAGATCCAACTTCAAGAAAAAGAGCCAGAGGAACCAGAAAAACCAGTGAAAGAAAAAGAAGAGGAGGACATGGAACTCACAGTAAGGGAACACATTGCTGGAAGTGGTTTGCACAGCCATAACCCCCCCCCCATACCATTTCCACTTCGGTATGTGTTAGGGGAGGGGTCACCAACCTTTCAGGGTCCTTGGGCACAATTGCAGACCGCAGAAACACATAATGCCCCACAACTGTTCCATTGGCCACAATAGATCACTTTTTTCCAAGCTTAATTTCAGCAGAGGAGCAGCCCCTGTGACTGCCATGTTGTTGAACCCTCTATTAAGGAGTGTCATGTTTTTAGGGAGCCCAATCCACCCAGAACCTCTCTTGAGATACCCTGTTGAAAGTAACCATGGTTGAGTATAAGCCGTGCGGTATAGTTTGTGGCCAGGAAGAATTTCTAGAGTCAAATGAGGTAACGAATTACAGAAGTTCCATTTTGCTTCTGGGGAAACAATGCATTGTTTATCTTACCAAGGTAGGTGACGAGGCTGGCCAGTTTCTACCATTGGTTGTGCCTTGACTTCAATAGCACACGACTATGGCTGATCATGCTTTTGTAAAGGACACCGTTATACAGACATCCTACTTTCAAGGATTATGGAAGGTACAGACTATCAGCAGTGGAAGACTCTCCCCAAATACAATAATTATTTACTATTATTTCTGCAAAGCCTGGGTGAAACATACAATGATTTACAAAAAAAGATGTCACAGCAATATTTTAGATGTGGTGTGTCATTTTGTTATTCTCAAGTTTAAAACTAAATACAATTGTTAATGAAAGACTGTACAGTGGAACCCCGGGTTACGCACGCGATCCGTTCCAGGTCACCGTGCGTAACGTGGGCGTGCGTAACTCGAACGCACATTTAAAAAAAACCACGAAAAACTGGAAGCCGCATGATTTCAGCGCTTGTGCGCATGTGAGAAGTGCGCAGAAGCGTTCTGCACATCTGGCGGTTGCACGCGCTCCCGCGTGCTCCAGAAAACACTTCTGGGGGCGGGAGTGCGTATCCCGAACGTACACAACATGGAGCATACACAATATGAGGTATGACTGTATCTGTAAGCAACTGTATGTTAAAGCTGCTTACTGTTGTAAGGTAACAAAAGTGTTTATCTCCAGCTGTTGCTGTTATACTTAGCAAATGCATTGTTCCTAACATTTTTTGCATTTCTTGTCCACTCCATCTCAAGGACTGAGATACAAGCTAAAAACCACACCTCCAATTAAATTACGCTTAAGTGGTCATATCCTTGACCAATATTCATTTTACTCTCGCCACCAAAAAACAAAAACAAAACACCAGTTGAGATGCTAGGGCTTGCAACTCCAGCATCTTGGGGGAAAGTTGGGGCTCAGGATCGCATAAGCCTCTATGAAGTTTTATCAAATAAAGTGAGCTGTCAAGGGCAATTAAGTTGCTGTTAAGAGTTGGAGACAAAAACAGGAACTTAATAGTTTCACTTGGTGATAGGTCCACATTTAGCATTATAGTGATCATTAAACAATCTGGAATATCTTTCTATGAGTTTTTCATAGATAGGTTAAGGAACCACTCATTAGACAAGTTTTAGGATTTCCTGTTTTCAGTTGGAAGCTGGAATGCACGACCCTTTTGAGGATCAATATATGGAAATGAGGGGGTTCTTACAGCTGCTTCTGTTGCCTGACAATCCACTTACAATATTATGGGACAGCTTATTGAATAGATTGTAAATTGTTCTTTATTGGTCTTATTTATTATCTTTAGTAGGTGCCTTCTGCATAGTTTTATTTTATTTTATTTTCTCTCCTCTGATGTTTATTTGCTTTTCTTAAACATTTTAGAAGCACACATTATATAACAGCTGCTTATGATGGCAAACATTTAGTGAGACGTCCCTTTGAAGTCAACACTGACTAAATATTCATGTGTGACTTTGCCCTGCTAATTTCAAATGAATTTATTGTATGTGCAATAGAGAATCAAACCAGTTAAACCAATAAAAAGCCTCCTGGGTTTCTGCTGGCATAAGACATCACAAGCATTTTTTTATTTTATCATAGCTACTTACTGGTCTCTTGGTGCCCATATTCATATTTTTTTAAGGTTTACTTCATTAAATTTTGTTAAAAATTAGGCTGTTTCCTACAGGCCATCAGCAAGAGCTGTCCCCAAGATCTTATCTGCGGGCAAGCAGAAGGCTCTGCCTACAAGACCCAAAATTCAGGGAAGCAGAAGACGCTAGGCACAAGATCAGCCTACAGGACCCCTATGCAGGCAAGATCCTGGACACTGGAAAAAGAGGAAAAGATCAGAAGCCAGTTTAAGATTGACAGGTTGTTTTCCTCTGAAATGAACTTGTTCTTCTTTAATTGTAATTAATTACTGCTGGCTTCTGATCAATGACTAAAGTGCTTATTCAAATCCAATAAGCACAGATACAATGTAGTGAATAACAATTACCCTCTCTTTGGATGCCCTGTTCCAACACTATATTTTCCTCTAGTAGCAGCACAGGGCACTGTAATGTCTTGTCTTGTCTCTGTGTCTTTCTTTAGAGAAATAGCATGGTTTTCCGTGTTCCCTCCTCTCCAACATCTGATCTTGGTCTTTGCCTTCAGCCTGGGTTCTTTTCCTTCTACCTTCTAACATTATTATTATTAGTAGTATATATTTATTTATGCCCTGCATTTTTACCTGGCAGGGACTCAAGGCAGCTTACAGATAAAATACGAACATCTAAAAACATGGATGTTGTTCTAAAAACATGGATGTTCCATCGAGTGAAAACCATCATTCAAACAATTAAACAACAATTTGTTTTTGTTTCTTAGTATGTTATGCATTTTTGTGTTTTTATATTGTAAATTGCCCTGAGATCCTCAGGTGCAGGGTGATATAGAAATTTAACAAATAAATTTTATACACACACACACACACACACACAGAGAGAGAGAGAGAGAGAGAGAGAGAGAGAGAGAAAATTACAATAACACAGCATGGCACACCCAGTGCTTACGGTATATCTCTAAGGATTCTGTGTGCACTCAAATTCTTTGCAGTAAACTGCAGAGGACTCAAGTGACTTCCAGGAGCCTTCAGTTCTACAATGCATAATACTGGATTTCTCTGATGTTGTGAATTTATTATTTCATTGTTCATATGCTAAAATGAACAAAAAGTACACCCAACACTGTATATTGCTAGCAGGAAAAGAGTGGAGGAAGAAATGAGTGCTGGGCAATCAGCCGGAAAGTCAGGCTGGCTGCAAAGGAAGCAGGAGATAATAAACTAGAAGGCAGGAGGTGGGTGCCACAGGGAAATTTTCAGCGCAAGCAGACCCGCTGCCACGCTGCATGTAACTGCTCACGCCCAGGGATGGGATCATTATGCCTGCCACAGTGACAGACAAGTCCCTATATATATAGCACAAGTTCATTTCCCCCCAAATACGTTACCGATAGGTGCCTGGTGCATTATTGCATGACTCAGCCTGACTCGTGATAAATCAGTTACGTTCAAAAAAACAGAAAAAACAGAAGCCACCTACATATAGCAGCCTCCTAGCAAATTATCACCCCTTTCCATCCTTTTTACCCTTTGGCAGAGAGAACAATTATTCTGCATGTTGCAAACCATTTGCTGTTTTAGCTTCTACCTACAGTGTTTGTGAACAGTAAGAATATTATGAACTAACAACCATGAAAGGAACATTCATGGTTCTTAGGTTGAGCTTCTAGTCCAAACCCTGGCAGTTTTGCAATTATTTGTCATTTGTGAGTGTGGGTAGACATTTGTGCTCAGTGGCCTACAGTTACTTCAGAGCAATTATAGCATGAAATACTCTGATAAAGACGACGACGTCAGAAATAGAGCAGGAGCCCAGAAAAGGGCCAATGGAGCAGGCAGACATTTCAGTCTGAGCTTGGTTTGTTTTTTAGTTAACAGATTCCATTAATTCCCTTTAATAAACAAAAGTTCCAGCAATTAGAGTACATTATCTTCAACTCTGTTTCTGTCACAGCGGGTCCGAGAAGGAATACCTCCAAGGGCAAAGAGCACCATCAGCACCCAGTCCGTTGTACAGCTTGTGCAAGATTGCAAAAGCCAGGAGTAGAAGGGGAAGTGGAGGATTTAGGGGAGGGCGACCAGTTTGTGTCAAGTACGGGAGTTCCCTTCTCCTTTCTGGTTGCTCTCAGATAAGAATTAATAAGCATTCAGGAAATTTATAGTCTTTCTATTACAGTAGCATGTTGCGAGCACAGACACACAACTCTCTGCAAGCATAGCAGTTGCTCACTCTGACTCCTCCACTCCACTTCCGCAGCAAGAAGCGCGCCAGTGGGGTGTCCACACACACACACCCCGCATTTCCTTTGTTCTCTGACACGTGGGGGGGGGCTTCCCCTCCACTCTCGATTGATGTATCACCCAGCTGTTCCTTCCCTTCTGGTTGCTTAGTTACTATCTCAAAGCTGGGGAGCTCCTCTCTCAGTTGTGCAGCCTGTGTCTGCCTGCTTCTGGAGACTCTGGAAGCGGGGGGGGGGGGATATTACCCCTCCTCTTCCGTTAGGATCTGATCTTCCTACAATTGTATCCCCCACTCTTCCAATCCAGACCAGCCCCTGACAGTTTGGTTGCACTGGGCACAGAGCCTCAGGGAGCCGCGGGGAACACCACAACTATTATTTAAAATAGAGTGCGAGAGGCACCAAATTTTGGCGTTGCACAGGGTGCTGCTGAAATGTGAGATCCCAAGATCCGCCACTGTTAATGGAAGGGCTCAATGGTGGAGTATCTGCTTTGTGTTCAGATGATCCCTGGTTCAATCCCTCACATTTCCAGATGCCTGAAATACTGGAGGAACGTTGCCGGTGTAATAAACAAAAATCTGCCCTCATTCCCTTATGGGGTACACAAGAGCCCTCGTAGAGTCCATTGCAGGTTCTCCATCGGTAGAAGTAAATAACAGAGGCCAACCAGAGAAGATTGAGAAGCAAAGCAGCTAGTAAGCTTGATCTTTATTAAGGCTGTTGCAACAGGGTGTTTGCCTCACACACAGGAGAGTAGGGGAAAGACCTAGAACAAAGGAGCACCTCCCCTTATATAGAAATTTGACATTGCCCCCGCTGCCGTTCAAGACCACCCCCAGAAACATCATACAAACATCACAGAAGGGGTGTAACCCAGGACCACCACCCCCTGATACATCATACCTACATCACAGAAAAATGAGGTCTCCAACAGGTTGTTTTTCTCCTGCCTGCCAGTTTATATGATAATGCCTTATGTGATTGCCTTTCTGGGTAGCCCCATTCCTTTGAGATTGTCACGGCTTCTCTTGCCTTTGATGTTGCTGTGAGTAACGGCCGGCTCAAGCGTTGAGCTTTAAAAGCTGTTTATTAGACATTGGTAATTACAGAGTGATAAATCATGACTGCACTCCTAGCTAACAAACTTCCGGACTAGAGTCCTCGCGCCTTTTCCAGCAGAGGAAGTTTCTGGTCGCCCTGAAATGACGTCTGAACCTCCGTCTCCCCCTTTGTTCCCTCCCCTGTCTGCTACTGACATCGTGCGTGCTTTCTCTTTCTTCCTGAGACGTTTGCTGATGGGGGCTGGGGGATGAGGAAGTATCTGTAGTTATTATTGGTAATTGCTCTCTATATTTACTCTCCTCCCCCTGACTGGCTGAATTCCAACTTTCTCTCTCTGCTCTTTCAACTGTGCTCTCCCCCCTCACTTCCCGAGCAATGCTTGGCTCCCTGACAGAGATGGTAAATACTTAGTTCCTGAATCTCTTACACATATTGAGAGTGTGCTCTGTGAAGAAACTGAGTCACTAATACTCCGACAGTTGTTCCCACCGTTCTTTCAGCAAAAACTGACATAAACCTCCAGTTTCACAAAAAGTGGATTTGGCTCTAGGTTACCTCAGGGCACTTTAGCTAAAGCCTCTTACCACCAGTGGGGGTCTCCCTCTCATGGATCTCTACTGCTCCAGTTAGCCTCTCCCTCAGGCAACTTTGTGGCTTTCTTGGTTTCACTGACTAGCCCTTTGTATCTCAGAAGTATTTAGAACTAGCTTCCATTCCTGTCCCAGGGAAGCTTGGTTCTCTTCCTAGTCACCCAACTGGAAGAATTGTCACACCGCTAGAGCCAATTGACATGTAAGCACATTTAACTTTATTTATTAACCAGAGAACATGGATTTCACCGGTATCTTAAAGCGCATTACTTTCTTTATGAGACACAGACTTGATAATGCATCCCATCCCTCCTAACCTAACCTCCCACTTCTCCACTAACCTTCCCAACTGTCCTCTTCCCCCCAACTGCCACCTCCCAACGGTTGTTTCCCTTTTGTTCTCCAACACAATCTAGTTCCGCCTCCCAGAGAACACCTGCCTATCATTGGAGGGATATTTTAACCCCCAATGTACCGGAATCCTCAGCAGACACTAATCCGCCACATGCTCAGCTTAACAGATACTTGCCAGACTGCATTTACAGGGAGGTGTAAGTCCCAAAGAGAATTGGGAAGCTTTTCCTATTGTCTTCTCTTCTTGCAGAGAAATACTTGGTCAGTTGGGAGTCAAAATGGTGCTGCTTCAGACATGTGGCCCATACATTCATGTACATGTTTGCTTGGTACACTTATGAACATATATATATATATATATATATATATATATATATATATATATATATATGACCTTAATATTCTTACAACACTGGTCAGGGTAGAGAAAACTGAGCTGGACAGCCTATTGATTCCATATAAGCCAGCTTTCTGGGTTTCCCTCTTTTGTGGAACAAGTCCCCAGCCTTTCCAAGCAATGTTCATGATTAACTGTTTACATGTATTAACTGTGTAATTGTCAGGGTCTGAAGGGGAAGGCTGGGGATCGCCCCCCCCTTGCTTCCCTTGGAGGAGGGGGGAGGGGGAATCAGGGCCCCTTCTCCAGTAGTTTCAAGAAAAGAGGGAGACAGGATTGAATTGCAACAGAACTCAGAGCTGCCACGTTAGGAGGTGTTAGGATAAGGAGGGGGAGGGGGAGAATTGCCAGCAGAGAGGTCCTTGGAAAGCGTAGGAGAGCCACCGTCCTCACGAACGTGCCACTCACTTAAAATTCAAGAGCAAAGGGTTCAAAGATGTTTGACTCCTGAGGCCACCCATAGGGCCACAGGCTGGTGCTGGGGAAAGAAGGGGAAGAGCTCAGAGTGAGCAGCGTCACTATGGAGTTTAGGACAAGATTCTTTGTCTTGCACCACAAGAACTGAATAAAACCATTAATACAAGCTTTGTTGCTTCTGCCTTGATCCTTGATGCTGCCAGGCGAGGATAGCATAGGTTGATATTCCATGTACAGTGGTACCTCTGGTTAAGTACTTAATTCATTCCGGAGGTCTGTTCTTAACCTGAAACTGTTCTTAACCTGAAGCACCACTTTAGCTAATGGACCTCCCGCTGCCGCTATGCCGCCAGAGCATGATTTCTGTTCTTATCCTGAAGCAAAGTTCTCAACCTGAAGCGTTATTTCTGGGTTAGCGGAGTTTGTAACCTGAAGCATATGTAACCCAATGTACCACTGTATGTTACTGACACCATTTGTTGGGGTGTGGGAGGAGGACCCCCAAACTATGCTTTGCCCTGGGCTTTGGATTACTTCTCTGCCACCCTCTCTGTAATCACAAAGGAATGGACTTCCTCCATAGAAGCAGCCTGGCTTGGAACGCCCTCCCTAAAGGGGCAGATCTGTCTTCCACTTTCTGGCACTCTTTCTGAAGCACACCAAAGCAAAAACCCCTGAAACGATTTGTGTTGAAGTAATGCATCCCCTTGTTCTTTTCAGTTCTGTGCTTTTTAATAGTTCTGCTCATGGTGATTTCTTGGGAAATGCTGGGTGCTGAAGCCCTCCTGCTCTGCCACATGCCCACTCACCCACTTCTGCCAAATCAGCTTTATGGGCAATTTCTGTGACTTGGAACCACAAGTGTGAAACTCTTCGTTTCATTCATCTTCACTCCCTGCCCACTACATTATCCTTCAGAAGTGGCAAAGCTCGCTTTCCTGGGGGCCACCTCTGCATTTTCATGCCTACATTGTCACCCAAAAACTACAAGAAGGAAAGCTCATTTACTTCTCCCCGCCACTGACAACTTTGAATGCAAAAACCTGCCCGTTTTAATTATGTTTAAATTGTTTTTAGTGCTTTTTATAATTCAATATTTCTTGTAAACTGCTTAGAGGTTTTACTACAATCAAGCAATATGTAATTTTTGTTAAATAAACAAACAACAATCAAACATACAGATACCTAGATAATAAACAGGATTCTCCCTCTTTCTTTCTTTCTTTCTTTCTTTCTTTCTTTCTTTCTTTCTGTACTTTTCTTTCTTTCTTTCTTTCTTTCTTTCTTTCTTTCTTTCTTTCTTTCTTTCTTGTGATTCAAACTCTTCTGAAAGTGCACAGAAGCTGAGCTGATGCCAAAGGGTAGTCTTTTGAAACAGTAGTACTCAAAGTGAGTAACAAATATTGTCAGTTTTGTGCTGCTTTCTGCCAGTTGAATCTGCCCATCTCTACTGTTGGCATCCCATTTAGAAAATTGGCTTTGCTTAGCTGTGCTGAGGGTGCCTCACCACAATGTGGAAACAGTTCTCTTTCAACACTTTTTTTTAGTAGAGTCCTATTGGCATGGGTGCACACATGCACTGGGGAACCATCAGGGCTCAAGCCCAATCCCCTGGGTTGCCTGGAATGGTAAATAGAATCCAGAAACCAATTGCCAGTAAAACAGGACATTTATTTAGGCAGTGCAAGGTTGGTGCAACACAACCTCAACCAGCAGGTAATTGAGAGGTGGCACACCAAGTATAAAAACAGCGGAAGCATTTGTACACTTACAAGCAAAGGGTAGTTTTGTCCACCTATGGCAACACTTCCTTCTACTGGCTTATACTGATTTAATCATGAGGCATAGCAACTTTCTTATCTCTTCCCCTGCAAACTGGATTTGGGTTTCCCTTATTTCAAAGCTAGTACAAGGCCACTAACGTTTGTAAGTGACAATAGGCCAAGAACTTTGTCAAAGAGGAACAGGGTGCAAGGGCTACAAAAACTCCCCTTGCTGAAGAGGATTTGCCACTACAACTGCCCCTTCGGCTTCCAGAATCTTTTCAGAATCCCTCATTAAGGAAACTTTTTAAATTTTATACTGAACTTGGTTTTGGCTCTCTAAATGCAATACATTTGGTTGCACATTGTTATTTTCACTCGCACTTCTTACCAAAAGATGATGCACTCACTGAAAGGTAATTGGGCATTTCCCCCCTCTTCTGCCTGGTGAATCTGAATCATGTTATGTTTACTACAGAAAAGCGTAACATCAAACCTTTTGTTTGATTTGCACAATTTCCTTCATATTTGGTGCTGGTAAATAACTGGAAACAGGTCCTAAGCTGAATTACAAGAGGCAAGGTGCCCTTCCCCTTGAACAGCAATCCAATACCTCTTTACTTACTGAGAAGGATTTCCCCCTGTGTTTACTGGCACTTACTCCCACGTAAGTGTGCATAGGGGGCCACTTTAGATCTAAATCAGCAAGAGAATGATCATTGTTACTAAACAAAATTCCTTCCAGTAGCACCTTAGAGACCAACTAACCTAGTTGGTCTTTAAGGTGCTACTGGAAGGAATTTTTTTATTTTTTTATTTTGTTTTGACTATGGCAGATCAACACGGCTACCTACCTGTAACTGAATCATTGTTAGCTACTGTTTTGAAATATTCAGGCATTCTAAAATATTAATTGAGGATGAAGAAACTGAGGGGATGCTCATCAAATCTGCAGGTGACACCAAACTGGGAGGGGTAGCTAAGGCACAGAAGACAGAATCAGGATTCAAAATAACCTTAACAGGTTGGAGAACTGGGCCCAAACTAACAAAATGAATTTCAGTAAGGACAAATGTACGGTTCTGCACTTAGAATGAACCAGATGCACAAATGTAAGATAAGGGACATCTGGCTTACTAGCCCTACATGTGAAAAGGATCTAGGGGTCTTAGCAGGCCACAAGGTTAACATGAGTCAACAGTGTGTTGCAGCAGCAAAAAAGAGCAAATGTTTTTCTAGGTTGCATCAACAGAGTCCAGATTAAGGGAAGTAATAGTACCATGCTATTCTTCCTTGGTCAGAATTCTGGGTGCTACAATTTAAGAAGGATGTTGACAAGTTGGAATGTGCAGAGGAGGGCAACTAGGATGGTCAAGGGTCTGGAAACTAAGCCTTATGAGGAGTGCTTGAAGGAGATGGGTATGTTTAGCATGGAAAAGAGGAGAGTGAAAGACGATATGATAGCCATCTTTAAATATCTCAAGGGCTGTCACATGGAGGATGGAGCAAGCTCGTTTTCCCCTGCTCCTGGAGGGTAGGAGTCGAACTTACAAAAAAGAAGATTCTGACTAAGCATCAGGAAGAATGTTTCTGACAGTAAGAGCTGTCTTACTTACTGTCTCACTTGAGAAGTTGTGGTCTCTCCTTCCTTGGAGATTTTAAAGCAGAAACTGGATGACCATCTGTCATGGATCTTTAGCTGAGATTCTTGCACTGTGCGGTTGAAATAGATGACTCTTGGGGTCCCTTCCAACTCTACAATTCTATGATCTGTTTTGTAATTCACTTATTTATATGGATTAGAGTCAGCTGAAAAGAAGCTTTAAAAGACTTGTGAACAAAATAAGTTCAATTAAATTAATCATTAAAGGTTAATGTGCCTAACAGCAAAGCAGGCAGCTCTGAAACGGAGCAATTCCTGCCTCTTTTGACGTGAATGCTCTGGTGAAATATGAAGTGCTAAAATGCACAGAAGCTACTTTAGTTTTCTAGAAGTCCTGGATCCTTCTACTGTGCTTGTTTGCCATAGAAAGGCTTGTTAGAACTGTATTGACTTGCTTGTTGACATTTTAAGTTCTCCCACCATTTTTTGTTTTAATTCTGCATTTAAAACAACTCTCATGTAGGCTCTAGGGCAACCTGAAAAGTATTAGGGGGTGAAGTCAAACCATTGTGTTAGCAGCACCCAAGTGACCTCCCCAGGACTCAGGACTTGGGCAATGTGTCTGGATGTCCTGGGTTGCCCAGATGACAAGGCCCCTCTCTCAGCCTCACTGATATGATCCAAAGGAAAGCAGAGCAATACATGTGGCACAAGCTTGGCTGCAGGAGTTGCCAGGTGGAGGCGTGCAAGGCATTAATCAACTGTCTTAGGGACTCCACTCGAGACTTGTGCAGGGTTTACTTCTTAGCCTTTTTTCTGCAAGGCAGCAGAGGTTTAGGATCAGAGTTTTCCTTCGCCTAGATTGGCACCCTCCCCAGGTTGATGAGCCCCACCTGCCCCTCACTTCCCTCCACAGCACATGCAGAAGCTTGACCGTTGGACCCACTCTTGATCTTGTCTGCTCCATCTGCCAGAGCCTCTCACCAAGGGTTTGAGACCCATTGGCTCCCCTCACCTGGTTGAGCCAGCCAGTCAAAGCTGCAGGTGGGAGCTGAGTGCAGGGTGGAAGTTAAAGGTGAGCAAAGTACCCCAGAAGGAGCACAATGTGTCCCCCAACAGAGGTACTAACCCTCCCCTACATACTCCCCTTATTACTTCAGTAATAAGATACTGAATTAGGAAATGCTGTTTTACTATCTAACTTTCCCACTCTCTTCAGTCTGCTGTCCCTCATGTTTGTTCCGATCCCAGCATCATAATTGTCAGTTTTGTGATCCTTAAATTCTTTATGCTATTTTTTCTATTTTAAAAGTTACCTATTATAAAGCAACAGGAGAAAACCATATCAGCAAGGAAAATAGTTAAGCTTTTTGTTTGTATAGTTGCTCTTAAAGAACTGAGATTCGTGAGTTGCATTTCTGTCTGTAGTTTCTGTTGAAGTGGTGTTGGTACAGCATTTGAAGATGCAATCAACGTTATGAATGGCAGCTTGAAATATACAAAAGTTAAAGGATGAATTTTCATGTTGCTCAATTATAGTTACCTGATTCTTATTGTAAGTTTGAAATGTCTGTGTGTGCTTTGCATTTGTTAGACAGTGTCCCATCAGTTGATGCAGTGAAACTGGATTGGGCAGCTGGCGATTAATCTATTATAGTCATTTTTGTTCTTTTTAACTGTAGGCAATGTTGGGACGTGGCAATGGGGAATCTTCAAGAAAGAAGGAGGAAGAGGAAGTTCAGAGCAGATACAGATTGATCCCCTTTGGGCGCAAGATCTATGAGTTCTACAATGCACCAATTGTTAAATTTTGGTTCTACACTGTAAGGAGCGACTATCATTTTGTCATCTGTCCCTAATGACACAAATTTGCAAAGGCACCCCTCATCAGTATGTCTATGTTGTCTAAGTGAAGCACTATTGTAATATCTAACTATGTGCAAGTAGATAATGCTATAAATATTGTAGAGAGTTTGCAGGAAGACACAAACTTTAGCCCTTCTGTATGTCACTTGATAGTTAAGAGAAACTAATGGGATATTTTAAAGAAGCTATGTATCAACATGAACATCTGGAGGACTAATGTGAAAACATTTCTTGAGACTTGTGGTCAATAGTCAACAGTTTAATGTACAATGCTTCTTCTGTTTCATGTGCCTGAAACATTACAGCACTTTCCTTATCCTCATCTCCTTATTTCGTTTACCCTGTTTTGTAAATGTTGTCCTATTGGCATAGGGTTTTCCTCCCCTCCCCTTTTTTCTTAGTTGTGATTAATTGAAAAATGGCTGTAAATAAGGTCAGAGGAAAAAATTAATTATGTAGATTTATGGCCCATATTGATACATTCATTGGTTTTGAGATTAGTGCCTATTGGTATGAACAGGTGGGGCCTGCAACGAAACATTGCTGTGTGGGGTGTTTCTGTTCACACTTCCGAGCACCACATTCCCATCCTAACACATTTGTCTGGTTCTCCACCCTCCCCAGTCATCATTCCAAGTCAGCTGAGGCTTGCAAAGTCCTCATCCTCATTAGGCTGTTGGGGGGGGGGGGTTTTCCCTCTGAGGGCTTTTCCCTAAAAAAAAAATAATGTATACTCCTGAAAATTTTGCAGCTTCCGAAGCCAGCTGGTACCGCCTTCTTGTGCATGTTTGGTAATTGTTGAGGCTCAAAAAGGACCAGCAGTCAGATAACTGAGATTACTATTGATCTATATAGACTACTTCCAATATTTGATACACTCTGAGGAAGCACTGCTATGCCATGTGCAGATTTAGCCATTCAGCTGGGCAGCTGTGAACATGCATTTCCTTGCAGACAAGGAGCTGAAGGAGATGTGGAAGCCCTGGCATGAATGAGGAGGTATTTTGTGGCATGCTTTGGCACTCCTGCATCCACAAAGAACGGCTGAACCAGAACATTGGCCTTCTGGCTGGAAATTGCACATGGCTCTTTTGTCTAGGAATAGAAAACTAGTATGGTTGAATTAAGTAGCCTAAGTAAGCTGAACATTTATACAATATCCAGGAAAACTGAGTTTATTTCTTTGCAGATGGCATACATTGGGTACCTGATGCTGTTCAATTATATTGTGTTGGTGAAGATGGATCGTTGGCCTTCCACACAGGAGTGGATTGTTATCTCATATATTTTCACAATGGGAATAGAGAAGATGAGAGAGGTAATATATTTAATTGGGGAATTGGCATGTGGGGGGGGGAGCACTGTGCTCCCAATCTCATCTCATCTCCCATGGCTGTTTTCTAAAAATAACACCTTTTGAGATCTCCTGCATTGCATGTCTAGTTGCGTTGTAAGATCACAAAGTAGATTGTTCTGACTAGTACAATTAATACTGACTTAATGCTTTCTATTGTACACAATGATTTATAGAGTAACATCCGCACACTCAGACACATGATTCCTAACTTGATGCAATTACAGTATATGGTAGAACATATAAATGCACACTTGCATTCTCCTCCCACTCACAAAGGTTTGTGGAGCAACAATAAATTTCAGCCTTTGGTTCCAGAAATCCACACTTGAGCTCTTCAGCTTGAAATATGATGCTCAGAATGTATGATGATCACCCTTAAATTGTTTGTTGTATAGTAACAGTGCAGAAAATAATATTCATCACATCCACAAGAGGGCTCTTCAGCATTGAATAAGGCCTCCAAAACTTCAAGAGAGTTGACTTGTGATACTGATGTTCAATTTTCAAACAATCCATTGGATTATTGCCTATTTTTTGTTTAATTTTATTCCAACTGTACTTTGGGGAGGAAGCTTGTTGATATATAAATATGACTGTCTAGGGAAGGGTGTGAAATATGAGTCATTCTCTGTGAATGTTCTCAAGTCACTGATATTTATATTTCAACAAGCGTTTTTTTCAAAAATTATTTACAAATGGAATAAAATTAAATAAAAAGGAATAGAATAATGTATATAAAAATAATAAAGAAGGCAATAAAAAACATAATAAATAGATGTTATGTGGTTCCAGGGGTGAATACTCAGAACATGCTCTTAAAAAATACAGAACAGATCTTTGTGCTAATTTTTTTAAATATATTTATATTAAAGATTTCTTAGTTTACAAAAAGACATGCATTGTCTCTTTTATCAAGTTGTGCTTTCTACAGATCAGTTTCATTTCTTGTGAGACATTAGTGTTGCATGCAGTATTAGGTTAGAAGGGAAGAGGGGGAGGGGGAATGGTGTATGTGTGGGGTGTTGTGTCAGCGTTACTTTCATGGGTTCTCTTACTATTCACTTGTTGTATTTCCTTGGTGGTGACAGAGGTTGGGGGTGGCTTAGGGTATGGCTAGTTGTCTCTGGTTGGCTGTAGTGAGATTCAGTTCCAGGTAGGTAGCCGTGTTGGTCTGCCGTAGTCGAAACAAACAAACAAAAATTCCTTCCAGTTGCACCTTAGAGACCAACAAAGTTTGTTCTTGGTATGAGCTTTTGTGTGCATGCACACTTCTTCAGATACACTGAAACAGAAGTCACCAGACCCTTAAATATAGTGAGGGAGTGGGGAGGGGTATTACTCAAAAGGGTGGTGGGAATGGGGGATTGGCTGATAGGTGTCGGAAACCTGTAGAGATTTGTTTTTGTGTGTGAGCAGGGTGTGAGTGTGCATTTTTGAATCAGGCTAGCCAGATTGATTCGTATGCTGTTGGCAAATTCTTGTCGTCTTGTTAGGCTGTGTATGTGATAAAGGGGAGTGAAGGTGTCTTCTTCTATTTGTCAGTTTCAGTTTATTGGTTAGTTTTTCTAATAAGGCTGTTTCCCATACTATTTGATACCATTGGCCCATGCTTACTCCTGACAGGTCTCTCCAGTGTCTGGCTATGATGTTTCTGGCTGCTGAGAATAGGTGGGTTATGAGCTCTTTGTGGTGTAAGTGGGCATTATTATGTTGGAAGATGTTTAGTAGGGCCAGTTCTGGGGTGACTTCTAATACTTACTTAGTGATTTTGCATATATCTTTTATGATTGATGAGTTGGATTTTTGGGCACTCTCACCACATGTGGAGGTATGTGCCTGTGGAGGTGCATCCTCTCCAGCATTTTGGTGAGGTTCCTGGGCATATTAGCGCTAATTTCCATGGTGTTAGGTACCAGAGTGAGTTCATTTCTTTTCACTGATATGGATTTAAAGGGAGGTTTGTGTGGTGAAGGAGGAGACAGAGAGGTTGTTGTTGTATGTGTGATTCTTTTTGTGCTATGGGTGGCGTCCTTAGTGCAGGGGGCTGAGCGTGTGGGTTGTAGGTTGTTGGGGGAGTGTGAGTTGATGTCGTCTGGGTTGGTATTGGGGTGGGTATGGGAGTGGGGGATCTCTATGAAGGGGTGGAGCAGGGGTTAGGGCATGGGGGGAGAGGAAAGGGGGAGGGGGTCACCAGTCCATCAGTTCAAGGTGATTTCCAGTTGCTTCATTCAGCTGTGGTTGTTGTTGCAGGGTTGTCAATCTATGGTATGTGAGTTTGGTTGATTCGGTTGAGGTTGGTTTGCCGTCTTGTGGTGTGTGTTCGGTGGGACAGTTCTGTGTGCAGTGATTGACTGTAGTGGTTTTCATTGTTGTGTCGTTTCTGTTATTTCTTCTTCCTCTTTACTGTCATCCAGTCGCATGCTGTTGTTTCGTTGTGGCTGTCGCTTGGTGGGTCTGTCGGTTGCCATTCTGATGGATCTTTGTGCTAATTATGTTAAAAACTGAAATTAACTGCATCACAATCAGTTTGCTGGGATGGCGTACAAACCAAAAGAATATTAAATTAATAAAATAAAATATTTTCTACCTTTAGAATAGTCTTTAAAAGTTGTACTTAAGCATTAAATAAGGCTTTGTGAATAAACAAAAAACCAAAGTCTTACTTAAAAAAAACTTATTAGCATCTAGAAGATCTTTACTGAATTAGATCACTCCTTTGGGGGGTGGGCAGACAGGTGAATCCAACCAGCAGAATAAGAACAAGATACTCTATTTGTGAATTTCATGCAAAGGATGCAGTGGCTAACAGATTGAGGTTGAATCCCAGACAGAAGTGTTGTTTCTGGGGCACAGGGGGTGGGCAGGTGTGGAGGACTCCCTGGTCCTGAATGGGGTAACTGTGCCCCTGAAGGATCAGGTGCGCAGCCTGGGAGTCATTTTGGACTCCCAGCTGTCCATGGAGGCACAGGTTAATTCTGTGTCCAGGACAGCTGTCTACCAGCTCCATCTGGTACGCAGGCTGAGACCCTACCTGCCCACAGATTGTCTCGCCAGAGTGGTGCATGCTCTAGTTATCTCCCACTTGGGGCTACCTGGGGCTACCTGGGGCTACCTTTGAAGGTGATTCAAAAACTACAACTAATCCAGAATGTGGCAGCTAGACTGGTGACTGAGAGCAACCGCCAGGATCATATAACACTGATCCTATGTCTCCAAGCAGAATTCAAAGTGTTGGTGCTGACCTTGAAAGGCCTAAACGGCCTCAGTCCAGTATACGTGAAGGAGTGTCTCCACCCCCATCATCCAACCCAGACACTGAGGTCCAGCTCCAAGGGCCTTCTGGTGGTTCCCTCACTGTGAGATGTTAGGTTACAGGGAAACAGGCAGAGGGCCTTCTCAGTAGTGGTGCCCCCCGTGTGGAACACCCTCCCAGCAGATGTCAAGGAGATAGAACCTTTAGAACCTTTAGAAGGCATCTGAAGCTAGTCCTGTATAAGGAAGCCTATTAATGTGTAATGTTTTGTTGTGTTGTTATATATGTTAATAATATTATTATTATTATTATTATTATTATTATTATTATTATTATTATTATTATTATTAATACCCTGCCCACCTGGCTGGGTTTCCCCAGCCACTCTGGGCGGCTTCCAACAAAACATTAAAATACAATAGTCCATCAAACATTAAAAGATTCCCTAAACAGGGCTGCCTTCAGATGTCTTCTAAAAGTCTGGTAGTTGTTTTTCTCTTTGACATCTGGTGGGAGGGCATTCCACAGGGCGGGCGCCACTACCAAGAAGGCCCTCTGCCTGGTTCCCTGTAACTTGGCTTCTTGCAGCAAGGGAACCGCCAGAAGGCCCTCGGAACTGGACCTCAGTGTCCGGCCAGAACGATGGGGGTGGAGACGCTCCTTCAGGTATACTGGACCAAGGCCATTTAGGGCTTTAAAGGTCAGCACCAATACTTTGAATTGTGCTCGGAAATGTACTGGGAGCCAATGTAGATCTTTCAAGACCTGTGTTATGTGGTCTTGGCAGCCACTCCCAGTCACCAGTCTAGCTACCGCATTCTGGATTAATTGTAGTTTCCGGGTCACCTTCAAAGGTAGCCCCACATACAGTGCATTGCAGTAGTCCAAGCGGGAGATAACTAGAGCATGTACCACTCTGGCGAGACAGTCTGTGGACAGGTAGGGTCTCAGCCTGCGTACCAGATGGAGCTGCCCTGGATACAGAATTAACCTGCGCCTCCATGGACAGCTGGGAGTCCCAAAATGACTCCCAGGCTGCGCACCTGGTCCTTCAGGGGCACAGTTACCTCATTCAGGACCAGGGAGTCTTCCACACCTGCCCGCCTCCTGTCCCCCCAAAAAAGTACTTCTGTCTTGTCAGGATTCAACCTCTATCTGTTAGCTGCCATCCATCCTCCAAAGTTGGAAGCTGTCCAGAGTGGCTGGAGCAACCCAGCCAGATGGGCAGGGTACAATTGTTGTTGTTTGTGGAGTGAGCTCCAACACTTCTAACTCTAGAGAAATAGGACTACTGCTGCTGCTGCTGCTACTACTACTACCACTACTACTACTACTACTACTACTAATAATAATAATAATAATATAGTCTGTAAGTCCATGATCCCAGGTATTGCAACTCCCTCATAGGTTAATATCACAGAGTCCAGAGCACTCTGTGTTTCCTGGCCCTTGTTGCTGAATCATGCAATAAGAGGGGTTTATCATATTGTCTGGGTTCTTTAAGAGATGCAACTCCTTGTTCCATGTATAGGGCTCAACATGAAGTAACAGGTCTAACCCTTCCATCCCTCTTTCTCTAGATATTAATGTCAGAACCTGGGAAGCTGCTGCAAAAGGTGAAAGTGTGGCTCCAAGAGTACTGGAACGTTACTGACCTCATTGCTATTCTCCTGTTTTCTGTGGGAATGGTGCTTCGCCTGCAAGATCAGCCATTTAGGAGTGATGGCCGTGTCATATACTGTGTCAACATCATTTACTGGTATATCCGACTGCTAGACATCTTCGGGGTGAACAAGTATTTGGGGCCATATGTAATGATGATTGGGAAAATGGTAAGAAAGTCTTTCCCATTCTTTCTTTTTGTAATGAATGTTATAACTGAAAACAAGAGAGAATATGATGCTACTTTTAGGCAACCTCCAGGTTTAACACTCAGTCTGCCTCCAGACAATTCAAAACCCTTGCCATTATCCTTTTTCTGCACCTGGGCCATAGAATCATAGAGTTGGAAGAGACCACAAGGGCCATCCAGTCCAACCCCCTATGTCTCTTCCATTCACTGTAGCAGGATTTGAGGCTGGGCTTCCAGCATGGATACCCCAAGTCAAAGGCAATGCAATTGGTCTATAAAAAAACTATAGGCTAAAATGATTGTTTTTATATTGTGTCTCACCTTTCCTTAGAGGAAAAAAAATCCAGATTTCTGTATACGTATGTTTGAATTACATTCAAAACTCTCTTTTTTAATGGGATTTGGGCTCCCACTGTGTGCTATTTGTTTGTTTAAAGATTTATAGCTATGCTGCCCTTCATCACATGTGAATCCAAGCTACCAGTACTTCTCCCAGCCCCCACAGCTGAATTAAGGAATTCCTTGGGTTGAACTAGCCAGGGCAACGGCTGCTGGCTGATTGTTAGAGCTTTGCCTCTGCAGGGCTCTCTGTCAGCCCCAGCTGATAGTTGGACCTTTAACGCACCTTGGAAAAGGTTTTGAAGGTGTCGCTGATCAACCCCTCTTCTGGCCCAGGCGCGAATTTATGTGACCTACACTATATATGGTGTCAGGTGTGGCACGGGTAGGAGTGGCTTGGCTAAAATGGTCTGGTAGGCAAATGGGGAGGCCAGGCAGGCCTATTGACCTGCCAGACTGAGGGTTGGTCCACACCTGCATGTACACCACTTAATTCCACCCCTTTGAATACCCAAGAGGTATTCAACTGGCAATACTCACAGCTGAATGGGTGATCAAATTCCACTGAAAAGCTTTGTGAGTGCGGTGGTATGGCCCTGATATTGATAGAAATACAGAAATAAAAAACAGCTGCCTCTTCCCCCCCCCCCCTTAAACCTGAAATATGCCAAGCCATTATATATATAGAACATTGGCAAAAAGCGGTAAACATGAGTACAGGCATCAAGTATCCCTAAGAAAACAGAAATTTTATGCAGTTAGAAACCTTTGCTACAGCCTTTAAGCTTGACATTGAAGCATTTGAACTTAGGTAGATGGGCGGGGTATAAATAATAAATTATTATTATTATTATTATTATTATTATTATTATTATTACAGCCTTTAGGTTTTCTGTGGAAACATTTCACCTTCTGTAGCATCTTATATTAAGCTGTATCCAAGTGCAGCTTGTTAGAATTCGGGTGTTTGAATAATGTTACAAAAGTCAGGTGCCTGCCCCTCTCTGCCAAGCAGTGTCAAGAGCCCATGGCACTCACTCAGGGTCTGGGGTCCTTTGAAGAAATGAGATATGTTGGAGACTGTCGTAGCTTTAAGAAATGTGGTTTATTCACCTATTTACACCTTCAGTCTGCATGCAAGGAGTCCAAATATTACAGCACGGTCATCTCAAGAGGGGCTTGTACTCAACAGTCAACAGTGCAGCCGTGGAGTCCAAGACATCTCTCCCAGTCAGCCTGCCCAAGATGGATCCCAGTCTTCCTGCTTCCTGCTTCTTCTTCCCAGCAGCCCTTGCTCATGACTCAATTTTCCTGTCACCTCGCACCCAGTTACCCTGACAACCTTCCAAACACCTTCTCTGTTCACACCTCAGGGCAGGGAGAAAGGAATTTTCTTGCCTTGCCAATGGCTCTCAATGGCCCCATATTGTTTCTTAATGGCCCTACCTTGGCCAGGTCATTTTGCATCCTCTGGAACTTGTGTTCCTCCCTTCATGTCCCAAATAATCAAAAGCCCCTACCATTCATTAATTTATAGGGTTTGGGGGGTCCCCCTCCCAAACCTACAACACCAATTTGATCTTTGTGCTTTATAAACATTTTCACTCACCTTACAGCAGGACAAACTAGATATATTTCTCTCTCTCTGTCTCTCTCTTTTTTCTTTTTTTTTCAGATGATAGACATGATGTATTTTGTCATTATTATGTTGGTGGTTCTGATGAGCTTTGGTGTGGCAAGACAGGCGATACTTTTCCCCAATGAGGAGCCTTCCTGGAAACTGGCAAAGAATATTTTTTACATGCCGTATTGGATGATCTATGGGGAAGTGTTTGCAGACCAGATAGACCGTAAGCACGTTTATGATTCTCATACTCCAAAGTCAGGTATCAAACTCCAATCAGGTGATATTTTACCAGATCATTTTTAACACTCTCGATAAATGGCTTAAGATAGAGGACTCCAAACACTACAGGAAAGTATAATGAAAAAATTATGTTCATGCCTGCCACATAAATTGTTAATTTCACAAGTTCATATTAACAACATTTCCCAATAACCATAACTTTGCTAAGTTATGCATTTCCTTTTCAACACATGTAATTCACATTAAAACTAACAAATTTTATTATTCATGATGCATTGAATGGTACATCTAAAACATAATGGTATATCTACATGATGACCATGCAATGGTTTTCTTCCAGTTTAATAGTCATGGCACCTCCCAAAGAATCCTGGGAATTGTAGTTTGTGTGAAAATGCTGCAAATTCTGTTAGATCCAAGCATTCCTCACAGTGCTGCAGTTTCCTGGGAAGAGGGAGTGACTCTTAAGCCAATTTAAGGCTGCAGTGTAGATCATGCCAACGTGCTTCATTTCCCCCCATCCACTAATTTGCTTTTGGAGCATAAACATCAAACCCAGTTAGCTATTAAACATTCGGTTCCGAAAGTTATTGCTGGATCTTGGGCTGGTTTATGCTTGCTGTAATCTCTTGACTTGCCTGATTGCTGCCAGTAACACTCTGAGATACTGGCAAAATATTTATTAGAAGATTATAGGTGCCATCCAACTATTAAGCAACAAAAGTTGGTTGCCTTGTATATGGTTTAGAGCTGGTGTAGCACGTTGGCTAAGAGGCTGAGCTATGAATTGGGAGGTACCTGGTCATATCTCCACTACAAATTCAGTGGCTGGCCTGAAGGAAGCCACTGTCTTAGCCTCAGTCCTCCCAACTACAGGGTGGGTGGTAAGAATGGAGCAGAATTCAATGTCACACTAAGGCAATGATTCCATCATTAAGAGCCAGTGTGGTGTAGTGGTTAAGAGTGGTAGACTCGTAATCTGGGGAACCGGGTTCGTGTCTCCACTCCTCCACATGCAGCTGCTGGGTGACCTTGGGCTAGTCACACTTCTTTGAAGTCTCTCAGCCCCACTCACCTCACAGAGTGTTTGTTGTGGGGGAGGAAGGGAAAGGAGAATGTTAGCCGCTTTGAGGCTCCTTCGGGTAGTGAAAAGCGGGATATCAAATCCAAACTCTTCATCAGTGTAAGCATTTCTGTTTGCCAAATTGAATACTCCCCCTCCTGCGCTGTTATGGGAGTTCTCTGGAAGCCCTGGAGCTGATTTGGTGAGGACAGGTGGGAAAGTCTGGTTGTGGTGGTGTGACTCATTGTGCTGTCTCCCACTAACACAGCTATTGAGTTGAATCCAGCTGCATTACTTACATTCTATGGTGGCTGTAAGGATTACAACTAGATAATGAATAGGAAGAACTTTGAACTCTGGAAAGCACTATGCAAAGGTTAAATGTTATTAATGCGTTTCCAATCTAAATGTTTCCATACATTTCTGTTGTCCTAAGAATTCATTTGTCTGGCCATCTGAAAATGCAGAGTTCTGTTTTAATTAACCCTCCTGGTGCCACCCAGGGCAACATGCAAGGGCAGACCCAGGCTAGCAGCCATTGGAATGCAAGAACAAGACTGGGGATGCCATGCTTAGCACAGGCATGCTGGAGAAAATTAGCACACCTTCTCTACTTGAATGTTAAAAAAAAAAGGTCTATAGTCCAGTCCAGTCAAAGGTGACTATGGGGTTGTGGCGCTCATGTCGCTTTCAGGACGAGGGAGCTGGCGTTTGTCCACAGACAGCTTTCCGGGTCATGTGGCTAGCATGACTAAATCGTTTCTGGTGCAACGGGACACCGTGACAGAAACCAGAGCACACAGAAACGGCGTTTACCTTCCTGCCACTTGAATGTGCATGTGGGTTGCATTTCATAACGAGGCCTTGTTCCAGTGGTGGTTAAAAATGATTCCATCTGTACTAATAGATCCCTGTGACATCAAGGGGATCCTTGAGGTGAGCCTGGGCTTCTGTAGTGCAGCTCGTGTGTTCCTGTAGAATTCAAGAACATGGATTGGAGCAAGAGGCAGCTTGGTTTCTCCAGTTGTTCATGTCTGGATAAAGTGTAGTCATCAGCTGTGGCATTCATCCTAACCTCCTGCTTCACAATATTTCTGCATAATGGGAATTTTTGCTAGAAAACCATTATGCTCTTTTCATCCTAATGGTTTTAAATATCTAAACTATCTTTAGAAAAGGGATTTCCTCTTTCAAATTATCCTTCCTCTTTTGTTCTCAAAGATAGCATCGCATGCAAGCAAACAAAAATAAGGATAGCACCCATGCAATTTTTTTCCTGAGTTTGTCTTTCCATCTTTTTCATATATTGCAAGAATCTTCCTTTTGGAGGTATAAGGGAAGAATGGGGATAGGGAGAGTCACAAAGTTTGGGGTTTCCTTCAACAAACATCTGTTCCTCTATAACTGGCCATTTATTGGTGTTGTACTAAGGATGTGGCATAGTGCAACACATTCTGCAGAAATTTGGCTGGGGTGTGTGCTTTTTTCTAAAGTGGTGTGCTGATTGTAGTTTAGAACCATGTAAATGGAGAAGGGGCAAGACAAAAGCTGACTGTGGCTGTAAATGTCTTTTAACAGGATGGGAAGTGCTAAAGCCTTACATAGAGATTCAGATAAATCTGTTTTACTGTTGATACTGATTATTTGAACTCTTAAGTAACTGTTGTTACTCATTATTTGAGTTCCTAAGGTAATAACTACATCAGATGCCTCTTACTAAATCTAGTCTGGTTGTGAAACAGCTTGCAACATAACTTACCTTGGAGAACTTTATAATAGTTTTGAAATAAATAAAATATAAATACTGGGGATTATTGAGTCCCTGTGCCGTCTTAAACTTAAGCATTCAGAAAGGGAAAACAGAGTTTGCCAGCCCTTATGTTAATCAAACATTTGAAGGATCTATTAAATCTCCATGAGCATCCAGTGCAGGGATGCCATCTCGCTCTTAGGATTGCAGGTGCCCATCATCGTCATGTGGGCTTCTCCAAAAACGCAATGGACGTTGTGCATCATGTGTATGACATCACATGCACTACGTGCAGCATGTGCAAGAGACATTGCACACCCATGTCATGGCGGCTAGTGGCGGCTCCTCTTCCTCTCCACAGCCAGCAAGGCACCCTTTTCCGCAGGGAGGGGCTCAGACTCGGAGGCAGAGAGACCACCTCCCACCCGGAAAAGGGTGCCTCCCTCTCTGACTGCAGAGGGTGGAGCTGGACTGCTTCTCTCTCAGAGGCAGCACTACAGAGGCTGCCTGGCTGCCTCTCTCCCTCTGGCTTTGCTCATTGACTTGGTGGGTACCTGGCCCCCACAACTATAGGACTTGGCTCCCATGATCCAGTGTTTGTGTTACTGAGATTGATTTCTGCACAAAACAGACTTTCAAAGTGAAAAACAAAGAGCAAATGTCTACAGCATTCCGAGAATAATTTTAGGCAGGTAAAAGTCTGGATCTGCCTGAGAGAGAAGAAATCTGGGCTGGAGAACATGGTGCCTTACGAGAAGCTCCTCCTGAGCTCCTTCAGCTGCTCTTATGCAGGGACGTGAGTCTAGCATTGCAGTCTGCTGTCAAACATTCTGTGATTTCTCATCTATAACAATGCAATATTGTCTCTAAAACATGCTGGTTAAACCACACGATGTTACATGTTATTTCTCTGAAATGTTTGTTTTTGCACTATTTGGAAATGTATATTCTCCACTCTGGCCTAAGCTAAATCAGCCACAGTTGACTCTTTAGAGTAGTACACTGGAGTGTTTGTACTTTCTCAAATGTCAGCCAGACACCGGCCTACAAGCTCAACAAGCTCTTTAGAGCAATCAGACATTACAATATTTTGGTTTCTCTTTCTTTCTTGCATTTTCTATCACTTTGCTAGTCATAAATTCTGGGTTCATTTAGAAATCCACATGTTTCTTAGGCCTGTACTAATGGTATATAAAAATTTCACTGAATTTGAGAAATAAACAAATACTGTATTTGTTTCATTTGTATAGTTTTGTTTGAGTTTTTTATTTTGTTCCTTTGCATTGTTCTGTGAAGCATGACAGCAGGCTGGCCAGGTTAGCACATGGGGGCATCAACTGGCAGCCTCTCCACTCCATGGATGTGCCCCATGTTCGTCTTAACCTCTGTGAAGCAATGCATAGTGATTTACAAGCTGGCTGCATGTTCTCTGTGATTTTTGTGGTGGTGAAGTGTCCATAAATAAATGCCTGAATTCTTTTTTAATGGGAAACAAATGGAATGTGCATGGATATTGTAGACTGTGTTGTTAGGATTGGGAATGAAATGTATTTGTTGAGAAGGTGCATTCATAATTATTTGACACAGGAGGCATTTTTATTATTATTTGAGGCACACTGAATTTCTCTGGCCCCCTTGCTAAACCTCTAAACATTTCCCCTAGAATGTGTTTTTGCTGCTAAACAGGAGGCAACGTCCTTCTCTCTCACATGGATTGAGTCAAAAGAGAAATGGGTTTTAGAGCAATGATTTACAAATGAGCAAATTTCAAAACCCACATGCAAGACACATCTTTAAAAAAAAAAAAAAGTTCTGTGTCATGGCGGTTGTAATCATATTGGAGAAAGAGGCCTACTTGGAGACTCTTCCCTCAGCCGATGGTCGGTGGGTGCTATGGCCTGAAGCAGGCCTCGCTCTCGGCTCTCCAGTGACCAGGGAAGAGGATGAGCCTTGACACAGAGACAGAGGATCTGACAGGAAGCTACACAAAGAACATGGAGGAGGCCAGGAAAAATTATCATCACTAAAAGATGATAGATAAGGGAGATTGAGGATGCAGACAAGGACTGAAAATATGCCACTGTGAGCAGAACTGAGCAGAAACAGTTTTCCAGTGTTCCACTGTTCCCTCACTTTCATATTTTTTTTATCCAACTAGCATTTTGTCTGTGGGCTGCAAATCCACATGGAGTACCTAGTCCAGAGCATGGGATAAAATTCAGAACTGCAAAAATGCATAGGATGTATTCCCAAACAGAAACTTCACTGATTTATACCATGCAGGTGATCATGGCAAAAAAGTTTTGATGAACTCTGAGGCCTTTCATCCCTCTCATTCCTCCCTCTCTACATTCTCTTCTGAAATAGTCATGATGGAAATGGGAGCAGCACGGCTGTTATTCCAGACTACCGGTAGTTAAACCAAAACACTTTTGTCTTTGCTTTGCCCATCACAGTCTCTGGCTCCACACACTGCCAGCCTGTGTCCCCCAACAGATGACACCTGACAAATGTGGCCCACCAATGTGGCCCCTTCAATAAAACAAAGACAGTGTCCCCCATGCTATTCTTACAAGGAATCTGGTAAAATGTGGGTTGAATGAGGTAACTGTTAGGTGGATTTGTAGCTGGTTGACTGATTGAACTCAAAGAGTACTCATTAATGGTTCCTCATCATCCTGGAAAAAAGTGACAAGTGGGGTGCTACAAGGTTCTGTCCTGGGCCTGTTGTTGTTCAACGTCTATATAAATGATTTGGATGAAGGAATTGAGGGGATGCTGATCAAATGCGCAGATGACACCAAACTTGGGAGCAGAGGTAGAGCTACCTGCTCTGGCACCAGAGTGGCGCGGGGGCTGGGCTAGTTGCACGCCTGGCGAGCGTCCATAGCTGCCTGCCACCCGTGCAGTGAGCATCGGGAAGACACCTGCTGTCCACCAGTGAGCGTCGGGGGAGGGGTGCTGCTAGCCTCTTGACGCCCGCAGTGAGCGTCTGAAGGGCGCTGTGAGAGTGGGTGGGTGCACGGCAATGTCCCCCCCCCCCGGGATGGCACCTGGAGTGGACCACACACACACACACACACACACACACACACACCGCACCCTTCTTCCTCTGCCAGTGCTTGGGAGGGGAGCTAATGCTGCAGAAGACAGAATTCAAAATGACCTTAACAGATTGCAGAACTGGGCGCAAGCTAACAAAATGAATTACAATAGGGACAAATGGAAGGTTTTGTACTTAGGCAAGTAGAACCAGATGCACAAATATAAGATAGGGAACATGTGGCTCACTAGCAGTACATGTGAAAAGGATCTAGGGGTTTTGGTGGCCCACAAGCTTTTCATGAGTCAACAGTGTGATGCAGCAGCAAAAAAGCTAATGCTATTCTAGGCGGCATCAACAGAAGTCTAATGTCCAGATCAAGGAAGCTCATAGTACCACTCTATTCTGCCTTGGTCAGACCACACCTGGAATACTGTGTCCAGTTCTGGGCGCTGCAATTAGGATATTGACAAGCTGGAACGTGTGCAGAGGAGAGTGACCAAGATGATCAAGGGTCTGGGAACTAAGGCTTATGAGGAGCGCTTGATGGAGTTGAGTATGTTTAGCCTTGATAAGAGGAGACTGAGAGGAGACAGGATCACTGGCGGAGGAAGAGGAGTGCAGGTGGCGTACCCTGCCCCGGGGACACGTGCCAGCCCCGCCCCCGCCTGCTCTCCCCCCCCCCCCCGTCCCCCGTGCCGGAGCATGAAGCTCCGCCACTGGATAGGATAGCCATCTTCAAGTATCTAAAGGACTGTCCCATGGAAGAGGGAGCAAGCTTGTTTTCTCCTGCTCTGAAGGGTAGGATTCAAGCCAATGGCTTCAAGTTATAAGAAAGCAGATTCTGACTAAACGTTAGGAAGAGTATCTGAAGAAGTGCGCATGCACACGGAAGCTCATACCAAAAACAAACTTAGTTGGTCTCTAAGGTGCTACTGGAAGGAATTTTTTTATTTTTTATTTTGTTTTGACTATGGCAGACCAACACGGCTACCTACCTGTGTCAGGAAGAGCTGTTTGACGGTGGAACGGTCTCCCTTGGGGACGTTGTGGTCTCTCCTTCCTTGGAGGTTTTTAAGCAGATGTGGATGGGCATCTGTCCTGGATGCTTTAGTTGAGATTCCTGCATTGCAGGGGGGCTGGACTAGATTATCCTTGGGATGCCTTCTCAAACACAAAGTTAAGGCCTGCTGCAGGAATGAAAAGAAAAGAGCCAAGACAGCTATTAAAATCTGAAGAGGATGGCAGAAAAGGAGAGGCCTATCTGGCTGTCTATACACTATACATTAAAAGGACATAAAGCACATTTCTCTCTCTCCCCCCCCCCCCCCAATGATCATGGGAACTGTAATTTACCCTTCAGAGAGTTATGATTCCCAGCACCCTTAACAAACTACAGTTCCCAGAATTCTTGGGGGAAGGAGAATGTTCTTTAAATGTATGATGTGTACATAGCCTTACTTATTAATTGCTCTGGACTGAAAAATTATTTCCATGCTGGTGAACTTTGTTCATCAGAATTAATTCAATTTTTAATTTTCTGTAAAAGGCAACCTATTCAAAAGGATCCCAGAGAAATCTTCCTTGACCAACAGTCAATTCAAGTGAAGGTTAAATGGAGGGCAGAGAAAAAGACTGAACATATCCAAAGTTTGCACTTCTCTCGATCATCCATTTTTATGACAGGCTTTTGATATCAAATTCTTCTTAAACTTTTAATGTGCATCAACAAAGCTTTGGATTCATTCACAGTAGTTTGTTGAGCTCTTTGTGTTCAGGGGCACCATCTGGGTGGGCTGAAGGGCCAGGGGTGCGCATGGGACCACTCCCTCAATCACGGGGGCAAGCCAACATGCCCGCTTGTGTTTATGACTCCAAAGTTCTATAAATTCAGAGCCTCCCGTGAGGCAGTGGGGCAGGGCTAAGGCACCGTCCTCTCCACAGCCTCCCCACCCCTTCCTGGGGCAGTGCAGGAGTGGGGCAGGCTGCTGTGAGGTGCGTTGACAGAGGCACTCCCACCGGCAAGCCCAAGGCCAGTAGGGCGGTGTGGTGAATCTTGAAGTGTCCGTGAGAGAGGCATTAGAGGCAAAGACTCTTGAGGGGCTTGATGTGCCCACCATGCCTCTCACACAGCGCTAGAAGTTATTTTGCTGCTGGAGACAAAGGGCAAGATGGCACCCTGTATCATTCCTTGTACAGAAGCTGGGGGGATAGGCAGATGAATCTTAATGGTACAACTTCCTTCACCACACTAAGGGGGCCCAGGAGAGGCTATGTGGCACCCCAGCTCCCCACCCCCAGCACCTCTTCAAAGCCCTCTTCTCTGCCCTCCTCTCCCTTTGCCTAATGGAAGCCGCCTTGCTTCATCAGTTAGCCTCTGCAGGGAAACGAAATTATGTCACTGGATCATTCAGTCATTTCTGAGAACAGATGAATAAGGCACATCCCAAACAGAAACCAATGTAATATTATGGTTAGAATCTTGCTCTAGAGCCATGGTTCAAATCCCCACTCAGCCATGAAGTTCACAGGGTGACCTTGAGCCCATCTCTGGCCTCCTTCACAGGACTGTTGTGAAGGTAAAAGAGGAGGGGTGAGAAAGATATGAGTTCCCTTGAGCTCCTTGGAAGAAAGGTGGATATAGATGTAATAATGTTCTTAACGTTCCATACTCTCGGAAAGTCAAACTTCTTTGGGGAGTGTGGAGTGCCTCAGTCTTTTTTGTTTTATTTTATTTTAAAAGCAAGTTTATTTCACCTATTAAGTGTTTGGAAACATTGGCCTAAATGCACACTCACTTTCAATACTACAGCCAGAATGTGCTTTATTTCAAAATCAGGATTTAGTCATAGCCTGCACACAGAAAGCGAGGAACTGCACATCCTCAAATTTTGTTAATTTGAAGGTTGAGTAAACTTCCTATCATGAGACCAGACTTGATTCCTAAAACGAAGCTGCAATCTGGAGCACTAAAGCAAAGTTGAAATAGGAAGCTAATTGAACAGATATGCAAACAAAATGCAGTTTAAATAATTGCCTTCTTTTCCTTCCTTCCTTCCTTCCTTCATTCATTGGAAGAGTTAATATTAGCAGGTGCTTTGCCTTCCCCAGTAGCAGCTGGCATGGTGCCTTCAGATGTTCAAAGAGAGTAACTCCCCTCACCCCTGACCAGCGGTCAGGTGGCCTGGGCCATGAGGAGACGAGTTGCAGTCCAGCCACATCTGGTGGAACCACCTTAGTTTATGCCTGGCCGCCACTCACAGAGCACAGACTTGTGTGCCTGGCACAGAAGGAAATTTATTAACTTCTGTCAGATGGAATTGTTTGGAATTATGCTATCACTTGTGCTGAGTGGGGGGCTGGCTGCATGTTTCGTTGGCTGAATGAGTTTGCTTGTAAAATAAAGACAAAAAGAAATGACAGAGCCTATGTATGTTAGTAAAATTGGAACAGTTTGCTAATTAAATTTGGTTGGATCTAGACTATGCTCCTGCTGGCAGGGAGCTGGGAAGTGCTTTTTTGCAGATTCTCCCCTCCCTCTACAGCCCCCAGCGCCACCTCCCACACTGTTCCATGGGGGGGGGGGTGTCCTCAATATCAGTGTGGGAGGTGGTGCGAGGGGCTGCAGTAGGAGGGAAATAATCAAAGCCTCTCCCACTCCACCAACAGCGCAGGTTCCCTCTCTGCTAGATCAAAAAGTAGATCAAGCTAGATCCAAAATTCTATCCATAGAAGGCAATTTCAAAATACAACCCAATATATCTCAGTCTGGTACACAGTCCAAAAGCATTTCTGAGTAACTCTCGTATTCCCACCAGCAAGAAGTTTGTGTCTACTTTGTGAATTTGACCCCAGTGTCCATATTTTTTGTTTTCAAAAAAGGTTAATCAATGCATTGATACAGGGCGGTTCAACAAATAATGTAAGAACTCTTCCTTTGGTTCTTTCCAAAAATAAAAAACCATGTATTATATTGAACATTTCCATATTTATCCTTCAAGACAGAAATAGTCATTAATTTAAATCTGAGCATATAAACAATTCCCCCCAATGTGATTGGTCCATTTTGATGAAGTAATCTTCCAATGCGTGTTTACACTTGACAAAGGCTGCTCTGGAGGGTAGGACTTGAACCAATGGCTTCAAGTAACAAGAAAGGAGAATCTGACTCAACATCAGGAAGAAGTTTCTGACAGTAAGAGCTGTTGGACAGTGGAACGGTCTCCCTCAGGAAGCTGTGGGCTCTCCTTCCTTGGAGGTTTTGAAGCAGAGGTTGGATGACCATCTGTCCTGGATGCTTTAGCTGAGATTCCTGCATTGCAGGGGGTTGGACTGAATGAACCTTGGGGTCCCTCCCAACTACAGTTCTATGATTCTGTTATTCTACAATCTAGGGGAGCACAACGGCTTTGACCATGCTGGGTGCAGAGCTTCTGGGGCGCCGTAGCAGGTGTGACAACTATGAAGTCCAACGGAAGACGAGGGGAGGGGTGCCAGATTTTGGTACTGCACGGAGTGCCACTGAAATTTGAGATGCCAAGGTCTGCCAGTGCACCTGACCAAGTTGTAATTGTAACTCTATTCATTGATGTCAGGTCACATTTGGAATACTTATTTTCAAGTCTATATTTGAAATCCTGATAAGCCGTTATCCAAGTTTGCTTGAAACAAGCTTCAGAAAAACTGTAAGGATGCAGGGTGTGAACAACCTGCTTCCAAGAGTCCCAACGTAAAATCATAGAATGGTAGCATTGGAAGGAACCTCCAGGGTCATCTAGCCCAGTGTTTTTCAACCACTGTTCCGCGGCACACTAGTGTGCTGTGAGATGTTGCCTGGTGTGCCGTGGGAAAAATTGAAAAATTACTTTATATATAGTCAATATAGGCACAGAGTTAAAAATTTTAACATTTTCTAATGGTGGTGTGCCTCGTGATTTTTTTCATGAAACAAGTGTGCCTTTGCCCAAAAAAGGTTGAAAAACACTGATCCAGCCCAACTTTCTGCAATGTAGGAATCCTGCCCACAGTCATCCGTGGGTGGGCTTGGACCACCAACTTTCTGGTTAGCAGCCACAGAGATGCATACTTCAGACTAAATTGTATTCATGCGGCAAAAGCAGCAAACAACTTTTCACTAACCTTTTCTAAAGCAGGTTTAAAAAGCTATCATCCTGATATATAACAGACATTTGAAGCTCTAAAGGAGCAACTGGGGCAGTGGAATGGTATGACAGAGCCACCGTCCTGACAGGGCAGGGCGTGTGGGCATCATTCAGCACGCCTGATCGATCTCTGCAGCCCCAGGAGCTCACTGCCCCCCTGCTCTGCCCTCATGATGCAGCACACCTTGCGTGGGACGGCCGCTCCGCAGCATTGCCAAACCACTCCTGGTGTTCTAGGGGTCTCGGCACATTATTCCCTTGGGACTTGCCCTGGTCTCCCCTTCAACACCTATTAGATAATTCCTTCCTTGCTCTTTGGCCTATTAAGAGGAGGTGAAGCTGTCTTCCCCACTCCCACTGCTTTGAGATATTTTGACAATCAAGGGGTATATAATGTTTATGTGTGAAATAAATAATGTGGCCTTGTAATCCCATATGTGCACCAAGCAGCTTCCTCCAGCTGGGCTTGGAGGTGATGAAAAACAATAGAAGAGTGAGTTGACAGCAGGAGACTGTGATTGAATGCTGGGCGGAGTCGTAGTGAGTGACAGGTGGAAAGTGTCTGTTGGGAATGACAGTTGAAGAGGAGTTGAGAGACAGAGAGTTGAGGGAGAAGGTGGTGAGGGAGAGAATGAAAGCACAGTTTAAACATTTAGTATAGCTCTGGAAACGAGAGTCAGTGAAGCAGGGCATCAGAGCTCTTATTTACTCATCTGTATTTGTTCTGAATGCTATGTTCCCTTAATCAATATATATCTAGTATTTTAACTTTCCGCTTGCAGTGGGTTATAAGCTCAGTAGATCTCTCCCATGTGCCTTCTGCAGAAATACTAAAGGAAGCATAGCGGCAGCCGGTTGGTGCAGGCTGAGCAGTGTGGCGCCTCTGGCTTCCCGGGGCTGATCATTGCTGCCACTTACCATGGGGGGGGGGGGCAAGGTGCAGGAAGCTGAGTGGCAGGAGCAGCTGGGGAGCCAATCTGACCCTCCAGCTGCCGCACCATCACTGCTCTGAGCTCTCCGTGCCTTTCCCCTCTCAGCAAGTGGCAGTGACTCTGCATTGGGAAGCCAGCTGACCAACACTGTTTTGCTGAAGTGTGTGGGCAAAATCAAGCCAGGGAGATACAACCCTGCAGGCATGCTTCCTCCCCAGGACACCTTCCCCAAGTGTTTTTTCCTGTTTGGAATGTGTCCTTGGCCTCTGAGAGTGGGACAGAGGGAGAGTCCTACTACCCTCTGAGATGTCGTAACAGAAGGTTTTGTGAGGACCATTACATCTAGACTTGGAAGGTTAGGTGAGAGATTGGCCTAGTGACCTCCGGGAACCAGAGTCTTATAGAGAAATCCAGAAACACCAGAAGTAGCTTTAAAAATGTTGAGTAAAACCTTAATTCAACCATATGGCAAACTGCAACTGCCAGAATTCTTCTTACATATTCAGGTCCAACAGAATCATAGAATCATTGAGTTGGAAGAGACCACAAAGGCCATCCAGTCCAACCCCCTGCCAAGCAGGAAACACCATCAAAGCATTCCTGACAGATGGCTGTCAAGCCTCTGCTTAAAGACCTCCAAAGAAGGAGACTCCAGATTAAGATACAGATTAAACAGGGGAACTGGAGTCGATTCTGCTAGATGTATTTCTCATCTCACAAGCTTCTTAGGCCTTGGTCTCTTTACTTGGTTGTGCCATATTGAGGCTTTTTGGCCAAACTAATCTGGAGGAGGGCTGGTTATACAGAGGAACCTACCTGAAGAAGTAGATTGGTCTAGACAACTTAGACATACCATATTATGATCTGGTCATTTTTCGTCTGTGATGGACTGTTGTAACTGCTGTTGTCATCGCCACCCAAGGTAATGATCCCAGCTAACACACACAGCTCAGATTTGGAGAATTCTATGCCATTTCCCCTTTCTTCCCTCCAAACAAAAAGTTAATGAAACAAAGGTGTATGCTATATTGCCTACATAACCTGTGTCTGATACTATAAATATTTTATTGTCTCTTCCCTCCACCATCATTTCTAGGGATACTATCTGCAGACCAGAATGAAAATAACATGTCAATAAAATTTCTGTGATGCTTCTGTGTTTCTTACTTTTCCTTTTTTATATACTGTATATTATTTTTATTGGTTTTCCAAATTATTAGAGTTTAGACCAAATTACTTTAATGCAATTTCTTTTTTAAAAAATCAGGTTTCCCTCTCCTGTTGCAAACATATGTCCACCACTTCCTCTTGTAGGCACTTCATCTCTTCTTTAATATCCACTTAATCCTTCTCTTGATGTTAGTCCATTCTCACAGCTGACCATTATTCTTTCCTTACATACAGCACCTCTGTTGTTTCTCATAAATATAAAATCCAGTTGACGTGTTTAGTCCTTCATAAATGTTGTTCTCAGACCTGGTGTGCTGGGAGAGTTAGTTGCTATTCCTTAGTTCAGTTCACTGCAGTGTTTACAAGGTGAGTTCACACTCCATATTCGTTCCGCTGTTCACCAACTTGCATACAGGCTGCAGCTATAAATAACTCCCAGTCCAGATAACATGCCCAGTCTCTGCCATTGAAATTCCACTCTGGGGTTCTTCCTCGGCACACAGCTAAAGATGAACTCTTCTCTCAAATACAGCCTCTTGCCAGATTTAATTAGCAGCCATTCATCTTCTTACTCTGCATTGCTCCGTCTCTTTTTTCTATCATAATTTTTATTGGTTTTACATATAATCACATTGCGTAACATATTCTCTTATTACCGGTATATCTTTTTGGTTCACCTGAGCCTAACGACGTCCCTTCCTCCCTCCTAATGGTTTACAAAATTAAATTTTGCATCTTTGCATTTCACTACTTTTCCTATTCTTGTTATATCATTACTTAAAATAATAAATGACTCATCCTGAATAAGTAGTAATTTCATCTTACAAATCTTCTGATAACCCTGCTAGTGATGTTAATTGCTTACAGTTGTCTTTCAAATATAATATAAATTTATTCCAGTCTTTTTGAAACGCTTGATCTTGCTGGTTCCGGGTTCTTCCTGTCAGTTCCGCTACTTCTGCAAAGTCCATCAATTTCATCTGCCACTCTTCTTTTTATGGTACTTCATGTTGTTTCCATTTTGGAGCTAACAAAATTCTGGCTGAAGAACAATTTTTTATCTTGTCTCAATATCTCTTTACTCAGTAAAAAAGCTTCTGGTTTTATTCTGCATTGCTCCCTCACATTCCAGTCCAAATAAAGTCCCTTCAACCTCGATCGATGGAGGAGGGCATAATAAAACCTTGTTAAATTCCTTGTTGAGCATAAATCAAAAGCCTCCCCCCTCTTTTCCTGGGTGCCAGACAGAATAACAGAGCCACAGCTACACACGTCTCTTTCCTTGTGCAGGGGAGGACAAGGGAAAAACATTTAGAAACCATATGAAAAGCACCTTGTGTTCCCCCTTCGTTCCCAGCTGTTGTAAGGGTTTTCAAGCTTCAGAAAAATCATTCAAATACCTTCAAAGATCCAAACCCTGTCCTTTTGACAGATTATTGATTGCAGCCCTTTATCATATGTCATTTCAGGAGCACCTCATGATTAACGCCAATATTCCAAATTAACGAGGAACCAATCCCAAATCATGCCAGAGACGGAGGTTCGTCCATGGCAGGGTTGCACCCTTTCTGCCTTTCAAGTTGGGAGACACAGCCTTAAGTGGCACAGCGGGATGCAGCGAACTCCCCAGAACCCACTGGGGAACGTGGTCAGGATTTTTGCCTCATAAATCCTGACTTTCCCCTGCCTGAACTTCCCCTCTGCCCCAGAGGGCAGTGGAGAGCTAACGCCATGAATCATGATGTCAGCCAGAAATCCTGTGTCCCATCCTGCGCTGGTCAAATGATCTCTTTGCTTACTTCTTTGAGGAGCTCTGATACACCATCTATATATTACCAAAAAGCAAAAAAGTTATAGCAGAACAAAAAAGTTTAGCATACATATTTTAATCAGTTCATGTCCATAATTTACTGAATGCTGTTTTAGAGCAAGCAGTGAAAATCTTGAAACAAAAGGAAATGCCAGGGAAAGCTGCTCCTACTGAAGACTTCATTGTATTTCTCAGCAAACTGATTTAAAGAACCCACCTTAAACTCAAAACAGTGGTAGCATTAAGATAAATTCAACAGGAAGATTAATAACTGAATGACGTAAATTGGAGAATTGACTAAAATGGTTATAGTAAAATATGCAGGAATGATAGATAAGTAAAAAGAACCATGGAAGGAAAAGAAGGGAAGTCAACAGACATATGGCATTGTGTTAAATGTTTAGTTTGAGATGTATAAATGAGAAATCTAATAAAAATTATATATATATAATTTCAATAGCCATAGGAGTGGACATTCTCTGGAAGATTTGCAGAGTGCCTGATCTCAGTGAGTGATCAGAGAGTGAATGCTCCTGTGGTTCTTAAGCTTTTGTTGGTGCACTTAAATATTTGATAACTTCTGTTAAGGTTTTGAAAACTGGGATTCTTTTTAATCCCCCTCCTCCCTTGTTTCTTCCCAGCTCCTTGTGGTCAGAATGAAACCAGAGAGGATGGGAAAATAATTCAGCTGCCTCCCTGCAAAACAGGAGCATGGATCGTTCCTGCCATCATGGCTTGCTACCTCTTGGTTGCAAACATCCTTCTGGTGAACCTGCTCATTGCTGTTTTTAAGTGAGTTTCATACCTGTGAGAGAGTGTCTATTGTTTTTAAAATTCAGTGACTGTAATAAATGTTTCAGGAACTTTTGATGCTCAAGTTTGGAATTTCTAAGATGGGGTTATAGTGATAGTGTTGGTAGTGCATTTACATGGTTAACAGCTCAGATTACTTTTGCAGTTAATCAGGAGAATGTAAACTCACAAAATGGTAAAAAGATACAAACATACCATCTCAGGACTATTTAATTGCTCATCTTCCAACATTGTGTATGCAATCAAATGCCAACAGTGCCCTTCAGCTCTCTATATTGGACAAACAGGCCAAACCCTACGCCAAAGGATAAATGGACATAGATCTGATATCAGGAACCACAAGACAGAGAAACCAGTAGGAGAACACTTCGGTCTCCCAGGACATTCTATACAAGATCTCAAAGGAATTTCAGAAATAGACTGGAAAGAGAAGTTGCTGAATTGCAACTAATTACCAAACTTAAAACCATGGAGAGACCTGGTCTGAACAAAGACATTGGATTCTTACCTCATTATACATGACAAAGCTTTCTTTAGCCATTTCACCCCTTGCCTTTTCCTGTAAGACCAATTGCAGTTGTTAACAGTGGTCAACAGGTTTTCCACACCTATCGGCCAATCCCCCATTCCCACCACCCTTCTGAGTAATGCCCCTCCCCACCCTCTCACTATATTTAAGGGTCTGGTGACTTCTGTTTCAGTGTATCTGAAGAAGTGTGCATGCACACGAAAGCTCATACCAAGAACAAACTTAGTTTGTCTCTAAGGTGCTACTGGAAGGTTTTTTTTATTTTTTTATTTTGTTTTGACTATGGCAGACCAACACGGCTACCTACCTGTAACTGGTAAAAAGATAATGAGTTATCTTTTAAAATAGTTTTTTAATAGTTCAGAGAGTTCTCTTCTGGTCAGAAAATGAGATCTGACCCAGCAACCTTCCACATGGATAACTAGATAAGATACAGGAGACATAGGAAATATGGATCTTCCCATTTTATTGTATTTTACAACTTCCTTAGCGCCCCAAATTGCTTCAAATTTCATCAAATCAGCAGAGGAAGCTGCTGAATACACAGGAAACTGTCTGGTATTAAGTCAGGCTCCTAGTCCATCTACATCAGATTTTACAGTGATGGGCATCCATTCTTCCGATTTCCAGGCAGAGGTCTCCCCCAGCCCAGGGATTAAATCTTCAGCTTGCAAAACATGTACCGGTACTCCAAGCCTGAGCTGCTGCTCTTCTCCCGCTAGCCATTTTTCTGGTCAAAATTGCCTCCCCAGCTGCTTTTCCTCCCCTTGGGGGATACAAAAAGCAGCTGAGGGATATTCTGATGGACAGGAGATGGCTTCCTAGGAAAAGATTGAGCATGCCCCCTTCCTGCACCTCTCTGGTCAGTTTGGAGCTGCCTTGGGGCTACGTTAAAGAAAAATATCAGGAGCCACTTCATAGGGGGAGATTTCCAGGAGGAAGCTAAGATCCTCACTGCTCAAGTACAGTGCATGTTATGAGCCAAAGTGCCCCCCACCCATATAGCCTGGGGGAACCCAGCCAGATGGGTGGGGTATAAATATTGCTATATTGCTATTACTGGGCTGCTTGCATCCAGGACCAGCAGCAGCATCCTTGGGCTTCTTTCAGAGCCCCACACCAGCCAAGAGCCACCAGTGCTGACCCCAGTTCTGCACCATGAGCTGCCATTTCCCACAATGCACCAGAGTGATACACTCTAGGGCATTGTGGGATATTTAAATTGCCCCTTGTTGCCACCTGTCGCTGCTGCCTGGACCCATGGAGGGCATTTTGCTGAGGGCCCCTCAAACCTGGAAGCAGCTCAGCTTACACTGTAAACTTTGTGGACTAGGCAATAAATGGACCCCTTAAGAACTGTTGCATTGCTGTTTTGTGAGTTTTTTACGGGTCCCAGAATTACACTGAAGCCTAAGATTAAACCAGGTTCTTTGACTGTCATGGTCTGGGAGCATTCGTGCTCTGCTCTTTCCAACACTGCTGAGTGTGATGGTGGCACATGTGGGGAGAGCCCATGCTGTGGCCCCTTTCCATGCCAGGTTTATCTCTTTTTTTCTGAGAGCTCTTGAGTGAGCTTCCCCTAAAAGCTCCAAGCTTCCCGTGTTTGCTATTTTGGGAACATGACAGTTAGGAGTAATGCTGCTGTTGTCCTCACCAGGTAATGTAAAAAAGCCACCTAACGTGACAAAAGGAGTGTCTTTGAAGTGGGTGGCCCAACAGATGTATTTGAGAAGCTTTATGTATACAACAAGTTTTTGTTTCTATTGCCTTACCATGAAATTACTTTTGTAGATGTAGCCCTATGATTCTTTTAAAGTATGAAACTCCAATTTTAACATGTGAATAAAGCAAACAAGTGTTTTAAAAGGCCACTATTCTATGGTACATCTACCAGAGAGCCATGCGTGGCTGCAGATCCCTACTGAGTATACACTCATGTCTGGGGCTGTGTGATGTATGGAATGGCCCCTATATTGCATGTGGAATTATAGATGGTAGTTCTGTTTATCAGAAGGCATTTTCTTCCTCTCCTCCTGCTTTAGCAACACCTTTTTTGAAGTTAAATCGATATCTAACCAAGTATGGAAGTTTCAGCGGTATCAGCTTATTATGACATTCCATGAAAGACCAGTCTTGCCCCCTCCACTCATCATCTTCAGTCACATGACTATGATATTTCAACACATATGCTGTCGATGGCGGAAGCATGATAGTGACCCTGATGAAACGGACTATGGACTGAGTAAGTTTAATTCATCTTCTCCTTTGTAGATACAATAAACATATGGAAAATATACCGGTACTCAGCTCTGCTTAGTTGTCTTGATTTGGAGAGCAGTCAAGAATCATAGCAAGGGCGTTACCACTTTATTTGTTTGATGTACTTTGCCTTCCCATTCACTAGGAGCTGTAAAATGCCACCTTCCTTCCTTTCTTTTTTCTGTTAGAAACTGCTCTTAATTCAGTTAGCATCACAGGGCAATTAGCAATAAAATCATAAAAATACTACCCATAACCCATAGCCATTCACTATAGATAAACCAGAAGTTTACAATTTCTGGTGTTAATAGATGCCAAAAGCAACACAAAGGTTTGGGCAAAGAGGTGCATCTTCAGTTGGCAACAAAAACTGATGCACTTCTAAGTCCCACAGACAGGATTCCACCACCACAGAGAAGGCCCTATCTGGAGTGATTGCATGACGGGACACATGCAATTGGGCAGGATCGGCAGGATCACAAAAGGGCCTATTCTGCAGTTTGTAGGGCTGGTAGCCATAGAAATATACAAAGTCAGGTTATCTGTCCATCTGGTTCAATAATGTATACTCTGACTAGCAGCAGCTCTGCAGGGATCCAAAAAGAAAATATCTTCCATCATCTGGTACCTGATCCTTTAAACTAGAGATGACAGGCATTGAACCAGGAGCTTTTTGCATGAAAAGCATGGGATCTGCCAGTGAAATATGGTGTCTCTCCTGCTCCAAATGGTGGCTTAGTAGCAATATATAAAACAGTCAAATAAAAAAGCAATCAAACTATGTAAACAAAAGCAGCAACAGGATGACAGTTCATTGAGCAAACGTTCATCATTGGCTATCTCAAAAGCTCCCAGAAGAAAAGGAGGAGGAGGAGGAGGAGGAGGAGGAGGAGGAGGAGGAGGAGGAGGAGTTTGGATTTGATATCCCGCTTTATCACTACCCGAAGGAGTCTCAAAGCGGCTCACATTCTCCTTTCCCTTCCTCCCCCACAACAAACACTCTGTGAGGTGAGTGGGGCTGAGAGACTTCAGAGAAGTGTGACTAGCCCAAGGTCACCCAGCAGCTGCATGTGGAGGAGCGGAGACGCGAACCCGGTTCACCAGATTACGAGTCCGCCGCTCTTAACCACTACACCACACTGGCAACACCCTGAAACAAGTCTCAATTAGTCTTGTAAGACCCAGCTGGGAGAAAGCTATGTAAGCTGCTTAGTGTAGGTGCCACTGCTTAGAAGACTGTGTCCCACACAGCAGCCTACTGCATGGAAGACCCAGAACAGGCTCTCCAAAGATTGCTTCAGTGCATATATGGTGTTGAACAGGAGGTGGCAGTCCTTCAAATATCCTGGTGCCAGACCATTAGAGTTTTAAATGCAAAAAACAGAACTTCAGCCTATTGCATTTTAGATCTCTTGCCTGACTACTGCATTCTGGGCCAGTTGCAATCTCCAAATACTTTTCAATGGCATCCCACACATTAGAGTGAGTATAATCGCCTCTGAAATGCATCAATGCAGGAGAAGGCCTCTTTTGTCACTTTGCCCTGGCTTTCAAACTCCCTACCTAAGGACACCCACCATGACTCCTCTTTGGGGACCTTTTGCCATTGCACCAAAATCTTCCCTTTTTGGCAGGAATGTGACTACCGGAGCTAGATGTTGCCAAGGCACTTTGTGGCTCTGTCACACTAGTAGAGAGTAGCCAAAGGACCCTGACTAGTGGGAAAACTGGCATCACAGTCCTCAACTGCTCAAGCATTTCTTTACACGGCTGCTTTTGTGTGTAATTATAATCAGCTTAGACCAAGGGGAGCCAATTTGGTGCCCCTCAAATGTTGCTGGATTACAGTTTCCATCAGAGGTAATAAATAATAATAATAATAATAATAATAATAATAATAATAATAATAATAATTACACCCTGCCCATCTGGCTGGGTTTCTGCAGCCATTCCAGGTGGCTCCCAACAGAGAACTAAAAACAGAATAAAACTTCAAACATTAAAAACTTCCCTGAACAGGCGCCAACCGCCAACTCCTGGGGGCCAAACCGTTTTGGGGGCACCAATATTTGTTGGGGGTTACTCCCAAAGTTCAAAAAGGTTGTAAGAGCCATTGCGCTTGTGACACCACACACACTATAGCTGTCAACTTTTCCCTTATTCCGAATAGGATCCCTTGCAAGAAAAGGGGAAAGTTGACAGCTATGCACACACACACCATCTCCCTCACAAGATGGCGCCTCTGGTTTCCCTAGTTCCTGGTCATTGGCCATGCTGTGTGGGGCTGACGGAGCTGGAGCCCTACAACCTCTGAAAGCTAAAAGGTTGGCTAACCCTGTTGGAGAGCCACTGCCTGCACACGAGGCGACATGTTTTTTCTTTTACCTCTTTCGGTTTGACAAGGACACAATCACAAAGAGTGTGTTATAATGGAGTAGGAAGCCCCTTTTCAGTATGGCATGCCCTGAAACTGAAGGCACCATGTCCTGCATGAAGTGTGCCACTTGAAATATGTATGGTGTGGGGTTACAAACCTGAAAATGATTGAAATGTGATTTCTTTGTGGGGGCAGGGGGTGGGGGAAATGCAATTTTAAAGCCACAAAATAGGCAGTGCCTTTCAAAACCTTGTGACGATAGCTAATTAACTTCTTTTAACTGCTGCTTTGTCATTGCCTCATATGTCTTCTACAGAGCTTTTTATAACTGATGATGAACTGAAAAAAGTTCATGATTTTGAAGAACAATGTATAGAAGAGTATTTCAGAGAGAAAGATGATAGATTCAATTCGTCCAATGATGAGAGAATCCGAGTTACCTCTGAAAGGTGAAAGATTTTTCATTATGGTTTCTTACATAGTGTGTATTTTGAAATTGGTTACTCTTGAAAGGTAAAAAAAACTTTAACAAGGCTTTACTGTCAAGAAACTAAGGTGGATTTTAAAAAATTAAAAAACAGGATTAAAAAATTGTAAATCATATTTTTTATTCATTTATTTTGTTAAGTTTCTTCTAAATAAGTAGATTAATAAGTATTGTAGCACATCCTGAGGCTTCCAAACATATGTATATTCATAATTTAAAGGTGTAGCTCAGCCATTAAAATTAAATAAGATTTTTTTTTAAGGAAAGTTTGTAACCAGTATGCAGAAATGGTAAAATTATTATGCTTGACTGCATAAGCATCAGTCTTCTGGATTTTTTCCCCCTATATCAACTTTTCTGAACAGTACCTCCTTACATTATAAAGATATAAAAGTTATACAGATCAGTTTGCTGTAAAATAATGCAACATTTTGAGCCAGGCGTGCCAACTCGTGCTAAACATTGTAGGGGCCCAACGACAAGTGTTCAATGTGTGACATATACACGACCTCACATCCCATTTTGGGAGGAACCGGGGCGGAGCCAAATGCAATGGCCTTTGGCTCCTCCTCTCTCACCATCGGCCTCTGCCAGGGGTCAGGAGGAGGCAGAGGTGGCCCTTCCCACTGGTGGGGTTGTCCTCCCCAGTCATTAGGAGGAGAGTTCCTGGTTCCCAAAGGACCAACCACGTCCTCCTAAGCTTTGTCTTGCCCTGGACCCAGCTGGGTGCTTCAGTTCTAAGGGCACAGAAAGCAGGTCCATCATACTTATAGTTTTTCCCCTTAAGGCTTTTAAAAGCCACCCAAGAGCTGTCTCTCCTGCACAGCAGCTGGCTTGGGGTTTGATTTTGGCTCCCAGCAATGTGTCTGTATCTGACTGGGGAGGGGCAGGAGGTCTGTCCTGAGAAATGCAGGGTCCTTGCAGGTGGGAGAGAGACCACTTTCCCAATTCCAGTTTGGGACAACAAGAAACAAATCCAGAAGGCACACACCCCAGGGAGATATCTGGATAAGCAAACATGAGAGGTTGGTTGGTTGGTTGGTTGGTTGGTTTTTTGCAAAGCACATTCTCATTTATTCCTCTTCCTCTCTCCCCCTGCCCGTATCAAATCTTTTACTTTGAAATCATTTTTATTTGATTTTACAAATGCAAATTTATTACAGTGTCAAATAAATATCCATAAAAAGAGATTACTTTAAATCTTGGGACTTCCCCCCATCCCCTCCAAGGGTCCTATTGTCAACATTTCCAGCTGCATGTTATTTCATAGTCTATGTTTTGCATTTATCCATATTGTCCATAATATTTGATACATTAAAAGTGGGATTAAAATCCTGCTACTGTTGTCATCTGCTTACAGTGGTCTCCTAAATAAATGATAAACTTTCCCCATTCTTTCTTCAATTTCTTGTCTTCTTGGTCCCTGAGCTTTCCGGTCAGTTTTGCCATTTCTGCATAGTCTAACAGCTTAGTTTGCCATTCCTCTCTGGTAGGAACTCTTTCTTCTTTCCATCTCTGGGCCAGTAGCATCCGTGCTGCTGCTCTCGCATACATAAAGCGTCTTTTCTGTTCCTTTGGAATGTCGGTACCTATAATTCCTAATAGAAAAGCTTCTGGGTGTTTTTTTTTTACAAAGGTTATTTTAAACATTTTTTTCAGTTCACTATATATCATCTCCCAGAAAGCCTTTATTACCTTACATGACCACTACATATGATAAAAGGTACCTTCTTTTACTTTACATTTCTAGTACTTGTTTTATACATTTTTGCTAGTTTACCACTGGTACATCATTTCCATATAGTTTTCTTTCAGCATACAACATGCCGTGAATTTCAAATCCGTTTCCCATAACCTTTCCCAATCTGAAATCTGAATATTATACCCCAAATCCCTTGCCCAGTGTATCATTACCAACTTGACCTGTTCATCTTTTGTATGCCATTCCAAGAGCAGTGTATACATTTTCGACAGTAATTTAATATTGTTTTCTAACAGATCTTTTTGAAATCTTGAAATCTCATAACTAAAACCTTTCTTTTTATCTTTCAGTTTTACCTGATCTTCTACTTTGGTTAACAGCTCTCTATATGCTGGCCAATTCTCATGTCTAACTTTTTCAGATATATCGCTTCTAATGGGGAAAGCCACCAGGGTGTTTTTTGTTCTAATAGGTTTTTATATTTTTCCCATACCATAAAAATTAATTTTCTTACCGGATGATTCTGAAATCCTTTATGTACCTTTGTTTTTTCATACCATAAGTGTGCATGCCATCCAAATCTATTATCATGCATTTTTCAATGTTATTCATTCCCGTAGCCAACAGAGACAGGATGCCTCATAATATAATTTGTCTGGTGGGGTCAAGCTACCTCTGTCTTTATTATCTGTTAACAACGGGTATTGGCTGAAATAGAAATAACATTCTTGGCAATACATTAATTTTTATCACTGATATTCTTCCCCAGAAAAGATCAGTTCATCCTTCCCCAAATCTCTAAATTCCTCTTTATCTCTTTCCAAGTATTTACAGAGTTATCTTTAAATATATTTATATTCTTCACTGTCAACCACACACCCATATATTTAACTTTTTAAACTATACTTAAATCCGTAGGTTTTTTGTAGATCTTTTTTATATTACTCACATTTTTCACCAAGACCTTAGTTTTATTTTTATTTAATTTGAAACCTGATACCTGACCAAATTCCTGGATCCTCTCCAAAACCTTCGGTATACTGCTCTTGGGATCTTCTACCATAATCACAAGGTAGCAGAGCCGTCTTAAGGGGTTCTGCCGCCCTGGCGCGGCTATCCCTCCGGCGCCCCCGCCATGCCGCCTCTCCGCCGCCTCCCTCCCGCGCTTGCCGCCCCTTGGGAGGGGGGTGGGCGAGCAGGGGATGAGGGGCGTGGCGCTGGAGCGGCGCGGGGCTCTGCGCGCCCTTCCAGCGCTTCCGGGATGGGAGGCGAGGGCGGCCGGCTCGCGCTCCCGCGCGCAGCCGGGCAGCTCGCGCTCCGCGCGCAGCCGGGCAGCGCGGCGCGGCTGGGCAGCTCGCGCTGCATCGGGCGGGCGGGCGGCTGCGCGGCGCGCGGAAGCGCGATCCGGCTGCCCTCGCCTCCCGTCCCGGAAGCGCTGGAAGGGTGCACAGAGCTCCTGTGCTCTGCTGGGCAGTCAGAGGGCGCTGCCGGCAGGCGCTGCCAGCGGGGCTGGAGGGCGGAGGCGCCCTCCAGGCCATTGCGCCCTGGTGCGCCGCGCCACCAGCCCCAATGGATGAGACGGCTCTGCAAGGTAGAATACCCCATTTAAATGTAGATTAAACAAATGACTTCTAGATAACAAGAATATTTTACAAAAAGCAGAAAAAGCCCTGATGGATTATTTTGAATTAAATTTAAATCAAGAAACAGAAAGATGGTCTGGGATGCTAGTTAAGCTGTAATGAGAGGATTTTTTATCCAACAAAATGCCTACCAGAAAAAGATTGGGGGGGTGGGGAGAGAAAGATGTTGGAAGAATTGATAAAAAATGAGAAAGAGTTGGTTAAAAAAAACCTGGGAAAGAGTCAATAAAACAAACAATAAAGATGTTACAAACACAATATCCAATGTGTTCTCTATCAGGAGATAGAGTGGAAAATAAAAAGAATGAAAAAGGAAAAAACTGAATATGCCAATAAGCCAGGTAGGTTACTGGCATGGCAATTAAGGAAAAAACAGGGCACAAATTTAACAAATAAATTAAATATAGTAGGGAAAGTAACTGGCCGCCCTCGCCTCCTGTCCCGGGAGCACTGGAAGGGTGTGCAGAGCCCCGCGCCGCTCCAGCGCCATGCCCCTCACCCCCCGCTCGCCCACCCCCCCTCCCGAGGGGCGGCAAGCGCGGGAGGGAGGCAGCGGATTGGCGGCACGCCGGGGGCGCTGGAGGGATCGCCGTGCCACGGCGGCCGATCTCCCTAAGACGGCCCTGCCCATATGAAATCTTAAAGGGGACAAACATCTTGCTTGGATTTCAGGATTACCAGGCTTTTTTTTTTTAGCTGGAGCTTGCTGGCCTGGCTTTGGGAAGGAGGTAGCAGGGCTCCAGCATTCTGTCAGAGCCTGGCATCTCCTTCCCAAAGCGTGCAAAGCCCTTTTGCCTCATGTCACTGCTCCAGTCCCCGCCCCAAGTCCCACCCTAACAAGGCTCTGTTGGAGGAGGGGAGGTGAGGAGCTGAATAGTGTGAGTGGAGGCTCAAGTGAGTGCCAGGCAGGAGGCGGCCCTATGCCTGGTGGATGCTTTCTCATGCAGTGGCAGGGCCAGAGACAATGCCCATCAACTTTGAGGAGCCCAGCCTCTTCAAGTATGTTTGGGGGAGACAAAACCCCTTGACCCTTAGGAGTTGGCACCCCTGGCCAAAGCCTATCAAATATGTGCCATGTTTATATTGAAAATTGGGTACTTGTTAAAATGCAACATACAAACATAAGACAAGCCTGCTGGATCAGGCCAGCAGCTCATCTGGTCTAGTATCCTTTTCCCACCGTGACCAACCAGATGCCTGTGAGAAGCTGCACATGAGCACCAGAGCACTTTGCCCTCTTGCAATGACAGCAAGCGGTATTCAAAAGCAGGAGGATTCTGACCGTGGATGGAGAGCATATAGCTATTGTTGCTTGTAGCCTTTGATGGCCTCATCACAATGCTAAGGATTATGAGCTAAAGCGATATTATTTTCTTGAAAATGGGTTATGAGATTACCTGAGGTACTTGCAGTGTGCATATTTATTATTTTAGTTGGCTATTAACTTGGTGGAGATATTTTTGGGGGAGACTAAGAAAGACAACAATTATTAATTATTATTGATGGGGAAATCTGTTATTTTTGGTTTTTCATTTTTCCAGTTTTACATTCAATTCTCTGTATCAAGTTTGTGGGATTTTCTTTTTTAAATCCTCATAAAAATTCACCAGCATTTTAGTGAGAATTTCTCCTGATAGACAAAAGTTTGTATGAAATCTCCCTAATATACACATTTCTGCAACACAATTTTCTATTATATGACATTTCTAATATGTTCTATTTAGTAATATATGCATTTTTATCCACACTTTAATATAGTAGGTGCATTTTAGACACATTACTTGGCTGGAAAACTGAATTCTAAAATTCATAGAAGTGCAAATTTTTAAGGATGACTATGTTTCAGTTCACATATGATTTTGGAAAATTTATATTAAGTAAGTTTACCTTTAAATGTGAACTGAATCAAATTTCTCCCCCATCCTTAATGATTATTAACAGTGGTGTAGCATTGGGGGGCACAGAGGTGGTTGCCCTGGGCACAAAATTATTAGGGGGTGCAAAATTTCAATCCCCAGTACTGCTTCAATACAGCTGAGTGCTTCTGTCACCGTTGAAAATGGCTTCTCCATTTGAACCAGGAAGCAACCTGTCCAGACAATGGAACGACTCTTCTTTTCTTATCTCTGCAGCTGTGATCTCCTGACGCAGACACCGTTAGGCAGTTAAATGCGCACATATCCTCAGTCTGTTACCCTCCCTCCCACCCACCCACCCCTATGCACTGCCCCATGCGCTGGCAACCCCTGCTATGGCACTGATTATTAGTATATTAACATCAGCAGAATGCTTATGTTAGCACCATCTTTCCCACTCTGTTAAATTGGATGCAAGAAACCTGAAGTTTAGTAAATCGTACTAAACTTTTTGTTCAGTCTGAAATTAACTATGCTTTCCTCTCTCTTCCTTTTTTTACTTTTCTTTTGTAGGGTAGAGAATATGGCCATGCGATTAGAAGAAGTGAATGAACGAGAGCATTGCATGAAGGCTTCACTTCAGACTGTAGACATCCGGCTTGCTCAACTGGAAGACATGATAGGGCGAATGGCTACAGCCTTAGATAAGCTTACTGGCCTAGACAGAGGGGAGGCCACTAAGATACGGTCTCGAACATCCTCTGACTGTACTGACACAGCCTATATTGTCCGACAGAGCAGCTTCAACAGCCAGGAGGGAAACACATACAAACTTCAAGAGAGCATTGATCCCACGGGAGAGGAGTCCATGTCACCAACCTCTCCAACTGCCATGCCCCGCTTGCGAAGTCACTCCTTCTATGCAGTGAACATGAAGGAGAAGTGCGGGTTGGAGAAATTTGAAAGCATTTTCAAAGAAAGGTCCCTCAGCCTCCACCGTGCCAGTAGTTCTCACTCTGTCTCAAAAGAGCAAAAAATCCCTTCTTTAGTGCCTACAAGCACTCTGTCAATTGCTCCAGACTCCAGACGGCCTTCCTCTTGCATAGACATTTATGTCTCAGCCATGGATGAGCTGCAGTCTGTCATAGAACCCCTTGACAGTTCAATGAACATCCTTGGGACTGGAGATCCAGCTCTCCAAGCTCAAATAGCTTCCAGTGTTGTCTCCAGTAGTGCTTATGTTAGCGGTACTCCGGGTGATAGAATTTCTGGCAGGAGTATTGATTATGAAGATCAATCGATGGAAACTAGAGTGTTTTCTTCAGACTATTCACAAATTGCAGATTGCTCAAACCCCTGGGAATCGGACCCCCCCATGTACCATACTTTGGAGAGGTCTAAAAGCAGCCGATACCTGGCTACAACCCCATTTATTTTAGAGGAAGCACCGATAGTAAAATCTCACAGTTTCATGTTCTCTCCTTCACGGAGCTATTTCAGCAGCCTTGGAGTGCCAGTCAAAACAGCAGAGTACACAAGCATTACAGACTGCATTGATACAAGGTGTGTCAGTGCTCCTCAAACCATTGCAGAAAGGTCAAGCTTCCCTGGAGTTCATGGAGACAAAATTGATGACTTAGGATGCTGCCACCCAGAGAGGGAAGCAGAACTAAGTCACCCAAGCTCTGACAATGAGGATACCGAAACCAAAGACAAAAAAGCAGTTCCCTTGTCATCTCAAGATAGCAATACATCTAGAACATTGTCCAACAATATCCCTCTTCCAAAAATAGAGAGAGCCAACAGTTACTCTGCAGATGAGTCCAACTTGTTGTATGCACATACAAAGAAAAGCTACTCCATCAGTGATAAACTTGACAGGCAGCGCAATGCAACGAGCCTCCGAAGTACATTCCAGAGGAGCAAGTCATCCAGACCAGAGAACAGGTCAGACACCTTATCAATGAGAAGACTCTCTAGAACAGGTGCCTTCCATAGCTTTGAGAGCAAGCACAGTTAGAGATAATATGTGCATCATAACAAGAAGAATTGTCTGAGACTTGTCTGCTCTCCAGTTTTTTCATTAGCAGAATGAAGTAACTTCAGACCATTCTATGTCAGCAACAGCGGACGTCTGCCAACAGTGAAGTTAGCACTTTCATAATATGTCAAGCACTGAGGTTCTGTATCTTGACCTAGTTGGCATTTGCACTTAATGGGAGGGGGAGGGGGGAAGGAAAAATTATAGAGACATTTAAATAAAAATAAAAATGGGTGAACAGTTTAAGAAATCTGCCTTTCAAAATAGGGATATATTGGTTTGAAAGAGAAACAAAATAACATGCATACAAAGAGGGTATTTTGACTATGCTGGTTTCCACCTCAGTACCATCGCTGTGACAGCTAGTGAGGGCATCTTTGTATTACTCTATAGAAAGTGAAAACAAAGTAGCCGTCAACTTTCCCCAGATTTCTCACATCCCTATACTTCTGCCTGATCATTGTAAAAAGAAGTTAGCTAACACGCTCACCATTCACCTGTATCCTTTTTGTATTAACTTGTAGGGGCACAAATGTCTATATTTACAAGAAGAGAAGAAGAGATGCCTTTTGTATAGCAGCATGAGGGAAAGGGAAGAATTTGTGTGTAGCCACACGATTTCCTGTTTTAAATGGGATTTTTAGCACTGTTGAGCAAGCTCAGGAGGAATGTAATTAAGTGGAATAGTAAATATTTATTTTTTTAAGCACGGGTATCAGTTTAGAAAGTATTTCATGGGACTTTGTTAAAATGTCATAGTGAGAAGGTAGCAAAAATAAGAACTGGCACCCTGTTCTCACTGTTCTGTGCAACATGCCCATCTCATGCACTATTTTCAAACTATTTTCATTCATTGTCACTGCCATATTCTTCTACCAGTTCCTCCATTTAGCTGCCATTATTTCATTTTAAGGCATGGTTATAACTGAACATTTTGGTGTTAATAGTATTGTATGTTTATCGTGTGGTCTGAACTTGGGTGAGCGCAGAACAACTGGAGATGTTGAATGATGTTCTGTGACAAAACAAATCCTTTTTAGAAGTTAGTTGAAGCACCGAAGTGAAATTAACATTTCTGGTAACTGCAAAAGCCATTCCTTTAAGTATGCTTCCTTCCGTTGTCTAGAAAGGCAAGACAGCAAAACAATAATACCCTGCCCTGGTATGCAAGAGCCATCTCCCCCTCTGTCTCCCTCAGCCCCACCCTCCAACCTCTGGGGCTGCAAGGATTAAATGTGGTTCCTGCTAGGCAAGGGGCTAATGCAGCGAAGAGAGCGCAGCACCATTCAGAAGAAGAAAACCTTAATTGTGAAATGATTTTGAAGAAATAGTTTAATCCTTACTTAGCAATATGCCAGTGCTGCTACCCACTCTGTAAATGTGTCATTCTTTTTTGTTTCTGACAACATATATGTGAGGTTTTGAAGGAGATTTTGAAAATTATTCAGAGCTCCAATGGCCAGCGATCACGTTAATTGGACAATTTTAGCCATCCCAGCCTGTTTATAAGGTCTTATCTGGAGGACAAAGCACCATATAGAACCACACCTCTGAAGATCTGCACTGCTAGTTCCTCTGACACTACTAGCATGTGGTCGTGAAGAGGGAAGCATTAGGAGCAGAAGCATTCACTCAACAGAGTTGCATGCTGATTTAAATTACAAAATGCAGTGCAACTTCCTCACTTCCTTGGGTTCCAGCCAAAGGTCTCTACCCCTTATTAATCCATTGTTCTAGTTTACGCCTTCTTTTTTAAGTGTGTGTTTTTCTGTAACAAGAACTTGTCACAGAATTTCTGACTTGAATGCATAGCAAATGTCACTTCAGATGTGCTGATTGGTAAAAAACCATGGATGAAGCAATTTTCTTTGGCAGTCTATTTCAAATGTCCAACTTTACCTCTGTCTTTGTGACTCTGGTGCCTGTTGGTATGTGTGTGTTTTATAAAAGTAGCTTTGGGAAAGGACGGTTAAAAGTGCCCACCCACTCTTTGCCCAATGCAGCTTCCTGCCCCTGCCTGAGGGGATTTTAGATAAGTGTTTGCTGGTGCCAGTTATTGTGTGTGTGTGTGTGTGTGTGTGTGTGTGTGTGTGTGTGTGTGTGTGTGTTTGTGTGTGTGTGTGTGTGTGTGTAAATCATGCCTTTGTCTGTGCATCTAGGATTTGTGGCAAGGAATTGTTGCCTTTTCAACTTGCAATGCTACTTTCCAAGGCTACTTTCATACTTACCACAGTTCTTCCAGGCTAAGCACTAGTCACTAGAACCTAATCTGTGATGTGCTGCTGAACAGTTTTGGATACAGTTCCCACTGAGAGCATTTGGATGCTTCTTAAGTTGTCAAATTGGGTCTATTTTAAGTTGGTCAGAATAGAGTAGCACTCTGTCTTGATTCTGCTTAAGGCCTAGACTGTCTGGGATCAGGGATTATGATATAAATGCATTACATTCCCCTTACCCGTCCACTCTGCAGAACAGTTCAGTTTAACCTGAGCTGACTTGCTACCTCTATAAAACGACTCTTCAAATGCTTTCTTGAGAGTCACTTGCCAGTTTTTCCGTTTTTTTTCCCCCAGTGACACTCTTCTAACCTATATTAAGCATATCTAGGTGGCATCATAAATGCCACCAGTCATACCACTGTCATCATGGTGTAATTTTTTTTTTTTTACTAAAATAACTAGTGTGACCCTTTCCAGTCCATTTACTAGTGTGGGAAAGGTCAGTCCTCAGCTGATTGCTGGAATTTCTATGACAAAAACTGGCAATAAGCAGTGGTACTTTAAAGGATACACCAGGATTCTCACTGAATTCTGAAATACAGAAATATGGACCACATTTTTTATTAATGGCCAGCATGCGCAAAAATTGTAGGTTTTGTTAACAAAATATATGTGAACCATATTTGTGCTCTTTTCAAAAGCTAGTGTGAGCTTTTACATGAATGTGAGAACAAAAATGAATTCTGTTTTAAGTGGCCTTAAAAGTATTTCTGTTCACAGGGACAAGAAAGCAGGCACCCACCCACCAGATAATTTGAATTCCTTTCTAGGAATCAGTCAGATTTAAAAGTGTCTCTTTCCCATTTTGCATACAGTATCACCACATTTATCAGTTTTACAAGTGTTAGGGACAAAACTGCAATCTTCATGTCACTTGTGAAAACACATTTTAACTCTACAAGCACACATGCCCACTATGATCAGCAAGACTGCCAGTGAACACTCTGTCATTTCACCCCATAGCTTCTTTGTTAGACTCCTGAATTAAGAGATTCCCAGACCAGAGTCTTTGTGAAAATTAGCATACAGCACTTTATTAAACAAGAACTTGAACTCCAGGGATCTGGAACAAGGAATCTTTGGGTATGTTCACATCTATCCTAACAAACTGCAGCACTTCACTCAAGCAGTAATTCAGCAGTAAAATTCTCACTTGTATAATGCCTATGTTGCCAATTCCACAGGGATAGCGTATTTGCAGAGAGCAAAGGTGCAGTTGTAACCTTTTCTTTTTTCAAAAAGATGTCATTGAAACAGACAGTGTGATTACAAAGGATAGTTTCCCAGGAATTGTTTCCATTATCTCTAAACTGATGCCCCTTCTGATGCCCACTGTGAATGGCTCCTGTTTTTCCGAGTTTATGAGCTATCAGTATCTTCTTTTGAGTATTTAGTTAATTTCTAAAGTGGAAAGAAACCTTTATCTTTTATCTTATAACACAGCTTGTTGTATGTACATTATGAAGTTCAGCCTCATTTATCCAAATGCTTGCAGGCTGGATTAGATCATAAATATCTGAACAGTCAAGTATCAGGTGAGCAGGAGGTCCACAATGTTATGAGATTAGGTGGGAGCACACAAATAGGTTTAAATAATCCTCAGGTGTTCAGGTAAGGGGTGTGTGTCACTACTTTATGTAAAAAAATAAGTGGTGGTATGTGATTGAATTAATGAACGTTACAGAAGAGCATTTGACTTTGCACTTATATGTTTATTTGTCAGTGACGTTCAGTAATACAGCACAGATCTTACACTGAACAACGGGCTCTGCTAGCCAGATTGCTATGATACATATAAAGGAAAATGCATTTGTTGGGCAAGGAGTCACCATCTGTAGCTACTGTATGTTTCAGTTTCTTCTGTAGAGCTCCACTGTCTTTGAGCTGATGTATAATTATCTAATGAGCCACTGTGAGCTGTGATAGTGTGAAAGAACAAATTGGCATGTTATGCAAAAGATAAGATAATTAACGTTAAAGTAATATTTTAAAACTCAGTTGAGTTAGCTGTTTGTTTACATATGCTGGACAATTAAGGAAACTGTGTACAGTATTTTTAAAATATTTTCATATAGTGATCCATTCTGTTGTTTCCTGTTTAAATGATACTATTCTATAGTTGGATATACACTTGTCTTAGATATTGAATTATATAACATGTTATTCTTTCACAATAATAGTATGATGACTGAAATAGTTCTTCTACCTTAAATTTCAGTCTTATTTTGTGCCGATGAAAATGCATGCATAGTTCCATTAATTTCTTTGGAGTATTATGGAGTTTAACATTTCAATATTGCCTGCCTGTAACAATGAATCCAGTTAGAATGAATTAACAATTCTGGTCTTTTATATTATTTTCCAGTATGTTCATTTAACAGCACTTTAATATTATATGAAATGAAGTATTGAACGATGAAGGTCTTGAACCTATAGCATTTCTAGTTGAAATAATTATATATTTTCAAAATAAGGTATTTCATTACTAGTTTTATCATATGTCTGTCACCAAGTAGTAGCAAGCTGCAAATTCCTAAAATTGTAGCAATTGTCAGTAAGAAAATAAAACTCATGAATAGACATAGTAAAATTGCTGAAAACTCTGGAAAGCAACCTTTCATATAATTTCCAAAGTTTGGGGGAAGATGTGTGTTTCTGTATAGTCTATGTTTCTTAGGGTTAGATGACTTTCATTGCAATCCTGTAACAGTCTACACAAAAGTAAGTCTCATTGAGTTCAATGAGGATTACTCCCAAGTAGGTGGGTATAGGATTGGAGCCTTAGAATACAATGTTTGTTATTGGCAGGTGAATATCTTAGACTCTGCAGCTGCCCAGTTCTTGATAAATGTAGCTATGAAAAATGTTCAGCTTTGCAATTCAATCCCCACAAAGTAACATGAGTGCTTGCATAGCACAAAGCCTTACAACCCAGTCGTAACATCTGCTGCATCAACAAAGCCTGACTTTGCACTGAGGATACTTTGATTTGAGGGTACCAGAACTGGCCACTGCCTGTGCAGGGAGATGTACCAGTGCAAAAGTTTAGGGCTGGGACAAGGATGGGGGTCTTCAAGCTCATTGATATCAATGAAACTTTTATGGAAGAGGGTTTGAAAACAAAGAACTTGGAAAAAGATGCCCAGTCACACTCACACCTCATTTGTTGATCCAAATCAAATATTAGCAGCTTGACAAAGTAGACTGAGCCCAGGGAGGAGAGATAATGTTGTTACTGGAAACTTTTTAAGTTAAGCTTTTAAACAAACAGACAAAGACTACCGGTAGTTTTGTTCCATAGTCTCAGGGTGATATTTTTAGCAGATTCAAATATCATTTCAAATGACTGTAAAATTCCAAAGCATCACAGAATATGGAACACTCCAAAGAAATGATCCAAAGCTTCAAAGTGGCCCTTAGTTTTCTTTTAATACACATTTTATTCTGCCAGTCCCGAATCTATGGTCAGAAAGGGTAGTGTGGAAGACAGGGAATAGCAATGTGTGTGTAAGTTTAATCTACCCATTCCTTCTTCTGCATCAGAAACCATGATGTCTTCTCTAAACACAAATTATTTATATACCTTAAAAGCATGATCATATTGAGGACTGCTTTGTGACATTGTTTTTACTTACTCATTAAAGTATTTACTAAATCAGCCTATGCCCATACTTTCCCTTCTCTGGACATAATGGTTACTTCTAAGTGTAAGTCTTCAATGGACGCGTGCCCTGATACAGAATTCTAGGTGTATTTCTGGATCAGCTGCCACCTGTGAAATTAAAAGTAAGTATTCAGAACTGGGGAGCTCTGTGTCAAGCGTGAGAAACCTCAGTCCCAGGAAGCATTTGCAGCCCACCATATCGCTCTGCCCTACCCTCAGAAATCTCTCCACACTATTCTCCTTCTCCAGGACACAATCCCTGCAAGCCCTGCTCCAAATCCCCCACCCCCAAAGTGCTTTTGCTTGGCTGGAACATGTCATTTGCTTGCCTAGAGAGAGATGTGGGGGGGGGGGGTATAGAAACCTCAGGCGTCTGCATGGCTGGGATGTTGCTCTGCCCACTTAGACGCCCCCCCCCCGGCATGTGCTGCCATTGGGTTGGAAAAGGTTCACCTGCCCTTCTCAGTAGTCACGGCCACCCTGTGGGACACCCTCCCATCAGATGTCAAGGAAATTAACACCTGACTTTTAGAAGATATATAGCGAAGTCTTTTAATGTTTGACTGTCGTTTTATCATTTGTTGGAAGCCACCCAGAGTGGCTGTGAAAACTCAGTCAGGTGGGCAGCATATTATTTATTTATTTATTTATTTATTTATATTATTATTATTATTATTTCTGCTACTGCTGCTGCAGCTGCTGCTCTTCTATATGCTTCATCCAGAGCTCCTGCACTTGAAGATCATGTGCAAGATTAAGGGCATTAATTTGCAATGGCCTCAATGTACCTGCAACAATTTGGGTACCTGATCTTTCATCCATGTACTCAGCCTTCCTGGTTTGAAAATGGCAGTTTGTAAAGTATTTATAAACTTCATAGTAAACATGCATAGGATTGCACTGGGAATCTGCAAACGCCCTCTGTGGAATTCAGCATTAGATTTATTAAATGAGATTGGCATGGGGGCCCTGCTTATCTCCATCCTTCAGTTCACACGGAAGGCATTCTCTTCTCCCAGTCACCACAAATGAAATAATTCTTACTCCTTTAAATGAACTGTGTATGGAAACTGGAAACCATCCATTAGATTTTGCAAAATAGGTACACAGTATTTTATTATGATTCACATATTGTGGATATATTTAGTGAGGTGATTTCAAGGAATATAGGGGATGCAGGTAGCGCTGTGGTCTAAACCACAGAGCCTAGGGCTTGCTGGTCAGAAGGTCGGTGGTTCAAATCCCCGCGATGGGGTGAGCTCCCATTGCTCGGTCCCTGCTCCTGCCAACCTAGCAGTTCGAAAGCATGTCAAAGTGCAAGCAGATAAATAGGTACTGCTCCAGCAGGAAGGTAAACGGCGTTTCCGTGCGCTGCTCTGGTTCGCCAGAAGCGGCTTTGTCATGCTGGCCACATGACCCAGAAGCTGTCTGTGGACAAATGCCGACTCCCTCAGCCTATAGAGCGAGATGAGCACCGCAACCCCAGAGTCGTCTGCGACTGGACCTAACGGTCAGGGGTCCTTTACCTTTACCTTTATTCAAGGAATAATTTTCTTTAGCCACTGTATCAGCGCCTATATGAACAGAGTTTCTTTGCTGCTATTGCTCAGAACAGTGTTTTAGCCTAACACCTAATGGGTTATTAGCAGGATTATTATTTGTATTTATTACAAAAAACAGTTTATTTAAAACAATCAATGAAAATATAATTTTATAATTATTTCCTAGAAAGTGTTGTTGTTGTTTGTAAAAGAGAGAAAGTGTGAATGGTTTCTCCCCACTCCAACTCTCTCGCCCTCTGTGTATGGACATATATACACACATACATGCATGCATACTTACATACACACATTCCTACTGGATTCACAATGCACTTTTATGTTGTCTATTTAGATATGTAATAAAAAGCAGAAGTTGGCAGTTGCTGCAGCAGGACTTTTGAAATTTCTGTAACAAATGTTTTGCAATAAAAAGGGATGTAGTCCAAAACACGTCTACAGCTCTTTGGTACTTTATTTGTGGTCAGTTTCAACACCCAGCTCAAACCACAGAAGTTTCTATTTCCCACATCCCAACACTAGCACTCTGAAGTTATTTCTGTCTGTCTGATTTCACATATATATGTACAAGACATGTATTTGCAGAATTGTTGCCCTGAGTTTATCTCTTTTGATTAACAGAGAAAACTAGTTGCTTCTAACATTCACAAAGCAGTTTTGAGCCTGTAGCAACTCTTCCTTTTACTTGTTCAAATAAAACATTTAACGAAAAGAAAGCTTTTTTTCTACATGAAACCGTTCTATTAGCTTCACATAGTTGTGTATCAAACAACTGCCTAATTGAGAAGGATGTGGTGTTGCTCACCCCCAGCATCTCCAGAAAAGTCTCCTGTCTGAATCCATGGAGAGATACTAACTAGATGGACCAATGGTCTGACTCTATCTAAAGCAGTTTCCTGGTTTTTCAGTGAGAGTGGATATTATTGATTGATTATTGACAATTTAATTTCTATACCACTTAATTGTTAGCCAATGCAGTCGAACTAGGATCAGTGTAATGTGTTCAAACCTTCTTACCCCAGTGGGCAACCTGGCAATTGAATTCTGCACTAGCTAAAGTTTCTGAACCGTCTTCAGAGGCAGCCCTACATATAATGTGTTGCAGTAATCTAACCTTGAGGTTACCAGAGCATAGACAACAATAGGCTATCCCTGTCCAGATAAGGGCGCAGCTGGGCCACCAGCTGAAGCTGATAGAAAGCACTCCACGGCACTGAGGTCACCTAGCCTCAAGTGACAGCAAAACATCCAGGAGAACACCCAAGCTATGAACCTGCTCCTTCAGAAGAAGTGTAACCCCATCAAGAGCAGGCAGCCTCCCAGCCATCCGGTCTAGGGAACCACTAACAGTGTTTTAGTCTTATCTGGGTTGAGTTTCAGTTTGTTAGCTCTCATCCAGTCCATTATCAAGACAAGACTTCCACTGTCTCACCTGCAAATGTAAAGGTGAAGTAGAGCTGAGTCATCAGCATACTTATGACAGTGTACTCCAAACCTCCAGATAAACCCACTTAGCGGTTTCATGTAGATGTTAAACATCGCAGGGGATAGGACTGAGCCCTGCAAAACCCCACATTGAAGGTTCCATGGGGCTGAAAAGCATTCCCCAAGCAACAGCCTCTGGGAACGACCATCCAAGTAGGACCGGAACCACCACAAAGTAGTACCACCCACTCCTAACTTGGACAGCCACTCCAGAAGGATACCATGGTCAAGGACAGTTCAAAGAGAATTAACAGGGACACATAAAAAGAGTCGCCCCTCCCCTCGCAGCTCTTTCTTCACCCTCTGTCCTCTCCGCCTCTTGCTGCTTATTACTCAGTCTAATTCTGTGTGGATTCAATTGCACACTACAAAGAGATCTCATTTATTCAAAATGCATGTATTGGGGCATAAAAAAAGAATCCCTTACAGGTCCTCTCACACAGACAGCAGGATATTCTGGCATGCACCATGCCAAGTAAGAAAAAGAAATACGTCTCATTTAAGAAGACAAAAAAAGAGGGATAGGTGCCATGTGTGACAAGGGACCAATAAAACATTCCCAAAGCTGACCTCCCATCATGATTTTCCCCCACCCCTGGTTCCAAATATGTCACTCAGTTGAAGCTTGAGGGTCAAGCTACAAATGACAGCAGCAGACCCACATCTTTACTCTTTGATCTACCCCAATCACATGGGTTGGCAATTAAATATGCCACAAGTGGGGAATGCTGAACCCAACCACGGCCAGCCAGCCAGCCACACACCTGTAGTCCATCACAGCTGAGCAGCAATACAGCCATGAGCCCAAATGTGGAAGTAATGGTCCATCATGGCTGAAATTGCTTATAGCTAAATAGCCATTATTGTCCTGAGTCCACATCTAGCCATACATATGGATGGCAGGCTACACCAGCCTTCAGGTAGATAACATTTCCCAGAAGTTAGTCTTAATAAAATATACCCACACTCACATTTAAAGCACACACACACACTCTGTTTCACACATCACAGTAACCCAAACGATGGAGTAGGGAGACTCTTCCTTATTTTATTGTCTTTCCCCACCAAAAATGCTTTCCATTAATTATTATTAATTATTATCATTACTTATAAATTTATAAAGATCTCAGGGCAGTTCACATTATAAAAATACAGGATAGAAGCACAAAATAGTTAAAATGAAAACAAAATACCCACCATTCCTTGAATCCTCATCCATCTAGCTATTAATTCACCTGTTTGGCTGGTTCCTGTGGTGCCTGGGTTTAGTGGCCAGGGTACCAAACAACATTAACTCTACAGCAATTCCCACATAAATTAAGGATTTGTGGTTTCGCAGAAAACTCTTTTAAATCAAAAAGCTAAGAAAAACCCATAAAAACGAAACTCTTAAAAAAATTATGATCTCTAGGCTAATTATTATCCAACACTCAAGCCAAGAAATGCACATTCACACACACATGCACACCAGGCAAACAAAGCTATTCACAGACAATGGGTACTTCCAAATAATCTATTTATTTAGGATTCATTCTGATTTGTTTTCAGGGAGGTTAGCTGTTACTGTGTTAAAGCTTAATGTCTTAAGTGCATTCTCCCATAACTTATCACAAAAATCCCATCTTTTGGGGAAATGGGGTTGTTGCACAAAACCTCTCAATCAGCTATAATTGTGCAACCTAATTTGGCTTGTATGTTGCTGAATACCACCTGAAAATTGTGACAAGAGCAACTGTGCTTCACCCCAAACATAGCTGTCAACCTTTCCCTTTTTTGCGGAAAATTCCCTTATTATAGCATTGGGAAATAGCAGGGAGGGTTGACAGCTATGTATATAGCAGTGGGGAACAGCAGGGAGGGTTGACAGCGTACCCTGTTAGGACAGTACTAAAGAGAGCCTCTTGCAGAAGTAGCAGCTGTGGTGGATGACAGCTCCAATCCATGTCAGTCAGTGTGGCCACAGATGTGAGTTACAGTCCACAATGTCTGGAAAGAACCATGTTGTCCACCACTGGCTTGTTGCACCAACATTAAGAACAAAAAGAGAACTGTTGGATGAGACCAAAAGCCTCTCTAACTTTCAACCGTGGTCAACCAGCTGCCTATGGGATGCCTGCAAGCCCTTTCCTGCCATTCTTCGCCAACCACTGGTATTTAGAATTATGGTGCTTCTGATCCTCAAAGTAGGGTATGGCTGACTTCCGGCAAGGCAAGATGGCGGGCGCCACAGCAGCACGGAGCTCCTGAAGGCAGCCAGCAACAACTGCACTGCCTGGCTGGCCGCCAGGACTGCCGCTGCCAATGCCAATGCCACCACCGGAGAGGAACCGGGGGCACCTGGTGTATCAGCCGGGGGAGCCGCCAAGCGACCTTGGCCGAGCCAGGACCGAGAACACCTGGCCAGGGGCCCAGCGGACCTCTGGGGCCTGGAGGCCTCCGGAGCCATTGCAAAAAGAAGAAAAAAGGAGCCCCAACTTCCCCAGCTTGTCACTGTTACTGCTGCTGCCACAGCCACCATAAGGAAAGAAGAGGAGAGGTAGGAGAGCAGCCGGAGGGCCAGTTAGGCCACGAAGAATTGCACAGATGGCAAAACCAAACTAGATGGCAAAACTAAACTGACAATCGGCTCCATATATGCCCCAAACTCGAAGCAACTAGAGTTCACCCAGAAAACACTAAACAAGTTCCTCTCCTCCGAAGGGGAAGCAATCCTGGTTCAACCTAAATATGAGAGCATCTCCTAGAAAGGTACCCACCCTACAACCCCAAAAGGAAACTCCAAACAATTAGGGACTCTCACAAGTTGCTAAAAATGCTTAAAAAGGGGGGCCTCTATGACATCTGGGGTGAAAAAACCCAGGAGACACCAGTCACACAATCCAGTTTGGGCGCCATGGCACAGTGTCCAAACTAGACAGCATTCTGTTCACACAAGGTCTGATCCCCTTGGTTGAATCAACAAACATAGGTAACATTAAAATCACAGATCACAACCCAGTAGAAATTACCCTTAAAACAGGAGAAGGAACACCAGCCACCCCATCATGGGCCTTCAGTGCCATCCTAACCACAAAAAAACAAATTAGGGAGAGTCTCAAAAAAATCTCCAAAACTACTTAAAAGAAAATGATATAGACAATAAAACAACCCCCTCCTATGGCACACAATGAAAGAGGTCACCAGAGGAACTTGCATAAAAGAGAAAACATCCCTTAAAAAACAAATCTCAAAAATTAGCAAAATTGAACAAGACATCACACAGCCCCTCTCATTATGCTGCAAACAAACTGGAGCTAAAAAAAACTCCTTGAACTTAAAAAGGAGGGAACTAGACTCCCTAGAAAGCAACAAAACAATGGTCAACATTCTGTACTCAAAACAATGCTTCTACGAGTATGGGGGGACAACAACGACTCCAGACTATTAGTAACCAGGTGTAGGAAAAAATTACTCAAAACCAGAATACATAGAATCATAGAGTTGGAAGAGACCACAAGGGCCATCCAGTCCAACCCCCTGCCAAGCAGGAAACACCATCAAAGCATTCCTGACAGATGGCTGTCAAGCCTCCGCTTAAAGACCTCCAAAGAAGGAGACTCCACCACACTCCTTGGCAGCAAATTCCACTGCCGAACAGCTCTTACTGTCAGGAAGTTCTTCCTAATGTTTAGGTGGAATCTTCTTTCTTGAAGTTTGAATCCATTGCTCCGTGTCCACTTCTCTGGAGCAGCAGAAAACAACCTTTCTCCCTCCTCTACATGACATCCTTTGATATATTTGAACATGGCTATCATATCACCCCTTAACCTTCTCTTCTCCAGGCTAAACATACCCAGCTCCCTAAGCCGTTCCTCATGAGGCATCGTTTCCAGGCCTTTGACCATTTTGGTTGCCCTCCTCTGGACACGTTCCAGCTTGTCAGTATTCTTCTTGAACTGTGATGCCCAGAACTGGACACAGCATCTTTTACTGAAAACTCTGTTCATGGCATAACATTGCCTGCCACAGATCTAAGTTAGGGGGTAAATCAGGATAGAAAATCAAAGAAAAAAAGGAAATGTAATCCACTAGGAGCAGTCAAGTACAACATTACCTGTTTTGCTAGAGTGGTCATGCAGGGGATGTTGGTCCAGTCAGTTGAACTTCCTGTTACAGCTGGCTGGAGCATCCTTCCTTGCATGTGACTAGTAGGTGGGTATGACCTTTCCAGACCTGGTAAAAGGCCAAGTCATGCAGCCACCTCCCTCTCTTATATGGGAGATAACCCCCAGGTTATCTCCCATATAAGGTAAACCTGTTTGTACATGTTTGTAACTTTAAGCTGAAAGCCTGCCTTCAGGGATCACACTGTGCTCTGCCTGATCATGAGTAAAACTACTTTTTGTTACTTATGAATAAGACAGTTGTGTCTTTATTCTATTAGGAGGGATTGAAGGGGTCTTACCAGGAATAACAGAACATATCTCAATCTGGCCAAGTCAGATTGAATTGTTGTCTTAAGAGACTCACAAGAGTCTGCGACCAGCTTCAGTTGCGTAAGAAGGGGAATGTAACTCTGCTATATAAAGAATCTTGCTAGCGTGAGTTATGAAGGATATTAATAATCAATATATCCTCTCCTGCCACCCTCAACATTCCCACACCGGGCAGCTCCTGCAGCCAAGGTGGTGCCCAACTCCTTGCTCTGCTTTCCTTTGGACTACATCAGTGAGGCATCTGGGCAGCCCAGGACCTCCAGACACACACACTGCCCAGGCTTGTGTCCCAGGGAGGCCACTTCAGCGCTGCTAATGCAGCAATTTCTCTTCACCCCCAGAGGGACACTCCATTGTCTCCTGAGACAAACAGATTCCAACAATTCCTGGTTGCTGGATGCCCTCCCCAGAAAGGCTTGCCCGGCACATGCAATGCGATGCATACTTTTTTTATTTCCTCCATTTTAATGCTTTTTAAGTTATTCACACTTTTTTTACTGTTGCAAGTTTTATTCTGATGCTGTTTGAAATGTTTTAAGATTTTATGTCTATGTTCTATTTTTATACTTAATGATTTTAGTTTTGATTTCAGCTTTGATCTCTGAATCTTCCAGATACACTTTTGTTAATGGTTAGTGAAGAGATACTGTAAATTTGTTTAGGTTAGATTTGGTTCAGTTCCCTTGAAAAGATCCAGTGTAAATCTATAAATCTCACCACAGGGTGTCACTCTTTCCTCATGAAATTCAGCAGCATAGACATGTTTACCGGCTTTAGGTCCTTGCTCCTGTGTGCCTCCTTCTAGGTGGGTGTGGTGGAGACATCCTTCCCTGACAGTCAGAGACTCTGATATGGCAGCAATGTGAATGCAGAGCCTTTCCCCCCAACCCTCCACCCTCTTCATCGCCCAGCTTCAGCAAGGCAGGGAGCTGGCAGGAAGGCAAGTGCTGGCAAGAGTGCAGACAGCTGCAAGGGCTGGAGTGTTGGGGGGACAGTGCAAGGGCCAAAGGCAACGGTGCAGGCCTATCACAGAACTATTTATGAAGCAGGAGGAGGTACAGACAGTCCAGTCCAAATCCACTACAGATGCCCATCAGTCTTCTTCCAGCTGGGATCTTTCCTTCAACATCCCTCAGGCTGAGCCTCCCTCCTGCCTGGAACACCACAAGCGACAAGCTTATCTAGTAGGCCTCAGGTCAAGCAGCTTCAGCTGCGCTCTCGAGATAAACCCCTTTGTCCCAGTCAGGCTGCAATCTCCAGGCCTTGAAGAGAGGACAAAATTTCCTCCATAGGATGGGACTCCCCCCCCCCCCCGGCCGCCTCTCTCTCCTTATATGGTAATCCACTCATGCCTATGAGACACCCAGCCCAAGCCCAAGGGGGCAAAGAGCTAATTTACAAATTATATCCCCCCCCTTCTCCCAGGCTCAAGAGGTGCAGGTGGGATTCCAAAGCAGTCTTCCCTTATGGCCCCAGAGCTGTGACAACAGCAGAAAACCAGTGTGTCTTCCCAGTGAGGGCTGTAGTTCCCTGGCAGCAGAGGCGTAGGAAGGTCAGGTAGTACCAGGTGCGGAAATTTATTGTGTCCCCCCCCAATTGATCCCTCACCCCCCCCCCGCAAAATTCCTTTTCTTACAAAGGAATAATAACAAGTAATAATAATTTAAAAACTTTTATTTATATCCCGCCCTCCCCGGCCGAAGTCGGGCTCAGGGTGGCTAACATCAGATACATAACATTGGTATAAAATCAAACAATAATTAAATTACCTCCTAAAAACATCTCAAAATCAAATTAAAGTATAATTAGATGGCTTTCCACAGGGTTAGGGTTGGGAACAGTAAGTGCTCCACTGAACTGAAATTTCAGCCTTCACAACATAGGAAAACAGCCAAGTAAACAGCTATTTTGGTGGAGGAGGGTCAAGATATTAACCGATATGCATGAAATTTCATATATAGCTATATAATTCCTAGTATAGTAAGATAAGACCTTCGGAGAAGGCATTTTTAAAAAAAGTTTTTTATGAACCGCCCTAGTAGGGCAGTAATTGTTTCTTGATAATTTGTCACCCCCTCCATTATGGAACCTGGGGTGGTCCGCCCCCGACCGGCAGAGCATCTGCTTACATGCAGAAGGACTCCAGATAGAATTGGGATGGTCCTCTGCCTAAAATCCTGTGGAGTGCATGTAGATTAGCACTGAGCTAAATGGACTCAGCCAGTATAAGGCAGCTATTTTCCCATGTGAAATTTTATTTTATTTCACAAATTGCTAACATTTGCATTTTAGGCAAAAGACAAGCAAGGGTCACACCAAAGAGGTGTGGTAAACACAAGCATGAAATACAAGAGATGAAGATGTGAACAGTCTTAAATGCCAGAGGAATTCCAGCACATTTGTAAACTGCTGAGTCCGAATATTGCTTCCGCCATACCAGTTATTGCAGCTGATGTCGGACAGCTGGTGGAAGTGAGGGGGGGAGAGGGTGCTTGGGGTTTATTTTTGTCATGATCACATACCAAAACGTTCCCGCATGTCTCCATTATGGCACCCAACCCTCCTGCCTCCCCAGAGTTTCCAGCAGTGAAAAAATGTCTTGCTGCACCCAGAGGCGGATTTAGGGCAGCACGATCAGTTCCGCCGCACTGGGTGCCAAGCCCAGGGGCGTTGCAACTGTGACATAGTGAATTGAGCAGAACAGAAGGCAGGGGGTTGCAAGGCGCCAAATGTTGGCTTCACCCCGGATACTGCTGAAATGTGAAAGACCCAAGTCCACCCCTGCTACACTCCTACTTGCCTCCTTAACTCCAGCAAGGATACTGCACCCTGTGCCTTTAGTCCATGCCCTCGGAACTCATACAGAAATGAAAGCGAGCCCAAAGCTATGCAGATAACACGTCAGTGTCCATCTGTACATGGTAGATATCATCCACATATAATGTAGTATCCTTTGATTCCCAGCATTTTTAAGGGTGAGTTTCACTAGGATGGCAGAACAAGGACAGTATGGATTCCTGGGCTTGCACATGCAACCTTTTGGAGACTAAACAAAATAAAATAAAAAATTATTTCCAGTAGCACCTTAGAGACCAACTAAGTTTGTTCTTGGTATGAGCTTTCGTGTGCATGCACACTTCTTCAGATACACTGAGACGGAAGTCACCAAACCCTTAAATACAGTGAGGGAGTGGGGAGGGGTATAACCCACCACCCTTCTGAGTAATACGCCTCCCCACTCCCTCACTGTATTTAAGGGTTTGGTGACTTCCGTCTCAGTGTATCTGAAGAAGTGTGCATGCACACGAAAGCTCAAACCAAGAACAAACTTAGTTGGTCTCTAAGGTGCTACTGGAAATAATTTTTTATTTTATTTTGTTTTGACTGTGGCAGACCAACACGGCTACCCACCTGTAACTGGAACTTTTGGAGACTGTAAGCATAAAATAGTACCGGGGCTGCATGTTCGTCAGAGCCCCTTCAAAATAAATCTGGAGTTTGCAATAGCACAAACCTGTTCGTACCCATATGAAAAAAGGCAGTAAGAGCCTACTTAGCATGATAGAATACAGAAATTGTCCATGGTTTTCATTTGCAAAGGGAGTGGGGGTTCCAGAACCAAACTTATGGTAAAGTATACCGGTAATTTATTTCCCACATTTCAGCTCCCCCACAGAACTCCCACTTTAATGTGAAATTCAGTGGAGTTCTACTACAGAATGTGCCTCGGCCCCTGCAGGAAGCAGGTCTCCTGACCTGCGGAGCAGAACTTACACTTCACTTTCTAATACTTTGCAAGGAAATTGAATTCCCTCATCCAGTCCTACAGCAATGAATAAACACACTCCAAACTAGGTGGGACAGGACTAGAGGGAAGAACTGTGAATAGATCTTTCAGGTTGTTGTTTTTTAAGGGCAAATGCAGGCACTACCATCATTCATAACAGGGTTGTGATACCTTTTCCCATCACTCACAGTGTTGTCTTTTTGACGTGAATTTCCCACCCACCCCAAAGCAGTTTTCCCTCTGAAGCAAACTATGCAAGTTCTATACAAGAACTGATTACTCCAGTCGGCAAATAACAATATGGGTGGGGAGCATTCAGATTATAATTAAACCCCCTCCCCTGTACCACCACCAGCATCCTGATCTGTTGCAGCTGCATTTTTTAAAAAGGAAGATCCAATTACAGGCCCAACTAGACAAAACAAAAGAGATCCCTGACTGGATCTCCCCTACGTGAATGCTTCTATCTGCTGAGAAAGGGGGATTCATAGTTTGACCAGAGCTGGAGCAGAGAGAACAGCAGATCCCACCACTGTGTACCAATTGTGGTGAATCACCTCCTCTGTCTACCTCTACACTTAATCACCATGGGTTATTTTATATATTTTTGTGTGAGAGAGGGTAAACTTGGAGACTCAGGCAGAAGTTGAGCAAACAAGAAAGCTTTATTTTACAGAACAAAGTTGGAAAAACAAATAATGTGTCAGAAGATCATGTTCTTTCAGGAAACAGTTAACATTTATATTTATAATCAATTTAGTGGATATTTCAGGCTTCACACAAACACATTTCAGTCCTTCCACACAAACTTTTCACATTACAGCATTATGATTTAGTTGAGGGATGGATCACTTTGTTGCTGCCATAGTTAAACAACTGAAGTCAGAAGTCCTTGCCAATCTATTTCTTTCTTTAATTATTTAATTCCAGTTATGAATTGCTTCCCATAAAATATCTTGAAGTAATTTCAGAATAAAACATCTTAATAAAATCAATTACACATGTTCATATATGTAGCTATAGGTTTGGTGGGGTTGGTCTGGGTGGCGTTGTCCTGTGATTCTGTATGCAGGAGGTTTAGAATCTGGTAGAAGACTCTGCTGAACTGGTCAAAGGAAGCTCTTTCTAAGTGAGACCTCAGCTGACCAGCTAAGTTCCATTACCAGCATCTTAAAGAGTGAGCCATGTTGCCACAGTAACAACTAAGTGATGCTACTCTCTAGAAGGAGGGAGGTGGGCCTCTTCCCACCTCACTCAGCTGCACTGGCAAAGGAACGGGGGCGCGGGGGAAGCGCACTGCCCCGGCACCATCGGGGAGGGGAGTACCATCACGGCTGCCCCCCGGACACACGCTGGGCACCACGTTCCCGTGGGCAGCGCACCATGCCCCAGGATGCATGCCACACCCCCACAGGCGACGTGCCATGCCCCTGGGACACACGCCATGCCCCTGAGACATGTGCCAGTCACGCCCCCACCTGCTCTCCGCCCCCGTCCCCCCGGTGCCAGAGCATAAAAGCTTCGCCACTGCTCAGCTGGTTGCCATATGAACCTAGGAAGGAGAACAGCAGGTCAGGGGGGCTAGTTTGTGGGTGAGTTTTGGTTATGCCAAGAGCTAAAAGGATACACAGAGGCACTGAACCTTCTCTGTGAGCTGAATCCCCAAGCTATGGTCTGCGGTGGGGCCTTCCCTCGAAACCTAATAGGGAATCAAGATCTGTTGGGGTGTTAATGCTTTGAGGTCTTACATCATATGCTCAGAATGTATGCCTGTATAAGTAAAACCATATATGTATCCCAAAGACACTACAGTCTATGCTGACCTTAGCTCCAAGGAAACTGAACTCTGGGTAAGCGTTGGAAATCCTGAAATCTCTCACCACTCAGAAATTGGTGTGTGTGCAGCTATAGCTACAGATATACCGTGTTTCTCCTAAAATAAGACACCGTCTTATATTTTTTTTCACTCAAAAAAACACAGTATGGCTTATTTTCAGGGGATGTCTTATTTTAACCGTGTCGCATCGGTACGCTGCATAGCCACGCCTCCCCAGGCTGTTTTAATGGGAGGTACCACGTCACTATGACTTATTTTCGGGGTATGGCTTATTTTGGGGGAACGGCTTATATTTCGCAAATGCATAGAAATCCTGCTATGGCTTATTTTATGGCTACGTCTTATTTTAGGAGAAACAGGGTAGTTGCAAGTTGAAGTTCTGAAAATGTTTTGCAGAACTGTTTTCTGTTCTTGTTTTGGGTAGAGACAGTTTTGCAATTAGTAGTTAACAGTTGTGTTTCTGAGAACTACTTTCTCAACTTTTTTGAATTTCACAATTTTGCATCACAGTAGACAAAACTGGGCTAGATGGACTGATGGCATGATTCAGTACACAGTAGCTATTTACAATTTCCTCAAACTAAGCTTTGGGGAAGTTGGCTTGAGATTTGGGTACCAGTGTGGGTGAAGCTCCACCTCTCCATATGCTTTGTCTCTCAAGGAAAAAAGCCACTGGGGGCAATTTTGAGGGGACAGAATGACTGGAAAGGAAAGTGTCAAGCCTTCTCTTCCCTATCCCCAAACTACCTTCACTGTCTGCAGCCATTCACAGCTGCCATCTGTGACATGGAAAGAGCCCACAGGAAAGTATGGGGAATACCAATTAATCCTGAAGTCCCGCTACAAAGGAAATACGGCTGACTGCCAGAATAAAATAAAATAAAAAGTGTGCAGGGCTTGTCTCACTCTTTAGCCAAAACAGCCCCCAAGCAGAGTTTAAAACATATTTATGTCGTGTTTGCAAAGAATGAGAAATATGAGTTGTCCCGGTATTAAGCATTTATAGTTCTCCCCTGCCTTTACCCCTCAGACTGAATAGACCACAACTTTTAGTAAGTTTAAATGCTTTACTTACAGTAATCACAGATTTCACTCATCATCCAACCTGGCCTGGGGAAAAGCAGCAAATACTGTAGCTACTCTGCTGTCTGCCATAAAGCTTGTGAAGTGGATCTGCCCCACCCAGTCAGCAGGCAGGGGCAGGGGCAGGGGCAGGGGCAGCTGGGCACACTCAAACAATGAAGTTGGCCCAGAGGCCCACCAGGGCCCGGCTGCTTTTTTTGTTTTGAGTTTATAACTTTATTCTAAGAAGACTCCCATTGCAGACCTCGAGCAAGCTCTGCACAGGCTTGCCAGGGAGATACTTCTGAGTAAAGTAATTTGACCAGCCTTGGGTACTAGCACGTACCTGACGGTGTCATTTGCCCCTCCACACCAGACAGCAAAACATCTGGGCCCAGCCCTGACAGGACCCGGGGCAGGGAGACCCCTCACCAACAGTTGCAATCCCTGTCCCTTCCCTGCAGAGCTGTGTTTAAAAACAGGAGAGGGCAGACAGATCAAATGCAAGCACACATTTTAAAAGAGAGCAAAAAGCAGAGGGTCAACATTAGGAGCATGAACTATTAAAATTTCCATAATTTTAAGAGTGTGCTAATCAGATACAACTTCTTTGCAATGATTCATTTTGGCAAGAGACAACACACATAATCAATTGTTAAAAGTTGTTCTGGTGACATCAGCTTATTATCACCATAGCAACAATCAAACCACATGTGTATTTTTGATATGACTTAACTTGTAATTAAGGAAGGGCTCCTGCAAAGCACACAGCAACCCACTTCCTTCTTAACAACTTTATTGTAAAGTAAAAAGTCTGTAAGGTAAAAATTCTGTTAACTCAGTCTGTGCTTAAGAAGTTTGTCCTGGGCAGGCCTCTGTAGTTGCACAGAGAGGTGGGAGGAGTAAAAGGGAAAAGGGGGAAATATATATGCCGAGGGGAATGTGACTGGGTGTTATAAATACAGGTCACCTTAAGTGTCTGTTGGGTCCATTTCCTATGGATATAAAAGGCTGCATTTGAGAGGAAGCAGCAGAGCACCATGGGTGGGCAGCAGTGGGTGCAACAGCCAGTAGGCCTACCATTGGAGTCATGTATGACATTCTGTGGCTGGGTGGCATCAGAATTATATTGCATTATTGGTAAAAGTTCAGGAAATCTGGTTGCACTGTCAAACATTGGTCAAATTAGCTGAAATCAGGGGGCAGAGTACTCTTCTCAGTATTAGACAGCAGGAAGTGCTTCATATATGAGCACCAACTTGAAAACGTTCAATTATCTGGTGGATTACGAAGGTGTTTTTAAAACACAAATGTCAAAAATCTACTTTGATGGACTTGAGATATATTTCCCCAATAAAAGAAGCACAGAAATATATGCACAAAAACAGCTTATAAAAGTTGCCTGTTGGAAGCATCTGTGAACTCAACCAACTTTTGAAATTAAGCCATAAGAATCTCAACCAGCTACAAATGGGATACTCAACAATTATATTATGAGAAAGCTGACAAGTTAAACTAACCCTACAAGTCACTGCTGCAAATGAAATTGATGTTGTTAAAGAGTTTTGCAAGAGTTTTATAGAAATTTGTACAGTTTAAGCTTTCTTACTGTGGGAACCAAAAACAAACCCGTGTTGCAATAAGAACCAATCACAACAATACAAACAACACGTAGGCTAATAGTGGAGAATATATAATAGAATAATGATATCATTCAAATTATAGGAATAAGCCAATCAAAGTTCATATGTGCAATATAACAGAGTAGTAGAGAGGATCGTCAAACCGTGTGTTCAAAACAGATGTCTAAGGACAATCTCACAATAGTCTCTCAAAAGTTTCAAAAGTACAGTCATACCTTGTGTTGCCTCTGCTTCAGGTTATGTGTTTTCGTGTTGCATCCCCCAGCAACCCAGAAGTACCGAAACGGATTACTTCTGGGTTTCGCCGATCGCACATGCACAGAAGCGCTAAATCGCACTGCGCGCATGCTCAGATGTGGCACTTCAGCTTGCGTCAGTTCCGTGTTATGGACGGGCCTCTGGAATGGATCCCGTCCGTAACATGAGGTTCCACTGTAAAGTCTCTCAATAGTCTTTCAAAAGTTTCAATGCAAGACGTCTCAAAAGCCTCAAAAGGACAGTGTCTCCGGAATGATACTATTGTTTTGTAATAATTTTCACCATCTGGAAATAAGATACAAGGCATACAACAGTTTTGTTATCATTCATCGGTTGTATGCCTTGTATCTTATTTCCAGCTGATGAAGACTGTTCTCCACTAACTATTAGCCTAAGTGTTGTGTTTCCTACTGTGGGAAACATGAAATGCACCAACTGAGGGCATTTTACTGATGGGATTTATATACAATACCGCCTTTCTGCCAAGATGGTTTACAATTTAAGCACTTAAACAAATATATTATATTAAACTAAGACTGACATAATCCTCTCATGCCAGCTGGCCTGGGTACCCTTGCTCCTGCCTTCATCCATTAAAATATAGTTTATGTATCTGAGTAAATAGTGTTCATTGTTGTCATTTTTACTGATTGTGAGTAGATAGTATAAACAGCACCACTTTGAGTGTAATTCTTCAGATCCATCATCTGCATAGATCTACATTTCTCTGTGTGTAGATTCTAAGAAGTATAGACTGGGGGTGGAAATAATGTAGATTGCTTAGTTTGTTCAGGGGTGTGTGGATTCTGATCTCAGGTAGATTTTGAGTGCAAATTGTCTGAATGCCTATATTGTTTCTGTTATTTAGGCTGCTGTCCCTAAACAATCCCTGGAGAGTAAACTCCATTGAACAAAACAAGATTTACTTCTGAGTAAACATTCAGGTAAATGGTGTTTCTGTGCGCTGCTCTGGTTTGCCAGAAGCAGCTTAGTCACTGGCCACATGACCCGGAAGCTTTCTGCGGAAAAATGCCGGTTCCCTCAGCCTATAGAGCGAGATGAGCTCGCAACCCCAGAGTCATCCGTGACTGGACCTAACGGTCAGGGGTACCTTTACCTTTTTAAACATTCAGCTAGCCTGTGAAGATTTATTTGTTTGCCATCCAAATGTTCAGAGTGCTCTGAGAAATAGTTGGAGTCTATTAAGACTCAATGCTGCACACTGTACCCATCAAGCAGATGGAGAAGGGGCCAGCACAGGTTTGAGAGATTCAAGCCGGAGGGTCCCGAGGGGTAGCTGGGGTGGCCTATTGCAACAAAAATGACAATTGTGTGGTACCTTCAACACTAACAAGTGGATTATTACAGCATAAGCTTTCATAAATTAAAATGCACTTTGTCACTTCATGAAGTGTTATCTGAAGTTGTCAGGCATGTGTCTACATGTGGCTGTAAGGGGGAGAATGGTGACGAGTGACCACAGAAAATAAAAAGAGCCTGCTGGATCCTGCCAAAGACTTATCTAATCCAGCCTTGTGTTCTCACAGTGGCCAACCAGATGCCTATGAGAAGCCACCAGGAGGACCTGAGTACAGCAGCGCACTCCCAGAGAGTAACGCCAGATGGAAATGAAAAGCAAAAAATACAGAATTTGACAATTACATAAATGCCCTGAAGTGTTAAATGCCCATTAGCAAAGCAGGGTGGGTGAAAATGCAAACATCTGGCATTGGTAAGTCAAAGAACATCCCAAGCAACAGCATGTGTTTCTGAAACAGCTTCCTGGGCCTGATCCAGTAAAGCATCCTGTAGACAGATCATGGACATGTGCTAAATCCCTGATAACCTGCCAGTGCATAAACACCCTCACTGAGTGCATGTGTCAATAGATGCCAAGAAAGGAGAGAACAGAAAGGCCAAGACATGGCATAAACAAAAATAGACATATGGCAAGAGGTGGTTATGACAAGCATGTAGGTGTCATATAAAAAGTAACCATTCTGCAAGTCAGAAGACTTTGCCATAAGATTTAGTTATCTATTATTTTACAGCTCTTTAAAACACACACATTATTTTAACACATTTTAAAAAGCCCACATGGGTTGGTATCCAACTAACTCATTCCATCAGTGCAAGGATTTTTTGCTTGTGCAAAAGAACTTTCCAGCACACTCCCTATGTGTGCCCCACACCTTCGCCTAACGCTCTGGAGGGTGGGGGAAACCAGAGCAAGTTTGGGGGTGGCAAATGTGTAAGAAATGGGAGAAGGTCCATAGCACAAACAGAAATCCTTGTGCTAATGAAACAGGTTAGCTGGACACAGCCTATAATTTATTGAAGGCATAATTTATCCATGAAAGTAACATAACATTAGTATAAGGATAAAGGAACTTGAAACCCACAACAAAACAGCAACGTTTTTATGGTAGGAAATCACAACTAAATATAAAACTAAATCAGAGTTAGTGATCTATGGCTGAAAGGCAAAGTTCTTGACATTGTTGATCCAGTTAAAATGGTGTTTTCCTCTTCATAGGTTCATTTCCTAAGAATTCTACCACACAACAAGTTTGTAACCATGAAAATACATGATCCAAAAGCTAAGGTCCTGGTGCATGCAGAGTTGTGAACATTATAACCATAACCTGTGTATTTAAATGGAAATGACAAGTGACCGTTAAAATGAATAATTGAAAATTACAGAAATATGTATGTTTTCACCCACAAATAAGAATTCATGCCGGGGGGAAGTACTGATGCTAGAGCTTAAAGATGACACCACTTGCTAGTTTGCAATAGCTGAAGAGGAAACTCTTTGAGGACATGGTTTGCACAAGCATGATGCAGCAGCTAAAAATAGAGGACGAGGGCCCAACTAGACATGACATGGCAGACCAGGCACACGATCTCCTACCTACAGGTTTGTTTTTCTAAATGTTAGCAGCAGTCTTGGGGGAAGAGTAATTCAAGTCAGACTCAAGTCCTAAAGATATTTTATCATTTTCTTGAAATACATTATAAAACAGGGAAGCAAAAAAAAAAAGAACAAGGAACCCGGATCCTAAAAATATAGATTATTGTAAGCCCAACAATACATATTTTTAGCAATAATTCTCATAATAACAGTAGGAATAGGAATAGGAATAATTTATTATTGGCCAAGTACATTTTCCAACATACTTGGAATTTGTTTCGACTACATTGCAATGTAAACATACAGACACTGTTCCTCTCACAATACAAAGAAGTAAAGAAACCCCACCCATATTTTACCTCCCCTTAAGCTATACAACTACGAATTTAACAATTTAATGGCACAAGGGGAAAAACTATTCTTGTGCCTGGCCGATTTTGTATATGAAGTCCTGTAGCGACGTCCAGATGGAAGTAAATCAAGCAGATGATGACCGGGATGTAAAGGATCTGCTACAATTCTCTCTGCTCTCTTCCTTACTCGGGTAGCATAAATTGTCTCTATTGAAGGCAAGCTAACACCAATTACCCTTTCTGCAATTCTTACAGCTCGTTGGAGCTTTTTCTTGTCTCTCTTAGAGGCTGTACCGTACCAAGCTGTATAATTCCTATGTGAATAATTCTCATGTACAAGGAGATACATAGTTTGAGTCCATGTTCATCGGGGAAAATGTCACTGCAGCCCACCCCCCAAGCACTCCCATTTTATTTTTAATTAAGAAATCTTTCTGTATCATGCTCATAGCTGTCAACCTTCCCTTTTTTTGCGGGAAATTCCCCTATCAGTACTATAGTCTAGAGAATCCGTTTTTACAATTAACATTTAAAGTGTGGCGCAGGTGGCAAATACTCTTTGCCCCTCTGATGCCACCCTTAATGGCCATTTTGCACCATCCAACATTCTGTTTTAATGACAAATACCTCCAATATTGATGTTGGGAACAAAAGGGAATATATAGGATCAAATATATTCTGCCTAATGGTTGTCCTATTTCAGCACATTCTTTAAAGGAAAAAACTGTTAAGATACCCCACACAACTGACTCCGACCATCCCAGGTCCACTCTTTTGCCCAGTTCATGCTGTGCAAAAGACTCTCCCTGACTCTCTATTCATCACTTTGTCTTAATGCGACCTCATGTAACAAGGGCATAAAGGTAAAGGCAAAGGGACCCTTGACAGTTAGGTCCAGTTGCAGACAACTCTGGGGTTACGACGCTCATCTCGCTTTACTGGCCGAGGGAGCCGGCATACAGCTTCCAGGTCATGTGGCCAGCATAACTAAGCCACTTCTGGCAAACCAGAGCAGCGCACGGATACGCCGTTTACCTTCCCGCCGGAGTGGTGCCTATTTATCTACTTGCTTTGGCGTGATTTCAAACTGCTTGGTGGGCAGGAGCTGGGACCGAGCAACGGGAGCTCACCCCATTGCGGGGATTCGAATCGCCGACCTTCTGATCAGCAAACCCAAGGCTCTGTGGTTTAGACCACAGTGTCACCCATATCCCTAACAAGGGCATAGCTTCCAATATATATATAATTCTACTTAGCATAGAATCAGCCTCTTCTCGGGGGCTACAATTAGTGTGGGAGAATGATCTGGATCTCTGGATAGGGAAACAAGTACGGGAAGCAATGTGGTCTAAACCCCCACTTGAAACGATTTCTGTAATAATACAGGAGGGCACGCTGAAAACAGTGTTGGGATGGCATTGGACTCCACTCCGCTTATCCAGAAATGGCAACGGTTACTTTATGTTGCTGGGTTTGTGGTCACACTGGAACATTGCTTCATATGTGGTGGGATTGCTTCAGTTCAGAGATTCTGGACCCAATTTTTGACACTATTTCCACCATCACCTCTCAGGTACTGTTCCCAGACCCAGCTCCTGTCCTTGGAGCCTAGTGCTCACCCATCATGCGCAAATCTCTTCTGTTTATTCTACTTACCGCAGCCAGAATGTCAGTGGCTTCCCATTGGAAATCCGATTTGCCTCCTTCCCAAGAGGAGTGGCTTGCGAAAGTATGGGATATTGCACTGGCAGAACACCTGGCGCACAAACAGAGAGTCCTTAATAGTTCATCAAAAATAGACCACTTTTATTTGACTTGGTATAAGTTTTTCTCCTGTGTTAACTAGTCTGCACAGCCCAATAAACCCCATGCTCCACAGATAAATATGTGGAGAGGCTTTATCAAGAACTAATTTGACTCACCTTTTTCTTCTTGTATGTGATAAATGTATGTGGCACTGCATTCTCGGTTTTCTCCTGCTTTTCCCCTCTCATTTTATTTTTCTGTTTTTATTTTTTACATTCATTATTCTTTTTTTAATATTTTATTTGTTGAATATAAGAACAACATATAATCAAATACAAGCAATCAAATACAGTGTTCCCCTACCCCCCCCCCAAAAAAACAGCCCCAACTACGTCCAGGTAATTACATTAGTACTATAATCAACAAAAAAATTATTTCTACATTTGCTGGTTTAAAAAATATCGTTCCACAATGTTCCCATGTGTTATAGGTGGTTTAAATGCATGTTCTTTCTTTGATGCATATGTAATAAAGGAGGACCACGTTATGTAAAAGTTATGTAATTTCTCACGTTGTTTTCTTTCACGTACCCTTTCTGTTAACTTTTCCATCAAAATTAATTATCAGACATAAGCATACCAAACTTCATATAGGTTCACGTTTAATGTCGTCCAGTGTCCAGCAACAGCAAGACGTGCTGCAGTAATAAGATGCACAATTAAGTCTTTTTCTTGTGCTTCATCTGCAAATATAGAAAGCAATGCTATTTTGGAATCTAAATTGATCGATTGAGATGTAATTTGTTCCATTTCCTGAAATATTTCTAACCACAAGTTTTTAATCAATGGGCATTTCCACCACATGTGTATAAATGTTCCTTCATTCCCACAATTTCTCCAACATTGCGGAGAAATATTTTTGTCTTATTTTGCTTAGCAATGTGGGGATGCAAGTACCACCTGTGGGTTAGCTTTAAGGTGTTTTCTCTTATTCGGGCAGAAATAGCTCGAAAGGGGGCTTTTTGCCACATTCCTTCCCACAAACCATCATCAATCTCTTCTCCCAAGTCTCTTTCCCATCTAGTCTTCAACATGGAGGGCTTTGAGGTTGAGAAGTTTACAATCACTTTATAGATTAAAGCAATTAGACCTTTACCCCTTGGGTCTTTGGTATATAAAATATTTTCAAATGCAGTTAGTGACTTCGTCCCTTGTTAGCAGATTTCTGTGCTACTTATAAAATGGATGACTTGATGGATTACTATCCAATTGTGGGGAAAGTTTTGAACCATTTCTTTTAGTATTAATCCAGACAATGGGGTGTTTTCTTTGTAAAAGTCTTTAAGCCAAAACAGGCCCACATTTTCCCATTTTCCATGGGACTCTCAAGAGTCTCCTCCAGCACCATAATTCAAAAGCATCAGCCTTCTTTATGGTCCAGCTCTCACTTCCGTACATTACTACTGGGAAAACCATAGCTTTAACTATACGGACCTTTGTTGGCAAGGTGATGTCTTTGCTTTTTAAGATGCTGTCTAGGTTTGTCATTACTTTTCTCCCAAGAAGCAGGCGTCTTCTAATTTCGTGACTGCTGTCACCATCTGCAGTGATCATGGAACCCAAGAAAGTGAAATCTCCCACTGCCTCCATTTCTTCCCCTTCTATTTGCCAGGAGGTTATGGGACCAGTGGCCATGATCTTAGTTTTTTTGATGTTTAGCTTCAGACCATATTTTGCGCTCTCCTCTTTCACCCTCATTAAAAGGTTCTTTAATTCCTCCTCACTTTCTGCCATCAGCATATCTGAGGTTGTTGATATTTTTCCCGGCAATCTTAATTCCGGTTTGGGATTCATCCAGCCCAGCCTTTCGCATGATGAATTCTGCATATAAGTTAAATAAGCAGGGAGACAATATACAGCCTTGTCGTACTCCTTTCCCAATTTTGAACCAATCAGTTATTCCATATCCAGTTCTAACTGTAGCTTCTTGTCCCACATAGAGATTTCTCAGGAGGCGGGACTTCCGGCAAGGACGCCATCGCGGGCGGTCGAGGGTCGTTTTGGCAGCGAGACGACCCTGGCCTGCACTGGGGGTAGGAGCTCCGCTACCGCACAGCGGGCTCCGCTGAACCGCGGGTCGAGCGTCCCGCGGCACGGGCACTCCAGCGGGCCCACTATGGCGCTGAACCCTTCTCCCGTTCCCCTTGTAAAAGGGGCGCGGGAGTGAAGGGACAACGGCGCCGGGCTGTGGAGGCTATGCCCCAACCGGGCAGGTGAAGTGGCGGCCGCCGCCTGCAATGAGCGTGTCGTTCTACCTGATTTGAAAAAAAAAAGAAGAAGAACCCCGTAAGCTGTCAGTACGGAGTTAATTGGACTTAAAAAATTTTGTAATTGGCACTCCGGGAGGAACGTTAAAAGGAAGCCCGTTCCTCCCTTTGCTGAATGAAGAAAATAACAGTGTTTCTAGCTGCTGCTGCATTAGTGGATACAATGTCTCTACGGAGCTTTTTGACAAGCGAGATCGGCTGAATCCCTGTTAGGGGAACTAAGATGTTGGATGTATTTCTTCTTTGAAGTTGTTGGATTATAATCTTTTCACCCTGGTTCGGGGGGAAATGGCGGCTGAAACTTGTGGCTAAAGATGGAAAAGTACTGAAACTTGATACCCTCTGCCTACTTCTACCATGCTTGGTTTTGTTTTTAAACTGGCTTTAGATCCGGGTTGGACCCATGAACAAAGGATAATCTTTTTGAAGTTAGAACTGTTAAACCAGAAACTAATTTTGTTGAAGCAGAATGCCGAGGAAAATTTTTATGAAACAGGAAAGACACTTGAGAACTTTGCTAAACTGGAAGGAAACCTTGCTAGGGAACTTAAGGAGATATTTGAGGAACAAAATATAGTGACTACGCAACTCCAAGAAGATGGAAAACCCTGTGGGGGTGAGAGACCCAGGGTTGAAAGACAATTTATATCCGATTTCTGGGGTGAGAGTCCAGAAATGAAGGGAAAACGACTTTTGAAAATGAAATTTGAAGATGACTAGAACTTTGATCCCCAATAACTACCCCATTGAGGATCCTCCTAATGGGGGTAGTTATTGACCTTTGCCTAATAAAACCTGTCTGATCCAAATGTATATAATTTGGTACAATCGTCGCTAACCTATGTGCAATAATGTTTGTAAGTAATTTTAAATCAACATTCATTAATGAGATAGGCCTATAGGACTCAACCGACTCCAAGTCTTTATTTGGTTTTGGTAGCACTGCGATGTGTGTGTTTTTCCAAGTTCCAGGTATCAGGCCATGATCCTTTATATCTGTAAATAATTTCAGCAAGAATGGGGCCACAAGTTCAGAAAAGGTTTCATAAAAAATAGCCAGTAAACCCATCTGGTTCAGGTGCCTTAAATGGTTTTGTCCTTTTTATACTAGCTAATATTTCCTCAAGTGAGAAGGGTTGATTTATGTAAGTTGCATGCTCTTCTGTTAATTTTGGAATGTTAACAGTGGCCAGAAATTCCTGAATGGCATTTAGCGATGGTGTTTCAGAAGTGTTTAAGGTCTTATAGAAAGCATGAAAGGCTTGGTTAATTTTAAGTTTATCATGTGTTATTTTGCCTTTGCCTGTTTTTATTGAGTGGATTGTTCTGTTTAATTTATGTATCTTTCGTTGGTTTGCCAAAATTGTTGATTTTATTATTATTAAATTCATAGTATTGTTGATTTAAATATCAAAGGGATGTTATTATTTTTGGTATTTCTGGCATGTCTAACTCTTTCCTTTTTCAAATTAATTTGCGATACACTCCGTTACATGTTATTTTATGCTTTTCTTCTAATTCTTTTATTTCTTTTTCTAATTGGAGATGAATATTTGATTTCTTTTTTTATTATTCTACTCTTCTCACTGATTAATGTTCCTCTAATTACTGCTTTGAATGTGTCCCAAATTAAAGCTGGGCTATATAAACCTATATCATTGATCGTAAAAAAATCTGGTATCTCTTTTTGCAACCATTCAAGGACCAGTTGATCTTGCAGTAGCCATGGGTCAAGTCTCCATACTGGGTTCCTTGGCTATCCTCCTTCTCTCAGCAGTTCAGCAATAACCATAGCATGGTCAGAGACTTCTCTTGCTTTGATCTCTGAGGAGTGGATCTGATGGATCCATCCCTCTGATGTCAATAAATAATCAATTCTAGAGTAGTTTGTATGGCGATTACTAAAGTGAGTATAGTCCCTTAAATCAGAGTTTGCCATTTGCCAGATATCATTTAAACTGAATTTTTAAAGAATTCTATACAGAGGATTTTTTGTTGATGGGGAGCTTCTATTGATAATTTTTCTGGCCTGAACAATTTCTGTCAAAATATTCATTTAGGACTAAATTAAAAATATCCCCCCAGGATTGTTTTACCTTTTTAAAAAAAAATTCCAGGTCCGTCAATGTTTTTTCCAAAAATTCTTCCTGTTGGTTGTTTGGTGCATAAAGATTACCTATAGTCAACCATTGGTCCTGCAATGTGCCCCTGATAAACAAGTAACGTCCATCAGGATCACTAAGAGTTTGTTCTGGTTTAAATTCTGATTTATCCGAAACCCATGTTGCTACCCCACAAGCCTTAGATGTTCCCTGAGAGGCAAACCACTGTCCCCCAGAGGAGGGGAGGGGAGACACACTTATTGTAACCCCCCTCTTCCTCTGTGTTATATATTGAAGTTCTCACCCTAGGCCACTAGGGGTGTGTGTATATAGTTCATTCTGCTGCAGTTTTCACTCAGGTCTGCACATGCAAATGAAGGATTGAAAAGTGATGTTCAGGGATTGGGTAACTACAGAAAGTTACTGTTGCATTGTAGCTGAGTTCTATATAAGCAGGCTGCTGAGCCCTTCAGCTCACTTCTGTTCCAGCCAGAGAATAAACAACAGCTGCCTGAAAATCTCTGTGTCATCTGCTGTGTCCACCCACAACTTAACACTCTGGTGAGTCTCTTGGATCAGAATCAAGTCTGGTCTCCCCTTTCTTAATTCCTTCCAAACCCGTATCCTTTTTATAGGTGACCCCAGCTCATTAACATTCCATGTAATTATTTTTAAATTATCCATACTTGCACCAGGATTAGTACGATATAGGAGCATGTGGAAAGCGTTATATCTAAAAGGCAATTGTTGACAACTTGTGTTCAACAGCTGGATGGTGAACAAACCCCGAACATCCCCTCCCCCCCTCTTTCCCCTCCCACTTACAACAAGAAACTTCCCTCCTACTGTTGGAACCATTGTGGTATCCACAGAGCAGTAAATTCTACTCTTTCAGTAGTATTAACAATAGGGGATGACAAAAATCACCTCCCCCCTCCCAGGAACATTCTATGATATTAAAGTTACAAAGCAAGTCATAAAAACCAAGACAAAACGATCTCACGCAGAACAGAAGCCATCTTATGGGATTCTCTGTCTATTTTTCTTCTGCATTTGATTTTTCTTTCCTTTAATTTTCTTCGCTGTCTTCCAACCTTGTTGTTGCAATTCAAAAGGGTCTTTTTCAGAAGGAGGTAGACTCCACCCAGGGCAGGAGAGTGCTGGAGCCCTGTCTAGTCATGTTTCATGGGATCAATTCCAATCTGTTACCTCCGAGGATGTGGACAGGCTGCTTGGACGAGTGAAACCGACCACCTGTCTCCTTGATCCTTGCCCATCCTGGCTAATAAAAGCGAGCCGGGAAGGGCTGGGTGAAGGGCTCCGCGGGGTGGTGAATGCTTCCCTCTGTGAGGGAGTCTTCCCAGACCCACGGAAAGAGGCGGTTATTAAACCGTTTCTTTAAAAAACATCCTTAGACCCGGCCAATATGACCAACTATCGCCCAGTATCAAATCTACCATTCTTGGGCAAGGTGATTGAGCGGGTGGTTGCTGAACAACTCCAAGCACGCCTGGAAGATGCGGACCATTTGGATCCCTTCCAATCAGGATTCAGGCCTCATCATGGGACTGAAACTGCCTTGGTCATGCTGGTCGATGATCTCCGGCGGGCTAGGGACAAAGGTGAGAGCTGTTTCCTACTTCTGCTGGATCTCTCAGCGGCCTTTGACACCATTGAACATAACATCCTTCTGGACCGTCTAGAGGGGCTGGGAGCTGGGGGCACTGTTATACAGTGGTTCTGCTCCTTTCTCTGGGACCGTGTCCAGAAAGTGGTGTTGGGGGATGAGTGTTCAGACCCCTGGGCTCTCACTTGTGGAGTGCCTCTGGGTTCCGTCCTCTCCCCCATGCTTTTTAATATCTGTATGAAGCTGCTGGGAGAGATCATCGGGGGTGGGTGGGTTGGGCTGGGTGTTTATCAGTATGCGGATGACACCCAGCTCTACCTCTCTTTTAAATCAGAACCAGTGAAGGCGGTGAAGGTCCTGTGTGAGTGCCTGGAGGTGGTTGGAGGATGGATGGCGGCTAACAGATTGAGGTTGAATCCTGACAAGACAAAAGTACTGTTTTGGGGGGACAGGGGGCCGGCGGGTGTGGGGGACTCCCTGGTCCTGAATGGGGTAACTGCCCCTGAAGGACCAGGTGCGCAGCCTGGGAGTCATTTTGGACTCCCAGCTGTCCATGGAAGCACAGGTTAATTCTGTGTCCAGGGCAGCTGTCTACCAGCTCCATCTGGTACACAGGCTGAGACCCTACCTGCCCACAGACTGTCTCGCCAGAGTGGTGCATGCTCTGGTTATCTCCCACTTGGACTACTGCAATGCGCTCTACGTGGGGCTACCTTTGAAGGTGACCCGGAAACTGCAATTAATCCAGAATGTAGCAGCTAGACTGGTGACTGGGAGTGGCAGGCTCCTGAGAGATCTGCATTGGCTCCCGGTACATTTCTGAGCACAATTCAGTGTTGGTGCTGACATTTAAAGCCCTAAACGGCCTTGGTCCTGTATACCTGAAGGAGCGTCTCCACCTCCATCGTTCAGCCCGGACACTGAGATCCAGCGCCAAGGGCCTTCTGGCGGTTCCCTCACTGCGAGAAGCAAAGCTACAGGGAACCAGGCAGAGGGCCTTCTCAGTAGTGGCACCCGTCCTGTGGAACGCCCTCCCATCTCATGTCAAAGAGATAAACAACTACCTTACATGCAGAAGACATCTGAAGGCAGCCCTGTTCAGGGAAATTTTTAATCTGTGACATTTTAATGTATCCTAATTATTTGTTGGAAGCCGCCCAGAGTGGCTGGGGAAACCCAGCCAGATGGGCGGGGTACAAATAAATTATTATTATTATTATTATTATTATTATTATTATTATTATTATTATTATTATTATTATTTGTAGTAGTGTGGGGATAATGATTTCAGCAAGTGATTTCAGCTCTCTGACATAGCAAGCAGGAGACAGCTTCTTCATGCAACACTCTTTATTCAGGCAAACAAGACTGGGGAACTGAGGAGAGGGAAGCTGCATATATACAGGGTCAGAAGACTGGCTAGAAAGGATACATTTTGGAGGGAACAATCTCAAGAAATCACAAAGCTGTCTTTTGGTGGAAACCAATAAGACTGAGGATCCAAATGCAGCAACTTGAATGAACCAATAGTAGCTGTTCCTTCTGGAACAGGAAGGCAGTTACTTTCCCCTAATGTGAATACAGACAATAGTAATACAGATATGATAACCCTTGAATCAGTACACAACACCCCCCCCCCTAGTGAGCACAGCAGACGTAATCCCTCAGATACTGTGGGGTCCTGCGACTTGATCTCCTGACAACAGGTGTCGCAGGTACTGGATTAGGTATTACCTGCGGTGGAGGGGCTACTGTAGTAGTTGCATCAGGAACGAATGAAGTCTCTGACAGCTCAGAGTTCCCTCCCTGTTCCTCGTCATCGTGAGGACACGTTCATTATTCTTACTGCATTTCATGCACCCTTATGTCAATAAACATTCTGTATGAAAAATGATAATCATAATAAAGTTTCTTATTCAAAATGAAAAACTCTTTAATATGTGATACTGAAATATCCTTTTGGTCACAATATAATGCAAAATATGCCGGCTTTTGGAGGTGCATATTTTGGATTCCAGTGCTCCTGTGAAATTCTGATGCTTCCCTAGCAACTTGCTAAAGCAGCCAATGGATGATATCATTGCTCTTCTGCGGTGCACACTGTTTTTCCACAATATGGATGTCAGCCAAAGAAATCGCCTGCACTGCAAACCACTTCTTAAAGTCATGCATTGTTTTGATGAACCCAAAATAAGCAGGATGATGTTCTGAATCTCTTTATCCCAGTTTTGCTGTCACTGCGCTCAACAGGGCTTAAACAGAAGTTAGGCTCCCTGCTCTATCCATTTGCTCCTGAATGTGAGTTTAGTTTGAAATGCCAGCTTTGGAAGGGAAGCATGCAATCTAACAGGAGAAATGTAGGAAAGTAAAACAAATTTGCAATGCTTAGCTCTGCCTTGATACCAAAAAAGAAAAAAGAAGCAATCCAAGAATGCTTATTCCATTTCTGTGAAGCAGCTAGGGCTACATTAACAGTTTGTCCTTTAAAAGCATGTTTGCTCAGATTTTTAAGTGTTTGTGTTTTCATATAAACAGGAAACCAAATCCTAAATAGCTCAAATGAAACCAAATCCTATGACTTTTTTAAATTAAAAACAAAATCAATCTCACTCCTTCTCTCTTTCCCCTATAAGTGTGTGGTTCCTGAGACAAAGTGGGCTGGATAAGTTCAACCTCAGTTCACAGAAGAGAACATTCTGTTCTTTGCACAACAGGCAGGACTGCTGTAAAACAAGATCAACAACATGAGCTCAGCAGCAGCAGCAGAAGCCCCACAATAGAGACGGCGAATTAGTCAGAGGATTGCTCCATCTACATTGGAAACACACAGAGACACGAGTGCGCATGGATGTGAGATCAAGGTCAGTGAATTAGCTGACTTTCTGCCCTAGGAGCTGTATTGTTGTTCTCCACTTGAAAGGGCTTCTCCCCTCCTCCCTCAATTTAATTATAGCTAAGGCAAGCCCAAGGAAACAATTCTCTGCCCAGTCACAATACGCTCACATGTGCTTTGTGCAGAAGGCAGTTAAAGTGCTTCAGTATTTTTTGTGTCACATGTCTCTGAATGCTGGATTCCACCAAGATTTTTTCCTGCCCTATCTTAATCCCCTTGATTTCAGTGGGATTGCACAAAATAATTCAGCACAGAATTCACCGGGCTAGTGTTTTGGATTAAGGCAAACAAGAATCTGTTTCCTTTACAAATGGAGATAAATATTCTACTGTCCCTTCCAAGCCCTCATCTGTGCACTTAAACCTATTAACTACCACATCTTAACCTTTATTATTCAGAATGGTCAGTGATTAACTGTTCACACACTTCCATGACCTTGCCAAATTTCAGAAGCGATATGAACCTTATTTATGTCTTGCATCTTAAAATCTGCATTTGCAGATGCACTCAGATGCCATGCATGAGTTTATCCCACACTGATGTTGGACATTCAGCACAGCTTTTCAAGGCAGTTGGAAGAATGGTCTCCCGAAGGTGGCGTGCACATAATTCATCCTAGGGCTGCCCCAAGACAGTTTGCTGCTCCCCAAATTCCACATACAGAAACTGAGTATGAATCTTACTTCAGTGCTGTTGACACAACACTGCACCTGAGGGCAGCAGACTAGCATAGGGAGCATAGGACAGCCCTCTTGCCATTCCCTGCCACTCAGCATCCACCATCTGAAGCTGCCTCACTCTACCTGAATGGTAGGGCCGGCCCTGAACAGAGGCAGTTCTAAAAGCTGCTGCTTCTGTTACACAATACTGTAGCTGCATGCTAGTCAGTTGCATATAGCAAGCAGAGACATAATCAAAGACCAGGGCTTGGGCTGGGAGAGGCGATTGGCTGCATTGGCACATCGTATCCTGTGACTGGCCTGGCCACAGTATAAAGTAGGTATTTTAGATGTTCAAAAACCACTAGTGTGTAATAATCATTTTTGAAAATTTACAGAAGGCCTTGACATTTCCTGCCAGGAATTCGTGAGGCAGCCCTTACAATGTGTTTCCTTTTAAAAATAAAATGGGAGTGTTGGTGAAACGGGGAGGTGTCATCCTCCCCTGTGAACTTTCCATGAAAATTGTAACAAATCTCTACCCCAGCAGGTACCAGATTTAGCATGAAGATCTGACAGCCTTCTTCCTCACAAACTAACCAATCTTTTCTGTCTTTGCATGCCTTGCAAATCTGGGTGCAAGGGAAACATTCCAAGCTATGAAGAGGACGAGTGAGGGAAGAAATCCTGTGTAACAAGAACTGGAAGTGCATGCCTTTTTTTTCCAAAACTGCAACTTGAGGATGTCACTGGGGCTGTTATCACGAAAGCTCAGAATCCTGTCAATCACAGTCAGGACCAATTTGGACAACAGTGCTACCCACAAGGAGCCCTCAGAACACCTAACCCAGCAGGAGGCTAAGGAACAGCTTATGCAATTTCCTTAGTGGTGTAGTGGTTAAGAGTGGGTAATCTGGAGAACCGGGTTCGCGTCTCCGCTCCTCCACATGCAGCTGCTGGGTGACCTTGGGCTAGTCACTTCTTTGTGACTAGCCCAACTCACCTCACAGAGGGTTTGTTGTGGAGGAGGAAGGGAAAGGAGAATGTTAGCAGCTTTGAAACTCCTTCAGGTAGTGATAAAGCGGGATATCAAATCCAAACTCTTCTTCCTCTTATTCCAGTCTGCCTCTGCTTTCTAGCCTCACATCTCTCAACAATAGCAGGCACTGAACAAATACAGTGCATGACATGGACTAGAGGAAATGGAGCACAGAGATAGGTGCCATCAGTATAACAACAGCCCCAAATTCCAGGTTTCCACCTGATCTTGTCCAACAACATCATATACACAGAGATGATATGTAGGAGGTGGTGATCTGACCACTCCTGAAAAAACCAGCCCTGGACCCAGGGCTTTGTGACCGCTACTGCCGGGTCGCAAATACCCCATTTCCAGGACATGGGATTGGAAGGGTTGTGGTGCAACAGCTGCAATGAAACCAGTTCTCTGGATCCGTTCCAACAGGGATTCAGGCCTGGACATGGAAATGAATTGGCCTTGGTCACCCAGATAGATGGCCTTTGTAGAGAGGACAGGAAGAATATGACCCTGCTATTCTAACTTGGTCTTTCAGAGGTTTTTGATACCATTGACCAAGGCAAAAGCATAGCATGGGAGGGGCGAAGGGGGCCATTGCCCCAGGCACAGTTTTTTCCAGGGCATATTTTGCTCCTCACGCCACCCCTGCCACCCCTGTGCTGCTTTGCCAGTGTTGGGCTGCCAGGGCATCAAGAGGATGCAACAGGCATGTGCCCTTTCCATCAGTTGGATCAGGTGGATTGGAAGGGTGCTTGCCTACGGTTATGTACTAACGTAGGAGCCCTTGACCACGAGCAAGTCCAGTTGCCGCGTCCGCCCTCGATATTGCACCCTGAAGGTCCCCACCCCCATTGTGGGGACCTTACGTTTCTGGAAGTCCCGGAGGGTGAACGGCGCCGGCCTGAGTTTGGGACCCCCACTAGGGCACAGTTTCCTTAAAGTCCGTGCCGAGATTATGGATAGGGTTGAACCTGTGTCCAGCTCCATGCGGCACGGGGGCCCCTCTATCTGTACCTCTACATAAATTTTCTCTATGTTGGGGTGGGGCATTGAGACCCGTAGAGCAGGAAGGGCCGGCAGGGGAGGCAGAATCAGTAAATACTGAGAGGACCCGCGAGGCCGAAAGGGCACCGGAACCAGAGCCACGACAGAGCGAGCTGGTTGTGCCAGACCAAACAGCCCCATCACAACCAGCAGCCTCGGAACACGAGCCAGAACCAGAACCCCTGACCAGGGAACAGCCCAGGCCGCAACGCACACGTAGGCGGCCAGCGTACCTTGAGGACTATGGATGCAACCTCCCAGGCAGGACTGGAACTTAGAGGGGAGGGGTGTTATGTACTGAGTTGAATAGGATCCAAACTGCAGCAGGCTGATTGGTCCTAGAACAATAGGATTGAGATTGCAGCAGTCTGACTGGTCCCAGAACAATAGGATTGAGATTGCAGCAGTCTGATAGGTCCCAGAACAATAGGATTGAGATTGCAGCAGTCTGATTGGTCCGCAGGAGCCACCCAATCCAGCTCCAGGTGGAAGTGAATCTGCACTCTGATTGGCATACAGGAGTATCCCTGAATTAGCCAATCACGTGGGGTCCATTGTGTAAATAGTGTATATAAAGCAAACGTTTTGGGGGAACTACATTCCTCACTACTATGAGCTGAATAAAGAGCATGAAATTCACACTCGACTCCGAGTATCTTTCACCTACCCTGCTGCATCCTCCTCCTCACATTGCCCTCTCTGCCCCGCCCTGCCCCCAGCACACCTGGACAGGCCCACCTCAGACACTGGGAAGATGCACTTCGCCACTGGACTAGGGTAGCCTAGAGAAAAGGAAAGGGGGTGGGAAGCAAAGGCTGCTGGGATCCTGTTAAGCTCCACCTGCAGGTAACTTGAGGTTGGATTGCTGCAATGTGCTTTGTGTGGGGCTGCCGTTTGAGGTTGACCTGGAAGCTGCAGCTAGGGTGAAGTGCGGAGCTCCATTGCTCACTGGAGCAGAATATCAGCATCCTCTTACCCCACTGCTGAAAGATTTGTATTGGCTGTCAATTAGCTACTGGGCAAGGTTCAGGGGGCTAGTTTTGGTATACAAAGCCCTATACAGCTTGGGACCAGGATACCCAAGGGGCTGCATCCCCTATACAGTCAAACATGGCATTCTGCAGTCAAACATGGCATCCTGCAGAGACCATCCTATTGAAATGTCTGTTCTGCATGATGTCAGAATTGGGCCCTTTCCTTTAGAACACCTTCCCTTTGCACAACAGAAAAGCACCTTCTCTATTATTTTTTTAGCACCTGATAAGGAAAGTACTCGTTCAACAAGCCCTCTAAAATCTTAATCCCAGTTGGCATCTGTCATGGATTTGCATGATTTTATGCATGTGTTATTGTTGTTTAAACTGTTTTTATATTTATAATTTTAATTGTTTTCATATATACAATTGTGTTAACTGTTTTTTAATATGTGCAACACTTTTATATACCGTATGTACTTACATTGTAAATCACTTCAGGATGCCACATGGGAAGCAATTCTTAAATGAAATGAAATTTATAAATAATAGAGGAGATTAAGAAAAGAACTTGCAAAATATATCAAGATAGTTGACAAGCGCCATCCTTGAGTACATCCCATCGAGGAAATATCAATGCTTAAACAGAGGAAGAACCAAGTTCCCCCATGTGGCTTTGACCTAGCAAGATGCAGTCAAACTTGTAACATACTCATTTCTGCGCTACTACCAATCCATCCACACACACCAAATTTGTGGGTGATACTTCCTGAAACTAAGCCCAGACTAGAAGGCTGTGTTTTACACATTAAATGTGCAGTTCTGACTCACTCGTTGCACAGAATTCATGTCCCTTTTCTCAGGGAGGTTCTTCCACTTTTTAGAGACTACACTTTTCCAACACTCATATATTTGTGATAGAGAATGTGGCTTGAAATATGGCTGCACAATAGTTCTGGGCATCCCTTAAATAGCACTGATGGCACCATTCCTGATTCCTACCACATTGCAAGCTTTGTTGAAGTTATTTTAAACTATGCTAAGCTTTTCCCATTCCTCCTGCCATTTTGCGAATATTTTGCTGTTGTAACATTCATTCTAATTTCTGTTAATTTTTTGAAGGCTGCATATTCCCCCCCCTACAGCCCTAGATCATATATCTTTCCTTGTTTTTTTGTTTTTTGAGTGGGTAAGCTCTTACCTACAGCAAGTCTACTTCTCCTTTCCTATCCATTAGATGAAAATCGGAGGATAGCATCCAACTGGTGCTGGGTTGGAGTTACTGTTAATTCTCTAATCAAATTGCAGCTCAAGTGTCAAGCAAAATATACAGGCAATTCTGTCTGCAAGAAAATTGTTAAAGTAGGCAGATGACAACTTAGCTAGAAGGAGAAAGCAGCCAGAATTTGCTGGGTATTCACCACACAGAACAGTTCTGACAGATGACACTTCCCCATTGCAATGGCAACGAAGACATTTTTACATTACTGTCAGTGCTGTGGGAAAGGTTTTTAAGATCTCTCCTGCAATTGGTTGGCTTCAATGCAAATTGAGAGCCACCTGCCTGCTAGATATCCACCTTTCCACTTCATTTCCCTTGGCTCTTCCACTGCAGAGCCCTGGTGCAGTGAAGAATTAAAGCTCTAGGCTTCTTCACATGGCACAAACATTCAAGTGATGAAAAGGCCCATCCTGGCATCCAGTGAAAGGTGCTGGGTATGTTTAAGGCTATGTGTCTGATATCAGACACACTGAGTCAGTACTAGCAGGAGCAGTACTAGCAGGAAGAGCAAACAGTCATTCATGTGTTGTGGATTTTGGAGGGAGCATTTACTGAGCCCTTTCATGGGTGCTATAGGAGGCACCGGTAGGGACACCTCAGAATGCAGGCACCACACTGGTGACTCCGGCATAGGTAAATGAGCCATTAAAATGTCTGTCCCTTTGGCTCTGCCTGTCATTTCACCCTACCATGTCAGATTTTGATCTGAGCATGACCATTATTACTCTTTTATGTCATGCCTGTGTAGCCTAGGCCTGGCATTAGTGTTTGGCATTTCCAGGTATCTGTCAATGTCCATCGCTGAATAAAGATTCTAGAGTGAGCGGAGTTAGCCTGTTTCTGCTCCCCCACAGAAACCAGCCAGCTCTGCACAGCCCCCAAATGTCTGGAAAACGCAGTGGTACTAGGACAGTGAGACATTGCTCTTGTTGAAAAATGGGAAATGGTCCCAGAGGCCCCTAAGATGAAGCAGAAGCTACTGGGTTGATCTCCCATTTCCTTATGAGAGAAGCACCTGGCAACAGCAGAGGATGACACTTCATACCCTCCAACATTTCTCCAATGAAAATAGGGACGTCCCATTCCATAATGACAATTTTACTGTATAACCTGGCCATCTGACTGTGTTGCCCTAGCCACTCTGGGCAGCTTTCAACACATATAAAAACATAATAAAACATTAAGCATTTTAAAAATCCTTCCCTATACAGGATGGCCTTCAGACAGCTTGGGGGTCTGATAACGCCATACCCTCCAACATTTCTCCAATGACAATAGGGACATCCAAAGGGAAAGCGGAATATTCTGGGATCAAATCAGAAACCAGGACAGCTTCTATAAATCAGGAACATCCAGGGAAAACAGCGACACTTGGAAGGTCTGACACTTTTGCACTCCTTTGGGCCCTTCCAGCATCCAACTCCATATTTCAAAGTGTTAATATCAAAATAAGTTAAGCGGTAGCAAAACCAAAAGAAATACATGAGATTTGTTTCCTCTGCTGGCACTGGGTGCTGCTCTCATTGGGAAACAGGGGATTCCACCCACCCCCCACCCCCCCAGTGTTATTACAGGAACGATGGAGGTGATCAGAGGGAGTGGAGCCTGAAAGAGGGAGTGTCTCACTTTGCTTCCTTCAGTCCCCTTGTCTAGGAAACTAGAGATTGCCTTGGGAAGCTGAGTGACAATGCAGCCTCCTCGCATTTTTATGGGGGGTGAGCAAACATAGGTAGGACCCAACTGTATACATTACAGTTCATTCTAGAAGCTTTATATTATTGAAGTTATTCACAGGGCTGCATCAAGTTTTTGCAGCTCATCTGATATAAATGCAAACCACTTTTGTCTGTTCATCACATTTTCATGTGCAGCCACTGTATTTAAAAATGCCACCCTCCTCTTTCCATTATTGACTGTCATCTGCTTCCACTGACTTGGCAAACCCACAGGAAGGCTTTGATCATGTTCAGACAGGGGAGGAGGGAAAGAACCATATTCTGTTCACCCTTCTCCATGTGAATGGATTATCTTCTGTATGCAGTTTGCATACAATGTTGTTGTTGTTGTTCAGTCGTTCAGTCATGTCCGACTCTTCGTGACCCCACGGACCAGAGCACGCCAGGCACGCCTATCTTCCACTGCCTCCCACAGTTTGGCCAGACTCATGTTGGTAGCTTCGAGAACACTGTCCAACCATCTCATCCTCTGTTGTCCCCTTCTCAAATATTCATAATTACCCAAATATTCATAATTAATTTCTGGAAGTATCCATGTTTTGATTTCTGCTTCAAAGGGATTCTTTCAAAGCAGTTTTCTTTGCTGCTTTTATCATACCCAGATGATCTGCAGCCTGAGTTCTAGAGATGCTCTTTTGAAACAAAGGGCTTTCCCCTAACATCAGTGTGTGCTAGGAGAAACACTGGGCACAACCCAGCCAAGTTAAGCATTAAACCCCACTAAACTCAGGGAGAGTACACAGATCAGTGGCAGTTAGAATTGCTTTCCTTTGAATGGATCATCCCCATAATGAATATGTTCTTTTGTAAACCACCTTGGATAGTCTCTCTCCCCACCATGCCCCAATATTGACTCAGCCTCAGTCTTGGTTTCTGTGTTTCCTTTGTAGGTGTAAAACTAAAGGAATTTGTCAGGGTGCTGCCAGCTTTCAGAACCAACACACATACCAAAAACTGCAAGTCTACAATAAACGAGAACTGTCTTCACAGAGACAATTTGATTTAGGCCTATACTACCCCCCCCCCGACACACACACAAATTTTCCAGGTTCTTAAATTTATTCTGCTTGCATAAGGTGATTTATTCCAAGTATTGTTGTGGCATTACATAAAGCATTACACATATGCCCAAGACATTTCGTTGCCTGAGGCAGAGCACCAAATGGTACCCAACAACCACCCACCCACCGATCAAGTCATGGTGTAAAGGATCCAAGGCCAGCCAAGTTATTTTGGCACCTGGGTCAGAACATCCCACAAGCACCTCTCCCCCTCCCTGGCAGAAAAACACAACAACAATAAATAAAATAGCTCACAATTTTCTGCCTTTTCATAGCACCCAAAATCCACAGAATTTGACTAGACCATGAAGTTTATGCCACAATAAATTTCTTAGTCGTTTTAAAGTAGCACCCATTGTTTTGCTAGAATACATGGTGTTCCCCTAAATCCATATTGCCCAAGTACTACTAGCTTCTTGTTCTGAAATCCAAATTATGAACACAGGAACACAGTATTAATTTTAAAGATGTATTCTCATTTCACTTTTTAAATATGTGTACTTTTTAATATGTATTTCACACAGCCTCTCCTGACTCATGGAGCAGTGGAGCTACGTATAATCAGTGTACTGATGACATCTTGATCCAAAACTCTAAAGGAGCAGGCCCAATGGCTTCATATGCATATTACAGGAACACGGGTTGCACTGTGGTCTAAACCACTGAGCTTCTTGGGCTTGCTGATCAGAAGGTTGGCAGTTTGAATCCGTGTGACGGGGTGAGCTACTGCTGCTCTGTCCCAGCTCCTGCCAACCTAGCAGTGCGAAAGCACGCCAGTGCAAATAGATAAACAGATACCACTGTGGCAGGAAGGTAAGTGGTCCTTCCATGTGCTCTGGCTTCCATCACAATGTTCCATTGTGCCAGAAGCAGTTTAGTTCTACTGGCCACATGTCCTGGAAAGCTGCCTGTGGACAAATGCCGGCTTCCTCAGCCTGAAA